>NC_080408.1:55565719-56274649 GCF_030265065.1 Corythoichthys intestinalis
TTAATTAAGTTTGATGATTGCGTTCAAACAAAATGTCCTAGAACAAAATTTTCAAATGTAACTACTAGATTGTGATACAATACACTATTGGGTGAAGTTTGGTTGACTTCTGCGCAGCGGTTTGGGAGTTAACATCAAAATTACATTTCTCGGCCATATCGTATAGATCTCACTGTGAAAAGGCTTAAATGACTTTTTTAATTAAGTTTGATGATTGCGTTCAAACAAAATGTCCTAGAACAAAATTTTCAAATGTAACTACTAGATTGTGATACGATACACTATTGGGTGAAGTTTGGTTGACTTCTGCGCAGCGGTTTGGGAGTTAACATCAAAATTACATTTCTCGGCCATATCGCATAGATCTCACTGTGAAAAGGCTTAAATGGCTTTTTTGACCTAAGTTTGAGGATTGCGCTCAAACAAAATGTCCTAGAACAAAATTTTCAAATGTAACTACTAGATTGTGATACAATACACTATTGGGTGAAGTTTGGTTGACTTCTGCGCAGCGGTTTGGGAGTTAACATCAAAATTACATTTCTCGGCCATATCGCATAGATCTCACTGTGAAAAGGCTTAAATGACTTTTTTAATTAAGTTTGATGATTGCGTTCAAACAAAATGTCCTAGAACAAAATTTTCAAATGTAACTACTAGATTGTGATACAATACACTATTGGGTGAAGTTTGGTTGACTTCTGCGCAGCGGTTTGGGAGTTAACATCAAAATTACATTTCTCGGCCATATCGCATAGATCTCACTGTGAAAAGGCTTAAATGACTTTTTTAATTAAGTTTGATGATTGCGTTCAAACAAAATGTCCTAAAACAAAATTTTCAAATGTAACTACTAGATTGTGATACAATACACTATTGGGTGAAGTTTGGTTGACTTCTGCGCAGCGGTTTGGGAGTTAACATCAAAATTACATTTCTCGGCCATATCGCATAGATCTCACTGTGAAAAGGCTTAAATGGCTTTTTTGACCTAAGTTTGAGGATTGCGCTCAAATCAAATGTCCTAGAACCAAATTTCCACATGTAATTACTAGATTGTGATACAATACACTAATGGGTGAAGTTTGGTTGACTTCTGCGCAGCGGTTTGGGAGTTAACTTCAAAATTACATTTCTCGGCCATATCGCATAGATCTCACTGTGAAAAGGCTTAAATGACTTTTTTAATTAAGTTTAATGATTGCGCTCAAACCAAATGTCCTAGAACGAAATTTTCAAATGTAACTACTAGAATGTGATACAATACACTATTGGGTGAAGTTTAGTTGACTTCTGCGTAGCGGTTTGGGAGTTAACATCAAAATTACATTTCTCGGCCATATCGCATAGATCTCATTGTGAAAAGGCTTAAATGGCTTTTTTGACCTAAGTTTAATGATTGCGCTCAAACCAAATGTCCTAGAACGAAATTTTCAAATGTAACTACTAGAATGTGATACAATACACTATTGGGTGAAGTTTGGTTGACTTCTGCGCAGCGGTTTGGGAGTTAACATCAAAATTACATTTCTCGGCCATATCGCATAGATCTCACTGTGAAAAGGCTTAAATGGCTTTTTTGACCTAAGTTTGAGGATTTCGCTCAAATCAAATGTCTTAGAACCAAATTTCCACATGTAACTACTAGATTGTGATACAATACACTAATGGGTGAAGTTTGGTTGACTTCTGCGCAGCGGTTTGGGAGTGAACATCAAAATTACATTTCTCGGCCATATCGCATAGATCTCACTGTGAAAAGGCTTAAATGACTTTTTTAAATAAGTTTGATGATTGCGTTCAAACAAAATGTCCTAGAACAAAATTTTTAAATGTAACTACTAGATTGTGATACAATACACTATTGGGTGAAGTTTGGTTGACTTCTGCGCAGCGGTTTGGGAGTTAACATCAAAATTACATTTCTCGGCCATATCGCATAGATCTCACTGTGAAAAGGCTTAAATGGCTTTTTTGACCTAAGTTTGAGGATTGCGCTCAAATCAAATGTCCTAGAACCAAATTTCCACATGTAATTACTAGATTGTGATACAATACACTAATGGGTGAAGTTTGGTTGACTTCTGCGCAGCGGTTTGGGAGTTAACATCAAAATTACATTTCTCGGCCATATCGCATAGATCTCACTGTGAAAAGGCTTAAATGACTTTATTAATTAAGTTTAATGATTGCGCTCAAACCAAATGTCCTAGAACGAAATTTTCAAATGTAACTACTAGAATGTGATACAATACACTATTGGGTGAAGTTTAGTTGACTTCTGCGCAGCGGTTTGGGAGTTAACATCAAAATTACATTTCTCGGCCATATCGCATAGATCTCATTGTGAAAAGGCTTAAATGGCTTTTTTGACCTAAGTTTAATGATTGCGCTCAAACCAAATGTCCTAGAACGAAATTTTCAAATGTAACTACTAGAATGTGATACAATACACTATTGGGTGAAGTTTGGTTGACTTCTGCGCAGCGGTTTGGGAGTTAACATCAAAATTACATTTCTCGGCCATATCGCATAAATCTCACTGTGAAAAGGCTTAAATGGCTTTTTTGACCTAAGTTTGAGGATTTCGCTCAAATCAAATGTCTTAGAACCAAATTTCCACATGTAACTACTAGATTGTGATACAATACACTAATGGGTGAAGTTTGGTTGACTTCTGCGCAGCGGTTTGGGAGTTAACATCAAAATTACATTTCTCGGCCATATCGCATAGATCTCACTGTGAAAAGGCTTAAATGACTTTTTTAAATAAGTTTGATGATTGCGTTCAAACAAAATGTCCTAGAACAAAATTTTCAAATGTAACTACTAGATTGTGATACAATACACTATTGGGTGAAGTTTGGTTGACTTCTGCGCAGCGGTTTGGGAGTTAACATCAAAATTACATTTCTCGGCCATATCGCATAGATCTCACTGTGAAAAGGCTTAAATGACTTTTTTAATTAAGTTTGATGATTGCGTTCAAACAAAATGTCCTAGAACAAAATTTTCAAATGTAACTACTAGATTGTGATACAATACACTATTGGGTGAAGTTTGGTTGACTTCTGCGCAGCGGTTTGGGAGTTAACATCAAAATTACATTTCTCGGCCATATCGCATAGATCTCACTGTGAAAAGGCTTAAATGGCTTTTTTGACCTAAGTTTGAGGATTGCGCTCAAATCAAATGTCCTAGAACCAAATTTCCACATGTAACTACTAGATTGTGATAGAATACACTAATGGGTGAAGTTTGGTTGACTTCTGCGCAGCGGTTTGGGAGTTAACATCAAAATTACATTTCTCGGCCATATCGCATAGATCTCACTGTGAAAAGGCTTAAATGGCTTTTTTGACCTAAGTTTAATGATTGCGCTCAAACCAAATGTCCTAGAACGAAATTTTCAAATGTAACTACTAGAATGTGATACAATACACTATTGGGTGAAGTTTGGTTGACTTCTGCGCAGCGGTTTGGGAGTTAACATCAAAATTACATTTCTCGGCCATATCGCATTGATCTCACTGTGAAAAGGCTTAAATGGCTTTTTTGACCTAAGTTTGAGGATTGCGCTCAAACAAAATGTCCTAGAACAAAATTTTCAAATGTAACTACTAGATTGTGATACAATACACTAATGGGTGAAGTTTGGTTTACTTCTGCGCAGCGGTTTGGGAGTTAACATCAAAATTACATTTCTCGGCCATATCGCATAGATCTCACTGTGAAAAGGCTTAAATGGCTTTTTTGACCTAAGTTTAATAATTGCGCTCAAACCAAATGTCCTAAAACTAAATTTCCAAATGTAACTACTAGATTGTGATAAAATACACTATTGGGTGAAGTTTGGTTGACTTCTGCGCAGCGGTTTGGGAGTTAACATCAAAATTACATTTCTCGGCCATATCGCATAGATCTCACTGTGAAAAGGCTTAAATGGCTTTTTTGACCTAAGTTTGAGGATTGCGCTCAAATCAAATGTCTTAGAACCAAATTTCCACATGTAACTACTAGATTGTGATACAATACACTAATGGGTGAAGTTTGGTTGACTTCTGCGCAGCGGTTTGGGAGTTAACATCAAAATTACATTTCTCGGCCATATCGCATAGATCTCACTGTGAAAAGGCTTAAATGACTTTTTTAATTAAGTTTGATGATTGCGTTCAAACAAAATGTCCTAGAACAAAATTTTCAAATGTAACTACTAGATTGTGATACAATACACTATTGGGTGAAGTTTGGTTGACTTCTGCGCAGCGGTTTGGGAGTTAACATCAAAATTACATTTCTCGGCCATATCGTATAGATCTCACTGTGAAAAGGCTTAAATGACTTTTTTAATTAAGTTTGATGATTGCGTTCAAACAAAATGTCCTAGAACAAAATTTTCAAATGTAACTACTAGATTGTGATACGATACACTATTGGGTGAAGTTTGGTTGACTTCTGCGCAGCGGTTTGGGAGTTAACATCAAAATTACATTTCTCGGCCATATCGCATAGATCTCACTGTGAAAAGGCTTAAATGGCTTTTTTGACCTAAGTTTGAGGATTGCGCTCAAACAAAATGTCCTAGAACAAAATTTTCAAATGTAACTACTAGATTGTGATACAATACACTATTGGGTGAAGTTTGGTTGACTTCTGCGCAGCGGTTTGGGAGTTAACATCAAAATTACATTTCTCGGCCATATCGCATAGATCTCACTGTGAAAAGGCTTAAATGACTTTTTTAATTAAGTTTGATGATTGCGTTCAAACAAAATGTCCTAGAACAAAATTTTCAAATGTAACTACTAGATTGTGATACAATACACTATTGGGTGAAGTTTGGTTGACTTCTGCGCAGCGGTTTGGGAGTTAACATCAAAATTACATTTCTCGGCCATATCGCATAGATCTCACTGTGAAAAGGCTTAAATGACTTTTTTAATTAAGTTTGATGATTGCGTTCAAACAAAATGTCCTAAAACAAAATTTTCAAATGTAACTACTAGATTGTGATACAATACACTATTGGGTGAAGTTTGGTTGACTTCTGCGCAGCGGTTTGGGAGTTAACATCAAAATTACATTTCTCGGCCATATCGCATAGATCTCACTGTGAAAAGGCTTAAATGGCTTTTTTGACCTAAGTTTGAGGATTGCGCTCAAATCAAATGTCCTAGAACCAAATTTCCACATGTAATTACTAGATTGTGATACAATACACTAATGGGTGAAGTTTGGTTGACTTCTGCGCAGCGGTTTGGGAGTTAACTTCAAAATTACATTTCTCGGCCATATCGCATAGATCTCACTGTGAAAAGGCTTAAATGACTTTTTTAATTAAGTTTAATGATTGCGCTCAAACCAAATGTCCTAGAACGAAATTTTCAAATGTAACTACTAGAATGTGATACAATACACTATTGGGTGAAGTTTAGTTGACTTCTGCGTAGCGGTTTGGGAGTTAACATCAAAATTACATTTCTCGGCCATATCGCATAGATCTCATTGTGAAAAGGCTTAAATGGCTTTTTTGACCTAAGTTTAATGATTGCGCTCAAACCAAATGTCCTAGAACGAAATTTTCAAATGTAACTACTAGAATGTGATACAATACACTATTGGGTGAAGTTTGGTTGACTTCTGCGCAGCGGTTTGGGAGTTAACATCAAAATTACATTTCTCGGCCATATCGCATAGATCTCACTGTGAAAAGGCTTAAATGGCTTTTTTGACCTAAGTTTGAGGATTTCGCTCAAATCAAATGTCTTAGAACCAAATTTCCACATGTAACTACTAGATTGTGATACAATACACTAATGGGTGAAGTTTGGTTGACTTCTGCGCAGCGGTTTGGGAGTGAACATCAAAATTACATTTCTCGGCCATATCGCATAGATCTCACTGTGAAAAGGCTTAAATGACTTTTTTAAATAAGTTTGATGATTGCGTTCAAACAAAATGTCCTAGAACAAAATTTTTAAATGTAACTACTAGATTGTGATACAATACACTATTGGGTGAAGTTTGGTTGACTTCTGCGCAGCGGTTTGGGAGTTAACATCAAAATTACATTTCTCGGCCATATCGCATAGATCTCACTGTGAAAAGGCTTAAATGGCTTTTTTGACCTAAGTTTGAGGATTGCGCTCAAATCAAATGTCCTAGAACCAAATTTCCACATGTAATTACTAGATTGTGATACAATACACTAATGGGTGAAGTTTGGTTGACTTCTGCGCAGCGGTTTGGGAGTTAACATCAAAATTACATTTCTCGGCCATATCGCATAGATCTCACTGTGAAAAGGCTTAAATGACTTTATTAATTAAGTTTAATGATTGCGCTCAAACCAAATGTCCTAGAACGAAATTTTCAAATGTAACTACTAGAATGTGATACAATACACTATTGGGTGAAGTTTAGTTGACTTCTGCGCAGCGGTTTGGGAGTTAACATCAAAATTACATTTCTCGGCCATATCGCATAGATCTCATTGTGAAAAGGCTTAAATGGCTTTTTTGACCTAAGTTTAATGATTGCGCTCAAACCAAATGTCCTAGAACGAAATTTTCAAATGTAACTACTAGAATGTGATACAATACACTATTGGGTGAAGTTTGGTTGACTTCTGCGCAGCGGTTTGGGAGTTAACATCAAAATTACATTTCTCGGCCATATCGCATAAATCTCACTGTGAAAAGGCTTAAATGGCTTTTTTGACCTAAGTTTGAGGATTTCGCTCAAATCAAATGTCTTAGAACCAAATTTCCACATGTAACTACTAGATTGTGATACAATACACTAATGGGTGAAGTTTGGTTGACTTCTGCGCAGCGGTTTGGGAGTTAACATCAAAATTACATTTCTCGGCCATATCGCATAGATCTCACTGTGAAAAGGCTTAAATGACTTTTTTAAATAAGTTTGATGATTGCGTTCAAACAAAATGTCCTAGAACAAAATTTTCAAATGTAACTACTAGATTGTGATACAATACACTATTGGGTGAAGTTTGGTTGACTTCTGCGCAGCGGTTTGGGAGTTAACATCAAAATTACATTTCTCGGCCATATCGCATAGATCTCACTGTGAAAAGGCTTAAATGACTTTTTTAATTAAGTTTGATGATTGCGTTCAAACAAAATGTCCTAGAACAAAATTTTCAAATGTAACTACTAGATTGTGATACAATACACTATTGGGTGAAGTTTGGTTGACTTCTGCGCAGCGGTTTGGGAGTTAACATCAAAATTACATTTCTCGGCCATATCGCATAGATCTCACTGTGAAAAGGCTTAAATGGCTTTTTTGACCTAAGTTTGAGGATTGCGCTCAAATCAAATGTCCTAGAACCAAATTTCCACATGTAACTACTAGATTGTGATAGAATACACTAATGGGTGAAGTTTGGTTGACTTCTGCGCAGCGGTTTGGGAGTTAACATCAAAATTACATTTCTCGGCCATATCGCATAGATCTCACTGTGAAAAGGCTTAAATGGCTTTTTTGACCTAAGTTTAATGATTGCGCTCAAACCAAATGTCCTAGAACGAAATTTTCAAATGTAACTACTAGAATGTGATACAATACACTATTGGGTGAAGTTTGGTTGACTTCTGCGCAGCGGTTTGGGAGTTAACATCAAAATTACATTTCTCGGCCATATCGCATTGATCTCACTGTGAAAAGGCTTAAATGGCTTTTTTGACCTAAGTTTGAGGATTGCGCTCAAACAAAATGTCCTAGAACAAAATTTTCAAATGTAACTACTAGATTGTGATACAATACACTAATGGGTGAAGTTTGGTTTACTTCTGCGCAGCGGTTTGGGAGTTAACATCAAAATTACATTTCTCGGCCATATCGCATAGATCTCACTGTGAAAAGGCTTAAATGGCTTTTTTGACCTAAGTTTAATAATTGCGCTCAAACCAAATGTCCTAAAACTAAATTTCCAAATGTAACTACTAGATTGTGATAAAATACACTATTGGGTGAAGTTTGGTTGACTTCTGCGCAGCGGTTTGGGAGTTAACATCAAAATTACATTTCTCGGCCATATCGCATAGATCTCACTGTGAAAAGGCTTAAATGGCTTTTTTGACCTAAGTTTGAGGATTGCGCTCAAATCAAATGGCCTAGAACCAAATTTCCACATGTAACTACTAGATTGTGATACAATACACTAATGGGTGAAGTTTGGTTGACTTCTGCGCAGCGGTTTGGGAGTTAACATCAAAATTACATTTCTCGGCCATATCGCATAGATCTCACTGTGAAAAGGCTTAAATGACTTTTTTAATTAAGTTTGATGATTGCGCTCAAACAAAATTTCCTAGAACAAAATTTTCAAATGTAACTACTAGATTGTGATACAATACACTATTGGGTGAAGTTTGGTTGACTTCTGCGCAGCGGTTTGGGAGTTAACATCAAAATTACATTTCTCGGCCATATCGCATAGATCTCACTGTGAAAAGGCTTAAATGACTTTTTTAATTAAGTTTGATGATTGTGTTCAAACAAAATGTCCTAGAACAAAATTTTCAAATGTAACTACTAGATTGTGATACAATACACTATTGGGTGAAGTTTGGTTGACTTCTGCGCAGCGGTTTGGGAGTTAACATCAAAATTACATTTCTCGGCCATATCGCATAGATCTCACTGTGAAAAGGCTTAAATGGCTTTTTTGACCTAAGTTTAATGATTGCGCTCAAACCAAATGTCCTAGAACGAAATTTTCAAATGTAACTACTAGAATGTGATACAATACACTATTGGGTGAAGTTTGGTTGACTTCTGCGCAGCGGTTTGGGAGTTAACATCAAAATTACATTTCTCGGCCATATCGCATAGATCTCACTGTGAAAAGGCTTATATGGCTTTTTTGACCTAAGTTTAATAATTGCGCTCAAACCAAATGTCCTAAAACTAAATTTCCAAATGTAACTACTAGATTGTGATAAAATACACTATTGGGTGAAGTTTGGTTGACTTCTGCGCAGCGGTTTGGGAGTTAACATCAAAATTACATTTCTCGGCCATATCGCATAGATCTCACTGTGAAAAGGCTTAAATGACTTTTTTAATTAAGTTTGATGATTGCGCTCAAACAAAATTTCCTAGAACAAAATTTTCAAATGTAACTACTAGATTGTGATACAATACACTATTGGGTGAAGTTTGGTTGACTTCTGCGCAGCGGTTTGGGAGTTAACATCAAAATTACATTTCTCGGCCATATCGCATAGATCTCACTGTGAAAAGGCTTAAATGACTTTTTAATTAAGTTTGATGATTGCGTTCAAACAAAATGTCCTAGAACAAAATTTTGAAATGTAACTACTAGATTGTGATACAATACACTATTGGGTGAAGTTTGGTTGACTTCTGCGCAGCGGTTTGGGAGTTAACATCAAAATTACATTTCTCGGCCATATCGCATAGATCTCACTGTGAAAAGGCTTAAATGGCTTTTTTGACCTAAGTTTGAGGATTGCGCTCAAATCAAATGTTCTAGAACCAAATTTCCACATGTAACTACTAGATTGTGATACAATACACTAATGGGTGAAGTTTGGTTTACTTCTGCGCAGCGGTTTGGGAGTTAACATCAAAATTACATTTCTCGGCCATATCGCATAGATCTCACTGTGAAAAGGCTTAAATGGCTTTTTTGACCTAAGTTTAATAATTGCGCTCAAACCAAATGTCCTAAAACTAAATTTCTAAATGTAACTACTAGATTGTGATAAAATACACTATTGGGTGAAGTTTGGTTGACTTCTGCGCAGCGGTTTGGGAGTTAACATCAAAATTACATTTCTCGGCCATATCGCATAGATCTCACTGTGAAAAGGCTTAAATGGCTTTTTTGACCTAAGTTTGAGGATTGCGCTCAAATCAAATGGCCTAGAACCAAATTTCCACATGTAACTACTAGATTGTGATACAATACACTAATGGGTGAAGTTTGGTTGACTTCTGCGCAGCGGTTTGGGAGTTAACATCAAAATTACATTTCTCGGCCATATCGCATAGATCTCACTGTGAAAAGGCTTAAATGACTTTTTTAATTAAGTTTGATGATTGCGCTCAAACAAAATGTCCTAGAACAAAATTTTCAAATGTAACTACTAGATTGTGATACAATACACTATTGGGTGAAGTTTGGTTGACTTCTGCGCAGCGGTTTGGGAGTTAACATCAAAATTACATTTCTCGGCCATATCGCATAGATCTCACTGTGAAAAGGCTTAAATGACTTTTTTAATTAAGTTTGATGATTGTGTTCAAACAAAATGTCCTAGAACAAAATTTTCAAATGTAACTACTAGATTGTGATACAATACACTATTGGGTGAAGTTTGGTTGACTTCTGCGCAGCGGTTTGGGAGTTAACATCAAAATTACATTTCTCGGCCATATCGCATAGATCTCACTGTGAAAAGGCTTAAATGGCTTTTTTGACCTAAGTTTGAGGATTGCGCTCAAATCAAATGTCCTTGAACCAAATTTCCACATGTAACTACTAGATTGTGATACAATACACTAATGGGTGAAGTTTGGTTTACTTCTGCGCAGCGGTTTGGGAGTTAACATCAAAATTACATTTCTCGGCCATATCGCATAGAACTCACTGTGAAAAGGCTTAAATGGCTTTTTTGACCTAAGTTTAATAATTGCGCTCAAACCAAATGTCCTAGAACAAAATTTTCAAATGTAACTACTAGAATGTGATACAATACACTATTGGGTGAAGTTTGGTTGACTTCTGCGCAGCGGTTTGGGAGTTAACATCAAAATTACATTTCTCGGCCATATCGCATAGATCTCACTGTGAAAAGGCTTAAATGGCTTTTTTGACCTAAGTTTGAGGATTGCGCTCAAATCAAATGTCCTAGAAACAAATTTTCACATGTAACTACTAGATTGTGATACAATACACTAATGGGTGAAGTTTGGTTGACTTCTGCGCAGCGGTTTGGGAGTTAACATCAAAATTACATTTCTCGGCCATATCGCATAGATCTCACTGTGAAAAGGCTTAAATGGCTTTTTTGACCTAAGTTTAATAATTGCGCTCAAACCAAATGTCCTAGAACGAAATTTTTCAAATGTAACTACTAGAATGTGATACAATACACTATTGGGTGAAGTTTGGTTGACTTCTGCGCAGCGGTTTGGGAGTTAACATCAAAATTACATTTCTCGGCCATATCGCATAGATCTCACTGTGAAAAGGCTTAAATGGCTTTTTTGACCTAAGTTTGAGGATTGCGCTCAAATCAAATGTCCTAGAAACAAATTTTCACATGTAACTACTAGATTGTGATACAATACACTAATGGGTGAAGTTTGGTTGACTTCTGCGCAGCGGTTTGGGAGTTAACATCAAAATTACATTTCTCGGCCATATCGCATAGATCTCACTGTGAAAAGGCTTAAATGACTTTTTTAATTAAGTTTGATGATTGCGTTCAAACAAAATGTCCTAAAACAAAATTTTCAAATGTAACTACTAGATTGTGATACAATACACTATTGGGTGAAGTTTGGTTGACTTCTGCGCAGCGGTTTGGGAGTTAACATCAAAATTACATTTCTCGGCCATATCGCATAGATCTCACTGTGAAAAGGCTTAAATGGCTTTTTTGACCTAAGTTTGAGGATTGCGCTCAAATCAAATGTCCTAGAACCAAATTTTCACATGTAACTACTAGATTGTGATACAATACACAAATGGGTGAAGTTTGGTTTACTTCTGCGCAGCGGTTTGGGAGTTAACATCAAAATTAAATTTCTCGGCCATATCGCATAGATCTCACTGTGAAAAGGCTTAAATGGCTTCTTTGACCTAAGTTTGAGGATTGCGCTCAAATCAAATGTCCTAGAACCAAATTTCCACATGTAAATACTAGATTGTGATACAATACACTAATGGGTGAAGTTTGGTTGACTTCTGCGCAGCGGTTTGGGAGTTAACATCAAAATTACATTTCTCGGCCATATCGCATAGATCTCACTGTGAAAAGGCTTAAATGACTTTTTTAATTAAGTTTAATGATTGCGCTCAAACCAAATGTCCTAGAACGAAATTTTCAAATGTAACTACTAGAATGTGATACAATACACTATTGGGTGAAGTTTAGTTGACTTCTGCGCAGCGGTTTGGGAGTTAACATCAAAATTACATTTCTCGGCCATATCGCATAGATCTCACTGTGAAAAGGCTTAAATGGCTTTTTTGACCTAAGTTTAATGATTGCGCTCAAACCAAATGTCCTAGAACGAAATTTTCAAATGTAACTACTAGAATGTGATACAATACACTATTGGGTGAAGTTTGGTTGACTTCTGCGCAGCGGTTTGGGAGTTAACATCAAAATTACATTTCTCGGCCATATCGCATAGATCTCACTGTGAAAAGGCTTAAATGGCTTTTTTGACCTAAGTTTGAGGATTTCGCTCAAATCAAATGTCTTAGAACCAAATTTCCACATGTAACTACTAGATTGTGATACAATACACTAATGGGTGAAGTTTGGTTGACTTCTGCGCAGCGGTTTGGGAGTTAACATCAAAATTACATTTCTCGGCCATATCGCATAGATCTCACTGTGAAAAGGCTTAAATGACTTTTTTAATTAAGTTTGATGATTGCGTTCAAACAAAATGTCCTAGAACAAAATTTTCAAATGTAACTACTAGATTGTGATACAATACACTATTGGGTGAAGTTTGGTTGACTTCTGCGCAGCGGTTTGGGAGTTAACATCAAAATTACATTTCTCGGCCATATCGTATAGATCTCACTGTGAAAAGGCTTAAATGACTTTTTTAATTAAGTTTGATGATTGCGTTCAAACAAAATGTCCTAGAACAAAATTTTCAAATGTAACTACTAGATTGTGATACGATACACTATTGGGTGAAGTTTGGTTGACTTCTGCGCAGCGGTTTGGGAGTTAACATCAAAATTACATTTCTCGGCCATATCGCATAGATCTCACTGTGAAAAGGCTTAAATGGCTTTTTTGACCTAAGTTTGAGGATTGCGCTCAAACAAAATGTCCTAGAACAAAATTTTCAAATGTAACTACTAGATTGTGATACAATACACTATTGGGTGAAGTTTGGTTGACTTCTGCGCAGCGGTTTGGGAGTTAACATCAAAATTACATTTCTCGGCCATATCGCATAGATCTCACTGTGAAAAGGCTTAAATGACTTTTTTAATTAAGTTTGATGATTGCGTTCAAACAAAATGTCCTAGAACAAAATTTTCAAATGTAACTACTAGATTGTGATACAATACACTATTGGGTGAAGTTTGGTTGACTTCTGCGCAGCGGTTTGGGAGTTAACATCAAAATTACATTTCTCGGCCATATCGCATAGATCTCACTGTGAAAAGGCTTAAATGACTTTTTTAATTAAGTTTGATGATTGCGTTCAAACAAAATGTCCTAAAACAAAATTTTCAAATGTAACTACTAGATTGTGATACAATACACTATTGGGTGAAGTTTGGTTGACTTCTGCGCAGCGGTTTGGGAGTTAACATCAAAATTACATTTCTCGGCCATATCGCATAGATCTCACTGTGAAAAGGCTTAAATGGCTTTTTTGACCTAAGTTTGAGGATTGCGCTCAAATCAAATGTCCTAGAACCAAATTTCCACATGTAATTACTAGATTGTGATACAATACACTAATGGGTGAAGTTTGGTTGACTTCTGCGCAGCGGTTTGGGAGTTAACATCAAAATTACATTTCTCGGCCATATCGCATAGATCTCACTGTGAAAAGGCTTAAATGACTTTTTTAATTAAGTTTAATGATTGCGCTCAAACCAAATGTCCTAGAACGAAATTTTCAAATGTAACTACTAGAATGTGATACAATACACTATTGGGTGAAGTTTAGTTGACTTCTGCGTAGCGGTTTGGGAGTTAACATCAAAATTACATTTCTCGGCCATATCGCATAGATCTCATTGTGAAAAGGCTTAAATGGCTTTTTTGACCTAAGTTTAATGATTGCGCTCAAACCAAATGTCCTAGAACGAAATTTTCAAATGTAACTACTAGAATGTGATACAATACACTATTGGGTGAAGTTTGGTTGACTTCTGCGCAGCGGTTTGGGAGTTAACATCAAAATTACATTTCTCGGCCATATCGCATAGATCTCACTGTGAAAAGGCTTAAATGGCTTTTTTGACCTAAGTTTGAGGATTTCGCTCAAATCAAATGTCTTAGAACCAAATTTCCACATGTAACTACTAGATTGTGATACAATACACTAATGGGTGAAGTTTGGTTGACTTCTGCGCAGCGGTTTGGGAGTGAACATCAAAATTACATTTCTCGGCCATATCGCATAGATCTCACTGTGAAAAGGCTTAAATGACTTTTTTAAATAAGTTTGATGATTGCGTTCAAACAAAATGTCCTAGAACAAAATTTTTAAATGTAACTACTAGATTGTGATACAATACACTATTGGGTGAAGTTTGGTTGACTTCTGCGCAGCGGTTTGGGAGTTAACATCAAAATTACATTTCTCGGCCATATCGCATAGATCTCACTGTGAAAAGGCTTAAATGGCTTTTTTGACCTAAGTTTGAGGATTGCGCTCAAATCAAATGTCCTAGAACCAAATTTCCACATGTAATTACTAGATTGTGATACAATACACTAATGGGTGAAGTTTGGTTGACTTCTGCGCAGCGGTTTGGGAGTTAACATCAAAATTACATTTCTCGGCCATATCGCATAGATCTCACTGTGAAAAGGCTTAAATGACTTTATTAATTAAGTTTAATGATTGCGCTCAAACCAAATGTCCTAGAACGAAATTTTCAAATGTAACTACTAGAATGTGATACAATACACTATTGGGTGAAGTTTAGTTGACTTCTGCGCAGCGGTTTGGGAGTTAACATCAAAATTACATTTCTCGGCCATATCGCATAGATCTCATTGTGAAAAGGCTTAAATGGCTTTTTTGACCTAAGTTTAATGATTGCGCTCAAACCAAATGTCCTAGAACGAAATTTTCAAATGTAACTACTAGAATGTGATACAATACACTATTGGGTGAAGTTTGGTTGACTTCTGCGCAGCGGTTTGGGAGTTAACATCAAAATTACATTTCTCGGCCATATCGCATAAATCTCACTGTGAAAAGGCTTAAATGGCTTTTTTGACCTAAGTTTGAGGATTTCGCTCAAATCAAATGTCTTAGAACCAAATTTCCACATGTAACTACTAGATTGTGATACAATACACTAATGGGTGAAGTTTGGTTGACTTCTGCGCAGCGGTTTGGGAGTTAACATCAAAATTACATTTCTCGGCCATATCGCATAGATCTCACTGTGAAAAGGCTTAAATGACTTTTTTAAATAAGTTTGATGATTGCGTTCAAACAAAATGTCCTAGAACAAAATTTTCAAATGTAACTACTAGATTGTGATACAATACACTATTGGGTGAAGTTTGGTTGACTTCTGCGCAGCGGTTTGGGAGTTAACATCAAAATTACATTTCTCGGCCATATCGCATAGATCTCACTGTGAAAAGGCTTAAATGACTTTTTTAATTAAGTTTGATGATTGCGTTCAAACAAAATGTCCTAGAACAAAATTTTCAAATGTAACTACTAGATTGTGATACAATACACTATTGGGTGAAGTTTGGTTGACTTCTGCGCAGCGGTTTGGGAGTTAACATCAAAATTACATTTCTCGGCCATATCGCATAGATCTCACTGTGAAAAGGCTTAAATGGCTTTTTTGACCTAAGTTTGAGGATTGCGCTCAAATCAAATGTCCTAGAACCAAATTTCCACATGTAACTACTAGATTGTGATAGAATACACTAATGGGTGAAGTTTGGTTTACTTCTGCGCAGCGGTTTGGGAGTTAACATCAAAATTACATTTCTCGGCCATATCGCATAGATCTCACTGTGAAAAGGCTTAAATGGCTTTTTTGACCTAAGTTTAATGATTGCGCTCAAACCAAATGTCCTAGAACGAAATTTTCAAATGTAACTACTAGAATGTGATACAATACACTATTGGGTGAAGTTTGGTTGACTTCTGCGCAGCGGTTTGGGAGTTAACATCAAAATTACATTTCTCGGCCATATCGCATTGATCTCACTGTGAAAAGGCTTAAATGGCTTTTTTGACCTAAGTTTGAGGATTGCGCTCAAACAAAATGTCCTAGAACAAAATTTTCAAATGTAACTACTAGATTGTGATACAATACACTAATGGGTGAAGTTTGGTTTACTTCTGCGCAGCGGTTTGGGAGTTAACATCAAAATTACATTTCTCGGCCATATCGCATAGATCTCACTGTGAAAAGGCTTAAATGGCTTTTTTGACCTAAGTTTAATAATTGCGCTCAAACCAAATGTCCTAAAACTAAATTTCCAAATGTAACTACTAGATTGTGATAAAATACACTATTGGGTGAAGTTTGGTTGACTTCTGCGCAGCGGTTTGGGAGTTAACATCAAAATTACATTTCTCGGCCATATCGCATAGATCTCACTGTGAAAAGGCTTAAATGGCTTTTTTGACCTAAGTTTGAGGATTGCGCTCAAATCAAATGGCCTAGAACCAAATTTCCACATGTAACTACTAGATTGTGATACAATACACTAATGGGTGAAGTTTGGTTGACTTCTGCGCAGCGGTTTGGGAGTTAACATCAAAATTACATTTCTCGGCCATATCGCATAGATCTCACTGTGAAAAGGCTTAAATGACTTTTTTAATTAAGTTTGATGATTGCGCTCAAACAAAATTTCCTAGAACAAAATTTTCAAATGTAACTACTAGATTGTGATACAATACACTATTGGGTGAAGTTTGGTTGACTTCTGCGCAGCGGTTTGGGAGTTAACATCAAAATTACATTTCTCGGCCATATCGCATAGATCTCACTGTGAAAAGGCTTAAATGACTTTTTTAATTAAGTTTGATGATTGTGTTCAAACAAAATGTCCTAGAACAAAATTTTCAAATGTAACTACTAGATTGTGATACAATACACTATTGGGTGAAGTTTGGTTGACTTCTGCGCAGCGGTTTGGGAGTTAACATCAAAATTACATTTCTCGGCCATATCGCATAGATCTCACTGTGAAAAGGCTTAAATGGCTTTTTTGACCTAAGTTTAATGATTGCGCTCAAACCAAATGTCCTAGAACGAAATTTTCAAATGTAACTACTAGAATGTGATACAATACACTATTGGGTGAAGTTTGGTTGACTTCTGCGCAGCGGTTTGGGAGTTAACATCAAAATTACATTTCTCGGCCATATCGCATAGATCTCACTGTGAAAAGGCTTATATGGCTTTTTTGACCTAAGTTTAATAATTGCGCTCAAACCAAATGTCCTAAAACTAAATTTCCAAATGTAACTACTAGATTGTGATAAAATACACTATTGGGTGAAGTTTGGTTGACTTCTGCGCAGCGGTTTGGGAGTTAACATCAAAATTACATTTCTCGGCCATATCGCATAGATCTCACTGTGAAAAGGCTTAAATGACTTTTTTAATTAAGTTTGATGATTGCGCTCAAACAAAATTTCCTAGAACAAAATTTTCAAATGTAACTACTAGATTGTGATACAATACACTATTGGGTGAAGTTTGGTTGACTTCTGCGCAGCGGTTTGGGAGTTAACATCAAAATTACATTTCTCGGCCATATCGCATAGATCTCACTGTGAAAAGGCTTAAATGACTTTTTAATTAAGTTTGATGATTGCGTTCA
Source organism: Corythoichthys intestinalis (assembly GCF_030265065.1). Classification (NCBI taxonomy): domain Eukaryota; kingdom Metazoa; phylum Chordata; class Actinopteri; order Syngnathiformes; family Syngnathidae; genus Corythoichthys; species Corythoichthys intestinalis. Next base: position 55,583,527 of record NC_080408.1, read on the forward strand.
AACAAAATGTCCTAGAACAAAATTTTGAAATGTAACTACTAGATTGTGATACAATACACTATTGGGTGAAGTTTGGTTGACTTCTGCGCAGCGGTTTGGGAGTTAACATCAAAATTACATTTCTCGGCCATATCGCATAGATCTCACTGTGAAAAGGCTTAAATGGCTTTTTTGACCTAAGTTTGAGGATTGCGCTCAAATCAAATGTTCTAGAACCAAATTTCCACATGTAACTACTAGATTGTGATACAATACACTAATGGGTGAAGTTTGGTTTACTTCTGCGCAGCGGTTTGGGAGTTAACATCAAAATTACATTTCTCGGCCATATCGCATAGATCTCACTGTGAAAAGGCTTAAATGGCTTTTTTGACCTAAGTTTAATAATTGCGCTCAAACCAAATGTCCTAAAACTAAATTTCTAAATGTAACTACTAGATTGTGATAAAATACACTATTGGGTGAAGTTTGGTTGACTTCTGCGCAGCGGTTTGGGAGTTAACATCAAAATTACATTTCTCGGCCATATCGCATAGATCTCACTGTGAAAAGGCTTAAATGGCTTTTTTGACCTAAGTTTGAGGATTGCGCTCAAATCAAATGGCCTAGAACCAAATTTCCACATGTAACTACTAGATTGTGATACAATACACTAATGGGTGAAGTTTGGTTGACTTCTGCGCAGCGGTTTGGGAGTTAACATCAAAATTACATTTCTCGGCCATATCGCATAGATCTCACTGTGAAAAGGCTTAAATGACTTTTTTAATTAAGTTTGATGATTGCGCTCAAACAAAATGTCCTAGAACAAAATTTTCAAATGTAACTACTAGATTGTGATACAATACACTATTGGGTGAAGTTTGGTTGACTTCTGCGCAGCGGTTTGGGAGTTAACATCAAAATTACATTTCTCGGCCATATCGCATAGATCTCACTGTGAAAAGGCTTAAATGGCTTTTTTGACCTAAGTTTGAGGATTGCGCTCAAATCAAATGTCCTAGAACCAAATTTTCACATGTAACTACTAGATTGTGATACAATACACAAATGGGTGAAGTTTGGTTTACTTCTGCGCAGCGGTTTGGGAGTTAACATCAAAATTAAATTTCTCGGCCATATCGCATAGATCTCACTGTGAAAAGGCTTAAATGGCTTCTTTGACCTAAGTTTGAGGATTGCGCTCAAATCAAATGTCCTAGAACCAAATTTCCACATGTAAATACTAGATTGTGATACAATACACTAATGGGTGAAGTTTGGTTGACTTCTGCGCAGCGGTTTGGGAGTTAACATCAAAATTACATTTCTCGGCCATATCGCATAGATCTCACTGTGAAAAGGCTTAAATGACTTTTTTAATTAAGTTTAATGATTGCGCTCAAACCAAATGTCCTAGAACGAAATTTTCAAATGTAACTACTAGAATGTGATACAATACACTATTGGGTGAAGTTTAGTTGACTTCTGCGCAGCGGTTTGGGAGTTAACATCAAAATTACATTTCTCGGCCATATCGCATAGATCTCACTGTGAAAAGGCTTAAATGGCTTTTTTGACCTAAGTTTAATGATTGCGCTCAAACCAAATGTCCTAGAACGAAATTTTCAAATGTAACTACTAGAATGTGATACAATACACTATTGGGTGAAGTTTGGTTGACTTCTGCGCAGCGGTTTGGGAGTTAACATCAAAATTACATTTCTCGGCCATATCGCATAGATCTCACTGTGAAAAGGCTTAAATGGCTTTTTTGACCTAAGTTTGAGGATTTCGCTCAAATCAAATGTCTTAGAACCAAATTTCCACATGTAACTACTAGATTGTGATACAATACACTAATGGGTGAAGTTTGGTTGACTTCTGCGCAGCGGTTTGGGAGTTAACATCAAAATTACATTTCTCGGCCATATCGCATAGATCTCACTGTGAAAAGGCTTAAATGACTTTTTTAATTAAGTTTGATGATTGCGTTCAAACAAAATGTCCTAGAACAAAATTTTCAAATGTAACTACTAGATTGTGATACAATACACTATTGGGTGAAGTTTGGTTGACTTCTGCGCAGCGGTTTGGGAGTTAACATCAAAATTACATTTCTCGGCCATATCGTATAGATCTCACTGTGAAAAGGCTTAAATGACTTTTTTAATTAAGTTTGATGATTGCGTTCAAACAAAATGTCCTAGAACAAAATTTTCAAATGTAACTACTAGATTGTGATACGATACACTATTGGGTGAAGTTTGGTTGACTTCTGCGCAGCGGTTTGGGAGTTAACATCAAAATTACATTTCTCGGCCATATCGCATAGATCTCACTGTGAAAAGGCTTAAATGGCTTTTTTGACCTAAGTTTGAGGATTGCGCTCAAACAAAATGTCCTAGAACAAAATTTTCAAATGTAACTACTAGATTGTGATACAATACACTATTGGGTGAAGTTTGGTTGACTTCTGCGCAGCGGTTTGGGAGTTAACATCAAAATTACATTTCTCGGCCATATCGCATAGATCTCACTGTGAAAAGGCTTAAATGACTTTTTTAATTAAGTTTGATGATTGCGTTCAAACAAAATGTCCTAGAACAAAATTTTCAAATGTAACTACTAGATTGTGATACAATACACTATTGGGTGAAGTTTGGTTGACTTCTGCGCAGCGGTTTGGGAGTTAACATCAAAATTACATTTCTCGGCCATATCGCATAGATCTCACTGTGAAAAGGCTTAAATGACTTTTTTAATTAAGTTTGATGATTGCGTTCAAACAAAATGTCCTAAAACAAAATTTTCAAATGTAACTACTAGATTGTGATACAATACACTATTGGGTGAAGTTTGGTTGACTTCTGCGCAGCGGTTTGGGAGTTAACATCAAAATTACATTTCTCGGCCATATCGCATAGATCTCACTGTGAAAAGGCTTAAATGGCTTTTTTGACCTAAGTTTGAGGATTGCGCTCAAATCAAATGTCCTAGAACCAAATTTCCACATGTAATTACTAGATTGTGATACAATACACTAATGGGTGAAGTTTGGTTGACTTCTGCGCAGCGGTTTGGGAGTTAACATCAAAATTACATTTCTCGGCCATATCGCATAGATCTCACTGTGAAAAGGCTTAAATGACTTTTTTAATTAAGTTTAATGATTGCGCTCAAACCAAATGTCCTAGAACGAAATTTTCAAATGTAACTACTAGAATGTGATACAATACACTATTGGGTGAAGTTTAGTTGACTTCTGCGTAGCGGTTTGGGAGTTAACATCAAAATTACATTTCTCGGCCATATCGCATAGATCTCATTGTGAAAAGGCTTAAATGGCTTTTTTGACCTAAGTTTAATGATTGCGCTCAAACCAAATGTCCTAGAACGAAATTTTCAAATGTAACTACTAGAATGTGATACAATACACTATTGGGTGAAGTTTGGTTGACTTCTGCGCAGCGGTTTGGGAGTTAACATCAAAATTACATTTCTCGGCCATATCGCATAGATCTCACTGTGAAAAGGCTTAAATGGCTTTTTTGACCTAAGTTTGAGGATTTCGCTCAAATCAAATGTCTTAGAACCAAATTTCCACATGTAACTACTAGATTGTGATACAATACACTAATGGGTGAAGTTTGGTTGACTTCTGCGCAGCGGTTTGGGAGTGAACATCAAAATTACATTTCTCGGCCATATCGCATAGATCTCACTGTGAAAAGGCTTAAATGACTTTTTTAAATAAGTTTGATGATTGCGTTCAAACAAAATGTCCTAGAACAAAATTTTTAAATGTAACTACTAGATTGTGATACAATACACTATTGGGTGAAGTTTGGTTGACTTCTGCGCAGCGGTTTGGGAGTTAACATCAAAATTACATTTCTCGGCCATATCGCATAGATCTCACTGTGAAAAGGCTTAAATGGCTTTTTTGACCTAAGTTTGAGGATTGCGCTCAAATCAAATGTCCTAGAACCAAATTTCCACATGTAATTACTAGATTGTGATACAATACACTAATGGGTGAAGTTTGGTTGACTTCTGCGCAGCGGTTTGGGAGTTAACATCAAAATTACATTTCTCGGCCATATCGCATAGATCTCACTGTGAAAAGGCTTAAATGACTTTATTAATTAAGTTTAATGATTGCGCTCAAACCAAATGTCCTAGAACGAAATTTTCAAATGTAACTACTAGAATGTGATACAATACACTATTGGGTGAAGTTTAGTTGACTTCTGCGCAGCGGTTTGGGAGTTAACATCAAAATTACATTTCTCGGCCATATCGCATAGATCTCATTGTGAAAAGGCTTAAATGGCTTTTTTGACCTAAGTTTAATGATTGCGCTCAAACCAAATGTCCTAGAACGAAATTTTCAAATGTAACTACTAGAATGTGATACAATACACTATTGGGTGAAGTTTGGTTGACTTCTGCGCAGCGGTTTGGGAGTTAACATCAAAATTACATTTCTCGGCCATATCGCATAAATCTCACTGTGAAAAGGCTTAAATGGCTTTTTTGACCTAAGTTTGAGGATTTCGCTCAAATCAAATGTCTTAGAACCAAATTTCCACATGTAACTACTAGATTGTGATACAATACACTAATGGGTGAAGTTTGGTTGACTTCTGCGCAGCGGTTTGGGAGTTAACATCAAAATTACATTTCTCGGCCATATCGCATAGATCTCACTGTGAAAAGGCTTAAATGACTTTTTTAAATAAGTTTGATGATTGCGTTCAAACAAAATGTCCTAGAACAAAATTTTCAAATGTAACTACTAGATTGTGATACAATACACTATTGGGTGAAGTTTGGTTGACTTCTGCGCAGCGGTTTGGGAGTTAACATCAAAATTACATTTCTCGGCCATATCGCATAGATCTCACTGTGAAAAGGCTTAAATGACTTTTTTAATTAAGTTTGATGATTGCGTTCAAACAAAATGTCCTAGAACAAAATTTTCAAATGTAACTACTAGATTGTGATACAATACACTATTGGGTGAAGTTTGGTTGACTTCTGCGCAGCGGTTTGGGAGTTAACATCAAAATTACATTTCTCGGCCATATCGCATAGATCTCACTGTGAAAAGGCTTAAATGGCTTTTTTGACCTAAGTTTGAGGATTGCGCTCAAATCAAATGTCCTAGAACCAAATTTCCACATGTAACTACTAGATTGTGATAGAATACACTAATGGGTGAAGTTTGGTTTACTTCTGCGCAGCGGTTTGGGAGTTAACATCAAAATTACATTTCTCGGCCATATCGCATAGATCTCACTGTGAAAAGGCTTAAATGGCTTTTTTGACCTAAGTTTAATGATTGCGCTCAAACCAAATGTCCTAGAACGAAATTTTCAAATGTAACTACTAGAATGTGATACAATACACTATTGGGTGAAGTTTGGTTGACTTCTGCGCAGCGGTTTGGGAGTTAACATCAAAATTACATTTCTCGGCCATATCGCATTGATCTCACTGTGAAAAGGCTTAAATGGCTTTTTTGACCTAAGTTTGAGGATTGCGCTCAAACAAAATGTCCTAGAACAAAATTTTCAAATGTAACTACTAGATTGTGATACAATACACTAATGGGTGAAGTTTGGTTTACTTCTGCGCAGCGGTTTGGGAGTTAACATCAAAATTACATTTCTCGGCCATATCGCATAGATCTCACTGTGAAAAGGCTTAAATGGCTTTTTTGACCTAAGTTTAATAATTGCGCTCAAACCAAATGTCCTAAAACTAAATTTCCAAATGTAACTACTAGATTGTGATAAAATACACTATTGGGTGAAGTTTGGTTGACTTCTGCGCAGCGGTTTGGGAGTTAACATCAAAATTACATTTCTCGGCCATATCGCATAGATCTCACTGTGAAAAGGCTTAAATGGCTTTTTTGACCTAAGTTTGAGGATTGCGCTCAAACAAAATGTCCTAGAACAAAATTTTCAAATGTAACTACTAGATTGTGATACAATACACTATTGGGTGAAGTTTGGTTGACTTCTGCGCAGCGGTTTGGGAGTTAACATCAAAATTACATTTCTCGGCCATATCGCATAGATCTCACTGTGAAAAGGCTTAAATGGCTTTTTTGACCTAAGTTTGAGGATTTCGCTCAAATCAAATGTCTTAGAACCAAATTTCCACATGTAACTACTAGATTGTGATACAATACACTAATGGGTGAAGTTTGGTTGACTTCTGCGCAGCGGTTTGGGAGTTAACATCAAAATTACATTTCTCGGCCATATCGCATAGATCTCACTGTGAAAAGGCTTAAATGACTTTTTTAATTAAGTTTGAGGATTGCGCTCAAACAAAATGTCCTAGAACAAAATTTTCAAATGTAACTACTAGATTGTGATACAATACACTATTGGGTGAAGTTTGGTTGACTTCTGCGCAGCGGTTTGGGAGTTAACATCAAAATTACATTTCTCGGCCATATCGCATAGATCTCACTGTGAAAAGGCTTAAATGACTTTTTTAATTAAGTTTGATGATTGCGTTCAAACAAAATGTCCTAGAACAAAATTTTCAAATGTAACTACTAGATTGTGATACAATACACTATTGGGTGAAGTTTGGTTGACTTCTGCGCAGCGGTTTGGGAGTTAACATCAAAATTACATTTCTCGGCCATATCGCATAGATCTCACTGTGAAAAGGCTTAAATGACTTTTTTAATTAAGTTTGATGATTGCGTTCAAACAAAATGTCCTAAAACAAAATTTTCAAATGTAACTACTAGATTGTGATACAATACACTATTGGGTGAAGTTTGGTTGACTTCTGCGCAGCGGTTTGGGAGTTAACATCAAAATTACATTTCTCGGCCATATCGCATAGATCTCACTGTGAAAAGGCTTAAATGGCTTTTTTGACCTAAGTTTGAGGATTGCGCTCAAATCAAATGTCCTAGAACCAAATTTCCACATGTAATTACTAGATTGTGATACAATACACTAATGGGTGAAGTTTGGTTGACTTCTGCGCAGCGGTTTGGGAGTTAACATCAAAATTACATTTCTCGGCCATATCGCATAGATCTCACTGTGAAAAGGCTTAAATGACTTTTTTAATTAAGTTTAATGATTGCGCTCAAACCAAATGTCCTAGAACGAAATTTTCAAATGTAACTACTAGAATGTGATACAATACACTATTGGGTGAAGTTTAGTTGACTTCTGCGTAGCGGTTTGGGAGTTAACATCAAAATTACATTTCTCGGCCATATCGCATAGATCTCATTGTGAAAAGGCTTAAATGGCTTTTTTGACCTAAGTTTAATGATTGCGCTCAAACCAAATGTCCTAGAACGAAATTTTCAAATGTAACTACTAGAATGTGATACAATACACTATTGGGTGAAGTTTGGTTGACTTCTGCGCAGCGGTTTGGGAGTTAACATCAAAATTACATTTCTCGGCCATATCGCATAAATCTCACTGTGAAAAGGCTTAAATGACTTTTTTAATTAAGTTTGATGATTGCGTTCAAACAAAATGTCCTAGAACAAAATTTTCAAATGTAACTACTAGATTGTGATACAATACACTATTGGGTGAAGTTTGGTTGACTTCTGCGCAGCGGTTTGGGAGTTAACATCAAAATTACATTTCTCGGCCATATCGCATAGATCTCACTGTGAAAAGGCTTAAATGGCTTTTTTGACCTAAGTTTGAGGATTGCGCTCAAATCAAATGTCCTAGAACCAAATTTCCACATGTAACTACTAGATTGTGATAGAATACACTAATGGGTGAAGTTTGGTTTACTTCTGCGCAGCGGTTTGGGAGTTAACATCAAAATTACATTTCTCGGCCATATCGCATAGATCTCACTGTGAAAAGGCTTAAATGGCTTTTTTGACCTAAGTTTAATGATTGCGCTCAAACCAAATGTCCTAGAACGAAATTTTCAAATGTAACTACTAGAATGTGATACAATACACTATTGGGTGAAGTTTGGTTGACTTCTGCGCAGCGGTTTGGGAGTTAACATCAAAATTACATTTCTCGGCCATATCGCATTGATCTCACTGTGAAAAGGCTTAAATGGCTTTTTTGACCTAAGTTTGAGGATTGCGCTCAAACAAAATGTCCTAGAACAAAATTTTCAAATGTAACTACTAGATTGTGATACAATACACTAATGGGTGAAGTTTGGTTTACTTCTGCGCAGCGGTTTGGGAGTTAACATCAAAATTACATTTCTCGGCCATATCGCATAGATCTCACTGTGAAAAGGCTTAAATGGCTTTTTTGACCTAAGTTTAATAATTGCGCTCAAACCAAATGTCCTAAAACTAAATTTCCAAATGTAACTACTAGATTGTGATAAAATACACTATTTGGTGAAGTTTGGTTGACTTCTGCGCAGCGGTTTGGGAGTTAACATCAAAATTACATTTCTCGGCCATATCGCATAGATCTCACTGTGAAAAGGCTTAAATGGCTTTTTTGACCTAAGTTTGAGGATTGCGCTCAAATCAAATGGCCTAGAACCAAATTTCCACATGTAACTACTAGATTGTGATACAATACACTAATGGGTGAAGTTTGGTTGACTTCTGCGCAGCGGTTTGGGAGTTAACATCAAAATTACATTTCTCGGCCATATCGCATAGATCTCACTGTGAAAAGGCTTAAATGACTTTTTTAATTAAGTTTAATGATTGCGCTCAAACCAAATGTCCTAGAACGAAATTTTCAAATGTAACTACTAGAATGTGATAAAATACACTATTGGGTGAAGTTTGGTTGACTTCTGCGCAGCGGTTTGGGAGTTAACATCAAAATTACATTTCTCGGCCATATCGCATAGATCTCACTGTGAAAAGGCTTAAATGACTTTTTTAATTAAGTTTGATGATTGCGCTCAAACAAAATTTCCTAGAACAAAATTTTCAAATGTAACTACTAGATTGTGATACAATACACTATTGGGTGAAGTTTGGTTGACTTCTGCGCAGCGGTTTGGGAGTTAACATCAAAATTACATTTCTCGGCCATATCGCATAGATCTCACTGTGAAAAGGCTTAAATGACTTTTTAATTAAGTTTGATGATTGCGTTCAAACAAAATGTCCTAGAACAAAATTTTGAAATGTAACTACTAGATTGTGATACAATACACTATTGGGTGAAGTTTGGTTGACTTCTGCGCAGCGGTTTGGGAGTTAACATCAAAATTACATTTCTCGGCCATATCGCATAGATCTCACTGTGAAAAGGCTTAAATGGCTTTTTTGACCTAAGTTTGAGGATTGCGCTCAAATCAAATGTTCTAGAACCAAATTTCCACATGTAACTACTAGATTGTGATACAATACACTAATGGGTGAAGTTTGGTTTACTTCTGCGCAGCGGTTTGGGAGTTAACATCAAAATTACATTTCTCGGCCATATCGCATAGATCTCACTGTGAAAAGGCTTAAATGGCTTTTTTGACCTAAGTTTAATAATTGCGCTCAAACCAAATGTCCTAAAACTAAATTTCTAAATGTAACTACTAGATTGTGATAAAATACACTATTGGGTGAAGTTTGGTTGACTTCTGCGCAGCGGTTTGGGAGTTAACATCAAAATTACATTTCTCGGCCATATCGCATAGATCTCACTGTGAAAAGGCTTAAATGGCTTTTTTGACCTAAGTTTGAGGATTGCGCTCAAATCAAATGGCCTAGAACCAAATTTCCACATGTAACTACTAGATTGTGATACAATACACTAATGGGTGAAGTTTGGTTGACTTCTGCGCAGCGGTTTGGGAGTTAACATCAAAATTACATTTCTCGGCCATATCGCATAGATCTCACTGTGAAAAGGCTTAAATGACTTTTTTAATTAAGTTTGATGATTGCGCTCAAACAAAATGTCCTAGAACAAAATTTTCAAATGTAACTACTAGATTGTGATACAATACACTATTGGGTGAAGTTTGGTTGACTTCTGCGCAGCGGTTTGGGAGTTAACATCAAAATTACATTTCTCGGCCATATCGCATAGATCTCACTGTGAAAAGGCTTAAATGACTTTTTTAATTAAGTTTGATGATTGTGTTCAAACAAAATGTCCTAGAACAAAATTTTCAAATGTAACTACTAGATTGTGATACAATACACTATTGGGTGAAGTTTGGTTGACTTCTGCGCAGCGGTTTGGGAGTTAACATCAAAATTACATTTCTCGGCCATATCGCATAGATCTCACTGTGAAAAGGCTTAAATGGCTTTTTTGACCTAAGTTTGAGGATTGCGCTCAAATCAAATGTCCTAGAACCAAATTTTCACATGTAACTACTAGATTGTGATACAATACACAAATGGGTGAAGTTTGGTTTACTTCTGCGCAGCGGTTTGGGAGTTAACATCAAAATTAAATTTCTCGGCCATATCGCATAGATCTCACTGTGAAAAGGCTTAAATGGCTTCTTTGACCTAAGTTTGAGGATTGCGCTCAAATCAAATGTCCTAGAACCAAATTTCCACATGTAAATACTAGATTGTGATACAATACACTAATGGGTGAAGTTTGGTTGACTTCTGCGCAGCGGTTTGGGAGTTAACATCAAAATTACATTTCTCGGCCATATCGCATAGATCTCACTGTGAAAAGGCTTAAATGACTTTTTTAATTAAGTTTAATGATTGCGCTCAAACCAAATGTCCTAGAACGAAATTTTCAAATGTAACTACTAGAATGTGATACAATACACTATTGGGTGAAGTTTAGTTGACTTCTGCGCAGCGGTTTGGGAGTTAACATCAAAATTACATTTCTCGGCCATATCGCATAGATCTCACTGTGAAAAGGCTTAAATGGCTTTTTTGACCTAAGTTTAATGATTGCGCTCAAACCAAATGTCCTAGAACGAAATTTTCAAATGTAACTACTAGAATGTGATACAATACACTATTGGGTGAAGTTTGGTTGACTTCTGCGCAGCGGTTTGGGAGTTAACATCAAAATTACATTTCTCGGCCATATCGCATAGATCTCACTGTGAAAAGGCTTAAATGGCTTTTTTGACCTAAGTTTGAGGATTTCGCTCAAATCAAATGTCTTAGAACCAAATTTCCACATGTAACTACTAGATTGTGATACAATACACTAATGGGTGAAGTTTGGTTGACTTCTGCGCAGCGGTTTGGGAGTTAACATCAAAATTACATTTCTCGGCCATATCGCATAGATCTCACTGTGAAAAGGCTTAAATGACTTTTTTAATTAAGTTTGATGATTGCGTTCAAACAAAATGTCCTAGAACAAAATTTTCAAATGTAACTACTAGATTGTGATACAATACACTATTGGGTGAAGTTTGGTTGACTTCTGCGCAGCGGTTTGGGAGTTAACATCAAAATTACATTTCTCGGCCATATCGTATAGATCTCACTGTGAAAAGGCTTAAATGACTTTTTTAATTAAGTTTGATGATTGCGTTCAAACAAAATGTCCTAGAACAAAATTTTCAAATGTAACTACTAGATTGTGATACGATACACTATTGGGTGAAGTTTGGTTGACTTCTGCGCAGCGGTTTGGGAGTTAACATCAAAATTACATTTCTCGGCCATATCGCATAGATCTCACTGTGAAAAGGCTTAAATGGCTTTTTTGACCTAAGTTTGAGGATTGCGCTCAAACAAAATGTCCTAGAACAAAATTTTCAAATGTAACTACTAGATTGTGATACAATACACTATTGGGTGAAGTTTGGTTGACTTCTGCGCAGCGGTTTGGGAGTTAACATCAAAATTACATTTCTCGGCCATATCGCATAGATCTCACTGTGAAAAGGCTTAAATGACTTTTTTAATTAAGTTTGATGATTGCGTTCAAACAAAATGTCCTAGAACAAAATTTTCAAATGTAACTACTAGATTGTGATACAATACACTATTGGGTGAAGTTTGGTTGACTTCTGCGCAGCGGTTTGGGAGTTAACATCAAAATTACATTTCTCGGCCATATCGCATAGATCTCACTGTGAAAAGGCTTAAATGACTTTTTTAATTAAGTTTGATGATTGCGTTCAAACAAAATGTCCTAAAACAAAATTTTCAAATGTAACTACTAGATTGTGATACAATACACTATTGGGTGAAGTTTGGTTGACTTCTGCGCAGCGGTTTGGGAGTTAACATCAAAATTACATTTCTCGGCCATATCGCATAGATCTCACTGTGAAAAGGCTTAAATGGCTTTTTTGACCTAAGTTTGAGGATTGCGCTCAAATCAAATGTCCTAGAACCAAATTTCCACATGTAATTACTAGATTGTGATACAATACACTAATGGGTGAAGTTTGGTTGACTTCTGCGCAGCGGTTTGGGAGTTAACATCAAAATTACATTTCTCGGCCATATCGCATAGATCTCACTGTGAAAAGGCTTAAATGACTTTTTTAATTAAGTTTAATGATTGCGCTCAAACCAAATGTCCTAGAACGAAATTTTCAAATGTAACTACTAGAATGTGATACAATACACTATTGGGTGAAGTTTAGTTGACTTCTGCGTAGCGGTTTGGGAGTTAACATCAAAATTACATTTCTCGGCCATATCGCATAGATCTCATTGTGAAAAGGCTTAAATGGCTTTTTTGACCTAAGTTTAATGATTGCGCTCAAACCAAATGTCCTAGAACGAAATTTTCAAATGTAACTACTAGAATGTGATACAATACACTATTGGGTGAAGTTTGGTTGACTTCTGCGCAGCGGTTTGGGAGTTAACATCAAAATTACATTTCTCGGCCATATCGCATAGATCTCACTGTGAAAAGGCTTAAATGGCTTTTTTGACCTAAGTTTGAGGATTTCGCTCAAATCAAATGTCTTAGAACCAAATTTCCACATGTAACTACTAGATTGTGATACAATACACTAATGGGTGAAGTTTGGTTGACTTCTGCGCAGCGGTTTGGGAGTGAACATCAAAATTACATTTCTCGGCCATATCGCATAGATCTCACTGTGAAAAGGCTTAAATGACTTTTTTAAATAAGTTTGATGATTGCGTTCAAACAAAATGTCCTAGAACAAAATTTTTAAATGTAACTACTAGATTGTGATACAATACACTATTGGGTGAAGTTTGGTTGACTTCTGCGCAGCGGTTTGGGAGTTAACATCAAAATTACATTTCTCGGCCATATCGCATAGATCTCACTGTGAAAAGGCTTAAATGGCTTTTTTGACCTAAGTTTGAGGATTGCGCTCAAATCAAATGTCCTAGAACCAAATTTCCACATGTAATTACTAGATTGTGATACAATACACTAATGGGTGAAGTTTGGTTGACTTCTGCGCAGCGGTTTGGGAGTTAACATCAAAATTACATTTCTCGGCCATATCGCATAGATCTCACTGTGAAAAGGCTTAAATGACTTTATTAATTAAGTTTAATGATTGCGCTCAAACCAAATGTCCTAGAACGAAATTTTCAAATGTAACTACTAGAATGTGATACAATACACTATTGGGTGAAGTTTAGTTGACTTCTGCGCAGCGGTTTGGGAGTTAACATCAAAATTACATTTCTCGGCCATATCGCATAGATCTCATTGTGAAAAGGCTTAAATGGCTTTTTTGACCTAAGTTTAATGATTGCGCTCAAACCAAATGTCCTAGAACGAAATTTTCAAATGTAACTACTAGAATGTGATACAATACACTATTGGGTGAAGTTTGGTTGACTTCTGCGCAGCGGTTTGGGAGTTAACATCAAAATTACATTTCTCGGCCATATCGCATAAATCTCACTGTGAAAAGGCTTAAATGGCTTTTTTGACCTAAGTTTGAGGATTTCGCTCAAATCAAATGTCTTAGAACCAAATTTCCACATGTAACTACTAGATTGTGATACAATACACTAATGGGTGAAGTTTGGTTGACTTCTGCGCAGCGGTTTGGGAGTTAACATCAAAATTACATTTCTCGGCCATATCGCATAGATCTCACTGTGAAAAGGCTTAAATGACTTTTTTAAATAAGTTTGATGATTGCGTTCAAACAAAATGTCCTAGAACAAAATTTTCAAATGTAACTACTAGATTGTGATACAATACACTATTGGGTGAAGTTTGGTTGACTTCTGCGCAGCGGTTTGGGAGTTAACATCAAAATTACATTTCTCGGCCATATCGCATAGATCTCACTGTGAAAAGGCTTAAATGACTTTTTTAATTAAGTTTGATGATTGCGTTCAAACAAAATGTCCTAGAACAAAATTTTCAAATGTAACTACTAGATTGTGATACAATACACTATTGGGTGAAGTTTGGTTGACTTCTGCGCAGCGGTTTGGGAGTTAACATCAAAATTACATTTCTCGGCCATATCGCATAGATCTCACTGTGAAAAGGCTTAAATGGCTTTTTTGACCTAAGTTTGAGGATTGCGCTCAAATCAAATGTCCTAGAACCAAATTTCCACATGTAACTACTAGATTGTGATAGAATACACTAATGGGTGAAGTTTGGTTTACTTCTGCGCAGCGGTTTGGGAGTTAACATCAAAATTACATTTCTCGGCCATATCGCATAGATCTCACTGTGAAAAGGCTTAAATGGCTTTTTTGACCTAAGTTTAATGATTGCGCTCAAACCAAATGTCCTAGAACGAAATTTTCAAATGTAACTACTAGAATGTGATACAATACACTATTGGGTGAAGTTTGGTTGACTTCTGCGCAGCGGTTTGGGAGTTAACATCAAAATTACATTTCTCGGCCATATCGCATTGATCTCACTGTGAAAAGGCTTAAATGGCTTTTTTGACCTAAGTTTGAGGATTGCGCTCAAACAAAATGTCCTAGAACAAAATTTTCAAATGTAACTACTAGATTGTGATACAATACACTAATGGGTGAAGTTTGGTTTACTTCTGCGCAGCGGTTTGGGAGTTAACATCAAAATTACATTTCTCGGCCATATCGCATAGATCTCACTGTGAAAAGGCTTAAATGGCTTTTTTGACCTAAGTTTAATAATTGCGCTCAAACCAAATGTCCTAAAACTAAATTTCCAAATGTAACTACTAGATTGTGATAAAATACACTATTGGGTGAAGTTTGGTTGACTTCTGCGCAGCGGTTTGGGAGTTAACATCAAAATTACATTTCTCGGCCATATCGCATAGATCTCACTGTGAAAAGGCTTAAATGGCTTTTTTGACCTAAGTTTGAGGATTGCGCTCAAATCAAATGGCCTAGAACCAAATTTCCACATGTAACTACTAGATTGTGATACAATACACTAATGGGTGAAGTTTGGTTGACTTCTGCGCAGCGGTTTGGGAGTTAACATCAAAATTACATTTCTCGGCCATATCGCATAGATCTCACTGTGAAAAGGCTTAAATGACTTTTTTAATTAAGTTTGATGATTGCGCTCAAACAAAATTTCCTAGAACAAAATTTTCAAATGTAACTACTAGATTGTGATACAATACACTATTGGGTGAAGTTTGGTTGACTTCTGCGCAGCGGTTTGGGAGTTAACATCAAAATTACATTTCTCGGCCATATCGCATAGATCTCACTGTGAAAAGGCTTAAATGACTTTTTTAATTAAGTTTGATGATTGTGTTCAAACAAAATGTCCTAGAACAAAATTTTCAAATGTAACTACTAGATTGTGATACAATACACTATTGGGTGAAGTTTGGTTGACTTCTGCGCAGCGGTTTGGGAGTTAACATCAAAATTACATTTCTCGGCCATATCGCATAGATCTCACTGTGAAAAGGCTTAAATGGCTTTTTTGACCTAAGTTTAATGATTGCGCTCAAACCAAATGTCCTAGAACGAAATTTTCAAATGTAACTACTAGAATGTGATACAATACACTATTGGGTGAAGTTTGGTTGACTTCTGCGCAGCGGTTTGGGAGTTAACATCAAAATTACATTTCTCGGCCATATCGCATAGATCTCATTGTGAAAAGGCTTATATGGCTTTTTTGACCTAAGTTTAATAATTGCGCTCAAACCAAATGTCCTAAAACTAAATTTCCAAATGTAACTACTAGATTGTGATAAAATACACTATTGGGTGAAGTTTGGTTGACTTCTGCGCAGCGGTTTGGGAGTTAACATCAAAATTACATTTCTCGGCCATATCGCATAGATCTCACTGTGAAAAGGCTTAAATGACTTTTTTAATTAAGTTTGATGATTGCGCTCAAACAAAATTTCCTAGAACAAAATTTTCAAATGTAACTACTAGATTGTGATACAATACACTATTGGGTGAAGTTTGGTTGACTTCTGCGCAGCGGTTTGGGAGTTAACATCAAAATTACATTTCTCGGCCATATCGCATAGATCTCACTGTGAAAAGGCTTAAATGACTTTTTAATTAAGTTTGATGATTGCGTTCAAACAAAATGTCCTAGAACAAAATTTTGAAATGTAACTACTAGATTGTGATACAATACACTATTGGGTGAAGTTTGGTTGACTTCTGCGCAGCGGTTTGGGAGTTAACATCAAAATTACATTTCTCGGCCATATCGCATAGATCTCACTGTGAAAAGGCTTAAATGGCTTTTTTGACCTAAGTTTGAGGATTGCGCTCAAATCAAATGTTCTAGAACCAAATTTCCACATGTAACTACTAGATTGTGATACAATACACTAATGGGTGAAGTTTGGTTTACTTCTGCGCAGCGGTTTGGGAGTTAACATCAAAATTACATTTCTCGGCCATATCGCATAGATCTCACTGTGAAAAGGCTTAAATGGCTTTTTTGACCTAAGTTTAATAATTGCGCTCAAACCAAATGTCCTAAAACTAAATTTCTAAATGTAACTACTAGATTGTGATAAATAACACTATTGGGTGAAGTTTGGTTGACTTCTGCGCAGCGGTTTGGGAGTTAACATCAAAATTACATTTCTCGGCCATATCGCATAGATCTCACTGTGAAAAGGCTTAAATGGCTTTTTTGACCTAAGTTTGAGGATTGCGCTCAAATCAAATGGCCTAGAACCAAATTTCCACATGTAACTACTAGATTGTGATACAATACACTAATGGGTGAAGTTTGGTTGACTTCTGCGCAGCGGTTTGGGAGTTAACATCAAAATTACATTTCTCGGCCATATCGCATAGATCTCACTGTGAAAAGGCTTAAATGACTTTTTTAATTAAGTTTGATGATTGCGCTCAAACAAAATGTCCTAGAACAAAATTTTCAAATGTAACTACTAGATTGTGATACAATACACTATTGGGTGAAGTTTGGTTGACTTCTGCGCAGCGGTTTGGGAGTTAACATCAAAATTACATTTCTCGGCCATATCGCATAGATCTCACTGTGAAAAGGCTTAAATGACTTTTTTAATTAAGTTTGATGATTGTGTTCAAACAAAATGTCCTAGAACAAAATTTTCAAATGTAACTACTAGATTGTGATACAATACACTATTGGGTGAAGTTTGGTTGACTTCTGCGCAGCGGTTTGGGAGTTAACATCAAAATTACATTTCTCGGCCATATCGCATAGATCTCACTGTGAAAAGGCTTAAATGGCTTTTTTGACCTAAGTTTGAGGATTGCGCTCAAATCAAATGTCCTTGAACCAAATTTCCACATGTAACTACTAGATTGTGATACAATACACTAATGGGTGAAGTTTGGTTGACTTCTGCGCAGCGGTTTGGGAGTTAACATCAAAATTACATTTCTCGGCCATATCGCATAGATCTCACTGTGAAAAGGCTTAAATGACTTTTTTAAATAAGTTTGATGATTGCGTTCAAACAAAATGTCCTAGAACAAAATTTTCAAATGTAACTACTAGATTGTGATACAATACACTATTGGGTGAAGTTTGGTTGACTTCTGCGCAGCGGTTTGGGAGTTAACATCAAAATTACATTTCTCGGCCATATCGCATAGATCTCACTGTGAAAAGGCTTAAATGACTTTTTTAATTAAGTTAGATGATTGCGTTCAAACAAAATGTCCTAGAACAAAATTTTCAAATGTAACTACTAGATTGTGATACAATACACTATTGGGTGAAGTTTGGTTGACTTCTGCGCAGCGGTTTGGGAGTTAACATCAAAATTACATTTCTCGGCCATATCGCATAGATCTCACTGTGAAAAGGCTTAAATGACTTTTTTAATTAAGTTTGATGATTGTGTTCAAACAAAATGTCCTAGAACAAAATTTTCAAATGTAACTACTAGATTGTGATACAATACACTATTGGGTGAAGTTTGGTTGACTTCTGCGCAGCGGTTTGGGAGTTAACATCAAAATTACATTTCTCGGACATATCGCATAGATCTCACTGTGAAAAGGCTTAAATGGCTTTTTTGACCTAAGTTTGAGGATTGCGCTCAAATCAAATGTCCTTGAACCAAATTTCCACATGTAACTACTAGATTGTGATACAATACACTAATGGGTGAAGTTTGGTTGACTTCTGCGCAGCGGTTTGGGAGTTAACATCAAAATTACATTTCTCGGCCATATCGCATAGATCTCACTGTGAAAAGGCTTAAATGACTTTTTTAAATAAGTTTGATGATTGCGTTCAAACAAAATGTCCTAGAACAAAATTTTCAAATGTAACTACTAGATTGTGATACAATACACTATTGGGTGAAGTTTGGTTGACTTCTGCGCAGCGGTTTGGGAGTTAACATCAAAATTACATTTCTCGGCCATATCGCATAGATCTCACTGTGAAAAGGCTTAAATGACTTTTTTAATTAAGTTTGATGATTGCGTTCAAACAAAATGTCCTAGAACAAAATTTTCAAATGTAACTACTAGATTGTGATACAATACACTATTGGGTGAAGTTTGGTTGACTTCTGCGCAGCGGTTTGGGAGTTAACATCAAAATTACATTTCTCGGCCATATCGCATAGATCTCACTGTGAAAAGGCTTAAATGGCTTTTTTGACCTAAGTTTGAGGATTGCGCTCAAATCAAATGTCCTAGAACCAAATTTCCACATGTAACTACTAGATTGTGATAGAATACACTAATGGGTGAAGTTTGGTTTACTTCTGCGCAGCGGTTTGGGAGTTAACATCAAAATTACATTTCTCGGCCATATCGCATAGATCTCACTGTGAAAAGGCTTAAATGGCTTTTTTGACCTAAGTTTAATGATTGCGCTCAAACCAAATGTCCTAGAACGAAATTTTCAAATGTAACTACTAGAATGTGATACAATACACTATTGGGTGAAGTTTGGTTGACTTCTGCGCAGCGGTTTGGGAGTTAACATCAAAATTACATTTCTCGGCCATATCGCATAGATCTCACTGTGAAAAGGCTTAAATGGCTTTTTTGACCTAAGTTTGAGGATTGCGCTCAAACAAAATGTCCTAGAACAAAATTTTCAAATGTAACTACTAGATTGTGATACAATACACTAATGGGTGAAGTTTGGTTTACTTCTGCGCAGCGGTTTGGGAGTTAACATCAAAATTACATTTCTCGGCCATATCGCATAGATCTCACTGTGAAAAGGCTTAAATGGCTTTTTTGACCTAAGTTTAATAATTGCGCTCAAACCAAATGTCCTAAAACTAAATTTCCAAATGTAACTACTAGATTGTGATAAAATACACTATTGGGTGAAGTTTGGTTGACTTCTGCGCAGCGGTTTGGGAGTTAACATCAAAATTACATTTCTCGGCCATATCGCATAGATCTCACTGTGAAAAGGCTTAAATGGCTTTTTTGACCTAAGTTTGAGGATTGCGCTCAAATCAAATGTTCTAGAACCAAATTTCCACATGTAACTACTAGATTGTGATACAATACACTAATGGGTGAAGTTTGGTTTACTTCTGCGCAGCGGTTTGGGAGTTAACATCAAAATTACATTTCTCGGCCATATCGCATAGATCTCACTGTGAAAAGGCTTAAATGGCTTTTTTGACCTAAGTTTAATAATTGCGCTCAAACCAAATGTCCTAAAACTAAATTTCTAAATGTAACTACTAGATTGTGATAAAATACACTATTGGGTGAAGTTTGGTTGACTTCTGCGCAGCGGTTTGGGAGTTAACATCAAAATTACATTTCTCGGCCATATCGCATAGATCTCACTGTGAAAAGGCTTAAATGGCTTTTTTGACCTAAGTTTGAGGATTGCGCTCAAATCAAATGGCCTAGAACCAAATTTCCACATGTAACTACTAGATTGTGATACAATACACTAATGGGTGAAGTTTGGTTGACTTCTGCGCAGCGGTTTGGGAGTTAACATCAAAATTACATTTCTCGGCCATATCGCATAGATCTCACTGTGAAAAGGCTTAAATGACTTTTTTAATTAAATTTGATGATTGCGTTCAAACAAAATGTCCGAGAACAAAATTTTCAAATGTAACTACTAGATTGTGATACAATACACTATTGGGTGAAGTTTAGTTGACTTCTGCGCAGCGGTTTGGGAGTTAACATCAAAATTACATTTCTCGGCCATATCGCATAGATCTCACTGTGAAAAGGCTTAAATGGCTTTTTTGACCTAAGTTTAATGATTGCGCTCAAACCAAATGTCCTAGAACGACATTTTCAAATGTAACTACTAGAATGTGATACAATACACTATTGGGTGAACTTTGGTTGACTTCTGCGCAGTGGTTTGGGAGTTAACATCAAAATTACATTTCTCGGCCATATCGCATAGATCTCACTGTGAAAAGGCTTAAATGACTTTTTTAATTAAGTTTGATGATTGAGTTCAAACAAAATGTCCTAGAACAAAATTTTCAAATGTAACTACTAGATTGTGATACAATACACTATTGGGTGAAGTTTGGTTGACTTCTGCGCAGCGGTTTGGGAGTTAACATCAAAATTACATTTCTCGGCCATATCGCATAGATCTCACTGTGAAAAGGCTTAAATGACTTTTTTGACCTAAGTTTGAGGATTGCGCTCAAATCAAATGTCCTAGAACCAAATTTCCACATGTAACTACTAGATTGTGATACAATACACTAATGGGTGAAGTTTGGTTGACTTCTGCGCAGCGGTTTGGGAGTTAACATCAAAATTACATTTCTCGGCCATATCGCATAGATCTCACTGTGAAAAGGCTTAAATGACTTTTTTAATTAAGTTTGATGATTGCGTTCAAACAAAATGTCCTAGAACAAAATTTTCAAATGTAACTACTAGATTGTGATACAATACACTATTGGGTGAAGTTTGGTTGACTTCTGCGCAGCGGTTTGGGAGTTAACATCAAAATTACATTTCTCGGCCATATCGCATAGATCTCACTGTGAAAAGGCTTAAATGGCTTTTTTGACCTAAGTTTGAGGATTGCGCTCAAATCAAATGTCCTAGAACCAAATTTCCACATGTAACTACTAGATTGTGATACAATACACTAATGGGTGAAGTTTGGTTGACTTCTGCGCAGCGGTTTGGGAGTTAACATCAAAATTACATTTCTCGGCCATATCGCATAGATCTCACTGTGAAAAGGCTTAAATGACTTTTTTAATTAAGTTTGATGATTGCGTTCAAACAAAATGTCCTAGAACAAAATTTTCAAATGTAACTACTAGATTGTGATACAATACACTATTGGGTGAAGTTTGGTTGACTTCTGCGCAGCGGTTTGGGAGTTAACATCAAAATTACATTTCTCGGCCATATCGCATAGATCTCACTGTGAAAAGGCTTAAATGACTTTTTTAATTAAGTTTGATGATTGCGTTCAAACAAAATGTCCTAGAACAAATTTTTCAAATGTAACTACTAGATTGTGATACAATACACTATTGGGTGAAGTTTGGTTGACTTCTGCGCAGCGGTTTGGGAGTTAACATCAAAATTACATTTCTCGGCCATATCGCATAGATCTCACTGTGAAAAGGCTTAAATGGCTTTTTTGACCTAAGTTTGATGATTGCGCTCAAATCAAATGTCCTAGAACCAAATTTCCACATGTAACTACTAGATTGTGATACAATACACTAATGGGTGAAGTTTGGTTGACTTCTGCGCAGCGGTTTGGGAGTTAACATCAAAATTACATTTCTCGGCCATATCGCATAGATCTCACTGTGAAAAGGCTTAAATGACTTTTTTAATTAAGTTTGATGATTGCGTTCAAACAAAATGTCCTAGAACAAAATTTTCAAATGTAACTACTAGATTGTGATACAATACACTATTGGGTGAAGTTTGGTTGACTTCTGCGCAGCGGTTTGGGAGTTAACATCAAAATTACATTTCTCGGCCATATCGCATAGATCTCACTGTGAAAAGGCTTAAATGACTTTTTTAATTAAGTTTGATGATTGCGTTCAAACAAAATGTCCTAGAACAAATTTTTCAAATGTAACTACTAGATTGTGATACAATACACTATTGGGTGAAGTTTGGTTGACTTCTGCGCAGCGGTTTGGGAGTTAACATCAAAATTACATTTCTCGGCCATATCGCATAGATCTCACTGTGAAAAGGCTTAAATGGCTTTTTTGACCTAAGTTTGATAATTGCGCTCAAATCAAATGTCCTAGAACCAAATTTCCACATGTAACTACTAGATTGTGATACAATACACTAATGGGTGAAGTTTGGTTTACTTCTGCGCAGCGGTTTGGGAGTTAACATCAAAATTACATTTCTCGGCCATATCGCATAGATCTCACTGTGAAAAGGCTTAAATGGCTTTTTTGACCTAGGTTTGAGGATTGCGCTCAAATCAAATGTCCAATAACCAAATTTCCACATGTAACTACTAGATTGTGATACAATACACTAATGGGTGAAGTTTGGTTGACTTCTGCGCAGCGGTTTGGGAGTTAACATCAAAATTACATTTCTCGGCCATATCGCATAGATCTCACTGTGAAAAGGCTTAAATGACTTTTTTAATTAAGTTTGATGATTGCGCTCAAACAAAATGTCCTAGAACAAAATTTTCAATTGTAACTACTAGATTGTGATACAATACACTATTGGGTGAAGTTTGGTTGACTTCTGCGCAGCGGTTTGGGAGTTAACATCAAAATTACATTTCTCGGCCATATCGCATAGATCTCACTGTGAAAAGGCTTAAATGGCTTTTTTGACCTAAGTTTGAGGATTGCGCTCAAATCAAATTTCCTAGAACCAAATTTCCACATGTAACTACTAGATTGTGATACAATACACTAATGGTTGAAGTTTGGTTGACTTCTGCGCAGCGGTTTGGGAGTGAACATCAAAATTACATTTCTCGGCCATATCGCATAGATCTCACTGTGAAAAGGCTTAAATGACATTTTTAAATTAAGTTTGAAGATTGCGCTCAAATCAAATGTCCTAGAACTAAATTTCCAAATGTAACTACTAGATTGTGATAAAATACACTATTGGGTGAAGTTTGGTTGACTTCTGCGCAGCGGTTTGGGAGTTAACATCAAAATTACATTTCTCGGCCATATCGCATAGATCTCACTGTGAAAAGGCTTAAATGGCTTTTTTGACCTAAGTTTGAGGATTGCGCTCAAATCAAATGTCCTAGAACCAAATTTCCACATGTAACTACTAGATTGTGATACAATACACTAATGGGTGAAGTTTGGTTGACTTCTGCGCAGCGGTTTGGGAGTTAACATCAAAATTACATTTTTCGGCCATATCGCATAGATCTCACTGTGAAAAGGCTTAAATGACTTTTTTAATTAAGTTTGATGATTGCGTTCAAACAAAATGTCCTAGAACAAAATTTTCAAATGTAACTACTAGATTGTGATACAATACACTATTGGGTGAAGTTTGGTTGACTTCTGCGCAGCGGTTTGGGAGTTAACATCAAAATTACATTTCTCGGCCATATCGCATAGATCTCACTGTGAAAAGGCTTAAATGACTTTTTTAATTAAGTTTGATGATTGCGTTCAAACAAAATGTCCTAGAACAAAATTTTCAAATGTAACTACTAGATTGTGATACAATACACTATTGGGTGAAGTTTGGTTGACTTCTGCGCAGCGGTTTGGGAGTTAACATCAAAATTACATTTCTCGGCCATATCGCATAGATCTCACTGTGAAAAGGCTTAAATGGCTTTTTTGACCTAAGTTTGAGGATTTCGCTCAAATCAAATGTCCTAGAACCAAATTTCCACATGTAACTACTAGATTGTGATACAATACACTAATGGGTGAAGTTTGGTTTACTTCTGCGCAGCGGTTTGGGAGTTAACATCAAAATTACATTTCTCGGCTATATCGCATAGATCTCACTGTGAAAAGGCTTAAATGGCTTTTTTGACCTAAGTTTGAGGATTGCGCTCAAATCAAATGTCCTAGAACCAAATTTCCACATGTAACTACTAGATTGTGATACAATACACTAATGGGTGAAGTTTGGTTTACTTCTGCGCAGCGGTTTGGGAGTTAACATCAAAATTACATTTCTCGGCCATATCGCATAGATCTCACTGTGAAAAGGCTTAAATGGCTTTTTTGACCTAAGTTTAATAATTGCGCTCAAACCAAATGTCGTAGAACGAAATTTTCAAATGTAACTACTAGAATGTGATACAATACACTATTGGGTGAAGTTTGGTTGACTTCTGCGCAGCGGTTTGGGAGTTAACATCAAAATTACATTCTTGGCCATATCGCATAGATCTCACTGTGAAAAGGCTTAAATGGCTTTTTTGACCTAAGTTTGAGGATTGCGCTCAAATCAAATGTCCTAGAACCAAATTTCCACATGTAACTACTAGATTGTGATACAATACACCAATGGGTGAAGTTTGGTTGACTTCTGCTCAGCGGTTTGGGAGTTAACATCAAAATTACATTTCTCGGCCATATCGCATAGATCTCACTGTGAAAAGGCTTAAATGACTTTTTTAATTAAGTTTGATGATTGCGTTCAAACAAAATGTCCTAGAACAAAATTTTCAAATGTAACTACTAGATTGTGATACAATACACTATTGGGTGAAGTTTGGTTGACTTCTGCGCAGCGGTTTGGGAGTTAACATCAAAATTACATTTCTCGGCCATATCGCATAGATCTCACTGTGAAAAGGCTTAAATGACTTTTTTAATTAAGTTTGATGATTGCGTTCAAACAAAATGTCCTAGAACAAAATTTTCAAATGTAACTACTAGATTGTGATACAATACACTATTGGGTGAAGTTTGGTTGACTTCTGCGCAGCGGTTTGGGAGTTAACATCAAAATTACATTTCTCGGCCATATCGCATAGATCTCACTGTGAAAAGGCTTAAATGGCTTTTTTGACCTAAGTTTGATGATTGCGCTCAAATCAAATGTCCTAGAACCAAATTTCCACATGTAACTACTAGATTGTGATACAAATACACTAATGGGTGAAGTTTGGTTGACTTCTGCGCAGCGGTTTGGGAGTGAACATCAAAATTACATTTCTCGGCCATATCGCATAGATCTCACTGTGAAAAGGCTTAAATGACTTTTTTAATTAAGTTTGATGATTGCGTTCAAACAAAATGTCCTAGAACAAAATTTTCAAATGTAACTACTAGATTGTGATACAATACACTATTGGGTGAAGTTTGGTTGACTTCTGCGCAGCGGTTTGGGAGTTAACATCAAAATTACATTTCTCGGCCATATCGCATAGATCTCACTGTGAAAAGGCTTAAATGGCTTTTTTGACCTAAGTTTGAGGATTGCGCTCAAATCAAATGTCCTAGAACCAAATTTCCACATGTAACTACTAGATTGTGATACAATACACTAATGGGTGAAGTTTGGTTTACTTCTGCGCAGCGGTTTGGGAGTTATCAAAATTACATTTCTCGGCCATATCGCATAGATCTCACTGTGAAAAGGCTTAAATGGCTTTTTTGACCTAAGTTTGAGGATTGCGCTCAAATCAAATGTCCAATAACCAAATTTCCACATGTAACTACTAGATTGTGATACAAATACACTAATGGGTGAAGTTTGGTTGACTTCTGCGCAGCGGTTTGGGAGTGAACATCAAAATTACATTTCTCGGCCATATCGCATAGATCTCACTGTGAAAAGGCTTAAATGACTTTTTTAATTAAGTTTGATGATTGCGTTCAAACAAAATGTCCTAGAACAAAATTTTCAAATGTAACTACTAGATTGTGATACAATACACTATTGGGTGAAGTTTGGTTGACTTCTGCGCAGCGGTTTGGGAGTTAACATCAAAATTACATTTCTCGGCCATATCGCATAGATCTCACTGTGAAAAGGCTTAAATGGCTTTTTTGACCTAAGTTTGAGGATTGCGCTCAAATCAAATGTCCTAGAACAAAATTTCCACATGTAATTACTAGATTGTGATACAATACACTAATGGGTGAAGTTTGGTTGACTTCTGCGCAGCGGTTTGGGAGTTAACATCAAAATTACATTTCTCGGCCATATCGCATAGATCTCACTGTGAAAAGGCTTAAATGGCTTTTTTGACCTAAGTTTGAGGATTGCGCTCAAATCAAATGTCCTATAGCCAAATTTCCACATGTAACTACTAGATTGTGATACAATACACTAATGGGTGAAGTTTGGTTGACTTCTGCGCAGCGGTTTGGGAGTTAACATCAAAATTACTTTTCTCGGCCATATCGCATAGATCTCACTGTGAAAAGGCT
Source organism: Corythoichthys intestinalis (assembly GCF_030265065.1). Lineage (NCBI taxonomy): Eukaryota > Metazoa > Chordata > Actinopteri > Syngnathiformes > Syngnathidae > Corythoichthys > Corythoichthys intestinalis. Next base: position 55,610,158 of record NC_080408.1, read on the forward strand.
TAAATGACTTTTTTAATTAAGTTTGATGATTGCGTTCAAACAAAATGTCCTAGAACAAAAATTTCAAATGTAACTACTAGATTGTGATACAATACACTATTGGGTGAAGTTTGGTTGACTTCTGCGCAGCGGTTTGGGAGTTAACATCAAAATTACATTTCTCGGCCATATCGCATAGATCTCACTGTGAAAAGGCTTAAATGACTTTTTTGACCTAAGTTTGAGGATTGTGTTCAAACAAAATGTCCTAGAACAAAATTTTCAAATGTAACTACTAGATTTTGATACAATACACTATTGGGTGAAGTTTGGTTGACTTCTGCGCAGCGGTTTGGGAGTTAACATCAAAATTACATTTCTCGGCCATATAGCATAGATCTCACTGTGAAAAGGCTTAAATGACTTTTTTAATTAAGTTTGATGATTGTGTTCAAACAAAATGTCCTAGAACAAAATTTTCAAATGTAACTACTAGATTGTGATACAATACACTATTGGGTGAAATTTGGTTGACTTCTGCGCAGCGGTTTGGGAGTTAACATCAAAATTACATTTCTCGGCCATATCGCATAGATCTCACTGTGAAAAGGCTTAAATGGCTTTTTTGACCTAAGTTTGATGATTGCGCTCAAATCAAATGTCCTAGAACCAAATTTCCACATGTAACTACTAGATTGTGATACAATACACTAATGGGTGAAGTTTGGTTGACTTCTGCGCAGCGGTTTGGGAGTGAACATCAAAATTACATTTCTCGGCCATATCGCATAGATCTCACTGTGAAAAGGCTTAAATGACTTTTTTAATTAAGTTTGATGATTGCGTTCAAACAAAATGTCCTAGAACAAAATTTTCAAATGTAACTACTAGATTGTGATACAATACACTATTGGGTGAAGTTTGGTTGACTTCTGCGCAGCGGTTTGGGAGTTAACATCAAAATTATATTTCTCGGCCATATCGCATAGATCTCACTGTGAAAAGGCTTAAATGGCTTTTTTGACCTAAGTTTGAGGATTGCGCTCAAATCAAATGTCCTAGAACCAAATTTCCACATGTAATTACTAGATTGTGATACAATACACTAATGGGTGAAGTTTGGTTGACTTCTGCGCAGCGGTTTGGGAGTTAACATCAAAATTACATTTCTCGGCCATATCGCATAGATCTCACTGTGAAAAGGCTTAAATGACTTTTTTAATTAAGTTTAATGATTGCGCTCAAACCAAATCCCCTAGAACGAAATTTTCAAATGTAACTACTAGAATGTGATACAATACACTATTGGGTGAAGTTTAGTTTACTTCTGCGCAGCGGTTTGGGAGTTAACATCAAAATTACATTTCTCGGCCATATCGCATAGATCTCACTGTGAAAAGGCTTAAATGGCTTTTTTGACCTAAGTTTAATGATTGCGCTCAAACCAAATGTCCTAGAACGAAATTTTCAAATGTAACTACTAGATTGTGATACAATACACTATTGGGTGAAGTTTGGTTGACTTCTGCGCAGCGGTTTGGGAGTTAACATCAAAATTACATTTCTCGGCCATATCGCATAGATCTCACTGTGAAAAGGCTTAAATGGCTTTTTTTACCTAAGTTTGAGGATTGCGCTCAAATCAAATGTCCTAGAACCAAATTTCCACATGTAACTACTAGATTGTGATACAATACACTAATGGGTGAAGTTTGGTTGACTTCTGCGCAGCGGTTTGGGATTTAACATCAAAATTACATTTCTCGGCCATATCGCATAGATCTCACTGTGAAAAGGCTTAAATGACTTTTTTAATTAAGTTTGATGATTGCGCTCAAACAAAATGTCCTAGAACAAAATTTTCAAATGTAACTACTAGATTGTGATACAATACACTATTGGGTGAAGTTTGGTTGACTTCTGCGCAGCGGTTTGGGAGTTAACATCAAAATTACATTTCTCGGCCATATCGCATAGATCTCACTGTGAAAAGGCTTAAATGACTTTTTTAATTTAGTTTGATGATTGCGTTCAAACAAAATGTACTAGAACAAAATTTTCAAATGTAACTACTAGATTGTGATACAATACACTATTGGGTGAAGTTTGGTTGACTTCTGCGCAGCGGTTTGGGAGTTAACATCAAAATTACATTTCTCGGCCATATCGCATAGATCTCACTGTGAAAAGGCTTAAATGGCTTTTTTGACCTAAGTTTGATGATTGCGCTCAAATCAAATGTCCTAGAACCAAATTTCCACATGTAACTACTAGATTGTGATACAATACACTAATGGGTGAAGTTTGGTTTACTTCTGCGCAGCGGTTTGGGAGTTAACATCAAAATTACATTTCTCGGCCATATCGCATAGATCTCACTGTGAAAAGGCTTAAATGGCTTTTTTGACCTAAGTTTGAGGATTGCGCTCAAATCAAATGTCCAATAACCAAATTTCCACATGTAACTACTAGATTGTGATACAATACACTAATGGGTGAAGTTTGGTTGACTTCTGCGCAGCGGTTTGGGAGTTAACATCAAAATTACATTTCTCGGCCATATCGCATAGATCTCACTGTGAAAAGGCTTAAATGGCTTTTTTGACCTAAGTTTGAGGATTGCGCTCAAATCAAATGTCCTAGAACCAAATTTCCACATGTAATTACTAGATTGTGATACAATACACTAATGGGTGAAGTTTGGTTGACTTCTGCGCAGCGGTTTGGGAGTTAACATCAAAATTACATTTCTCGGCCATATCGCATAGATCTCACTGTGAAAAGGCTTAAATGACTTTTTTAATTAAGTTTAATGATTGCGCTCAAACCAAATCCCCTAGAACGAAATTTTCAAATGTAACTACTAGAATGTGATACAATACACTATTGGGTGACGTTTAGTTGACTTCTGCGCAGCGGTTTGGGAGTTAACATCAAAATTACATTTCTCGGCCATATCGCATAGATCTCACTGTGAAAAGGCTTAAATGGCTTTTTTGACCTAAGTTTAATGATTGCGCTCAAACCAAATGTCCTAGAACGAAATTTTCAAATGTAACTACTAGATTGTGATACAATACACTATTGGGTGAAGTTTGGTTGACTTCTGCGCAGCGGTTTGGGAGTTAACATCAAAATTACATTTCTCGGCCATATCGCATAGATCTCACTGTGAAAAGGCTTAAATGGCTTTTTTGACCTAAGTTTGAGGATTGCGCTCAAATCAAATGTCCTAGAACCAAATTTCCACATGTAACTACTAGATTGTGATACAATACACTAATGGGTGAAGTTTGGTTGACTTCTGCGCAGCGGTTTGGGATTTAACATCAAAATTACATTTCTCGGCCATATCGCATAGATCTCACTGTGAAAAGGCTTAAATGACTTTTTTAATTAAGTTTGATGATTGCGCTAAAAAAAAATGTCCTAGAACAAAATTTTCAAATGTAACTACTAGATTGTGATACAATACACTATTGGGTGAAGTTTGGTTGACTTCTGCGCAGCGGTTTGGGAGTTAACATCAAAATTACATTTCTCGGCCATATCGCATAGATCTCAATGTGAAAAGGCTTAAATGGCTTTTTTGACCTAAGTTTGAGGATTGCGCTCAAATCAAATTTTCTAGAACCAAATTTCCACATGTAACTACTAGATTGTGATACAATACACTAATGGTTGAAGTTTGGTTGACTTCTGCGCAGCGGTTTGGGAGTGAACATCAAAATTACATTTCTCGGCCATATCGCATAGATCTCACTGTGAAAAGGCTTAAATGACATTTTTAAATTAAGTTTGAAGATTGCGCTCAAATCAAATGTCCTAGAACTAAATTTCCAAATGTAACTACTAGATTGTGATAAAATACACTATTGGGTGAAGTTTGGTTGACTTCTGCGCAGCGGTTTGGGAGTTAACATCAAAATTACATTTCTCGGCCATATCGCATAGATCTCACTGTGAAAAGGCTTAAATGGCTTTTTTGACCTAAGTTTGAGGATTGCGCTCAAATCAAATGTCCTAGAACCAAATTTCCACATGTAACTACTAGATTGTGATACAATACACTAATGGGTGAAGTTTGGTTGACTTCTGCGCAGCGGTTTGGGAGTTAACATCAAAATTACATTTTTCGGCCATATCGCATAGATCTCACTGTGAAAAGGCTTAAATGACTTTTTTAATTAAGTTTGATGATTGCGTTCAAACAAAATGTCCTAGAACAAAATTTTCAAATGTAACTACTAGATTGTGATACAATACACTATTGGGTGAAGTTTGGTTGACTTCTGCGCAGCGGTTTGGGAGTTAACATCAAAATTACATTTCTCGGCCATATCGCATAGATCTCACTGTGAAAAGGCTTAAATGACTTTTTTAATTAAGTTTGATGATTGCGTTCAAACAAAATGTCCTAGAACAAAATTTTCAAATGTAACTACTAGATTGTGATACAATACACTATTGGGTGAAGTTTGGTTGACTTCTGCGCAGCGGTTTGGGAGTTAACATCAAAATTACATTTCTCGGCCATATCGCATAGATCTCACTGTGAAAAGGCTTAAATGGCTTTTTTGACCTAAGTTTGAGGATTTCGCTCAAATCAAATGTCCTAGAACCAAATTTCCACATGTAACTACTAGATTGTGATACAATACACTAATGGGTGAAGTTTGGTTTACTTCTGCGCAGCGGTTTGGGAGTTAACATCAAAATTACATTTCTCGGCTATATCGCATAGATCTCACTGTGAAAAGGCTTAAATGGCTTTTTTGACCTAAGTTTGAGGATTGCGCTCAAATCAAATGTCCTAGAACCAAATTTCCACATGTAACTACTAGATTGTGATACAATACACTAATGGGTGAAGTTTGGTTTACTTCTGCGCAGCGGTTTGGGAGTTAACATCAAAATTACATTTCTCGGCCATATCGCATAGATCTCACTGTGAAAAGGCTTAAATGGCTTTTTTGACCTAAGTTTAATAATTGCGCTCAAACCAAATGTCGTAGAACGAAATTTTCAAATGTAACTACTAGAATGTGATACAATACACTATTGGGTGAAGTTTGGTTGACTTCTGCGCAGCGGTTTGGGAGTTAACATCAAAATTACATTCTTGGCCATATCGCATAGATCTCACTGTGAAAAGGCTTAAATGGCTTTTTTGACCTAAGTTTGAGGATTGCGCTCAAATCAAATGTCCTAGAACCAAATTTCCACATGTAACTACTAGATTGTGATACAATACACCAATGGGTGAAGTTTGGTTGACTTCTGCTCAGCGGTTTGGGAGTTAACATCAAAATTACATTTCTCGGCCATATCGCATAGATCTCACTGTGAAAAGGCTTAAATGACTTTTTTAATTAAGTTTGATGATTGCGTTCAAACAAAATGTCCTAGAACAAAATTTTCAAATGTAACTACTAGATTGTGATACAATACACTATTGGGTGAAGTTTGGTTGACTTCTGCGCAGCGGTTTGGGAGTTAACATCAAAATTACATTTCTCGGCCATATCGCATAGATCTCACTGTGAAAAGGCTTAAATGACTTTTTTAATTAAGTTTGATGATTGCGTTCAAACAAAATGTCCTAGAACAAAATTTTCAAATGTAACTACTAGATTGTGATACAATACACTATTGGGTGAAGTTTGGTTGACTTCTGCGCAGCGGTTTGGGAGTTAACATCAAAATTACATTTCTCGGCCATATCGCATAGATCTCACTGTGAAAAGGCTTAAATGGCTTTTTTGACCTAAGTTTGATGATTGCGCTCAAATCAAATGTCCTAGAACCAAATTTCCACATGTAACTACTAGATTGTGATACAAATACACTAATGGGTGAAGTTTGGTTGACTTCTGCGCAGCGGTTTGGGAGTGAACATCAAAATTACATTTCTCGGCCATATCGCATAGATCTCACTGTGAAAAGGCTTAAATGACTTTTTTAATTAAGTTTGATGATTGCGTTCAAACAAAATGTCCTAGAACAAAATTTTCAAATGTAACTACTAGATTGTGATACAATACACTATTGGGTGAAGTTTGGTTGACTTCTGCGCAGCGGTTTGGGAGTTAACATCAAAATTACATTTCTCGGCCATATCGCATAGATCTCACTGTGAAAAGGCTTAAATGGCTTTTTTGACCTAAGTTTGAGGATTGCGCTCAAATCAAATGTCCTAGAACCAAATTTCCACATGTAACTACTAGATTGTGATACAATACACTAATGGGTGAAGTTTGGTTTACTTCTGCGCAGCGGTTTGGGAGTTATCAAAATTACATTTCTCGGCCATATCGCATAGATCTCACTGTGAAAAGGCTTAAATGGCTTTTTTGACCTAAGTTTGAGGATTGCGCTCAAATCAAATGTCCAATAACCAAATTTCCACATGTAACTACTAGATTGTGATACAAATACACTAATGGGTGAAGTTTGGTTGACTTCTGCGCAGCGGTTTGGGAGTGAACATCAAAATTACATTTCTCGGCCATATCGCATAGATCTCACTGTGAAAAGGCTTAAATGACTTTTTTAATTAAGTTTGATGATTGCGTTCAAACAAAATGTCCTAGAACAAAATTTTCAAATGTAACTACTAGATTGTGATACAATACACTATTGGGTGAAGTTTGGTTGACTTCTGCGCAGCGGTTTGGGAGTTAACATCAAAATTACATTTCTCGGCCATATCGCATAGATCTCACTGTGAAAAGGCTTAAATGGCTTTTTTGACCTAAGTTTGAGGATTGCGCTCAAATCAAATGTCCTAGAACAAAATTTCCACATGTAATTACTAGATTGTGATACAATACACTAATGGGTGAAGTTTGGTTGACTTCTGCGCAGCGGTTTGGGAGTTAACATCAAAATTACATTTCTCGGCCATATCGCATAGATCTCACTGTGAAAAGGCTTAAATGGCTTTTTTGACCTAAGTTTGAGGATTGCGCTCAAATCAAATGTCCTATAGCCAAATTTCCACATGTAACTACTAGATTGTGATACAATACACTAATGGGTGAAGTTTGGTTGACTTCTGCGCAGCGGTTTGGGAGTTAACATCAAAATTACTTTTCTCGGCCATATCGCATAGATCTCACTGTGAAAAGGCTTAAATGACTTTTTTAATTAAGTTTGATGATTGCGTTCAAACAAAATGTCCTAGAACAAAAATTTCAAATGTAACTACTAGATTGTGATACAATACACTATTGGGTGAAGTTTGGTTGACTTCTGCGCAGCGGTTTGGGAGTTAACATCAAAATTACATTTCTCGGCCATATCGCATAGATCTCACTGTGAAAAGGCTTAAATGACTTTTTTGACCTAAGTTTGAGGATTGTGTTCAAACAAAATGTCCTAGAACAAAATTTTCAAATGTAACTACTAGATTTTGATACAATACACTATTGGGTGAAGTTTGGTTGACTTCTGCGCAGCGGTTTGGGAGTTAACATCAAAATTACATTTCTCGGCCATATAGCATAGATCTCACTGTGAAAAGGCTTAAATGACTTTTTTAATTAAGTTTGATGATTGTGTTCAAACAAAATGTCCTAGAACAAAATTTTCAAATGTAACTACTAGATTGTGATACAATACACTATTGGGTGAAATTTGGTTGACTTCTGCGCAGCGGTTTGGGAGTTAACATCAAAATTACATTTCTCGGCCATATCGCATAGATCTCACTGTGAAAAGGCTTAAATGGCTTTTTTGACCTAAGTTTGATGATTGCGCTCAAATCAAATGTCCTAGAACCAAATTTCCACATGTAACTACTAGATTGTGATACAATACACTAATGGGTGAAGTTTGGTTGACTTCTGCGCAGCGGTTTGGGAGTGAACATCAAAATTACATTTCTCGGCCATATCGCATAGATCTCACTGTGAAAAGGCTTAAATGACTTTTTTAATTAAGTTTGATGATTGCGTTCAAACAAAATGTCCTAGAACAAAATTTTCAAATGTAACTACTAGATTGTGATACAATACACTATTGGGTGAAGTTTGGTTGACTTCTGCGCAGCGGTTTGGGAGTTAACATCAAAATTATATTTCTCGGCCATATCGCATAGATCTCACTGTGAAAAGGCTTAAATGGCTTTTTTGACCTAAGTTTGAGGATTGCGCTCAAATCAAATGTCCTAGAACCAAATTTCCACATGTAATTACTAGATTGTGATACAATACACTAATGGGTGAAGTTTGGTTGACTTCTGCGCAGCGGTTTGGGAGTTAACATCAAAATTACATTTCTCGGCCATATCGCATAGATCTCACTGTGAAAAGGCTTAAATGACTTTTTTAATTAAGTTTAATGATTGCGCTCAAACCAAATCCCCTAGAACGAAATTTTCAAATGTAACTACTAGAATGTGATACAATACACTATTGGGTGAAGTTTAGTTTACTTCTGCGCAGCGGTTTGGGAGTTAACATCAAAATTACATTTCTCGGCCATATCGCATAGATCTCACTGTGAAAAGGCTTAAATGGCTTTTTTGACCTAAGTTTAATGATTGCGCTCAAACCAAATGTCCTAGAACGAAATTTTCAAATGTAACTACTAGATTGTGATACAATACACTATTGGGTGAAGTTTGGTTGACTTCTGCGCAGCGGTTTGGGAGTTAACATCAAAATTACATTTCTCGGCCATATCGCATAGATCTCACTGTGAAAAGGCTTAAATGGCTTTTTTTACCTAAGTTTGAGGATTGCGCTCAAATCAAATGTCCTAGAACCAAATTTCCACATGTAACTACTAGATTGTGATACAATACACTAATGGGTGAAGTTTGGTTGACTTCTGCGCAGCGGTTTGGGATTTAACATCAAAATTACATTTCTCGGCCATATCGCATAGATCTCACTGTGAAAAGGCTTAAATGACTTTTTTAATTAAGTTTGATGATTGCGCTCAAACAAAATGTCCTAGAACAAAATTTTCAAATGTAACTACTAGATTGTGATACAATACACTATTGGGTGAAGTTTGGTTGACTTCTGCGCAGCGGTTTGGGAGTTAACATCAAAATTACATTTCTCGGCCATATCGCATAGATCTCACTGTGAAAAGGCTTAAATGACTTTTTTAATTTAGTTTGATGATTGCGTTCAAACAAAATGTACTAGAACAAAATTTTCAAATGTAACTACTAGATTGTGATACAATACACTATTGGGTGAAGTTTGGTTGACTTCTGCGCAGCGGTTTGGGAGTTAACATCAAAATTACATTTCTCGGCCATATCGCATAGATCTCACTGTGAAAAGGCTTAAATGGCTTTTTTGACCTAAGTTTGATGATTGCGCTCAAATCAAATGTCCTAGAACCAAATTTCCACATGTAACTACTAGATTGTGATACAATACACTAATGGGTGAAGTTTGGTTTACTTCTGCGCAGCGGTTTGGGAGTTAACATCAAAATTACATTTCTCGGCCATATCGCATAGATCTCACTGTGAAAAGGCTTAAATGGCTTTTTTGACCTAAGTTTGAGGATTGCGCTCAAATCAAATGTCCAATAACCAAATTTCCACATGTAACTACTAGATTGTGATACAATACACTAATGGGTGAAGTTTGGTTGACTTCTGCGCAGCGGTTTGGGAGTTAACATCAAAATTACATTTCTCGGCCATATCGCATAGATCTCACTGTGAAAAGGCTTAAATGGCTTTTTTGACCTAAGTTTGAGGATTGCGCTCAAATCAAATGTCCTAGAACCAAATTTCCACATGTAATTACTAGATTGTGATACAATACACTAATGGGTGAAGTTTGGTTGACTTCTGCGCAGCGGTTTGGGAGTTAACATCAAAATTACATTTCTCGGCCATATCGCATAGATCTCACTGTGAAAAGGCTTAAATGACTTTTTTAATTAAGTTTAATGATTGCGCTCAAACCAAATCCCCTAGAACGAAATTTTCAAATGTAACTACTAGAATGTGATACAATACACTATTGGGTGACGTTTAGTTGACTTCTGCGCAGCGGTTTGGGAGTTAACATCAAAATTACATTTCTCGGCCATATCGCATAGATCTCACTGTGAAAAGGCTTAAATGGCTTTTTTGACCTAAGTTTAATGATTGCGCTCAAACCAAATGTCCTAGAACGAAATTTTCAAATGTAACTACTAGATTGTGATACAATACACTATTGGGTGAAGTTTGGTTGACTTCTGCGCAGCGGTTTGGGAGTTAACATCAAAATTACATTTCTCGGCCATATCGCATAGATCTCACTGTGAAAAGGCTTAAATGGCTTTTTTGACCTAAGTTTGAGGATTGCGCTCAAATCAAATGTCCTAGAACCAAATTTCCACATGTAACTACTAGATTGTGATACAATACACTAATGGGTGAAGTTTGGTTGACTTCTGCGCAGCGGTTTGGGATTTAACATCAAAATTACATTTCTCGGCCATATCGCATAGATCTCACTGTGAAAAGGCTTAAATGACTTTTTTAATTAAGTTTGATGATTGCGCTAAAAAAAAATGTCCTAGAACAAAATTTTCAAATGTAACTACTAGATTGTGATACAATACACTATTGGGTGAAGTTTGGTTGACTTCTGCGCAGCGGTTTGGGAGTTAACATCAAAATTACATTTCTCGGCCATATCGCATAGATCTCAATGTGAAAAGGCTTAAATGGCTTTTTTGACCTAAGTTTGAGGATTGCGCTCAAATCAAATTTTCTAGAACCAAATTTCCACATGTAACTACTAGATTGTGATACAATACACTAATGGTTGAAGTTTGGTTGACTTCTGCGCAGCGGTTTGGGAGTGAACATCAAAATTACATTTCTCGGCCATAGCGCATAGATCTCACTGTGAAAAGGCTTAAATGACTTTTTTAATTAAGTTTAATAATTGCGCTCAAACCAAATGTCGTAGAACGAAATTTTCAAATGTAACTACTAGAATGTGATACAATACACTATTGGGTGAAGTTTGGTTGACTTCTGCGCAGCGGTTTTTGGAGTTAACATCAAAATTACATTTCTTGGCCATATCGCATAGATCTCACTGTGAAAAGGCTTAAATGGCTTTTTTGACCTAAGTTTGAGGATTGCGCTCAAATCAAATGTCCTAGAACCAAATTTCCACATGCAACTACTAGATTGTGATACAATACACTACTGCGTGAAGTTTGGTTGACTTCTGCGCAGCGGTTTGGGAGTTAACATCAAAATTACATTTCTCGGCCATATCGCATAGATCTCACTGTGAAAAGGCTTAAATGACTTTTTTAATTAAGTTTGATGATTGCGTTCAAACAAAATGTCCTAGAACAAAATTTTCAAATGTAACTACTAGATTGTGATACAATACACTATTGGGTGAAGTTTGGTTGACTTCTGCGCAGCGGTTTGGGAGTTAACATCAAAATTACATTTCTCGGCCATATCGCATAGATCTCACTGTGAAAAGGCTTAAATGACTTTTTTAATTAAGTTTGATGATTGCGTTCAAACAAAATGTCCTAGAACAAATTTTTCAAATGTAACTACTAGATTGTGATACAATACACTATTGGGTGAAGTTTGGTTGACTTCTGCGCAGCGGTTTGGGAGTTGACATATAAATTACATTTCTCGGCCATATCGCATAGATCTCACTGTGAAAAGGCTTAAATGGCTTTTTTGACCTAATTTTTATGATTGCGCTCAAATCAAATGTCCTAGAACCAAATTTCCACATGTAACTACTAGATTGTGATACAATACACTAATGGGTGAAGTTTGGTTTACTTCTGCGCAGCGGTTTGGGAGTTAACATCAAAATTACATTTCTCGGCCATATCGCATAGATCTCACTGTGAAAAGGCTTAAATGGCTTTTTTGACCTAAGTTTGAGGATTGCGCTCAAATCAAATGTCTAATAACCAAATTTCCACATTTAACTACTAGATTGTGATACAATACACTAATGGGTGAAGTTTGGTTGACTTCTGCGCAGCGGTTTGGGAGTTAACATCAAAATTACATTTCTCGGCCATATCGCATAGATCTCACTGTGAAAAGGCTTAAATGACTTTTTTAATTAAATTTGATGATTGCGTTCAAACAAAATGTCCGAGAACAAAATTTTCAAATGTAACTACTAGATTGTGATACAATACACTATTGGGTGAAGTTTAGTTGACTTCTGCGCAGCGGTTTGGGAGTTAACATCAAAATTACATTTCTCGGCCATATCGCATAGATCTCACTGTGAAAAGGCTTAAATGGCTTTTTTGACCTAAGTTTAATGATTGCGCTCAAACCAAATGTCCTAGAACGACATTTTCAAATGTAACTACTAGAATGTGATACAATACACTATTGGGTGAACTTTGGTTGACTTCTGCGCAGTGGTTTGGGAGTTAACATCAAAATTACATTTCTCGGCCATATCGCATAGATCTCACTGTGAAAAGGCTTAAATGACTTTTTTAATTAAGTTTGATGATTGAGTTCAAACAAAATGTCCTAGAACAAAATTTTCAAATGTAACTACTAGATTGTGATACAATACACTATTGGGTGAAGTTTGGTTGACTTCTGCGCAGCGGTTTGGGAGTTAACATCAAAATTACATTTCTCGGCCATATCGCATAGATCTCACTGTGAAAAGGCTTAAATGACTTTTTTGACCTAAGTTTGAGGATTGCGCTCAAATCAAATGTCCTAGAACCAAATTTCCACATGTAACTACTAGATTGTGATACAATACACTAATGGGTGAAGTTTGGTTGACTTCTGCGCAGCGGTTTGGGAGTTAACATCAAAATTACATTTCTCGGCCATATCGCATAGATCTCACTGTGAAAAGGCTTAAATGACTTTTTTAATTAAGTTTGATGATTGCGTTCAAACAAAATGTCCTAGAACAAAATTTTCAAATGTAACTACTAGATTGTGATACAATACACTATTGGGTGAAGTTTGGTTGACTTCTGCGCAGCGGTTTGGGAGTTAACATCAAAATTACATTTCTCGGCCATATCGCATAGATCTCACTGTGAAAAGGCTTAAATGGCTTTTTTGACCTAAGTTTGAGGATTGCGCTCAAATCAAATGTCCTAGAACCAAATTTCCACATGTAACTACTAGATTGTGATACAATACACTAATGGGTGAAGTTTGGTTGACTTCTGCGCAGCGGTTTGGGAGTTAACATCAAAATTACATTTCTCGGCCATATCGCATAGATCTCACTGTGAAAAGGCTTAAATGACTTTTTTAATTAAGTTTGATGATTGCGTTCAAACAAAATGTCCTAGAACAAAATTTTCAAATGTAACTACTAGATTGTGATACAATACACTATTGGGTGAAGTTTGGTTGACTTCTGCGCAGCGGTTTGGGAGTTAACATCAAAATTACATTTCTCGGCCATATCGCATAGATCTCACTGTGAAAAGGCTTAAATGACTTTTTTAATTAAGTTTGATGATTGCGTTCAAACAAAATGTCCTAGAACAAATTTTTCAAATGTAACTACTAGATTGTGATACAATACACTATTGGGTGAAGTTTGGTTGACTTCTGCGCAGCGGTTTGGGAGTTAACATCAAAATTACATTTCTCGGCCATATCGCATAGATCTCACTGTGAAAAGGCTTAAATGGCTTTTTTGACCTAAGTTTGATGATTGCGCTCAAATCAAATGTCCTAGAACCAAATTTCCACATGTAACTACTAGATTGTGATACAATACACTAATGGGTGAAGTTTGGTTGACTTCTGCGCAGCGGTTTGGGAGTTAACATCAAAATTACATTTCTCGGCCATATCGCATAGATCTCACTGTGAAAAGGCTTAAATGACTTTTTTAATTAAGTTTGATGATTGCGTTCAAACAAAATGTCCTAGAACAAAATTTTCAAATGTAACTACTAGATTGTGATACAATACACTATTGGGTGAAGTTTGGTTGACTTCTGCGCAGCGGTTTGGGAGTTAACATCAAAATTACATTTCTCGGCCATATCGCATAGATCTCACTGTGAAAAGGCTTAAATGACTTTTTTAATTAAGTTTGATGATTGCGTTCAAACAAAATGTCCTAGAACAAATTTTTCAAATGTAACTACTAGATTGTGATACAATACACTATTGGGTGAAGTTTGGTTGACTTCTGCGCAGCGGTTTGGGAGTTAACATCAAAATTACATTTCTCGGCCATATCGCATAGATCTCACTGTGAAAAGGCTTAAATGGCTTTTTTGACCTAAGTTTGATGATTGCGCTCAAATCAAATGTCCTAGAACCAAATTTCCACATGTAACTACTAGATTGTGATACAATACACTAATGGGTGAAGTTTGGTTTACTTCTGCGCAGCGGTTTGGGAGTTAACATCAAAATTACATTTCTCGGCCATATCGCATAGATCTCACTGTGAAAAGGCTTAAATGGCTTTTTTGACCTAGGTTTGAGGATTGCGCTCAAATCAAATGTCCAATAACCAAATTTCCACATGTAACTACTAGATTGTGATACAATACACTAATGGGTGAAGTTTGGTTGACTTCTGCGCAGCGGTTTGGGAGTTAACATCAAAATTACATTTCTCGGCCATATCGCATAGATCTCACTGTGAAAAGGCTTAAATGACTTTTTTAATTAAGTTTGATGATTGCGCTCAAACAAAATGTCCTAGAACAAAATTTTCAATTGTAACTACTAGATTGTGATACAATACACTATTGGGTGAAGTTTGGTTGACTTCTGCGCAGCGGTTTGGGAGTTAACATCAAAATTACATTTCTCGGCCATATCGCATAGATCTCACTGTGAAAAGGCTTAAATGGCTTTTTTGACCTAAGTTTGAGGATTGCGCTCAAATCAAATTTCCTAGAACCAAATTTCCACATGTAACTACTAGATTGTGATACAATACACTAATGGTTGAAGTTTGGTTGACTTCTGCGCAGCGGTTTGGGAGTGAACATCAAAATTACATTTCTCGGCCATATCGCATAGATCTCACTGTGAAAAGGCTTAAATGACATTTTTAAATTAAGTTTGAAGATTGCGCTCAAATCAAATGTCCTAGAACTAAATTTCCAAATGTAACTACTAGATTGTGATAAAATACACTATTGGGTGAAGTTTGGTTGACTTCTGCGCAGCGGTTTGGGAGTTAACATCAAAATTACATTTCTCGGCCATATCGCATAGATCTCACTGTGAAAAGGCTTAAATGGCTTTTTTGACCTAAGTTTGAGGATTGCGCTCAAATCAAATGTCCTAGAACCAAATTTCCACATGTAACTACTAGATTGTGATACAATACACTAATGGGTGAAGTTTGGTTGAC
The DNA here is from genome assembly GCF_030265065.1 of Corythoichthys intestinalis. Classification (NCBI taxonomy): domain Eukaryota; kingdom Metazoa; phylum Chordata; class Actinopteri; order Syngnathiformes; family Syngnathidae; genus Corythoichthys; species Corythoichthys intestinalis. Next base: position 55,625,490 of record NC_080408.1, read on the forward strand.
TTCTGCGCAGCGGTTTGGGAGTTAACATCAAAATTACATTTCTCGGCCATATCGCATAGATCTCACTGTGAAAAGGCTTAAATGACTTTTTTAATTAAGTTTGATGATTGCGTTCAAACAAAATGTCCTAGAACAAAATTTTCAAATGTAACTACTAGATTGTGATACAATACACTATTGGGTGAAGTTTGGTTGACTTCTGCGCAGCGGTTTGGGAGTTAACATCAAAATTACATTTCTCGGCCATATCGCATAGATCTCACTGTGAAAAGGCTTAAATGACTTTTTTAATTAAGTTTGATGATTGCGTTCAAACAAAATGTCCTAGAACAAAATTTTCAAATGTAACTACTAGATTGTGATACAATACACTATTGGGTGAAGTTTGGTTGACTTCTGCGCAGCGGTTTGGGAGTTAACATCAAAATTACATTTCTCGGCCATATCGCATAGATCTCACTGTGAAAAGGCTTAAATGGCTTTTTTGACCTAAGTTTGAGGATTTCGCTCAAATCAAATGTCCTAGAACCAAATTTCCACATGTAACTACTAGATTGTGATACAATACACTAATGGGTGAAGTTTGGTTTACTTCTGCGCAGCGGTTTGGGAGTTAACATCAAAATTACATTTCTCGGCTATATCGCATAGATCTCACTGTGAAAAGGCTTAAATGGCTTTTTTGACCTAAGTTTGAGGATTGCGCTCAAATCAAATGTCCTAGAACCAAATTTCCACATGTAACTACTAGATTGTGATACAATACACTAATGGGTGAAGTTTGGTTTACTTCTGCGCAGCGGTTTGGGAGTTAACATCAAAATTACATTTCTCGGCCATATCGCATAGATCTCACTGTGAAAAGGCTTAAATGGCTTTTTTGACCTAAGTTTAATAATTGCGCTCAAACCAAATGTCGTAGAACGAAATTTTCAAATGTAACTACTAGAATGTGATACAATACACTATTGGGTGAAGTTTGGTTGACTTCTGCGCAGCGGTTTGGGAGTTAACATCAAAATTACATTCTTGGCCATATCGCATAGATCTCACTGTGAAAAGGCTTAAATGGCTTTTTTGACCTAAGTTTGAGGATTGCGCTCAAATCAAATGTCCTAGAACCAAATTTCCACATGTAACTACTAGATTGTGATACAATACACCAATGGGTGAAGTTTGGTTGACTTCTGCTCAGCGGTTTGGGAGTTAACATCAAAATTACATTTCTCGGCCATATCGCATAGATCTCACTGTGAAAAGGCTTAAATGACTTTTTTAATTAAGTTTGATGATTGCGTTCAAACAAAATGTCCTAGAACAAAATTTTCAAATGTAACTACTAGATTGTGATACAATACACTATTGGGTGAAGTTTGGTTGACTTCTGCGCAGCGGTTTGGGAGTTAACATCAAAATTACATTTCTCGGCCATATCGCATAGATCTCACTGTGAAAAGGCTTAAATGACTTTTTTAATTAAGTTTGATGATTGCGTTCAAACAAAATGTCCTAGAACAAAATTTTCAAATGTAACTACTAGATTGTGATACAATACACTATTGGGTGAAGTTTGGTTGACTTCTGCGCAGCGGTTTGGGAGTTAACATCAAAATTACATTTCTCGGCCATATCGCATAGATCTCACTGTGAAAAGGCTTAAATGGCTTTTTTGACCTAAGTTTGATGATTGCGCTCAAATCAAATGTCCTAGAACCAAATTTCCACATGTAACTACTAGATTGTGATACAATACACTAATGGGTGAAGTTTGGTTTACTTCTGCGCAGCGGTTTGGGAGTTATCAAAATTACATTTCTCGGCCATATCGCATAGATCTCACTGTGAAAAGGCTTAAATGGCTTTTTTGACCTAAGTTTGAGGATTGCGCTCAAATCAAATGTCCAATAACCAAATTTCCACATGTAACTACTAGATTGTGATACAAATACACTAATGGGTGAAGTTTGGTTGACTTCTGCGCAGCGGTTTGGGAGTGAACATCAAAATTACATTTCTCGGCCATATCGCATAGATCTCACTGTGAAAAGGCTTAAATGACTTTTTTAATTAAGTTTGATGATTGCGTTCAAACAAAATGTCCTAGAACAAAATTTTCAAATGTAACTACTAGATTGTGATACAATACACTATTGGGTGAAGTTTGGTTGACTTCTGCGCAGCGGTTTGGGAGTTAACATCAAAATTACATTTCTCGGCCATATCGCATAGATCTCACTGTGAAAAGGCTTAAATGGCTTTTTTGACCTAAGTTTGAGGATTGCGCTCAAATCAAATGTCCTAGAACAAAATTTCCACATGTAATTACTAGATTGTGATACAATACACTAATGGGTGAAGTTTGGTTGACTTCTGCGCAGCGGTTTGGGAGTTAACATCAAAATTACATTTCTCGGCCATATCGCATAGATCTTACTGTGAAAAGGCTTAAATGGCTTTTTTGACCTAAGTTTGAGGATTGCGCTCAAATCAAATGTCCTATAGCCAAATTTCCACATGTAACTACTAGATTGTGATACAATACACTAATGGGTGAAGTTTGGTTGACTTCTGCGCAGCGGTTTGGGAGTTAACATCAAAATTACTTTTCTCGGCCATATCGCATAGATCTCACTGTGAAAAGGCTTAAATGACTTTTTTAATTAAGTTTGATGATTGCGTTCAAACAAAATGTCCTAGAACAAAAATTTCAAATGTAACTACTAGATTGTGATACAATACACTATTGGGTGAAGTTTGGTTGACTTCTGCGCAGCGGTTTGGGAGTTAACATCAAAATTACATTTCTCGGCCATATCGCATAGATCTCACTGTGAAAAGGCTTAAATGACTTTTTTGACCTAAGTTTGAGGATTGTGTTCAAACAAAATGTCCTAGAACAAAATTTTCAAATGTAACTACTAGATTTTGATACAATACACTATTGGGTGAAGTTTGGTTGACTTCTGCGCAGCGGTTTGGGAGTTAACATCAAAATTACATTTCTCGGCCATATAGCATAGATCTCACTGTGAAAAGGCTTAAATGACTTTTTTAATTAAGTTTGATGATTGTGTTCAAACAAAATGTCCTAGAACAAAATTTTCAAATGTAACTACTAGATTGTGATACAATACACTATTGGGTGAAGTTTGGTTGACTTCTGCGCAGCGGTTTGGGAGTTAACATCAAAATTACATTTCTCGGCTATATCGCATAGATCTCACTGTGAAAAGGCTTAAATGGCTTTTTTGACCTAAGTTTTAGGATTGCGCTCAAATCAAATGTCCTAGAACCAAATTTCCACATGTAACTACTAGATTCTGATACAATACACTAATGGGTGAAGTTTGGTTTACTTCTGCGCAGCGGTTTGGGAGTTAACATCAAAATTACATTTCTCGGCCATATCGCATAGATCTCACTGTGAAAAGGCTTAAATGGCTTTTTTGACCTAAGTTTAATAATTGCGCTCAAACCAAATGTCGTAGAACGAAATTTTCAAATGTAACTACTAGAATGTGATACAATACACTATTGGGTGAAGTTTGGTTGACTTCTGCGCAGCGGTTTGGGAGTTAACATCAAAATTACATTTCTTGGCCATATCGCATAGATCTCACTGTGAAAAGGCTTAAATGGCTTTTTTGACCTAAGTTTGAGGATTGCGCTCAAATCAAATGTCCTAGAACCAAATTTCTACATGTAACTACTAGATTGTGATACAATACACTAATGGGTGAAGTTTGGTTGACTTCTGCGCAGCGGTTTGGGAGTTAACATCAAAATTACATTTCTCGGCCATATCGCATAGATCTCACTGTGAAAAGGCTTAAATGACTTTTTTAATTAAGTTTGATGATTGCGTTCAAACAAAATGTCCTAGAACAAAATTTTCAAATGTAACTACTAGATTGTGATACAATACACTATTGGGTGAAGTTTGGTTGACTTCTGCGCAGCGGTTTGGGAGTTAACATCAAAATTACATTTCTCGGCCATATCGCATAGATCTCACTGTGAAAAGGCTTAAATGACTTTTTTAATTAAGTTTGATGATTGCGTTCAAACAAAATGTCCTAGAACAAAATTTTCAAATGTAACTACTAGATTGTGATACAATACACTATTGGGTGAAGTTTGGTTGACTTCTGCGCAGCGGTTTGGGAGTTAACATCAAAATTACATTTCTCGGCCATATCGCATAGATCTCACTGTGAAAAGGCTTATATGGCTTTTTTGACCTAAGTTTGATGATTGCGCTCAAATCAAATGTCCTAGAACCAAATTTCCACATGTAACTACTAGATTGTGATACAATACACTAATGGGTGAAGTTTGGTTTACTTCTGCGCAGCGGTTTGGGAGTTAACATCAAAATTACATTTCTCGGCCATATCGCATAGATCTCACTGTGAAAAGGCTTAAATGGCTTTTTTGACCTAAGTTTGAGGATTGCGCTCAAATCAAATGTCCAATAACCAAATTTCCACATGTAACTACTAGATTGTGATACAATACACTAATGGGTGAAGTTTGGTTGACTTCTGCGCAGCGGTTTGGGAGTGAACATCAAAATTACATTTCTCGGCCATATCGCATAGATCTCACTGTGAAAAGGCTTAAATGACTTTTTTAATTAAGTTTGATGATTGCGTTCAAACAAAATGTCCTAGAACAAAATTTTCAAATGTAACTACTAGATTGTGATACAATACACTATTGGGTGAAGTTTGGTTGACTTCTGCGCAGCGGTTTGGGAGTTAACATCAAAATTATATTTCTCGGCCATATCGCATAGATCTCACTGTGAAAAGGCTTAAATGGCTTTTTTGACCTAAGTTTGAGGATTGCGCTCAAATCAAATGTCCTAGAACCAAATTTCCACATGTAATTACTAGATTGTGATACAATACACTAATGGGTGAAGTTTGGTTGACTTCTGCGCAGCGGTTTGGGAGTTAACATCAAAATTACATTTCTCGGCCATATCGCATAGATCTCACTGTGAAAAGGCTTAAATGACTTTTTTAATTAAGTTTAATGATTGCGCTCAAACCAAATCCCCTAGAACGAAATTTTCAAATGTAACTACTAGAATGTGATACAATACACTATTGGGTGAAGTTTAGTTGACTTCTGCGCAGCGGTTTGGGAGTTAACATCAAAATTACATTTCTTGGCCATATCGCATAGATCTCACTGTGAAAAGGCTTAAATGGCTTTTTTGACCTAAGTTTAATGATTGCGCTCAAACCAAATGTCCTAGAACGAAATTTTCAAATGTAACTACTAGATTGTGATACAATACACTATTGGGTGAAGTTTGGTTGACTTCTGCGCAGCGGTTTGGGAGTTAACATCAAAATTACATTTCTCGGCCATATCGCATAGATCTCACTGTGAAAAGGCTTAAATGGCTTTTTTGACCTAAGTTTGAGGATTGCGCTCAAATCAAATTTCCTAGAACCAAATTTCCACATGTAACTACTAGACTGTGATACAATACACTAATGGTTGAAGTTTGGTTGACTTCTGCGCAGCGGTTTGGGAGTGAACATCAAAATTACATTTCTCGGCCATATCGCATAGATCTCACTGTGAAAAGGCTTAAATGACTTTTTTTAATTAAGTTTGAAGATTGCGCTCAAATCAAATGTCCTAGAACTAAATTTCCAAATGTAACTACTAGATTGTGATAAAATACACTATTGGGTGAAGTTTGGTTGACTTCTGCGCAGCGGTTTGGGAGTTAACATCAAAATTACATTTCTCGGCCATATCGCATAGATCTCACTGTGAAAAGGCTTAAATGGCTTTTTTGACCTAAGTTTGAGGATTGCGCTCAAATCAAATGTCCTATAGCCAAATTTCCACATGTAACTACTAGATTGTGATACAATACACTAATGGGTGAAGTTTGGTTGACTTCTGCGCAGCGGTTTGGGAGTTAACATCAAAATTACATTTCTCGGCCATATCGCATAGATCTCACTGTGAAAAGGCTTAAATGACTTTTTTAATTAAGTTTGATGATTGCGTTCAAACAAAATGTCCTAGAACAAAATTTTCAAATGTAACTACTAGATTGTGATACAATACACTATTGGGTGAAGTTTGGTTGACTTCTGCGCAGCGGTTTGGGAGTTAACATCAAAATTACATTTCTCGGCCATATAGCATAGATCTCACTGTGAAAAGGCTTAAATGACTTTTTTAATTAAGTTTGATGATTGTGTTCAAACAAAATGTCCTAGAACAAAATTTTCAAATGTAACTACTAGATTGTGATACAATACACTATTGGGTGAAGTTTGGTTGACTTCTGCGCAGCGGTTTGGGAGTTAACATCAAAATTACATTTCTCGGCTATATCGCATAGATCTCACTGTGAAAAGGCTTAAATGGCTTTTTTGACCTAAGTTTTAGGATTGCGCTCAAATCAAATGTCCTAGAACCAAATTTCCACATGTAACTACTAGATTCTGATACAATACACTAATGGGTGAAGTTTGGTTTACTTCTGCGCAGCGGTTTGGGAGTTAACATCAAAATTACATTTCTCGGCCATATCGCATAGATCTCACTGTGAAAAGGCTTAAATGGCTTTTTTGACCTAAGTTTAATAATTGCGCTCAAACCAAATGTCGTAGAACGAAATTTTCAAATGTAACTACTAGAATGTGATACAATACACTATTGGGTGAAGTTTGGTTGACTTCTGCGCAGCGGTTTGGGAGTTAACATCAAAATTACATTTCTTGGCCATATCGCATAGATCTCACTGTGAAAAGGCTTAAATGGCTTTTTTGACCTAAGTTTGAGGATTGCGCTCAAATCAAATGTCCTAGAACCAAATTTCCACATGTAACTACTAGATTGTGATACAATACACTAATGGGTGAAGTTTGGTTGACTTCTGCGCAGCGGTTTGGGAGTTAACATCAAAATTACATTTCTCGGCCATATCGCATAGATCTCACTGTGAAAAGGCTTAAATGACTTTTTTAATTAAGTTTGATGATTGCGTTCAAACAAAATGTCCTAGAACAAAATTTTCAAATGTAACTACTAGATTGTGATACAAGACACTATTGGGTGAAGTTTGGTTGACTTCTGCGCAGCGGTTTGGGAGTTAACATCAAAATTACATTTCTCGGCCATATCGCATAGATCTCACTGTGAAAAGGCTTAAATGACTTTTTTAATTAAGTTTGATGATTGCGTTCAAACAAAATGTCCTAGAACAAAATTTTCAAATGTAACTACTAGATTGTGATACAATACACTATTGGGTGAAGTTTGGTTGACTTCTGCGCAGCGGTTTGGGAGTTAACATCAAAATTACATTTCTCGTTCATATCGCATAGATCTCACTGTGAAAAGGCTTAAATGGCTTTTTTGACCTAAGTTTGATGATTGCGCTCAAATCAAATGTCCTAGAACCAAATTTCCACATGTAACTACTAGATTGTGATACAATACACTAATGGGTGAAGTTTGGTTTACTTCTGCGCAGCGGTTTGGGAGTTAACATCAAAATTACATTTCTCGGCCATATCGCATAGATCTCACTGTGAAAAGGCTTAAATGGCTTTTTTGACCTAAGTTTGAGGATTGCGCTCAAATCAAATGTCCAATAACCAAATTTCCACATGTAACTACTAGATTGTGATACAATACACTAATGGGTGAAGTTTGGTTGACTTCTGCGCAGCGGTTTGGGAGTGAACATCAAAATTACATTTCTCGGCCATATCGCATAGATCTCACTGTGAAAAGGCTTAAATGACTTTTTTAATTAAGTTTGATGATTGCGTTCAAACAAAATGTCCTAGAACAAAATTTTCAAATGTAACTACTAGATTGTGATACAATACACTATTGGGTGAAGTTTGGTTGACTTCTGCGCAGCGGTTTGGGAGTTAACATCAAAATTATATTTCTCGGCCATATCGCATAGATCTCACTGTGAAAAGGCTTAAATGGCTTTTTTGACCTAAGTTTGAGGATTGCGCTCAAATCAAATGTCCTAGAACCAAATTTCCACATGTAATTACTAGATTGTGATACAATACACTAATGGGTGAAGTTTGGTTGACTTCTGCGCAGCGGTTTGGGAGTTAACATCAAAATTACATTTCTCGGCCATATCGCATAGATCTCACTGTGAAAAGGCTTAAATGACTTTTTTAATTAAGTTTAATGATTGCGCTCAAACCAAATCCCCTAGAACCAAATTTTCAAATGTAACTACTAGAATGTGATACAATACACTATTGGGTGAAGTTTAGTTGACTTCTGCGCAGCGGTTCGGGAGTTAACATCAAAATTACATTTCTTGGCCATATCGCATAGATCTCACTGTGAAAAGGCTTAAATGGCTTTTTTGACCTAAGTTTAATGATTGCGCTCAAACCAAATGTCCTAGAACGAAATTTTCAAATGTAACTACTAGATTGTGATACAATACACTATTGGGTGAAGTTTGGTTGACTTCTGCGCAGCGGTTTGGGAGTTAACATCAAAATTACATTTCTCGGCCATATCGCATAGATCTCACTGTGAAAAGGCTTAAATGGCTTTTTTGACCTAAGTTTGAGGATTGCGCTCAAATCAAATGTCCTAGAACCAAATTTCCACATGTAACTACTAGATTGTGATACAATACACTAATGGGTGAAGTTTGGTTGACTTCTGCGCAGCGGTTTGGGATTTAACATCAAAATTACATTTCTCGGCCATATCGCATAGATCTCACTGTGAAAAGGATTAAATGACTTTTTTAATTAAGTTTGATGATTGCGCTCAAACAAAATGTCCTAGAACAAAATTTTCAAATGTAACTACTAGATTGTGATACAAGACACTATTGGGTGAAGTTTGGTTGACTTCTGCGCAGCGGTTTGGGAGTTAACATCAAAATGACATTTCTCGGCCATATCGCATAGATCTCACTGTGAAAAGGCTTAAATGACTTTTTTAATTAAGTTTGATGATTGCGTTCAAACAAAATGTCCTAGAACAAAATTTTCAAATGTAACTACTAGATTGTGATACAATACACTATTGGGTGAAGTTTGGTTGACTTCTGCGCAGCGGTTTGGGAGTTAACATCAAAATTACATTTCTCGTTCATATCGCATAGATCTCACTGTGAAAAGGCTTAAATGGCTTTTTTGACCTAAGTTTGATGATTGCGCTCAAATCAAATGTCCTAGAACCAAATTTCCACATGTAACTACTAGATTGTGATACAATACACTAATGGGTGAAGTTTGGTTTACTTCTGCGCAGCGGTTTGGGAGTTAACATCAAAATTACATTTCTCGGCCATATCGCATAGATCTCACTGTGAAAAGGCTTAAATGGCTTTTTTGACCTAAGTTTGAGGATTGCGCTCAAATCAAATGTCCAATAACCAAATTTCCACATGTAACTACTAGATTGTGATACAATACACTAATGGGTGAAGTTTGGTTGACTTCTGCGCAGCGGTTTGGGAGTGAACATCAAAATTACATTTCTCGGCCATATCGCATAGATCTCACTGTGAAAAGGCTTAAATGACTTTTTTAATTAAGTTTGATGATTGCGTTCAAACAAAATGTCCTAGAACAAAATTTTCAAATGTAACTACTAGATTGTGATACAATACACTATTGGGTGAAGTTTGGTTGACTTCTGCGCAGCGGTTTGGGAGTTAACATCAAAATTATATTTCTCGGCCATATCGCATAGATCTCACTGTGAAAAGGCTTAAATGGCTTTTTTGACCTAAGTTTGAGGATTGCGCTCAAATCAAATGTCCTAGAACCAAATTTCCACATGTAATTACTAGATTGTGATACAATACACTAATGGGTGAAGTTTGGTTGACTTCTGCGCAGCGGTTTGGGAGTTAACATCAAAATTACATTTCTCGGCCATATCGCATAGATCTCACTGTGAAAAGGCTTAAATGACTTTTTTAATTAAGTTTAATGATTGCGCTCAAACCAAATCCCCTAGAACCAAATTTTCAAATGTAACTACTAGAATGTGATACAATACACTATTGGGTGAAGTTTAGTTGACTTCTGCGCAGCGGTTTGGGAGTTAACATCAAAATTACATTTCTTGGCCATATCGCATAGATCTCACTGTGAAAAGGCTTAAATGGCTTTTTTGACCTAAGTTTAATGATTGCGCTCAAACCAAATGTCCTAGAACGAAATTTTCAAATGTAACTACTAGATTGTGATACAATACACTATTGGGTGAAGTTTGGTTGACTTCTGCGCAGCGGTTTGGGAGTTAACATCAAAATTACATTTCTCGGCCATATCGCATAGATCTCACTGTGAAAAGGCTTAAATGGCTTTTTTGACCTAAGTTTGAGGATTGCGCTCAAATCAAATGTCCTAGAACCAAATTTCCACATGTAACTACTAGATTGTGATACAATACACTAATGGGTGAAGTTTGGTTGACTTCTGCGCAGCGGTTTGGGATTTAACATCAAAATTACATTTCTCGGCCATATCGCATAGATCTCACTGTGAAAAGGATTAAATGACTTTTTTAATTAAGTTTGATGATTGCGCTCAAACAAAATGTCCTAGAACAAAATTTTCAAATGTAACTACTAGATTGTGATACAATACACTATTGGGTGAAGTTTGGTTGACTTCTGCGCAGCGGTTTGGGAGTTAACATCAAAATGACATTTCTCGGCCATATCGCATAGATCTCACTGTGAAAAGGCTTAAATGACTTTTTTAATTTAGTTTGATGATTGCGTTCAAACAAAATGTCCTAGAACAAAATTTTCAAATGTAACTACTAGATTGTGATACAATACACTATTGGGTGAAGTTTGGTTGACTTCTGCGCAGCGGTTTGGGAGTTAACATCAAAATTACATTTCTCGGCCATATCGCATAGATCTCACTGTGAAAAGGCTTAAATGGCTTTTTTGACCTAAGTTTGAGGATTGCGCTCAAATCAAATGTCCAATAACCAAATTTCCACATGTAACTACTAGATTGTGATACAATACACTAATGGGTGAAGTTTGGTTGACTTCTGCGCAGCGGTTTGGGAGTTAACATCAAAATTACATTTCTCGGCCAATTCGCATAGATCTCACTGTGAAAAGGCTTAAATGGCTTTTTTGACCTAAGTTTGAGGATTGCGCTCAAATCAAATGTCCTAGACCCAAATTTCCACATGTAACTACTAGATTGTGATACAATACACTAATGGGTGAAGTTTGGTTGACTTCTGCACAGCGGTTTGGGATTTAACATCAAAATTACATTTCTCGGCCATATCGCATAGATCTCACTGTGAAAAGGCTTAAATGACTTTTTTAATTAAGTTTGATGATTGCGCTCAAACAAAATGTCCTAGAACAAAATTTTCAAATGTAACTACTAGATTGTGATACAATACACTATTGGGTGAAGTTTGGTTGACTTCTGCGCAGCGGTTTGGGAGTTAACATCAAAATTACATTTCTCGGCCATATCGCATAGATCTCACTGTGAAAAGGCTTAAATGGCTTTTTTGACCTAAGTTTGATGATTGCGCTCAAATCAAATGTCCTAGAACCAAATTTCCACATGTAACTACTAGATTGTGATACAATACACTAATGGGTGAAGTTTGGTTTACTTCTGCGCAGCGGTTTGGGAGTTAACATCAAAATTACATTTCTCGGCCATATCGCATAGATCTCACTGTGAAAAGGCTTAAATGGCTTTTTTGACCTAAGTTTGAGGATTGCGCTCAAATCAAATGTCCTAGACCCAAATTTCCACATGTAACTACTAGATTGTGATACAATACACTAATGGGTGAAGTTTGGTTGACTTCTGCGCAGCGGTTTGGGATTTAACATCAAAATTACATTTCTCGGCCATATCGCATAGATCTCACTGTGAAAAGGCTTAAATGACTTTTTTAATTAAGTTTGATGATTGCGCTCAAACAAAATGTCCTAGAACAAAATTTTCAAATGTAACTACTAGATTGTGATACAATACACTATTGGGTGAAGTTTGGTTGACTTCTGCGCAGCGGTTTGGGAGTTAACATCAAAATTACATTTCTCGGCCATATCGCATAGATCTCACTGTGAAAAGGCTTAAATGGCTTTTTTGACCTAAGTTTGAGGATTGCGCTCAAATCAAATTTTCTAGAACCAAATTTCCACATGTAACTACTAGATTGTGATACAATACACTAATGGTTGAAGTTTGGTTGACTTCTGCGCAGCGGTTTGGGAGTGAACATCAAAATTACATTTCTCGGCCATATCGCATAGATCTCACTGTGAAAAGGCTTAAATGACTTTTTTTAATTAAGTTTGAAGATTGCGCTCAAATCAAATGTCCTAGAACTAAATTTCCAAATGTAACTACTAGATTGTGATAAAATACACTATTGGGTGAAGTTTGGTTGACTTCTGCGCAGCGGTTTGGGAGTTAACATCAAAATTACATTTCTCGGCCATATCGCATAGATCTCACTGTGAAAAGGCTTAAATGGCTTTTTTGACCTAAGTTTGAGGATTGCGCTCAAATCAAATGTCCTATAGCCAAATTTCCACATGTAACTACTAGATTGTGATACAATACACTAATGGGTGAAGTTTGGTTGACTTCTGCGCAGCGGTTTGGGAGTTAACATTAAAATTACATTTCTCGGCCATATCGCATAGATCTCACTGTGAAAAGGCTTAAATGACTTTTTTAATTAAGTTTGATGATTGCGTTCAAACAAAATGTCCTAGAACAAAATTTTCAAATGTAACTACTAGATTGTGATACAATACACTATTGGGTGAAGTTTGGTTGACTTCTGCGCAGCGGTTTGGGAGTTAACATCAAAATTACATTTCTCGGCCATATCGCATAGATCTCACTGTGAAAAGGCTTAAATGACTTTTTTAGTTAAGTTTGATGATTGCGTTCAAACAAAATGTCCTAGAACAAAATTTTCAAATGTAACTACTAGATTGTGATACAATACACTATTGGGTGAAGTTTGGTTGACTTCTGCGCAGCGGTTTGGGAGTTAACATCAAAATTACATTTCTCGGCCATATCGCATAGATCTCACTGTGAAAAGGCTTAAATGGCTTTTTTGACCTAAGTTTAATAATTGCACTCAAACCAAATGTCCTAGAACGAAATTTTCAAATGTAACTACTAGATTGTGATAAAATACACTATTGGGTGAAGTTTGGTTGACTTCTGCGCAGCGGTTTGGGAGTTAACATCAAAATTACATTTCTCGGCCATATCGCATAGATCTCACTGTGAAAAGGCTTAAATGACTTTTTTGACCTAAGTTTGAGGATTGTGTTCAAACAAAATGTCCTAGAACAAAATTTTCAAATGTAACTACTAGATTTTGATACAATACACTATTGGGTGAAGTTTGGTTGACTTCTGCGCAGCGGTTTGGGAGTTAACATCAAAATTACATTTCTCGGCCATATAGCATAGATCTCACTGTGAAAAGGCTTAAATGACTTTTTTAATTAAGTTTGATGATTGTGTTCAAACAAAATGTCCTAGAACAAAATTTTCAAATGTAACTACTAGATTGTGATACAATACACTATTGGGTGAAGTTTGGTTGACTTCTGCGCAGCGGTTTGGGAGTTAACATCAAAATTACATTTCTCGGCTATATCGCATAGATCTCACTGTGAAAAGGCTTAAATGGCTTTTTTGACCTAAGTTTGAGGATTGCGCTCAAATCAAATGTCCTAGAACCAAATTTCCACATGTAACTACTAGATTCTGATACAATACACTAATGGGTGAAGTTTGGTTTACTTCTGCGCAGCGGTTTGGGAGTTAACATCAAAATTACATTTCTCGGCCATATCGCATAGATCTCACTGTGAAAAGGCTTAAATGGCTTTTTTGACCTAAGTTTAATAATTGCGCTCAAACCAAATGTCGTAGAACGAAATTTTCAAATGTAACTACTAGAATGTGATACAATACACTATTGGGTGAAGTTTGGTTGACTTCTGCGCAGCGGTTTGGGAGTTAACATCAAAATTACATTTCTTGGCCATATCGCATAGATCTCACTGTGAAAAGGCTTAAATGGCTTTTTTGACCTAAGTTTGAGGATTGCGCTCAAATCAAATGTCCTAGAACCAAATTTCCACATGTAACTACTAGATTGTGATACAATACACTAATGGGTGAAGTTTGGTTGACTTCTGCGCAGCGGTTTGGGAGTTAACATCAAAATTACATTTCTCGGCCATATCGCATAGATCTCACTGTGAAAAGGCTTAAATGACTTTTTTAATTAAGTTTGATGATTGCGTTCAAACAAAATGTCCTAGAACAAAATTTTCAAATGTAACTACTAGATTGTGATACAATACACTATTGGGTGAAGTTTGGTTGACTTCTGCGCAGCGGTTTGGGAGTTAACATCAAAATTACATTTCTCGGCCATATCGCATAGATCTCACTGTGAAAAGGCTTAAATGGCTTTTTTGACCTAAGTTTGAGGATTGCGCTCAAATCAAATGTCCTAGAACCAAATTTTCACATGTAACTACTAGATTGTGATACAATACACTATTGGGTGAAGTTTGGTTGACTTCTGCGCAGCGGTTTGGGAGTTAACATCAAAATTACATTTCTCGGCCATATCGCATAGATCTCACTGTGAAAAGGCTTAAATGACTTTTTTAATTTAGTTTGATGATTGCGTTCAAACAAAATGTCCTAGAACAAAATTTTCAAATGTAACTACTAGATTGTGATACAATACACTATTGGGTGAAGTTTGGTTGACTTCTGCGCAGCGGTTTGGGAGTTAACATCAAAATTACATTTCTCGGCCATATCGCATAGATCTCACTGTGAAAAGGCTTAAATGGCTTTTTTGACCTAAGTTTGATGATTGCGCTCAAATCAAATGTCCTAGAACCAAATTTCCACATGTAACTACTAGATTGTGATACAATACACTAATGGGTGAAGTTTGGTTTACTTCTGCGCAGCGGTTTGGGAGTTAACATCAAAATTACATTTCTCGGCCATATCGCATAGATCTCACTGTGAAAAGGCTTAAATGGCTTTTTTGACCTAAGTTTGAGGATTGCGCTCAAATCAAATGTCCAATAACCAAATTTCCACATGTAACTACTAGATTGTGATACAATACACTAATGGGTGAAGTTTGGTTGACTTCTGCGCAGCGGTTTGGGAGTTAACATCAAAATTACATTTCTCGGCCATATCGCATAGATCTCACTGTGAAAAGGCTTAAATGACTTTTTTAATTAAGTTTGATGATTGCGTTCAAACAAAATGTCCTAGAACAAAATTTTCAAATGTAACTACTAGATTGTGATACAATACACTATTGGGTGAAGTTTGGTTGACTTCTGCGCAGCGGTTTGGGAGTTAACATCAAAATTACATTTCTCGGCCATATCGCATAGATCTCACTGTGAAAAGGCTTAAATGGCTTTTTTGACCTAAGTTTAATGATTGCGCTCAAACCAAATGTCCTAGAACGAAATTTTCAAATGTAACTACTAGATTGTGATACAATACACTATTGGGTGAAGTTTGGTTGACTTCTGCGCAGCGGTTTGGGAGTTAACATCAAAATTACATTTCTCGGCCATATCGCATAGATCTCACTGTGAAAAGGCTTAAATGGCTTTTTTGACCTAAGTTTGAGGATTGCGCTCAAATCAAATGTCCTAGAACCAAATTTCCACATGTAACTACTAGATTGTGATACAATACACTAATGGGTGAAGTTTGGTTGACTTCTGCGCAGCGGTTTGGGATTTAACATCAAAATTACATTTCTCGGCCATATCGCATAGATCTCACTGTGAAAAGGCTTAAATGACTTTTTTAATTAAGTTTGATGATTGCGCTCAAAAAAAATGTCCTAGAACAAAATTTTCAAATGTAACTACTAGATTGTGATACAATACACTATTGGGTGAAGTTTGGTTGACTTCTGCGCAGCGGTTTGGGAGTTAACATCAAAATTACATTTCTCGGCCATATCGCATAGATCTCACTGTGAAAAGGCTTAAATGGCTTTTTTGACCTAAGTTTGAGGATTGCGCTCAAATCAAATTTTCTAGAACCAAATTTCCACATGTAACTACTAGATTGTGATACAATACACTAATGGTTGAAGTTTGGTTGACTTCTGCGCAGCGGTTTGGGAGTGAACATCAAAATTACATTTCTCGGCCATATCGCATAGATCTCACTGTGAAAAGGCTTAAATGACTTTTTTTAATTAAGTTTGAAGATTGCGCTCAAATCAAATGTCCTAGAACTAAATTTCCAAATGTAACTACTAGATTGTGATAAAATACACTATTGGGTGAAGTTTGGTTGACTTATGCGCAGCGGTTTGGGAGTTAACATCAAAATTACATTTCTCGGCCATATCGCATAGATCTCACTGTGAAAAGGCTTAAATGGCTTTTTTGACCTAAGTTTGAGGATTGCGCTCAAATCAAATGTCCTATAACCAAATTTCCACATATAACTACTAGATTGTGATACAATACACTAATGGGTGAAGTTTGGTTGACTTCTGCGCAGCGGTTTGGGAGTTAACATCAAAATTACATTTCTCGGCCATATCGCATAGATCTCACTGTGAAAAGGCTTAAATGGCTTTTTTGACCTAAGTTTGAGGATTGCGCTCAAATCAAATATCCTAGAACCAAATTTCCACATGTAACTACTAGATTGTGATACAATACACTAATGGGTGAAGTTTGGTTTACTTCTGCGCAGCGGTTTGGGAGTTAACATCAAAATTACATTTCTCGGCCATATCGCATAGATCTCACTGTGAAAAGGCTTAAATGGCTTTTTTGACCTAAGTTTAATGATTGCGCTCAAACCAAATGTCCTAGAACGAAATTTTCAAATGTAACTACTAGAATGTGATACAATACACTATTGGGTGAAGTTTGGTTGACTTCTGCGCAGCGGTTTGGGAGTTAACATCAAAATTACATTTCTCGGCCATATCGCATAGATCTCACTGTGAAAAGGCTTAAATGACTTTTTTAATTAAGTTTGATGATTGCGTTCAAACAAAATGTCCTAGAACAAAATTTTCAAATGTAACTACTAGATTGTGATACAATACACTATTGGGTGAAGTTTGGTTGACTTCTGCGCAGCGGTTTGGGAGTTAACATCAAAATTACATTTCTCGGCCATATCGCATAGATCTCACTGTGAAAAGGCTTAAATGGCTTTTTTGACCTAAGTTTGAGGATTGCGCTCAAATCAAATGTCCTAGAACCAAATTTCCACATGTAACTACTAGATTGTGATACAATACACTAATGGGTGAAGTTTGGTTGACTTCTGCGCAGCGGTTTGGGAGTTAACATCAAAATTACATTTCTCGGCCATATCGCATAGATCTCACTGTGAAAAGGCTTAAATGACTTTTTTAATTAAGTTTGATGATTGCGCTCAAACAAAATGTTCTAGAACAAAATTTTCAAATGTAACTACTAGATTGTGATATAATACACTATTGGGTGAAGTTTGGTTGACTTCTGCGCAGCGGTTAGGGAGTTAACATCAAAATTACATTTCTCGGCCATATCGCATAGATCTCACTGTGAAAAGGCTTAAATGGCTTTTTTGACCTAAGTTTGAGGATTGCGCTCAAATCAAATGTCCTAGAACCAAATTTCCACATGTAACTACTAGATTGTGATACAATACACTAATGGTTGAAGTTTGGTTGACTTCTGCGCAGCGGTTTGGGAGTGAACATCAAAATTACATTTAACGGCCATATCGCATAGATCTCACTGTGAAAAGGCTTAAATGACTTTTTTTAATTAACTTTGAAGATTGCGCTCAAATCAAATGTCCTAGAACTAAATTTCCAAATGTAACTACTAGATTGTGATAAAATACACTATTGGGTGAAGTTTGGTTGACTTCTGCGCAGCGGTTTGGGAGTTAACATCAAAATTCCATTTCTCGGCCATATCGCATAGATCTCACTGTGAAAAGGCTTAAATGGCTTTTTTGACCTAAGTTTGAGGATTGCGCTCAAATCAAATGTCCTATAACCAAATTTCCACATGTAACTACTAGATTGTGATACAATACACTAATGGGTGAAGTTTGGTTGACTTCTGCGCAGCGGTTTGGGAGTTAACATCAGAATTACATTTCTCGGCCATATCGCATAGATCTCACTGTGAAAAGGCTTAAATGACTTTTTTAATTAAGTTTGATGATTGCGTTCAAACAAAATGTCCTAGAACAAAATTTTTAAATGTAACTACTAGATTGTGATACAATACACTATTGGGTGAAGTTTGGTTGACTTCTGCGCAGCGGTTTGGGAGTTAACATCAAAATTACATTTCTCGGCCATATCGCATAGATCTCACTGTGAAAAGGCTTAAATGGCTTTTTTGACCTAAGTTTGAGGATTGCGCTCAAATCAAATGTCCTAGAACCAAATTTCCACATGTAACTACTAGATTGTGATACAATACACTAATGGGTGAAGTTTGGTTTACTTCTGCGCAGCGGTTTGGGAGTTAACATCAAAATTACATTTCTCGGCCATATCGCATAGATCTCACTGTGAAAAGGCTTAAATGGCTTTTTTGACCTAAGTTTAATGATTGCGCTCAAACCAAATGTCCTAGAACGAAATTTTCAAATGTAACTACTAGAATGTGATACAATACACTATTGGGTGAAGTTTGGTTGACTTCTGCGCAGCGGTTTGGGATTTAACATCAAAATTACATTTCTCGGCCATATCGCATAGATCTCACTGTGAAAAGGCTTAAATGACTTTTTTAATTAAGTTTGATGATTGCGTTCAAACAAAATGTCCTAGAACAAAATTTTCAAATGTAACTACTAGATTGTGATACAATACACTATTGGGTGAAGTTTGGTTGACTTCTGCGCAGCGGTTTGGGAGTTAACATCAAAATTACATTTCTCGGCCATATCGCATAGATCTCACTGTGAAAAGGCTTAAATGGCTTTTTTGACCTAAGTTTGAGGATTGCGCTCAAATCAAATGTCCTAGAACCAAATTTCCACATGTAACTACTAGATTGTGATACAATACACTAATGGGTGAAGTTTGGTTTACTTCTGCGCAGCGGTTTGGGAGTTAACATCAAAATTACATTTCTCGGCCATATCGCATAGATCTCACTGTGAAAAGGCTTAAATGGCTTTTTTGACCTAAGTTTAATAATTGCGCTCAAACCAAATGTCCTAGAACGAAATTTTAAAATGTAACTACTAGAATGTGATACAATACACTACTGGGTGAAGTTTGGTTGACTTCTGCGGAGCGGTTTGGGAGTTAACATCAAAATTACATTTCTCGGCCATATCGCATAGATCTCACTGTGAAAAGGCTTAAATGGCTTTTTTGACCTAAGTTTGAGGATTGCGCTCAAATCAAATGTCCTAGAACCAAATTTCCACATGTAACTACTAGATTGTGATACAATACACTAATGGTTGAAGTTTGGTTGACTTCTGCGCAGCGGTTTGGGAGTGAACATCAAAATTACATTTCTCGGCCATATCGCATAGATCTCACTGTGAAAAGGCTTAAATGACTTTTTTTAATTAAGTTTGAAGATTGCGCTCAAATCAAATGTCCTAGAACTAAATTTCCAAATGTAACTACTAGATTGTGATAAAATACACTATTGGGTGAAGTTTTGTTGACTTCTGCGCAGCGGTTTGGGAGTTAACATCAAAATTACATTTCTCGGCCATATCGCATAGATCTCACTGTGAAAAGGCTTAAATGGCTTTTTTGACCTAAGTTTGAGGATTGCGCTCAAATCAAATGTCCTATAACCAAATTTCCACATATAACTACTAGATTGTGATACAATACACTAATGGGTGAAGTTTGGTTGACTTCTGCGCAGCGGTTTGGGAGTTAACATCAAAATTACATTTCTCGGCCATATCGCATAGATCTCACTGTGAAAAGGCTTAAATGACTTTTTTAATTAAGTTTGATGATTGCGTTCAAACAAAATGTCCTAGAACAAAATTTTTTAAATGTAACTACTAGATTGTGATACAATACACTATTGGGTGAAGTTTGGTTGACTTCTGCGCAGCGGTTTGGGAGTTAACATCAAAATTACATTTCTCGGCCATATCGCATAGATCTCACTGTGAAAAGGCTTAAATGGCTTTTTTGACCTAAGTTTGAGGATTGCGCTCAAATCAAATGTCCTAGAACCAAATTTCCACATGTAACTACTAGATTGTGATACAATACACTAATGGGTGAAGTTTGGTTTACTTCTGCGCAGCGGTTTGGGAGTTAACATCAAAATTACATTTCTCGGCCATATCGCATAGATCTCACTGTGAAAAGGCTTAAATGACTTTTTTAATTAAGTTTGATGATTGCGCTCAAACAAAATGTTCTAGAACAAAATTTTCAAATGTAACTACTAGATTGTGATACAATACACTATTGGGTGAAGTTTGGTTGACTTCTGCGCAGCGGTTAGGGAGTTAACATCAAAATTACATTTCTCGGCCATATCGCATAGATCTCACTGTGAAAAGGCTTAAATGGCTTTTTTGACCTAAGTTTGAGGATTGCGCTCAAATCAAATGTCCTAGAACCAAATTTCCACATGTAACTACTAGATTGTGATACAATACACTAATGGTTGAAGTTTGGTTGACTTCTGCGCAGCGGTTTGGGAGTGAACATCAAAATTACATTTAACGGCCATATCGCATAGATCTCACTGTGAAAAGGCTTAAATGACTTTTTTTAATTAAGTTTGAAGATTGCGCTCAAATCAAATGTCCTAGAACTAAATTTCCAAATGTAACTACTAGATTGTGATAAAATACACTATTGGGTGAAGTTTGGTTGACTTCTGCGCAGCGGTTTGGGAGTTAACATCAAAATTCCATTTCTCGGCCATATCGCATAGATCTCACTGTGAAAAGGCTTAAATGGCTTTTTTGACCTAAGTTTGAGGATTGCGCTCAAATCAAATGTCCTATAACCAAATTTCCACATGTAACTACTAGATTGTGATACAATACACTAATGGGTGAAGTTTGGTTGACTTCTGCGCAGCGGTTTGGGAGTTAACATCAGAATTACATTTCTCGGCCATATCGCATAGATCTCACTGTGAAAAGGCTTAAATGACTTTTTTAATTAAGTTTGATGATTGCGTTCAAACAAAATGTCCTAGAACAAAATTTTTAAATGTAACTACTAGATTGTGATACAATACACTATTGGGTGAAGTTTGGTTGACTTCTGCGCAGCGGTTTGGGAGTTAACATCAAAATTACATTTCTCGGCCATATCGCATAGATCTCACTGTGAAAAGGCTTAAATGGCTTTTTTGACCTAAGTTTGAGGATTGCGCTCAAATCAAATGTCCTAGAACCAAATTTCCACATGTAACTACTAGATTGTGATACAATACACTAATGGGTGAAGTTCGGTTTACTTCTGCGCAGCGGTTTGGGAGTTAACATCAAAATTACATTTCTCGGCCATATCGCATAGATCTCACTGTGAAAAGGCTTAAATGGCTTTTTTGACCTAAGTTTAATGATTGCGCTCAAACCAAATGTCCTAGAACGAAATTTTCAAATGTAACTACTAGAATGTGATACAATACACTATTGGGTGAAGTTTGGTTGACTTCTGCGCAGCGGTTTGGGATTTAACATCAAAATTACATTTCTCGGCCATATCGCATAGATCTCACTGTGAAAAGGCTTAAATGACTTTTTTAATTAAGTTTGATGATTGCGTTCAAACAAAATGTCCTAGAACAAAATTTTCAAATGTAACTACTAGATTGTGATACAATACACTATTGGGTGAAGTTTGGTTGACTTCTGCGCAGCGGTTTGGGAGTTAACATCAAAATTACATTTCTCGGCCATATCGCATAGATCTCACTGTGAAAAGGCTTAAATGGCTTTTTTGACCTAAGTTTGAGGATTGCGCTCAAATCAAATGTCCTAGAACCAAATTTCCACATGTAACTACTAGATTGTGATACAATACACTAATGGGTGAAGTTTGGTTTACTTCTGCGCAGCGGTTTGGGAGTTAACATCAAAATTACATTTCTCGGCCATATCGCATAGATCTCACTGTGAAAAGGCTTAAATGGCTTTTTTGACCTAAGTTTAATAATTGCGCTCAAACCAAATGTCCTAGAACGAAATTTTAAAATGTAACTACTAGAATGTGATACAATACACTACTGGGTGAAGTTTGGTTGACTTCTGCGGAGCGGTTTGGGAGTTAACATCAAAATTACATTTCTCGGCCATATCGCATAGATCTCACTGTGAAAAGGCTTAAATGGCTTTTTTGACCTAAGTTTGAGGATTGCGCTCAAATCAAATGTCCTAGAACCAAATTTCCACATGTAACTACTAGATTGTGATACAATACACTAATGGTTGAAGTTTGGTTGACTTCTGCGCAGCGGTTTGGGAGTGAACATCAAAATTACATTTCTCGGCCATATCGCATAGATCTCACTGTGAAAAGGCTTAAATGACTTTTTTTAATTAAGTTTGAAGATTGCGCTCAAATCAAATGTCCTAGAACTAAATTTCCAAATGTAACTACTAGATTGTGATAAAATACACTATTGGGTGAAGTTTTGTTGACTTCTGCGCAGCGGTTTGGGAGTTAACATCAAAATTACATTTCTCGGCCATATCGCATAGATCTCACTGTGAAAAGGCTTAAATGGCTTTTTTGACCTAAGTTTGAGGATTGCGCTCAAATCAAATGTCCTATAACCAAATTTCCACATATAACTACTAGATTGTGATACAATACACTAATGGGTGAAGTTTGGTTGACTTCTGCGCAGCGGTTTGGGAGTTAACATCAAAATTACATTTCTCGGCCATATCGCATAGATCTCACTGTGAAAAGGCTTAAATGACTTTTTTAATTAAGTTTGATGATTGCGTTCAAACAAAATGTCCTAGAACAAAATTTTTTAAATGTAACTACTAGATTGTGATACAATACACTATTGGGTGAAGTTTGGTTGACTTCTGCGCAGCGGTTTGGGAGTTAACATCAAAATTACATTTCTCGGCCATATCGCATAGATCTCACTGTGAAAAGGCTTAAATGGCTTTTTTGACCTAAGTTTGAGGATTGCGCTCAAATCAAATGTCCTAGAACCAAATTTCCACATGTAACTACTAGATTGTGATACAATACACTAATGGGTGAAGTTTGGTTTACTTCTGCGCAGCGGTTTGGGAGTTAACATCAAAATTACATTTCTCGGCCATATCGCATAGATCTCACTGTGAAAAGGCTTAAATGGCTTTTTTGACCTAAGTTTAATGATTGCGCTCAAACCAAATGTCCTAGAACGAAATTTTCAAATGTAACTACTAGAATGTGATACAATACACTATTGGGTGAAGTTTGGTTGACTTCTGCGCAGCGGTTTGGGAGTTAACATCAAAATTACATTTCTCGGCCATATCGCATAGATCTCACTGTGAAAAGGCTTAAATGACTTTTTTAATTAAGTTTGATGATTGCGCTCAAATCAAATGTCCTAGAAACAAATTTCCACATGTAACTACTAGATTGTGATACAATACACTAATGGGTGAAGTTTGGTTTACTTCTGCGCAGCGGTTTGGGAGTTAACATCAAAATTACATTTCTCGGCCATATCGCATAGATCTCACTGTGAAAAGGCTTAAATGGCTTTTTTGACCTAAGTTTAATGATTGCGCTCAAACCAAATGTCCTAGAACGAAATTTTCAAATGTAACTACTAGAATGTGATACAATACACTATTGGGTGAAGTTTGGTTGACTTCTGCGCAGCGGTTTGGGAGTTAACATCAAAATTACATTTCTCGGCCATATCGCATAGATCTCACTGTGAAAAGGCTTAAATGACTTTTTTAATTAAGTTTGATGATTGCGTTCAAACAAAATGTCCTAGAACAAAATTTTCAAATGTAACTACTAGATTGTGATACAATACACTATTGGATGAAGTTTGGTTGACTTCTGCGCAGCGGTTTGGGAGTTAACATCAAAATTACATTTCTCGGCCATATCGCATAGATCTCACTGTGAAAAGGCTTAAATGGCTTTTTTGACCTAAGTTTGAGGATTGCGCTCAAATCAAATGTCCTAGAACTAAATTTCCACATGTAACTACTAGATTGTGATACAGTACACTAATGGGTGAAGTTTGGTTTACTTCTGCGCAGCGGTTTGGGAGTTAACATCAAAATTACATTTCTCGGCCATATCGCATAGATCTCACTGTGAAAAGGCTTAAATGGCTTTTTTGACCTAAGTTTAATAATTGCGCTCAAACCAAATGTCCTAGAACGACATTTTAAAATGTAACTACTAGAATGTGATACAATACACTATTGGGTGAAGTTTGGTTGACTTCTGCGCAGCGGTTTGGGAGTTAACATCAAAATTACATTTCTCGGCCATATCGCATAGATCTCACTGTGAAAAGGCTTAAATGGCTTTTTTGACCTAAGTTTGAGGATTGCGCTCAAATCAAATGTCCTAGAACCAAATTTCCACATGTAACTACTAGATTGTGATACAATACACTAATGGTTGAAGTTTGGTTGACTTCTGCGCAGCGGTTTGGGAGTGAACATCAAAATTACATTTCTCGGCCATATCGCATAGATCTCACTGTGAAAAGGCTTAAATGACTTTTTTTAATTAAGTTTGAAGATTGCGCTCAAATCAAATGTCCTAGAACTAAATTTCCAAATGTAACTACTAGATTGTGATAAAATACACTATTGGGTGAAGTTTTGTTGACTTCTGCGCAGCGGTTTGGGAGTTAACATCAAAATTACATTTCTCGGCCATATCGCATAGATCTCACTGTGAAAAGGCTTAAATGGCTTTTTTGACCTAAGTTTAATAATTGCGTTCAAACCAAATGTCCTAGAACCAAATTTTCAAATGTAACTACTAGAATGTGATACAATACACTATTGGGTGAAGTTTAGTTGACTTCTGCGCAGCGGTTTGGGAGTTAACATCAAAATTACATTTCTCGGCCATATCGCATAGATCTCACTGTGAAAAGGCTTAAATGGCTTTTTTGACCTAATTTTAATAATTGCACTCAAACCAAATGTCCTTGAACGAAATTTTCAAATGTAACTACTAGAATGTGATACAATACACTATTGGGTGAAGTTTGGTTGACTTCTGCGCAGCGGTTTGGGAGTTAACATCAAAATTACATTTCTCGGCCATATCGCATAGATCTCACTGTGAAAAGGCTTAAATGGCTTTTTTGACCTAAGTTTGAGGATTGCGCTCAAATCAAATGTCCTAGAACCAAATTTCCACATGTAACTACTAGATTGTGATACAATACACTAATGGGTGAAGTTTGGTTGACTTCTGCGCAGCGGTTTGGGAGTTAACATCAAAATTACATTTCTCGGCCATATCGCATAGATCTCACTGTGAAAAGGCTTAAATGACTTTTTTAATTAAGTTTGATGATTGCGCTCAAACAAAATGTCCTAGAACAAAATTTTCAAATGTAACTACTAGATTGTGATACAATACACTATTGGGTGAAGTTTGGTTGACTTCTGCGCAGCGGTTTGGGAGTTAACATCAAAATTACATTTCTCGGCCATATCGCATAGATCTCACTGTGAAAAGGCTTAAATGGCTTTTTTGACCTAAGTTTGAGGATTGCGCTCAGATCAAATGTCCTAGAACCAAATTTCCACATGTAACTACTAGATTGTGATACAATACACTAATGGGTGAAGTTTGGTTGACTTCTGCGCAGCGGTTTGGGAGTTAACATCAAAATTACATTTCTCGGCCATATCGCATAGATCTCACTGTGAAAAGGCTTAAATGACTTTTTTTAATTAAGTTTGAAGATTGCGCTCAAATCAAATGTCCTAGAACTAAATTTCCAAATGTAACTACTAGATTGTGATACAATACACTAATGGGTGAAGTTTGGTTGACTTCTGCGCAGCGGTTTGGGAGTTAACATCAAAATTACATTTCTCGGCCATATCGCATAGATCTCACTGTGAAAAGGCTTAAATGACTTTTTTAATTAAGTTTGATGATTGCGTTCAAACAAAATGTCCTAGAACAAAATTTTCAAATGTAACTACTAGATTGTGATACAATACACTATTGGGTGAAGTTTGGTTGACTTCTGCGCAGCGGTTTGGGAGTTAACATCAAAATTACATTTCTTGGCCATATCGCATAGATCTCACTGTGAAAAGGCTTAAATGGCTTTTTTGACCTAAGTTTGAGGATTGCGCTCAAATCAAATGTCCTAGAACCAAATTTCCACATGTAACTACTAGATTGTGATACAATACACTAATGGGTGAAGTTTGGTTGACTTCTGCGAAGCGGTTTGGGAGTTAACATCAAAATTACATTTCTCGGCCATATCGCATAGATCTCACTGTGAAAAGGCTTAAATGACTTTTTTAATTAAGTTTAATGATTGCGCTCAAACCAAATGTCCTAGAACGAAATTTTCAAATGTAACTACTAGAATGTGATACAATACACTATTGGGTGAAGTTTAGTTGACTTCTGCGCAGCGGTTGGGGAGTTAACATCAAAATTACATTTCTCGGCCATATCGCATAGATCTCACTGTGAAAAGGCTTAAATGACTTTTTTAATTAAGTTTGATGATTGCGTTCAAACAAAATGTCCTAGAACAAAATTTTCAAATGTAACTACTAGATTGTGATACAATACACTATTGGGTGAAGTTTGGTTGACTTCTGCGCAGCGGTTTGGGAGTTAACATCAAAATTACATTTCTCGGCCATATCGCATAGATCTCACTGTGAAAAGGCTTAAATGGCTTTTTTGACCTAAGTTTGAGGATTGCGCTCAAATCAAAAGTCCTAGAACCAAATTTCCACATGTAATTACTAGATTGTGATACAATACACTAATGGGTGAAGTTTGGTTGACTTCTGCGCAGCGGTTTGGGAGTTAACATCAAAATTACATTTCTCGGCCATATCGCATAGATCTCACTGTGAAAAGGCTTAAATGACTTTTTTAATTAAGTTTAATGATTGCGCTCAAACCAAATGTCCTAGAACGAAATTTTCAAATGTAACTACTAGAATGTGATACAATACACTATTGGGTGAAGTTTAGTTGACTTCTGCGCAGCGGTTTGGGAGTTAACATCAAAATTACATTTCTTTGCCATATCGCATAGATATCACTGTGAAAAGGCTTAAATGGCTTTTTTGACCTAAGTTTGAGGATTGCGCTCAAATCAAATGTCCTAGAACCAAATTTCCACATGTAACTACTAGATTGTGATACAATACACTAATGGGTGAAGTTTGGTTGACTTCTGCGCAGCGGTTTGGGAGTTAACATCAAATTACATTTCTCGGCCATATCGCATAGATCTCACTGTGAAAAGGCTTAAATGACTTTTTTAATTAAGTTTGATGATTGCGCTCAAACAAAATGTCCTAGAACAAAATTTTCAAATGTAACTACTAGATTGTGATACAATACACTATTGGGTGAAGTTTGGTTGACTTCTGCGCAGCGGTTTGGGAGTTAACATCAAAATTACATTTCTCGGCCATATCGCATAGATCTCACTGTGAAAAGGCTTAAATGGCTTTTTTGACCTAAGTTTGAGGATTGCGCTCAAATCAAATGTCCTAGAACCAAATTTCCACATGTAACTACTAGATTGTGATACAATACACTAATGGGTGAAGTTTGGTTGACTTCTGCGCAGCGGTTTGGGAGTTAACATCAAAATTACATTTCTCGGCCATATCGCATAGATCTCACTGTGAAAAGGCTTAAATGGCTTTTTTGACCTAAGTTTGAGGATTGCGCTCAAATCATATGTCCAATAACCAAATTTCCACATGTAACTACTAGATTGTGATACAATACACTAATGGATGAAGTTTGGTTGACTTCTGCGCAGCGGTTTGGGAGTTAACATCAAAATTACATTTCTCGGCCATATCGCATAGATCTCACTGTGAAAAGGCTTAAATGGCTTTTTTGACCTAAGTTTAATAATTGCACTCAAACCAAATGTCCTTGAACGAAATTTTCAAATGTAACTACTAGAATGTGATACAATACACTATTGGGTGAAGTTTGGTTGACTTCTGCGCAGCGGTTTGGGAGTTAACATCAAAATTACATTTCTCGGCCATATCGCATAGATCTCACTGTGAAAAGGCTTAAATGGCTTTTTTGACCTAAGTTTGAGGATTGCGCTCAAATCAAATGTCCTAGAACCAAATTTCCACATGTAACTACTAGATTGTGATACAATACACTAATGGGTGAAGTTTGGTTGACTTCTGCGCAGCGGTTTGGGAGTTAACATCAAAATTACATTTCTCGGCCATATCGCATAGATCTCACTGTGAAAAGGCTTAAATGACTTTTTTAATTAAGTTTGATGATTGCGCTCAAACAAAATGTCCTAGAACAAAATTTTCAAATGTAACTACTAGATTGTGATACAATACACTATTGGGTGAAGTTTGGTTGACTTCTGCGCAGCGGTTTGGGAGTTAACATCAAAATTACATTTCTCGGCCATATCGCATAGATCTCACTGTGAAAAGGCTTAAATGGCTTTTTTGACCTAAGTTTGAGGATTGCGCTCAAATCAAATGTCCTAGAACCAAATTTCCACATGTAACTACTAGATTGTGATACAATACACTAATGGGTGAAGTTTGGTTGACTTCTGCGCAGCGGTTTGGGAGTTAACATCAAAATTACATTTCTCGGCCATATCGCATAGATCTCACTGTGAAAAGGCTTAAATGACTTTTTTTAATTAAGTTTGAAGATTGCGCTCAAATCAAATGTCCTAGAACTAAATTTCCAAATGTAACTACTAGATTGTGATAAAATACACTATTGGGTGAAGTTTGGTTGACTTCTGCGCAGCGGTTTGGGAGTTAACATCAAAATTACATTTCTCGGCCATATCGCATAGATATCACTGTGAAAAGGCTTAAATGGCTTTTTTGACCTAAGTTTGAGGATTGCGCTCAAACCAAATGTCCTATAACCAAATTTCCACATGTAACTACTAGATTGTGATACAATACACTAATGGGTGAAGTTTGGTTGACTTCTGCGCAGCGGTTTGGGAGTTAACATCAAAATTACATTTCTCGGCCATATCGCATAGATCTCACTGTGAAAAGGCTTAAATGACTTTTTTAATTAAGTTTGATGATTGCGTTCAAACAAAATGTCCTAGAACAAAATTTTCAAATGTAACTACTAGATTGTGATACAATACACTATTGGGTGAAGTTTGGTTGACTTCTGCGCAGCGGTTTGGGAGTTAACATCAAAATTAAATTTCTCGGCCATATCGCATAGATCTCACTGTGAAAAGGCTTAAATGGCTTTTTTGACCTAAGTTTGAGGATTGCGCTCAAATCAAATGTCCTAGAACCAAATTTCCACATGTAACTACTAGATTGTGATACAATACACTAATGGGTGAAGTTTGGTTGACTTCTGCGCAGCGGTTTGGGAGTTAACATCAAAATTACATTTCTCGGCCATATCGCATAGATCTCACTGTGAAAAGGCTTAAATGACTTTTTTAATTAAGTTTGATGATTGCGCTCAAACAAAATGTCCTATAACCAAATTTCCACATGTAACTAATAGATTGTGATACAATACACTAATGGGTGAAGTTTGGTTGACTTCTGCGCAGCGGTTTGGGAGTGAACATCAAAATTACATTTCTCGGCCATATCGCATAGATCTCACTGTGAAAAAGCTTAAATGACTTTTTTAATTAAGTTTGATGATTGCGCTCAAACAAAATTTCCTAAAACAAAATTTTCAAATGTAACTACTAGATTGTGATACAATACACTATTGGGTGAAGTTTGGTTGACTTCTGCGCAGCGGTTTGGGAGTTAACATCAAAATTACATTTCTCGGCCATATCGCATAGATCTCACTGTGAAAAGGCTTAAATGGCTTTTTTGACCTAAGTTTGAGGATTGCGCTCAAATCAAATGTCCTAGAACCAAATTTCCACATGTAACTACTAGATTGTGATACAATACACTAATGGGTGAAGTTTGGTTGACTTCTGCGCAGCGGTTTGGGAGTTAACATCAAAATTACATTTCTCGGCCATATCGCATAGATCTCACTGTGAAAAGGCTTAAATGACTTTTTTTAATTAAGTTTGAAGATTGCGCTCAAATCAAATGTCCTAGAACTAAATTTCCAAATGTAACTACTAGATTGTGATAAAATACACTATTGGGTGAAGTTTGGTTGACTTCTGCGCAGCGGTTTGGGAGTTAACATCAAAATTACATTTCTCGGCCATATCGCATTGATATCACTGTGAAAAGGCTTAAATGGCTTTTTTGACCTAAGTTTGAGGATTGCGCTCAAACCAAATGTCCTATAACCAAATTTCCACATGTAACTACTAGATTGTGATACAAAACACTAATGGGTGAAGTTTGGTTGACTTCTGCGCAGCGGTTTGGGAGTTAACATCAAAATTACATTTCTCGGCCATATCGCATAGATCTCACTGTGAAAAGGCTTAAATGACTTTTTTAATTAAGTTTGATGATTGCGTTCAAACAAAATGTCCTAGAACAAAATTTTCAAATGTAACTACTAGATTGTGATACAATACACTATTGGGTGAAGTTTGGTTGACTTCTGCGCAGCGGTTTGGGAGTTAACATCAAAATTACATTTCTCGGCCATATCGCATAGATCTCACTGTGAAAAGGCTTAAATGGCTTTTTTGACCTAAGTTTGAGGATTGCGCTCAAATCAAATGTCCTACAACCAAATTTCCACATGTAACTACTAGATTGTGATACAATACACTAATGGGTGAAGTTTGGTTGACTTCTGCGAAGCGGTTTGGGAGTTAACATCAAAATTACATTTCTCGGCCATATCGCATAGATCTCACTGTGAAAAGGCTTAAATGACTTTTTTAATT
This sequence comes from Corythoichthys intestinalis, assembly GCF_030265065.1. Taxonomy (NCBI): domain Eukaryota; kingdom Metazoa; phylum Chordata; class Actinopteri; order Syngnathiformes; family Syngnathidae; genus Corythoichthys; species Corythoichthys intestinalis. The sequence goes on from NC_080408.1 coordinate 55,656,616, forward strand.
AAGTTTAATGATTGCGCTCAAACCAAATGTCCTAGAACGAAATTTTCAAATGTAACTACTAGAATGTGATACAATACACTATTGGGTGAAGTTTAGTTGACTTCTGCGCAGCGGTTGGGGAGTTAACATCAAAATTACATTTCTCGGCCATATCGCATAGATCTCACTGTGAAAAGGCTTAAATGACTTTTTTAATTAAGTTTGATGATTGCGTTCAAACAAAATGTCCTAGAACAAAATTTTCAAATGTAACTACTAGATTGTGATACAATACACTATTGGGTGAAGTTTGGTTGACTTCTGCGCAGCGGTTTGGGAGTTAACATCAAAATTACATTTCTCGGCCATATCGCATAGATCTCACTGTGAAAAGGCTTAAATGGCTTTTTTGACCTAAGTTTGAGGATTGCGCTCAAATCAAAAGTCCTAGAACCAAATTTCCACATGTAATTACTAGATTGTGATACAATACACTAATGGGTGAAGTTTGGTTGACTTCTGCGCAGCGGTTTGGGAGTTAACATCAAAATTACATTTCTCGGCCATATCGCATAGATCTCACTGTGAAAAGGCTTAAATGACTTTTTTAATTAAGTTTAATGATTGCGCTCAAACCAAATGTCCTAGAACGAAATTTTCAAATGTAACTACTAGAATGTGATACAATACACTATTGGGTGAAGTTTAGTTGACTTCTGCGCAGCGGTTTGGGAGTTAACATCAAAATTACATTTCTTTGCCATATCGCATAGATATCACTGTGAAAAGGCTTAAATGGCTTTTTTGACCTAAGTTTAATGATTGCGCTCAAACCAAATGTCCTAGAACGAAATTTTCAAATGTAACTACTAGAATGTGATACAATACACTATTGGGTGAAGTTTGGTTGACTTCTGCGCAGCGGTTTGGGAGTTAACATCAAAATTACATTTCTCGGCCATATCGCATAGATCTCACTGTGAAAAGGCTTAAATGGCTTTTTTGACCTAAGTTTGAGGATTGCGCTCAAATCAAATGTCCTAGAACCAAATTTCCACATGTAACTACTAGATTGTGATACAATACACTAATGGGTGAAGTTTGGTTGACTTCTGCGCAGCGGTTTGGGAGTTAACATCAAAATTACATTTCTCGGCCATATCGCATAGATCTCACTGTGAAAAGGCTTAAATGACTTTTTTAATTAAGTTTGATGATTGCGCTCAAACAAAATGTCCTAGAACAAAATTTTCAAATGTAACTACTAGATTGTGATACAATACACTATTGGGTGAAGTTTGGTTGACTTCTGCGCAGCGGTTTGGGAGTTAACATCAAAATTACATTTCTCGGCCATATCGCATAGATCTCACTGTGAAAAGGCTTAAATGGCTTTTTTGACCTAAGTTTGAGGATTGCGCTCAAATCAAATGTCCTAGAACCAAATTTCCACATGTAACTACTAGATTGTGATACAATACACTAATGGGTGAAGTTTGGTTGACTTCTGCGCAGCGGTTTGGGAGTTAACATCAAAATTACATTTCTCGGCCATATCGCATAGATCTCACTGTGAAAAGGCTTAAATGGCTTTTTTGACCTAAGTTTGAGGATTGCGCTCAAATCAAATGTCCTAGAACCAAATTTCCACATGTAACTACTAGATTGTGATACAATACACTAATGGGTGAAGTTTGGTTGACTTCTGCGAAGCGGTTTGGGAGTTAACATCAAAATTACATTTCTCGGCCATATCGCATAGATCTCACTGTGAAAAGGCTTAAATGACTTTTTTAATTAAGTTTAATGATTGCGCTCAAACCAAATGTCCTAGAACGAAATTTTCAAATGTAACTACTAGAATGTGATACAATACACTATTGGGTGAAGTTTAGTTGACTTCTGCGCAGCGGTTGGGGAGTTAACATCAAAATTACATTTCTCGGCCATATCGCATAGATCTCACTGTGAAAAGGCTTAAATGACTTTTTTAATTAAGTTTGATGATTGCGTTCAAACAAAATGTCCTAGAACAAAATTTTCAAATGTAACTACTAGATTGTGATACAATACACTATTGGGTGAAGTTTGGTTGACTTCTGCGCAGCGGTTTGGGAGTTAACATCAAAATTACATTTCTCGGCCATATCGCATAGATCTCACTGTGAAAAGGCTTAAATGGCTTTTTTGACCTAAGTTTGAGGATTGCGCTCAAATCAAAAGTCCTAGAACCAAATTTCCACATGTAATTACTAGATTGTGATACAATACACTAATGGGTGAAGTTTGGTTGACTTCTGCGCAGCGGTTTGGGAGTTAACATCAAAATTACATTTCTCGGCCATATCGCATAGATCTCACTGTGAAAAGGCTTAAATGACTTTTTTAATTAAGTTTAATGATTGCGCTCAAACCAAATGTCCTAGAACGAAATTTTCAAATGTAACTACTAGAATGTGATACAATACACTATTGGGTGAAGTTTAGTTGACTTCTGCGCAGCGGTTTGGGAGTTAACATCAAAATTACATTTCTTTGCCATATCGCATAGATATCACTGTGAAAAGGCTTAAATGACTTTTTTAATTAAGTTTGATGATTGCGCTCAAACCAAATGTCCTAGAACGAAATTTTCAAATGTAACTACTAGAATGTGATACAATACACTATTGGGTGAAGTTTGGTTGACTTCTGCGCAGCGGTTTGGGAGTTAACATCAAAATTACATTTCTCGGCCATATCGCATAGATCTCACTGTGAAAAGGCTTAAATGGCTTTTTTGACCTAAGTTTGAGGATTGCGCTCAAATCAAATGTCCTAGAACCAAATTTCCACATGTAACTACTAGATTGTGATACAATACACTAATGGTTGAAGTTTGGTTGACTTCTGCGCAGCGGTTTGGGAGTGAACATCAAAATTACATTTCTCGGCCATATCGCATAGATCTCACTGTGAAAAGGCTTAAATGACTTTTTTTAATTAAGTTTGAAGATTGCGCTCAAATCAAATGTCCTAGAACTAAATTTCCAAATGTAACTACTAGATTGTGATAAAATACACTATTGGGTGAAGTTTGTTTGACTTATGCGCAGCGGTTTGGGAGTTAACATCAAAATTACATTTCTCGGCCATATCGCATAGATCTCACTGTGAAAAGGCTTAAATGACTTTTTTTAATTAAGTTTGAAGATTGCGCTCAAACCAAATGTCCTAGAACCAAATTTCCACATGTAACTACTAGATTGTGATACAATACACTAATGGGTGAAGTTTGGTTGACTTCTGCGCAGCGGTTTGGGAGTTAACATCAAAATTACATTTCTCGGCCATATCGCATAGATCTCACTGTGAAAAGGCTTAAATGGCTGTTTTGACCTAAGTTTGAGGATTGCGCTCAAATCAAATGTCCTATAACCAAATTTCCACATGTAACTACTAGATTGTGATACAATACACTAATGGGTGAAGTTTGGTTGACTTCTGCGCAGCGGTTTGGGAGTTAACATCAAAATTACATTTCTCGGCCATATCGCATAGATCTCACTGTGAAAAGGCTTAAATGACTTTTTTAATTAAGTTTGATGATTGCGTTCAAACAAAATGTCCTAGAACAAAATTTTTAAATGTAACTACTAGATTGTGATAAAATACACTATTGGGTGAAGTTTGGTTGACTTCTGCGCAGCGGTTTGGGAGTTAACATCAAAATTACATTTCTCGGCCATATCGCATAGATCTCACTGTGAAAAGGCTTAAATGGCTGTTTTGACCTAAGTTTGAGGATTGCGCTCAAATCAAATGTCCTATAACCAAATTTCCACATGTAACTACTAGATTGTGATACAATACACTAATGGGTGAAGTTTGGTTGACTTCTGCGCAGCGTTTTGGGAGTTAACATCAAAATTACATTTCTCGGCCATATCGCATAGATCTCACTGTGAAAAGGCTTAAATGACTTTTTTAATTAAGTTTGATGATTGCGTTCAAACAAAATGTCCTAGAACAAAAATTTCAAATGTAACTACTAGATTGTGATACAATACACTATTGGGTGAAGTTTGGTTGACTTCTGCGCAGCGGTTTGGGAGTTAACATCAAAATTACATTTCTCGGCCATATCGCATAGATCTCACTGTGAAAAGGCTTAAATGGCTTTTTTGACCTAAGTTTGAGGATTGCGCTCAAATCAAATGTCCTAGAACCAAATTTCCACATGTAACTACTAGATTGTGATACAATACACTAATGGGTGAAGTTTGGTTTACTTCTGCGCAGCGGTTTGGGAGTTAACATCAAAATTACATTTCTCGGCCATATCGCATAGATCTCACTGTGAAAAGGCTTAAATGGCTTTTTTGACCTAAGTTTGAGGATTGCGCTCAAACAAAATGTCCTAGAACAAAATTTTCAAATGTAACTACTAGATTGTGATACAATACACTATTGGGTGAAGTTTGGTTGACTTCTGCGCAGCGGTTTGGGAGTTAACATCAAAATTACATTTCTCGGCCATATCGCATAGATCTCACTGTGAAAAGGCTTAAATGACTTTTTTAATTAAGTTTGATGATTGCGTTCAAACAAAATGTCCTAGAACAAAATTTTCAAATGAAACTACTAGATTGTGATACAATACACTATTGGGTGAAGTTTGGTTGACTTCTGCGCAGCGGTTTGGGAGTTAACATCAAAATTACATTTCTCGGCCATATCGCATAGATCTCACTGTGAAAAGGCTTAAATGGCTTTTTTGACCTAAGTTTGATGATTGCGCTCAAACCAAATGTCCTAGAACGAAATTTTAAAATGTAACTACTAGAATGTGATACAATACACCATTGGGTGAAGTTTGGTTGACTTCTGCGCAGCGGTTTGGGAGTTAACATCAAAATTACATTTCTCGGCCATATCGCATTGATCTCACTGTGAAAAGGCTTAAATGGCTTTTTTGACCTAAGTTTGAGGATTGCGCTCAAATCAAATGTCCTAGAACCAAATTTCCACATGTAACTACTAGATTGTGATACAATACACTAATGGGTGAAGTTTGGTTGACTTCTGCGCAGCGGTTTGGGAGTTAACATCAAAATTACATTTCTCGGCCATATCGCATAGATCTCACTGTGAAAAGGCTTAAATGGCTTTTTTGACCTAAGTTTGAGGATTGCGCTCAAATCAAATGTCCTATAACCAAATTTCCACATGTAACTACTAGATTGTGATACAATACACTAATGGGTGAAGTTTGGTTGACTTCTGCGCAGCGGTTTGGGAGTGAACATCAAAATTACATTTCTCGGCCATATCGCATAGATCTCACTGTGAAAAGGCTTAAATGACTTTTTTAATTAAGTTTGATGATTGCGCTCAAACAAAATTTCCTAAAACAAAATTTTCAAATGTAACTACTAGATTGTGATACAATACACTATTGGGTGAAGTTTGGTTGACTTCTGCGCAGCGGTTTGGGAGTTAACATCAAAATTACATTTCTCGGCCATATCGCATAGATCTCACTGTGAAAAGGCTTAAATGGCTTTTTTGACCTAAGTTTGAGGATTGCGCTCAAATCAAATATCCTAGAACCAAATTTCCACATGTAACTACTAGATTGTGATACAATACACTAATGGGTGAAGTTTGGTTTACTTCTGCGCAGCGGTTTGGGAGTTAACATCAAAATTACATTTCTCGGCCATATCGCATAGATCTCACTGTGAAAAGGCTTAAATGGCTTTTTTGACCTAAGTTTAATGATTGCGCTCAAACCAAATGTCCTAGAACGAAATTTTCAAATGTAACTACTAGAATGTGATACAATACACTATTGGGTGAAGTTTGGTTGACTTCTGCGCAGCGGTTTGGGAGTTAACATCAAAATTACATTTCTCGGCCATATCGCATAGATCTCACTGTGAAAAGGCTTAAATGACTTTTTTAATTAAGTTTGATGATTGCGTTCAAACAAAATGTCCTAGAACAAAATTTTCAAATGTAACTACTAGATTGTGATACAATACACTATTGGGTGAAGTTTGGTTGACTTCTGCGCAGCGGTTTGGGAGTTAACATCAAAATTACATTTCTCGGCCATATCGCATAGATCTCACTGTGAAAAGGCTTAAATGGCTTTTTTGACCTAAGTTTGAGGATTGCGCTCAAATCAAATGTCCTAGAACCAAATTTCCACATGTAACTACTAGATTGTGATACAATACACTAATGGGTGAAGTTTGGTTGACTTCTGCGCAGCGGTTTGGGAGTTAACATCAAAATTACATTTCTCGGCCATATCGCATAGATCTCACTGTGAAAAGGCTTAAATGACTTTTTTAATTAAGTTTGATGATTGCGCTCAAACAAAATGTTCTAGAACAAAATTTTCAAATGTAACTACTAGATTGTGATACAATACACTATTGGGTGAAGTTTGGTTGACTTCTGCGCAGCGGTTAGGGAGTTAACATCAAAATTACATTTCTCGGCCATATCGCATAGATCTCACTGTGAAAAGGCTTAAATGGCTTTTTTGACCTAAGTTTGAGGATTGCGCTCAAATCAAATGTCCTAGAACCAAATTTCCACATGTAACTACTAGATTGTGATACAATACACTAATGGTTGAAGTTTGGTTGACTTCTGCGCAGCGGTTTGGGAGTGAACATCAAAATTACATTTAACGGCCATATCGCATAGATCTCACTGTGAAAAGGCTTAAATGACTTTTTTTAATTAAGTTTGAAGATTGCGCTCAAATCAAATGTCCTAGAACTAAATTTCCAAATGTAACTACTAGATTGTGATAAAATACACTATTGGGTGAAGTTTGGTTGACTTCTGCGCAGCGGTTTGGGAGTTAACATCAAAATTACATTTCTCGGCCATATCGCATAGATCTCACTTTGAAAAGGCTTAAATGGCTTTTTTGACCTAAGTTTGAGGATTGCGCTCAAATCAAATGTCCTAGAACCAAATTTCCACATGTAACTACTAGATTGTGATACAATACACTAATGGGTGAAGTTTGGTTTACTTCTGCGCAGCGGTTTGGGAGTTAACATCAAAATTACATTTCTCGGCCATATCGCATAGATCTCACTGTGAAAAGGCTTAAATGGCTTTTTTGACCTAAGTTTAATGATTGCGCTCAAACCAAATGTCCTAGAACGAAATTTTCAAATGTAACTACTAGAATGTGATACAATACACTATTGGGTGAAGTTTGGTTGACTTCTGCGCAGCGGTTTGGGAGTTAACATCAAAATTACATTTCTCGGCCATATCGCATAGATCTCACTGTGAAAAGGCTTAAATGACTTTTTTAATTAAGTTTGATGATTGCGCTCAAATCAAATGTCCTAGAACCAAATTTCCACATGTAACTACTAGATTGTGATACAATACACTAATGGGTGAAGTTTGGTTTACTTCTGCGCAGCGGTTTGGGAGTTAACATCAAAATTACATTTCTCGGCCATATCGCATAGATCTCACTGTGAAAAGGCTTAAATGGCTTTTTTGACCTAAGTTTAATGATTGCGCTCAAACCAAATGTCCTAGAACGAAATTTTCAAATGTAACTACTAGAATGTGATACAATACACTATTGGGTGAAGTTTGGTTGACTTCTGCGCAGCGGTTTGGGAGTTAACATCAAAATTACATTTCTCGGCCATATCGCATAGATCTCACTGTGAAAAGGCTTAAATGACTTTTTTAATTAAGTTTGATGATTGCGTTCAAACAAAATGTCCTAGAACAAAATTTTCAAATGTAACTACTAGATTGTGATACAATACACTATTGGATGAAGTTTGGTTGACTTCTGCGCAGCGGTTTGGGAGTTAACATCAAAATTACATTTCTCGGCCATATCGCATAGATCTCACTGTGAAAAGGCTTAAATGGCTTTTTTGACCTAAGTTTGAGGATTGCGCTCAAATCAAATGTCCTAGAACTAAATTTCCACATGTAACTACTAGATTGTGATACAGTACACTAATGGGTGAAGTTTGGTTTACTTCTGCGCAGCGGTTTGGGAGTTAACATCAAAATTACATTTCTCGGCCATATCGCATAGATCTCACTGTGAAAAGGCTTAAATGGCTTTTTTGACCTAAGTTTAATAATTGCGCTCAAACCAAATGTCCTAGAACGACATTTTAAAATGTAACTACTAGAATGTGATACAATACACTATTGGGTGAAGTTTGGTTGACTTCTGCGCAGCGGTTTGGGAGTTAACATCAAAATTACATTTCTCGGCCATATCGCATAGATCTCACTGTGAAAAGGCTTAAATGGCTTTTTTGACCTAAGTTTGAGGATTGCGCTCAAATCAAATGTCCTAGAACCAAATTTCCACATGTAACTACTAGATTGTGATACAATACACTAATGGTTGAAGTTTGGTTGACTTCTGCGCAGCGGTTTGGGAGTGAACATCAAAATTACATTTCTCGGCCATATCGCATAGATCTCACTGTGAAAAGGCTTAAATGGCTTTTTTGACCTAAGTTTAATAATTGCGCTCAAACCAAATGTCCTAGAACGAAATTTTAAAATGTAACTACTAGAATGTGATACAATACACTATTGGGTGAAGTTTGGTTGACTTCTGCGCAGCGGTTTGGGAGTTAACATCAAAATTACATTTCTCGGCCATATCGCATAGATCTCACTGTGAAAAGGCTTAAATGGCTTTTTTGACCTAAGTTTGAGGATTGCGCTCAAATCAAATGTCCTAGAACCAAATTTCCACATGTAACTACTAGATTGTGATACAATACACTAATGGTTGAAGTTTGGTTGACTTCTGCGCAGCGGTTTGGGAGTGAACATCAAAATTACATTTCTCGGCCATATCGCATAGATCTCACTGTGAAAAGGCTTAAATGACTTTTTTTAATTAAGTTTGAAGATTGCGCTCAAATCAAATGTCCTAGAACTAAATTTCCAAATGTAACTACTAGATTGTGATAAAATACACTATTGGGTGAAGTTTTGTTGACTTCTGCGCAGCGGTTTGGGAGTTAACATCAAAATTACATTTCTCGGCCATATCGCATAGATCTCACTGTGAAAAGGCTTAAATGGCTTTTTTGACCTAAGTTTGAGGATTGCGCTCAAATCAAATGTCCTATAACCAAATTTCCACATATAACTACTAGATTGTGATACAATACACTAATGGGTGAAGTTTGGTTGACTTCTGCGCAGCGGTTTGGGAGTTAACATCAAAATTACATTTCTCGGCCATATCGCATAGATCTCACTGTGAAAAGGCTTAAATGACTTTTTTAATTAAGTTTGATGATTGCGTTCAAACAAAATGTCCTAGAACAAAATTTTTTAAATGTAACTACTAGATTGTGATACAATACACTATTGGGTGAAGTTTGGTTGACTTCTGCGCAGCGGTTTGGGAGTTAACATCAAAATTACATTTCTCGGCCATATCGCATAGATCTCACTGTGAAAAGGCTTAAATGGCTTTTTTGACCTAAGTTTGAGGATTGCGCTCAAATCAAATGTCCTAGAACCAAATTTCCACATGTAACTACTAGATTGTGATACAATACACTAATGGGTGAAGTTTGGTTTACTTCTGCGCAGCGGTTTGGGAGTTAACATCAAAATTACATTTCTCGGCCATATCGCATAGATCTCACTGTGAAAAGGCTTAAATGGCTTTTTTGACCTAAGTTTAATGATTGCGCTCAAACCAAATGTCCTAGAACGAAATTTTCAAATGTAACTACTAGAATGTGATACAATACACTATTGGGTGAAGTTTGGTTGACTTCTGCGCAGCGGTTTGGGAGTTAACATCAAAATTACATTTCTCGGCCATATCGCATAGATCTCACTGTGAAAAGGCTTAAATGACTTTTTTAATTAAGTTTGATGATTGCGTTCAAACAAAATGTCCTAGAACAAAATTTTTAAATGTAACTACTAGATTGTGATACAATACACTATTGGGTGAAGTTTGGTTGACTTCTGCGCAGCGGTTTGGGAGTTAACATCAAAATTACATTTCTCGGCCATATCGCATAGATCTCACTGTGAAAAGGCTTAAATGGCTTTTTTGACCTAAGTTTGAGGATTGCGCTCAAATCAAATGTCCTAGAACCAAATTTCCACATGTAACTACTAGATTGTGATACAATACACTAATGGGTGAAGTTTGGTTTACTTCTGCGCAGCGGTTTGGGAGTTAACATCAAAATTACATTTCTCGGCCATATCGCATAGATCTCACTGTGAAAAGGCTTAAATGGCTTTTTTGACCTAAGTTTAATGATTGCGCTCAAACCAAATGTCCTAGAACGAAATTTTCAAATGTAACTACTAGAATGTGATACAATACACTATTGGGTGAAGTTTGGTTGACTTCTGCGCAGCGGTTTGGGAGTTAACATCAAAATTACATTTCTCGGCCATATCGCATAGATCTCACTGTGAAAAGGCTTAAATGACTTTTTTAATTAAGTTTGATGATTGCGTTCAAACAAAATGTCCTAGAACAAAATTTTCAAATGTAACTACTAGATTGTGATACAATACACTATTGGATGAAGTTTGGTTGACTTCTGCGCAGCGGTTTGGGAGTTAACATCAAAATTACATTTCTCGGCCATATCGCATAGATCTCACTGTGAAAAGGCTTAAATGGCTTTTTTGACCTAAGTTTGAGGATTGCGCTCAAATCAAATGTCCTAGAACCAAATTTCCACATGTAACTACTAGATTGTGATACAATACACTAATGGGTGAAGTTTGGTTTACTTCTGCGCAGCGGTTTGGGAGTTAACATCAAAATTACATTTCTCGGCCATATCGCATAGATCTCACTGTGAAAAGGCTTAAATGGCTTTTTTGACCTAAGTTTAATAATTGCGCTCAAACCAAATGTCCTAGAACGACATTTTAAAATGTAACTACTAGAATGTGATACAATACACTATTGGGTGAAGTTTGGTTGACTTCTGCGCAGCGGTTTGGGAGTTAACATCAAAATTACATTTCTCGGCCATATCGCATAGATCTCACTGTGAAAAGGCTTAAATGGCTTTTTTGACCTAAGTTTGAGGATTGCGCTCAAATCAAATGTCCTAGAACCAAATTTCCACATGTAACTACTAGATTGTGATACAATACACTAATGGTTGAAGTTTGGTTGACTTCTGCGCAGCGGTTTGGGAGTGAACATCAAAATTACATTTCTCGGCCATATCGCATAGATCTCACTGTGAAAAGGCTTAAATGACTTTTTTTAATTAAGTTTGAAGATTGCGCTCAAATCAAATGTCCTAGAACTAAATTTCCAAATGTAACTACTAGATTGTGATAAAATACACTATTGGGTGAAGTTTTGTTGACTTCTGCGCAGCGGTTTGGGAGTTAACATCAAAATTACATTTCTCGGCCATATCGCATAGATCTCACTGTGAAAAGGCTTAAATGACTTTTTTAATTAAGTTTAATGATTGCGCTCAAACCAAATGTCCTAGAACCAAATTTTCAAATGTAACTACTAGAATGTGATACAATACACTATTGGGTGAAGTTTGGTTGACTTCTGCGCAGCGGTTTGGGAGTTAACATCAAAATTACATTTCTCGGCCATATCGCATAGATCTCACTGTGAAAAGGCTTAAATGACTTTTTTAATTAAGTTTGATGATTGCGTTCAAACAAAATGTCCTAGAACAAAATTTTCAAATGTAACTACTAGATTGTGATACAATACACTATTGGGTGAAGTTTGGTTGACTTCTGCGCAGCGGTTTGGGAGTTAACATCAAAATTACATTTCTCGGCCATATCGCATAGATCTCACTGTGAAAAGGCTTAAATGGCTTTTTTGACCTAAGTTTGAGGATTGCGCTCAAATCAAATGTCCTAGAACCAAATTTCCACATGTAACTACTAGATTGTGATACAATACACTAATGGGTGAAGTTTGGTTTACTTCTGGGCAGCAGTTTGGGAGTTAACATCAAAATTACATTTCTCGGCCATATCGCATAGATCTCACTGTGAAAAGGCTTAAATGGCTTTTTTGACCTAAGTTTAATAATTGCGCTCAAACCAAATGTCCTAGAACGACATTTTAAAATGTAACTACTAGAATGTGATACAATACACTATTGGGTGAAGTTTGGTTGACTTCTGCGCAGCGGTTTGGGAGTTAACATCAAAATTACATTTCTCGGCCATATCGCATAGATCTCACTGTGAAAAGGCTTAAATGGCTTTTTTGACCTAAGTTTGAGGATTGCGCTCAAATCAAATGTCCTAGAACCAAATTTCCACATGTAACTACTAGATTGTGATACAATACACTAATGGTTGAAGTTTGGTTGACTTCTGCGCAGCGGTTTGGGAGTGAACATCAAAATTACATTTCTCGGCCATATCGCATAGATCTCACTGTGAAAAGGCTTAAATGACTTTTTTTAATTAAGTTTGAAGATTGCGCTCAAATCAAATGTCCTAGAACTAAATTTCCAAATGTAACTACTAGATTGTGATAAAATACACTATTGGGTGAAGTTTTGTTGACTTCTGCGCAGCGGTTTGGGAGTTAACATCAAAATTACATTTCTCGGCCATATCGCATAGATCTCACTGTGAAAAGGCTTAAATGACTTTTTTAATTAAGTTTAATGATTGCGCTCAAACCAAATGTCCTAGAACCAAATTTTCAAATGTAACTACTAGAATGTGATACAATACACTATTGGGTGAAGTTTGGTTGACTTCTGCGCAGCGGTTTGGGAGTTAACATCAAAATTACATTTCTCGGCCATATCGCATAGATCTCACTGTGAAAAGGCTTAAATGGCTTTTTTGACCTAAGTTTAATGATTGCGCTCAAACCAAATGTCCTAGAACGAAATTTTCAAATGTAACTACTAGAATGTGATACAATACACTATTGGGTGAAGTTTAGTTGACTTCTGCGCAGCGGTTTGGGAGTTAACATCAAAATTACATTTCTCGGCCATATCGCATAGATCTCACTGTGAAAAGGCTTAAATGGCTTTTTTGACCTAAGTTTGAGGATTGCGCTCAAATCAAATGTCCTAGAACCAAATTTCCACATGTAACTACTAGATTGTAATACAATACACTAATGGGTGAAGTTTGGTTGACTTCTGCGCAGCGGTTTGGGAGTTAACATCAAAATTACATTTCTCGGCCATATCGCATAGATCTCACTGTGAAAAGGCTTAAATGACTTTTTTAATTAAGTTTGATGATTGCGCTCAAACAAAATGTCCTAGAACAAAATTTTCAAATGTAACTACTAGATTGTGATACAATACACTATTGGGTGAAGTTTGGTTGACTTCTGCGCAGCGGTTTGGGAGTTAACATCAAAATTACATTTCTCGGCCATATCGCATAGATCTCACTGTGAAAAGGCTTAAATGGCTTTTTTGACCTAAGTTTGAGGATTGCGCTCAAATCAAATGTCCTAGAACCAAATTTCCACATGTAACTACTAGATTGTGATACAATACACTAATGGTTGAAGTTTGGTTGACTTCTGCGCAGCGGTTTGGGAGTGAACATCAAAATTACATTTCTCGGCCATATCGCATAGATCTCACTGTGAAAAGGCTTAAATGACTTTTTTTAATTAAGTTTGAAGATTGCGCTCAAATCAAATGTCCTAGAACTAAATTTCCAAATGTAACTACTAGATTGTGATAAAATACACTATTGGGTGAAGTTTGGTTGACTTCTGCGCAGCGGTTTGGGAGTTAACATCAAAATTACATTTCTCGGCCATATCGCATAGATCTCACTGTGAAAAGGCTTAAATGGCTGTTTTGACCTAAGTTTGAGGATTGCGCTCAAATCAAATGTCCTATAACCAAATTTCCACATGTAACTACTAGATTGTGATACAATACACTAATGGGTGAAGTTTGGTTGACTTCTGCGCAGCGGTTTGGGAGTTAACATCAAAATTACATTTCTCGGCCATATCGCATAGATCTCACTGTGAAAAGGCTTAAATGACTTTTTTAATTAAGTTTGATGATTGCGTTCAAACAAAATGTCCTAGAACAAAATTTTTAAATGTAACTACTAGATTGTGATACAATACACTATTGGGTGAAGTTTGGTTGACTTCTGCGCAGCGGTTTGGGAGTTAACATCAAAATTACATTTCTCGGCCATATCGCATAGATCTCACTGTGAAAAGGCTTTAATGGCTTTTTTGACCTAAGTTTGAGGATTGTGCTCAAATCAAATGTCCTATAACCAAATTTCCACATGTAACTTCTAGATTGTGATACAATACACTAATGGGTGAAGTTTGGTTGACTTCTGCGCAGCGGTTTGGGAGTTAACATCAAAATTACATTTCTCGGCCATATCGCATAGATCTCACTGTGAAAAGGCTTAAATGACTTTTTTACTTAAGTTTGATGATTGCGTTCAAACAAAATGTCCTAGAACAAAAATTTCAAATGTAACTACTAGATTGTGATACAATACACTAATGGGTGAAGTTTGGTTTACTTCTGCGCAGCGGTTTGGGAGTTAACATCAAAATTACATTTCTCGGCCATATCGCATAGATCTCACTGTGAAAAGGCTTAAATGGCTTTTTTGACCTAAGTTTGAGGATTGCGCTCAAACAAAATGTCCTAGAACAAAATTTTCAAATGTAACTACTAGATTGTGATACAATACACTATTGGGTGAAGTTTGGTTGACTTCTGCGCAGCGGTTTGGGAGTTAACATCAAAATTACATTTCTCGGCCATATCGCATAGATCTCACTGTGAAAAGGCTTAAATGACTTTTTTAATTAAGTTTGATGATTGCGTTCGAACAAAATGTCCTAGAACAAAATTTTCAAATGTAACTACTAGATTGTGATACAATACACTATTGGGTGAAGTTTGGTTGACTTCTGCGCAGCGGTTTGGGAGTTAACATCAAAATTACATTTCTCTGCCATATCGCATAGATCTCACTGTGAAAAGGCTTAAATGGCTTTTTTGACCTAAGTTTGAGGATTGCGCTCAAACCAAATGTCCTAGAACGAAATTTTAAAATGTAACTACTAGAATGTGATACAATACACCATTGGGTGAAGTTTGGTTGACTTCTGCGCAGCGGTTTGGGAGTTAACATCAAAATTACATTTCTCGGCCATATCGCATTGATCTCACTGTGAAAAGGCTTAAATGGTTTTTTTGACCTAAGTTTGAGGATTGCGCTCAAATCAAATGTCCTAGAACCAAATTTCCACATGTAACTACTAGATTGTGATACAATACACTAATGGGTGAAGTTTGGTTGACTTCTGCGCAGCGGTTTGGGAGTTAACATCAAAATTACATTTCTCGGCCATATCGCATAGATCTCACTGTGAAAAGGCTTAAATGGCTTTTTTGACCTAAGTTTGAGGATTGCGCTCAAATCAAATGTCCTATAACCAAATTTCCACATGTAACTACTAGATTGTGATACAATACACTAATGGGTGAAGTTTGGTTGACTTCTGCGCAGCGGTTTGGGAGTTAACATCAAAATTACATTTCTCGGCCATATCGCATAGATCTCACTGTGAAAAGGCTTAAATGGCTTTTTTGACCTAAGTTTGAGGATTGCGCTCAAATCAAATGTCCTATAACCAAATTTCCACATGTAACTACTAGATTGTGATACAATACACTAATGGGTGAAGTTTGGTTGACTTCTGCGCAGCGGTTTGGGAGTTAACATCAAAATTACATTTCTCGGCCATATCGCATAGATCTCACTGTGAAAAGGCTTAAATGACTTTTTTAATTAAGTTTAATGATTGCGCTCAAACCAAATGTCCTAGAACGAAATTTTCAAATGTAACTACTAGAATGTGATACAATACACTATTGGGTGAAGTTTAGTTGACTTCTGCGCAGCGGTTTGGGAGTTAACATCAAAATTACATTTCTCGGCCATATCGCATAGATCTCACTGTGAAAAGGCTTAAATGGCTTTTTTGACCTAAGTTTAATGATTGCGCTCAAACCAAATGTCCTAGAACGAAATTTTCAAATGTAACTACTAGATTGTGATACAATACACTATTGGGTGAAGTTTGGTTGACTTCTGCGCAGCGGTTTGGGAGTGAACATCAAAATTACATTTAACGGCCATATCGCATAGATCTCACTGTGAAAAGGCTTAAATGACTTTTTTTAATTAAGTTTGAAGATTGCGCTCAAATCAAATGTCCTAGAACTAAATTTCCAAATGTAACTACTAGATTGTGATAAAATACACTATTGGGTGAAGTTTGGTTGACTTCTGCGCAGCGGTTTGGGAGTTAACATCAAAATTACATTTCTCGGCCATATCGCATAGATCTCACTGTGAAAAGGCTTAAATGGCTTTTTTGACCTAAGTTTGAGGATTGCGCTCAAATCAAATGTCCTAGAACCAAATTTCCACATGTAACTACTAGATTGTGATACAATACACTAATGGGTGAAGTTTGGTTGACTTCTGCGCAGCGGTTTGGGAGTTAACATCAAAATTACATTTCTCGGCCATATCGCATAGATCTCACTGTGAAAAGGCTTAAATGACTTTTTTAATTAAGTTTGATGATTGCGTTCAAACAAAATGTCCTAGAACAAAATTTTCAAATGTAACTACTAGATTGTGATACAATACACTATTGGGTGAAGTTTGGTTGACTTCTGCGCAGCGGTTTGGGAGTTAACATCAAAATTACATTTCTCGGCCATATCGCATTGATCTCACTGTGAAAAGGCTTAAATGGCTTTTTTGACCTAAGTTTGAGGATTGCGCTCAAATCAAATGTCCTAGAACCAAATTTCCACATGTAACTACTAGATTGTGATACAATACACTAATGGGTGAAGTTTGGTTTACTTCTGCGCAGCGGTTTGGGAGTTAACATCAAAATTACATTTCTCGGCCATATCGCATAGATCTCACTGTGAAAAGGCTTAAATGGCTTTTTTGACCTAAGTTTAATGATTGCGCTCAAACCAAATGTCCTAGAACGAAATTTTCAAATGTAACTACTAGAATGTGATACAATACACTATTGGGTGAAGTTTGGTTGACTTCTGCGCAGCGGTTTGGGAGTTAACATCAAAATTACATTTCTCGGCCATATCGCATAGATCTCACTGTGAAAAGGCTTAAATGACTTTTTTAATTAAGTTTGATGATTGCGTTCAAACAAAATGTCCTAGAACAAAATTTTCAAATGTAACTACTAGATTGTGATACAATACACTATTGGGTGAAGTTTGGTTGACTTCTGCGCAGCGGTTTGGGAGTTAACATCAAAATTACATTTCTCGGCCATATCGCATAGATCTCACTGTGAAAAGGCTTAAATGGCTTTTTTGACCTAAGTTTGAGGATTGCGCTCAAATCAAATGTCCTAGAACCAAATTTCCACATGTAACTACTAGATTGTGATACAATACACTAATGGGTGAAGTTTGGTTTACTTCTGCGCAGCGGTTTGGGAGTTAACATCAAAATTACATTTCTCGGCCATATCGCATAGATCTCACTGTGAAAAGGCTTAAATGGCTTTTTTGACCTAAGTTTGAGGATTGCGCTCAAATCAAATGTCCTAGAACCAAATTTCCACATGTAACTACTAGATTGTGATACAATACACTAATGGGTGAAGTTTGGTTTACTTCTGCGCAGCGGTTTGGGAGTTAACATCAAAATTACATTTCTCGGCCATATCGCATAGATCTCACTGTGAAAAGGCTTAAATGGCTTTTTTGACCTAAGTTTAATGATTGCGCTCAAATCAAATGTCCTAGAACCAAATTTCCACATGTAACTACTAGATTGTGATACAATACACTAATGGGTGAAGTTTGGTTGACTTCTGCGCAGCGGTTTGGGAGTTAACATCAAAATTACATTTCTCGGCCATATCGCATAGATCTCACTGTGAAAAGGCTTAAATGGCTTTTTTGACCTAAGTTTGAGGATTGCGCTCAAATCAAATGTCCTAGAACCAAATTTCCACATGTAACTACTAGATTGTGATACAATACACTAATGGGTGAAGTTTGGTTGACTTCTGCGCAGCGGTTTGGGAGTTAACATCAAAATTACATTTCTCGGCCATATCGCATAGATCGCACTGTGAAAAGGCTTAAATGGCTTTTTTTAATTAAGTTTGAAGATTGCGCTCAAATCAAATGTCCTAGAACTAAATTTCCAAATGTAACTACTAGATTGTGATAAAATACACTATTGGGTGAAGTTTGGTTGACTTCTGCGCAGCGGTTTGGGAGTTAACATCAAAATTCCATTTCTCGGCCATATCGCATAGATCTCACTGTGAAAAGGCTTAAATGGCTTTTTTGACCTAAGTTTGAGGATTGCGCTCAAATCAAATGTCCTATAACCAAATTTCCACATGTAACTACTAGATTGTGATACAATACACTAATGGGTGAAGTTTGGTTGACTTCTGCGCAGCGGTTTGGGAGTTAACATCAAAATTACATTTCTCGGCCATATCGCATAGATCTCACTGTGAAAAGGCTTAAATGACTTTTTTAATTAAGTTTGATGATTGCGTTCAAACAAAATGTCCTAGAACAAAATTTTTAAATGTAACTACTAGATTGTGATACAATACACTATTGGGTGAAGTTTGGTTGACTTCTGCGCAGCGGTTTGGGAGTTAACATCAAAATTACATTTCTCGGCCATATCGCATAGATCTCACTGTGAAAAGGCTTAAATGGCTTTTTTGACCTAAGTTTGAGGATTGCGCTCAAATCAAATGTCCTAGAACCAAATTTCCACATGTAACTACTAGATTGTGATACAATACACTAATGGGTGAAGTTTGGTTTACTTCTGCGCAGCGGTTTGGGAGTTAACATCAAAATTACATTTCTCGGCCATATCGCATAGATCTCACTGTGAAAAGGCTTAAATGGCTTTTTTGACCTAAGTTTAATGATTGCGCTCAAACCAAATGTCCTAGAACGAAATTTCCAAATGTAACTACTAGAATGTGATACAATACACTATTGGGTGAAGTTTGGTTGACTTCTGCGCAGCGGTTTGGGAGTTAACATCAAAATTACATTTCTCGGCCATATCGCATAGATCTCACTGTGAAAAGGCTTAAATGACTTTTTTAATTAAGTTTGATGATTGCGTTCAAACAAAATGTCCTAGAACAAAATTTTCAAATGTAACTACTAGATTGTGATACAATACACTATTGGGTGAAGTTTGGTTGACTTCTGCGCAGCGGTTTGGGAGTTAACATCAAAATTACATTTCTCGGCCATATCGCATAGATCTCACTGTGAAAAGGCTTAAATGGCTTTTTTGACCTAAGTTTGAGGATGGCGCTCAAATCAAATGTCCTAGAACCAAATTTCCACATGTAACTACTAGATTGTGATACAATACACTAATGGGTGAAGTTTGGTTGACTTCTGCGCAGCGGTTTGGGAGTTAACATCAAAATTACATTTCTCGGCCATATCGCATAGATCTCACTGTGAAAAGGCTTAAATGACTTTTTTAATTAAGTTTGATGATTGCGTTCAAACAAAATGTCCTAGAACAAAATTTTTTAAATGTAACTACTAGATTGTGATACAATACACTATTGGGTGAAGTTTGGTTGACTTCTGCGCAGCGGTTTGGGAGTTAACATCAAAATTACATTTCTCGGCCATATCGCATAGATCTCACTGTGAAAAGGCTTAAATAGCTTTTTTGACCTAAGTTTGAGGATTGCGCTCAAATCAAATGTCCTAGAACCAAATTTCCACATGTAACTACTAGATTGTGATACAATACACTAATGGGTGAAGTTTGGTTTACTTCTGCGCAGCGGTTTGGGAGTTAACATCAAAATTACATTTCTCGGCCATATCGCATAGATCTCACTGTGAAAAGGCTTAAATGGCTTTTTTGACCTAAGTTTAATGATTGCGCTCAAACCAAATGTCCTAGAACGAAATTTTCAAATGTAACTACTAGAATGTGATACAATACACTATTGGGTGAAGTTTGGTTGACTTCTGCGCAGCGGTTTGGGAGTTAACATCAAAATTACATTTCTCGGCCATATCGCATAGATCTCACTGTGAAAAGGCTTAAATGGCTTTTTTGACCTAAGTTTGAGGATTGCGCTCAAACCAAATGTCCTAGAACGAAATTTTAAAATGTAACTACTAGAATGTGATACAATACACCATTGGGTGAAGTTTGGTTGACTTCTGCGCAGCGGTTTGGGAGTGAACATCAAAATTACATTTCTCGGCCATATCGCATAGATCTCACTGTGAAAAGGCTTAAATGACTTTTTTAATTAAGTTTGATGATTGCGCTCAAACAAAATTTCCTAAAACAAAATTTTCAAATGTAACTACTAGATTGTGATACAATACACTATTGGGTGAAGTTTGGTTGACTTCTGCGCAGCGGTTTGGGAGTTAACATCAAAATTACATTTCTCGGCCATATCGCATAGATCTCACTGTGAAAAGGCTTAAATGACTTTTTTAATTAAGTTTGATGATTGCGTTCAAACAAAATGTCCTAGAACAAAATTTTCAAATGTAACTACTAGATTGTGATACAATACACTATTGGGTGAAGTTTGGTTGACTTCTGCGCAGCGGTTTGGGAGTTAACATCAAAATTACATTTCTCGGCCATATCGCATAGATCTCACTGTGAAAAGGCTTAAATGGCTTTTTTGACCTAAGTTTGAGGATTGCGCTCAAATCAAATGTCCTAGAACCAAATTTCCACATGTAACTACTAGATTGTGATACAATACACTAATGGGTGAAGTTTGGTTGACTTCTGCGCAGCGGTTTGGGAGTTAACATCAAAATTACATTTCTCGGCCATATCGCATAGATCTCACTGTGAAAAGGCTTAAATGACTTTTTTAATTAAGTTTGATGATTGCGTTCAAACAAAATGTCCTAGAACAAAATTTTTTAAATGTAACTACTAGATTGTGATACAATACACTATTGGGTGAAGTTTGGTTGACTTCTGCGCAGCGGTTTGGGAGTTAACATCAAAATTACATTTCTCGGCCATATCGCATAGATCTCACTGTGAAAAGGCTTAAATGGCTTTTTTGACCTAAGTTTGAGGATTGCGCTCAAATCAAATGTCCTAGAACCAAATTTCCACATGTAACTACTAGATTGTGATACAATACACTAATGGGTGAAGTTTGGTTGACTTCTGCGCAGCGGTTTGGGAGTGAACATAAAAATTACATTTCTCGGCCATATCGCATTGATCTCACTGTGAAAAGGCTTAAATGGCTGTTTTGACCTAAGTTTGAGGATTGCGCTCAAATCAAATGTCCTATAACCAAATTTCCACATGTAACTACTAGATTGTGATACAATACACTAATGGGTGAAGTTTGGTTGACTTCTGCGCAGCGGTTTGGGAGTTAACATCAAAATTACATTTCTCGGCCATATCGCATAGATCTCACTGTGAAAAGGCTTAAATGACTTTTTTAATTAAGTTTGATGATTGCGTTCAAACAAAATGTCCTAGAACAAAATTTTTAAATGTAACTACTAGATTGTGATACAATACACTATTGGGTGAAGTTTGGTTGACTTCTGCGCAGCGGTTTGGGAGTTAACATCAAAATTACATTTCTCGGCCATATCGCATAGATCTCACTGTGAAAAGGCTTAAATGGCTTTTTTGACCTAAGTTTGAGGATTGCGCTCAAATCAAATGTCCTAGAACCAAATTTCCACATGTAACTACTAGATTGTGATACAATACACTAATGGGTGAAGTTTGGTTTACTTCTGCGCAGCGGTTTGGGAGTTAACATCAAAATTACATTTCTCGGCCATATCGCATAGATCTCACTGTGAAAAGGCTTAAATGGCTTTTTTGACCTAAGTTTAATGATTGCGCTCAAACCAAATGTCCTAGAACGAAATTTCCAAATGTAACTACTAGAATGTGATACAATACACTATTGGGTGAAGTTTGGTTGACTTCTGCGCAGCGGTTTGGGAGTTAACATCAAAATTACATTTCTCGGCCATATCGCATAGATCTCACTGTGAAAAGGCTTAAATGACTTTTTTAATTAAGTTTGATGATTGCGTTCAAACAAAATGTCCTAGAACAAAATTTTCAAATGTAACTACTAGATTGTGATACAATACACTATTGGGTGAAGTTTGGTTGACTTCTGCGCAGCGGTTTGGGAGTTAACATCAAAATTACATTTCTCGGCCATATCGCATAGATCTCACTGTGAAAAGGCTTAAATGGCTTTTTTGACCTAAGTTTGAGGATGGCGCTCAAATCAAATGTCCTAGAACCAAATTTCCACATGTAACTACTAGATTGTGATACAATACACTAATGGGTGAAGTTTGGTTGACTTCTGCGCAACGGTTTGGGAGTTAACATCAAAATTACATTTCTCGGCCATATCGCATAGATCTCACTGTGAAAAGGCTTAAATGACTTTTTTAATTAAGTTTGATGATTGCGTTCAAACAAAATGTCCTAGAACAAAATTTTTTAAATGTAACTACTAGATTGTGATACAATACACTATTGGGTGAAGTTTGGTTGACTTCTGCGCAGCGGTTTGGGAGTTAACATCAAAATTACATTTCTCGGCCATATCGCATAGATCTCACTGTGAAAAGGCTTAAATAGCTTTTTTGACCTAAGTTTGAGGATTGCGCTCAAATCAAATGTCCTAGAACCAAATTTCCACATGTAACTACTAGATTGTGATACAATACACTAATGGGTGAAGTTTGGTTTACTTCTGCGCAGCGGTTTGGGAGTTAACATCAAAATTACATTTCTCGGCCATATCGCATAGATCTCACTGTGAAAAGGCTTAAATGGCTTTTTTGACCTAAGTTTAATGATTGCGCTCAAACCAAATGTCCTAGAACGAAATTTTCAAATGTAACTACTAGAATGTGATACAATACACTATTGGGTGAAGTTTGGTTGACTTCTGCGCAGCGGTTTGGGAGTTAACATCAAAATTACATTTCTCGGCCATATCGCATAGATCTCACTGTGAAAAGGCTTAAATGGCTTTTTTGACCTAAGTTTGAGGATTGCGCTCAAACCAAATGTCCTAGAACGAAATTTTAAAATGTAACTACTAGAATGTGATACAATACACCATTGGGTGAAGTTTGGTTGACTTCTGCGCAGCGGTTTGGGAGTGAACATCAAAATTACATTTCTCGGCCATATCGCATAGATCTCACTGTGAAAAGGCTTAAATGACTTTTTTAATTAAGTTTGATGATTGCGCTCAAACAAAATTTCCTAAAACAAAATTTTCAAATGTAACTACTAGATTGTGATACAATACACTATTGGGTGAAGTTTGGTTGACTTCTGCGCAGCGGTTTGGGAGTTAACATCAAAATTACATTTCTCGGCCATATCGCATAGATCTCACTGTGAAAAGGCTTAAATGACTTTTTTAATTAAGTTTGATGATTGCGTTCAAACAAAATGTCCTAGAACAAAATTTTCAAATGTAACTACTAGATTGTGATACAATACACTATTGGGTGAAGTTTGGTTGACTTCTGCGCAGCGGTTTGGGAGTTAACATCAAAATTACATTTCTCGGCCATATCGCATAGATCTCACTGTGAAAAGGCTTAAATGGCTTTTTTGACCTAAGTTTGAGGATTGCGCTCAAATCAAATGTCCTAGAACCAAATTTCCACATGTAACTACTAGATTGTGATACAATACACTAATGGGTGAAGTTTGGTTGACTTCTGCGCAGCGGTTTGGGAGTTAACATCAAAATTACATTTCTCGGCCATATCGCATAGATCTCACTGTGAAAAGGCTTAAATGACTTTTTTAATTAAGTTTGATGATTGCGTTCAAACAAAATGTCCTAGAACAAAATTTTTTAAATGTAACTACTAGATTGTGATACAATACACTATTGGGTGAAGTTTGGTTGACTTCTGCGCAGCGGTTTGGGAGTTAACATCAAAATTACATTTCTCGGCCATATCGCATAGATCTCACTGTGAAAAGGCTTAAATGGCTTTTTTGACCTAAGTTTGAGGATTGCGCTCAAATCAAATGTCCTAGAACCAAATTTCCACATGTAACTACTAGATTGTGATACAATACACTAATGGGTGAAGTTTGGTTTACTTCTGCGCAGCGGTTTGGGAGTTAACATCAAAATTACATTTCTCGGCCATATCGCATAGATCTCACTGTGAAAAGGCTTAAATGGCTTTTTTGACCTAAGTTTAATGATTGCGCTCAAACCAAATGTCCTAGAACGAAATTTTCAAATGTAACTACTAGAATGTGATACAATACACTATTGGGTGAAGTTTGGTTGACTTCTGCGCAGCGGTTTGGGAGTTAACATCAAAATTACATTTCTCGGCCATATCGCATAGATCTCACTGTGAAAAGGCTTAAATGGCTTTTTTGACCTAAGTTTGAGGATTGCGCTCAAACCAAATGTCCTAGAACGAAATTTTAAAATGTAACTACTAGAATGTGATACAATACACCATTGGGTGAAGTTTGGTTGACTTCTGCGCAGCGGTTTGGGAGTTAACATCAAAATTACATTTCTCGGCCATATCGCATTGATCTCACTGTGAAAAGGCTTAAATGGCTTTTTTGACCTAAGTTTGAGGATTGCGCTCAAATCAAATGTCCTAGAACCAAATTTCCACATGTAACTACTAGATTGTGATACAATACACTAATGGGTGAAGTTTGGTTGACTTCTGCGCAGCGGTTTGGGAGTTAACATCAAAATTACATTTCTCGGCCATATCGCATAGATCTCACTGTGAAAAGGCTTAAATGGCTTTTTTGACCTAAGTTTGAGGATTGCGCTCAAATCAAATGTCCTATAACCAAATTTCCACATGTAACTACTAGATTGTGATACAATACACTAATGGGTGAAGTTTGGTTGACTTCTGCGCAGCGGTTTGGGAGTGAACATCAAAATTACATTTCTCGGCCATATCGCATTGATCTCACTGTGAAAAGGCTTAAATGGCTGTTTTGACCTAAGTTTGAGGATTGCGCTCAAATCAAATGTCCTATAACCAAATTTCCACATGTAACTACTAGATTGTGATACAATACACTAATGGGTGAAGTTTGGTTGACTTCTGCGCAGCGGTTTGGGAGTTAACATCAAAATTACATTTCTCGGCCATATCGCATAGATCTCACTGTGAAAAGGCTTAAATGACTTTTTTAATTAAGTTTGATGATTGCGTTCAAACAAAATGTCCTAGAACAAAATTTTTAAATGTAACTACTAGATTGTGATACAATACACTATTGGGTGAAGTTTGGTTGACTTCTGCGCAGCGGTTTGGGAGTTAACATCAAAATTACATTTCTCGGCCATATCGCATAGATCTCACTGTGAAAAGGCTTAAATGGCTTTTTTGACCTAAGTTTGAGGATTGCGCTCAAACAAAATGTCCTATAACCAAATTTCCACATGTAACTTCTAGATTGTGATACAATACACTATTGGGTGAAGTTTGGTTGACTTCTGCGCAGCGGTTTGGGAGTTAACATCAAAATTACATTTCTCGGCCACATCGCATAGATCTCACTGTGAAAAGGCTTAAATGACTTTTTTAATTAAGTTTGATGATTGCGTTCGAACAAAATGTCCTAGAACAAAATTTTCAAATGTAACTACTAGATTGTGATACAATACACTATTGGGTGAAGTTTGGTTGACTTCTGCGCAGCGGTTTGGGAGTTAACATCAAAATTACATTTCTCGGCCATATCGCATAGATCTCACTGTGAAAAGGCTTAAATGGCTTTTTTGACCTAAGTTTGAGGATTGCGCTCAAACCAAATGTCCTAGAACGAAATTTTAAAATGTAACTACTAGAATGTGATACAATACACCATTGGGTGAAGTTTGGTTGACTTCTGCGCAGCGGTTTGGGAGTTAACATCAAAATTACATTTCTCGGCCATATCGCATTGATCTCACTGTGAAAAGGCTTAAATGGTTTTTTTGACCTAAGTTTGAGGATTGCGCTCAAATCAAATGTCCTAGAACCAAATTTCCACATGTAACTACTAGATTGTGATACAATACACTAATGGGTGAAGTTTGGTTGACTTCTGCGCAGCGGTTTGGGAGTTAACATCAAAATTACATTTCTCGGCCATATCGCATAGATCTCACTGTGAAAAGGCTTAAATGGCTTTTTTGACCTAAGTTTGAGGATTGCGCTCAAATCAAATGTCCTATAACCAAATTTCCACATGTAACTACTAGATTGTGATACAATACACTAATGGGTGAAGTTTGGTTGACTTCTGCGCAGCGGTTTGGGAGTTAACATCAAAATTACATTTCTCGGCCATATCGCATAGATCTCACTGTGAAAAGGCTTAAATGGCTTTTTTGACCTAAGTTTGAGGATTGCGCTCAAATCAAATGTCCTATAACCAAATTTCCACATGTAACTACTAGATTGTGATACAATACACTAATGGGTGAAGTTTGGTTGACTTCTGCGCAGCGGTTTGGGAGTTAACATCAAAATTACATTTCTCGGCCATATCGCATAGATCTCACTGTGAAAAGGCTTAAATGACTTTTTTAATTAAGTTTGATGATTGCGTTCAAACAAAATGTCCTAGAACAAAATTTTTAAATGTAACTACTAGATTGTGATACAATACACTATTGGGTGAAGTTTGGTTGACTTCTGCGCAGCGGTTTGGGAGTTAACATCAAAATTACATTTCTCGGCCATATCGCATAGATCTCACTGTGAAAAGGCTTAAATGGCTTTTTTGACCTAAGTTTGAGGATTGCGCTCAAATCAAATGTCCTAGAACCAAATTTCCACATGTAACTACTAGATTGTGATACAATACACTAATGGGTGAAGTTTGGTTTACTTCTGCGCAGCGGTTTGGGAGTTAACATCAAAATTACATTTCTCGGCCATATCGCATAGATCTCACTGTGAAAAGGCTTAAATGGCTTTTTTGACCTAAGTTTAATGATTGCGCTCAAACCAAATGTCCTAGAACGAAATTTCCAAATGTAACTACTAGAATGTGATACAATACACTATTGGGTGAAGTTTGGTTGACTTCTGCGCAGCGGTTTGGGAGTTAACATCAAAATTACATTTCTCGGCCATATCGCATAGATCTCACTGTGAAAAGGCTTAAATGACTTTTTTAATTAAGTTTGATGATTGCGTTCAAACAAAATGTCCTAGAACAAAATTTTTTAAATGTAACTACTAGATTGTGATACAATACACTATTGGGTGAAGTTTGGTTGACTTCTGCGCAGCGGTTTGGGAGTTAACATCAAAATTACATTTCTCGGCCATATCGCATAGATCTCACTGTGAAAAGGCTTAAATGGCTTTTTTGACCTAAGTTTAATGATTGCGCTCAAACCAAATGTCCTAGAACGAAATTTTCAAATGTAACTACTAGAATGTGATACAATACACTATTGGGTGAAGTTTGGTTGACTTCTGCGCAGCGGTTTGGGAGTTAACATCAAAATTACATTTCTCGGCCATATCGCATAGATCTCACTGTGAAAAGGCTTAAATGGCTTTTTTGACCTAAGTTTGAGGATTGCGCTCAAACCAAATGTCCTAGAACGAAATTTTAAAATGTAACTACTAGAATGTGATACAATACACCATTGGGTGAAGTTTGGTTGACTTCTGCGCAGCGGTTTGGGAGTTAACATCAAAATTACATTTCTCGGCCATATCGCATTGATCTCACTGTGAAAAGGCTTAAATGGCTTTTTTGACCTAAGTTTGAGGATTGCGCTCAAATCAAATGTCCTAGAACCAAATTTCCACATGTAACTACTAGATTGTGATACAATACACTAATGGGTGAAGTTTGGTTGACTTCTGCGCAGCGGTTTGGGAGTTAACATCAAAATTACATTTCTCGGCCATATCGCATAGATCTCACTGTGAAAAGGCTTAAATGGCTTTTTTGACCTAAGTTTGAGGATTGCGCTCAAATCAAATGTCCTATAACCAAATTTCCACATGTAACTACTAGATTGTGATACAATACACTAATGGGTGAAGTTTGGTTGACTTCTGCGCAGCGGTTTGGGAGTGAACATCAAAATTACATTTCTCGGCCATATCGCATTGATCTCACTGTGAAAAGGCTTAAATGGCTGTTTTGACCTAAGTTTGAGGATTGCGCTCAAATCAAATGTCCTATAACCAAATTTCCACATGTAACTACTAGATTGTGATACAATACACTAATGGGTGAAGTTTGGTTGACTTCTGCGCAGCGGTTTGGGAGTTAACATCAAAATTACATTTCTCGGCCATATCGCATAGATCTCACTGTGAAAAGGCTTAAATGACTTTTTTAATTAAGTTTGATGATTGCGTTCAAACAAAATGTCCTAGAACAAAATTTTTAAATGTAACTACTAGATTGTGATACAATACACTATTGGGTGAAGTTTGGTTGACTTCTGCGCAGCGGTTTGGGAGTTAACATCAAAATTACATTTCTCGGCCATATCGCATAGATCTCACTGTGAAAAGGCTTAAATGGCTTTTTTGACCTAAGTTTGAGGATTGCGCTCAAACAAAATGTCCTATAACCAAATTTCCACATGTAACTTCTAGATTGTGATACAATACACTATTGGGTGAAGTTTGGTTGACTTCTGCGCAGCGGTTTGGGAGTTAACATCAAAATTACATTTCTCGGCCATATCGCATAGATCTCACTGTGAAAAGGCTTAAATGACTTTTTTAATTAAGTTTGATGATTGCGTTCGAACAAAATGTCCTAGAACAAAATTTTCAAATGTAACTACTAGATTGTGATACAATACACTATTGGGTGAAGTTTGGTTGACTTCTGCGCAGCGGTTTGGGAGTTAACATCAAAATTACATTTCTCGGCCATATCGCATAGATCTCACTGTGAAAAGGCTTAAATGGCTTTTTTGACCTAAGTTTGAGGATTGCGCTCAAACCAAATGTCCTAGAACGAAATTTTAAAATGTAACTACTAGAATGTGATACAATACACCATTGGGTGAAGTTTGGTTGACTTCTGCGCAGCGGTTTGGGAGTTAACATCAAAATTACATTTCTCGGCCATATCGCATTGATCTCACTGTGAAAAGGCTTAAATGGTTTTTTTGACCTAAGTTTGAGGATTGCGCTCAAATCAAATGTCCTAGAACCAAATTTCCACATGTAACTACTAGATTGTGATACAATACACTAATGGGTGAAGTTTGGTTGACTTCTGCGCAGCGGTTTGGGAGTTAACATCAAAATTACATTTCTCGGCCATATCGCATAGATCTCACTGTGAAAAGGCTTAAATGGCTTTTTTGACCTAAGTTTGAGGATTGCGCTCAAATCAAATGTCCTATAACCAAATTTCCACATGTAACTACTAGATTGTGATACAATACACTAATGGGTGAAGTTTGGTTGACTTCTGCGCAGCGGTTTGGGAGTTAACATCAAAATTACATTTCTCGGCCATATCGCATAGATCTCACTGTGAAAAGGCTTAAATGGCTTTTTTGACCTAAGTTTGAGGATTGCGCTCAAATCAAATGTCCTATAACCAAATTTCCACATGTAACTACTAGATTGTGATACAATACACTAATGGGTGAAGTTTGGTTGACTTCTGCGCAGCGGTTTGGGAGTTAACATCAAAATTACATTTCTCGGCCATATCGCATAGATCTCACTGTGAAAAGGCTTAAATGACTTTTTTAATTAAATTTGATGATTGCGTTCAAACAAAATGTCCTAGAACAAAATTTTTAAATGTAACTACTAGATTGTGATACAATACACTATTGGGTGAAGTTTGGTTGACTTCTGCGCAGCGGTTTGGGAGTTAACATCAAAATTACATTTCTCGGCCATATCGCATAGATCTCACTGTGAAAAGGCTTAAATGGCTTTTTTGACCTAAGTTTGAGGATTGCGCTCAAATCAAATGTCCTAGAACCAAATTTCCACATGTAACTACTAGATTGTGATACAATACACTAATGGGTGAAGTTTGGTTTACTTCTGCGCAGCGGTTTGGGAGTTAACATCAAAATTACATTTCTCGGCCATATCGCATAGATCTCACTGTGAAAAGGCTTAAATGGCTTTTTTGACCTAAGTTTAATGATTGCGCTCAAACCAAATGTCCTAGAACGAAATTTCCAAATGTAACTACTAGAATGTGATACAATACACTATTGGGTGAAGTTTGGTTGACTTCTGCGCAGCGGTTTGGGAGTTAACATCAAAATTACATTTCTCGGCCATATCGCATAGATCTCACTGTGAAAAGGCTTAAATGACTTTTTTAATTAAGTTTGATGATTGCGTTCAAACAAAATGTCCTAGAACAAAATTTTCAAATGTAACTACTAGATTGTGATACAATACACTATTGGGTGAAGTTTGGTTGACTTCTGCGCAGCGGTTTGGGAGTTAACATCAAAATTACATTTCTCGGCCATATCGCATAGATCTCACTGTGAAAAGGCTTAAATGGCTTTTTTGACCTAAGTTTGAGGATTGCGCTCAAACCAAATGTCCTAGAACGAAATTTTAAAATGTAACTACTAGAATGTGATACAATACACCATTGGGTGAAGTTTGGTTGACTTCTGCGCAGCGGTTTGGGAGTTAACATCAAAATTACATTTCTCGGCCATATCGCATTGATCTCACTGTGAAAAGGCTTAAATGGTTTTTTTGACCTAAGTTTGAGGATTGCGCTCAAATCAAATGTCCTAGAACCAAATTTCCACATGTAACTACTAGATTGTGATACAATACACTAATGGGTGAAGTTTGGTTGACTTCTGCGCAGCGGTTTGGGAGTTAACATCAAAATTACATTTCTCGGCCATATCGCATAGATCTCACTGTGAAAAGGCTTAAATGGCTTTTTTGACCTAAGTTTGAGGATTGCGCTCAAATCAAATGTCCTATAACCAAATTTCCACATGTAACTACTAGATTGTGATACAATACACTAATGGGTGAAGTTTGGTTGACTTCTGCGCAGCGGTTTGGGAGTTAACATCAAAATTACATTTCTCGGCCATATCGCATAGATCTCACTGTGAAAAGGCTTAAATGGCTTTTTTGACCTAAGTTTGAGGATTGCGCTCAAATCAAATGTCCTATAACCAAATTTCCACATGTAACTACTAGATTGTGATACAATACACTAATGGGTGAAGTTTGGTTGACTTCTGCGCAGCGGTTTGGGAGTTAACATCAAAATTACATTTCTCGGCCATATCGCATAGATCTCACTGTGAAAAGGCTTAAATGACTTTTTTAATTAAGTTTGATGATTGCGTTCAAACAAAATGTCCTAGAACAAAATTTTTAAATGTAACTACTAGATTGTGATACAATACACTATTGGGTGAAGTTTGGTTGACTTCTGCGCAGCGGTTTGGGAGTTAACATCAAAATTACATTTCTCGGCCATATCGCATAGATCTCACTGTGAAAAGGCTTAAATGGCTTTTTTGACCTAAGTTTGAGGATTGCGCTCAAATCAAATGTCCTAGAACCAAATTTCCACATGTAACTACTAGATTGTGATACAATACACTAATGGGTGAAGTTTGGTTTACTTCTGCGCAGCGGTTTGGGAGTTAACATCAAAATTACATTTCTCGGCCATATCGCATAGATCTCACTGTGAAAAGGCTTAAATGGCTTTTTTGACCTAAGTTTAATGATTGCGCTCAAACCAAATGTCCTAGAACGAAATTTCCAAATGTAACTACTAGAATGTGATACAATACACTATTGGGTGAAGTTTGGTTGACTTCTGCGCAGCGGTTTGGGAGTTAACATCAAAATTACATTTCTCGGCCATATCGCATAGATCTCACTGTGAAAAGGCTTAAATGACTTTTTTAATTAAGTTTGATGATTGCGTTCAAACAAAATGTCCTAGAACAAAATTTTTTAAATGTAACTACTAGATTGTGATACAATACACTATTGGGTGAAGTTTGGTTGACTTCTGCGCAGCGGTTTGGGAGTTAACATCAAAATTACATTTCTCGGCCATATCGCATAGATCTCACTGTGAAAAGGCTTAAATGGCTTTTTTGACCTAAGTTTAATGATTGCGCTCAAACCAAATGTCCTAGAACGAAATTTTCAAATGTAACTACTAGAATGTGATACAATACACTATTGGGTGAAGTTTGGTTGACTTCTGCGCAGCGGTTTGGGAGTTAACATCAAAATTACATTTCTCGGCCATATCGCATAGATCTCACTGTGAAAAGGCTTAAATGGCTTTTTTGACCTAAGTTTGAGGATTGCGCTCAAACCAAATGTCCTAGAACGAAATTTTAAAATGTAACTACTAGAATGTGATACAATACACCATTGGGTGAAGTTTGGTTGACTTCTGCGCAGCGGTTTGGGAGTTAACATCAAAATTACATTTCTCGGCCATATCGCATTGATCTCACTGTGAAAAGGCTTAAATGGCTTTTTTGACCTAAGTTTGAGGATTGCGCTCAAATCAAATGTCCTAGAACCAAATTTCCACATGTAACTACTAGATTGTGATACAATACACTAATGGGTGAAGTTTGGTTGACTTCTGCGCAGCGGTTTGGGAGTTAACATCAAAATTACATTTCTCGGCCATATCGCATAGATCTCACTGTGAAAAGGCTTAAATGGCTTTTTTGACCTAAGTTTGAGGATTGCGCTCAAATCAAATGTCCTATAACCAAATTTCCACATGTAACTACTAGATTGTGATACAATACACTAATGGGTGAAGTTTGGTTGACTTCTGCGCAGCGGTTTGGGAGTGAACATCAAAATTACATTTCTCGGCCATATCGCATTGATCTCACTGTGAAAAGGCTTAAATGGCTGTTTTGACCTAAGTTTGAGGATTGCGCTCAAATCAAATGTCCTATAACCAAATTTCCACATGTAACTACTAGATTGTGATACAATACACTAATGGGTGAAGTTTGGTTGACTTCTGCGCAGCGGTTTGGGAGTTAACATCAAAATTACATTTCTCGGCCATATCGCATAGATCTCACTGTGAAAAGGCTTAAATGACTTTTTTAATTAAGTTTGATGATTGCGTTCAAACAAAATGTCCTAGAACAAAATTTTTAAATGTAACTACTAGATTGTGATACAATACACTATTGGGTGAAGTTTGGTTGACTTCTGCGCAGCGGTTTGGGAGTTAACATCAAAATTACATTTCTCGGCCATATCGCATAGATCTCACTGTGAAAAGGCTTAAATGGCTTTTTTGACCTAAGTTTGAGGATTGCGCTCAAACAAAATGTCCTATAACCAAATTTCCACATGTAACTTCTAGATTGTGATACAATACACTATTGGGTGAAGTTTGGTTGACTTCTGCGCAGCGGTTTGGGAGTTAACATCAAAATTACATTTCTCGGCCATATCGCATAGATCTCACTGTGAAAAGGCTTAAATGACTTTTTTAATTAAGTTTGATGATTGCGTTCGAACAAAATGTCCTAGAACAAAATTTTCAAATGTAACTACTAGATTGTGATACAATACACTATTGGGTGAAGTTTGGTTGACTTCTGCGCAGCGGTTTGGGAGTTAACATCAAAATTACATTTCTCGGCCATATCGCATAGATCTCACTGTGAAAAGGCTTAAATGGCTTTTTTGACCTAAGTTTGAGGATTGCGCTCAAACCAAATGTCCTAGAACGAAATTTTAAAATGTAACTACTAGAATGTGATACAATACACCATTGGGTGAAGTTTGGTTGACTTCTGCGCAGCGGTTTGGGAGTTAACATCAAAATTACATTTCTCGGCCATATCGCATTGATCTCACTGTGAAAAGGCTTAAATGGTTTTTTTGACCTAAGTTTGAGGATTGCGCTCAAATCAAATGTCCTAGAACCAAATTTCCACATGTAACTACTAGATTGTGATACAATACACTAATGGGTGAAGTTTGGTTGACTTCTGCGCAGCGGTTTGGGAGTTAACATCAAAATTACATTTCTCGGCCATATCGCATAGATCTCACTGTGAAAAGGCTTAAATGGCTTTTTTGACCTAAGTTTGAGGATTGCGCTCAAATCAAATGTCCTATAACCAAATTTCCACATGTAACTACTAGATTGTGATACAATACACTAATGGGTGAAGTTTGGTTGACTTCTGCGCAGCGGTTTGGGAGTTAACATCAAAATTACATTTCTCGGCCATATCGCATAGATCTCACTGTGAAAAGGCTTAAATGGCTTTTTTGACCTAAGTTTGAGGATTGCGCTCAAATCAAATGTCCTATAACCAAATTTCCACATGTAACTACTAGATTGTGATACAATACACTAATGGGTGAAGTTTGGTTGACTTCTGCGCAGCGGTTTGGGAGTTAACATCAAAATTACATTTCTCGGCCATATCGCATAGATCTCACTGTGAAAAGGCTTAAATGACTTTTTTAATTAAATTTGATGATTGCGTTCAAACAAAATGTCCTAGAACAAAATTTTTAAATGTAACTACTAGATTGTGATACAATACACTATTGGGTGAAGTTTGGTTGACTTCTGCGCAGCGGTTTGGGAGTTAACATCAAAATTACATTTCTCGGCCATATCGCATAGATCTCACTGTGAAAAGGCTTAAATGGCTTTTTTGACCTAAGTTTGAGGATTGCGCTCAAATCAAATGTCCTAGAACCAAATTTCCACATGTAACTACTAGATTGTGATACAATACACTAATGGGTGAAGTTTGGTTTACTTCTGCGCAGCGGTTTGGGAGTTAACATCAAAATTACATTTCTCGGCCATATCGCATAGATCTCACTGTGAAAAGGCTTAAATGGCTTTTTTGACCTAAGTTTAATGATTGCGCTCAAACCAAATGTCCTAGAACGAAATTTCCAAATGTAACTACTAGAATGTGATACAATACACTATTGGGTGAAGTTTGGTTGACTTCTGCGCAGCGGTTTGGGAGTTAACATCAAAATTACATTTCTCGGCCATATCGCATAGATCTCACTGTGAAAAGGCTTAAATGACTTTTTTAATTAAGTTTGATGATTGCGTTCAAACAAAATGTCCTAGAACAAAATTTTCAAATGTAACTACTAGATTGTGATACAATACACTATTGGGTGAAGTTTGGTTGACTTCTGCGCAGCGGTTTGGGAGTTAACATCAAAATTACATTTCTCGGCCATATCGCATAGATCTCACTGTGAAAAGGCTTAAATGGCTTTTTTGACCTAAGTTTGAGGATGGCGCTCAAATCAAATGTCCTAGAACCAAATTTCCACATGTAACTACTAGATTGTGATACAATACACTAATGGGTGAAGTTTGGTTGACTTCTGCGCAGCGGTTTGGGAGTTAACATCAAAATTACATTTCTCGGCCATATCGCATAGATCTCACTGTGAAAAGGCTTAAATGACTTTTTTAATTAAGTTTGATGATTGCGTTCAAACAAAATGTCCTAGAACAAAATTTTTTAAATGTAACTACTAGATTGTGATACAATACACTATTGGGTGAAGTTTGGTTGACTTCTGCGCAGCGGTTTGGGAGTTAACATCAAAATTACATTTCTCGGCCATATCGCATAGATCTCACTGTGAAAAGGCTTAAATAGCTTTTTTGACCTAAGTTTGAGGATTGCGCTCAAATCAAATGTCCTAGAACCAAATTTCCACATGTAACTACTAGATTGTGATACAATACACTAATGGGTGAAGTTTGGTTTACTTCTGCGCAGCGGTTTGGGAGTTAACATCAAAATTACATTTCTCGGCCATATCGCATAGATCTCACTGTGAAAAGGCTTAAATGGCTTTTTTGACCTAAGTTTAATGATTGCGCTCAAACCAAATGTCCTAGAACGAAATTTTCAAATGTAACTACTAGAATGTGATACAATACACTATTGGGTGAAGTTTGGTTGACTTCTGCGCAGCGGTTTGGGAGTTAACATCAAAATTACATTTCTCGGCCATATCGCATAGATCTCACTGTGAAAAGGCTTAAATGGCTTTTTTGACCTAAGTTTGAGGATTGCGCTCAAACCAAATGTCCTAGAACGAAATTTTAAAATGTAACTACTAGAATGTGATACAATACACCATTGGGTGAAGTTTGGTTGACTTCTGCGCAGCGGTTTGGGAGTGAACATCAAAATTACATTTCTCGGCCATATCGCATAGATCTCACTGTGAAAAGGCTTAAATGACTTTTTTAATTAAGTTTGATGATTGCGCTCAAACAAAATTTCCTAAAACAAAATTTTCAAATGTAACTACTAGATTGTGATACAATACACTATTGGGTGAAGTTTGGTTGACTTCTGCGCAGCGGTTTGGGAGTTAACATCAAAATTACATTTCTCGGCCATATCGCATAGATCTCACTGTGAAAAGGCTTAAATGACTTTTTTAATTAAGTTTGATGATTGCGTTCAAACAAAATGTCCTAGAACAAAATTTTCAAATGTAACTACTAGATTGTGATACAATACACTATTGGGTGAAGTTTGGTTGACTTCTGCGCAGCGGTTTGGGAGTTAACATCAAAATTACATTTCTCGGCCATATCGCATAGATCTCACTGTGAAAAGGCTTAAATGGCTTTTTTGACCTAAGTTTGAGGATTGCGCTCAAATCAAATGTCCTAGAACCAAATTTCCACATGTAACTACTAGATTGTGATACAATACACTATTGGGTGAAGTTTGGTTGACTTCTGCGCAGCGGTTTGGGAGTTAACATCAAAATTACATTTCTCGGCCATATCGCATAGATCTCACTGTGAAAAGGCTTAAATGGCTTTTTTGACCTAAGTTTGAGGATTGCGCTCAAACCAAATGTCCTAGAACGAAATTTTAAAATGTAACTACTAGAATGTGATACAATACACCATTGGGTGAAGTTTGGTTGACTTCTGCGCAGCGGTTTGGGAGTTAACATCAAAATTACATTTCTCGGCCATATCGCATTGATCTCACTGTGAAAAGGCTTAAATGGCTTTTTTGACCTAAGTTTGAGGATTGCGCTCAAATCAAATGTCCTAGAACCAAATTTCCACATGTAACTACTAGATTGTGATACAATACACTAATGGGTGAAGTTTGGTTGACTTCTGCGCAGCGGTTTGGGAGTTAACATCAAAATTACATTTCTCGGCCATATCGCATAGATCTCACTGTGAAAAGGCTTAAATGGCTTTTTTGACCTAAGTTTGAGGATTGCGCTCAAATCAAATGTCCTATAACCAAATTTCCACATGTAACTACTAGATTGTGATACAATACACTAATGGGTGAAGTTTGGTTGACTTCTGCGCAGCGGTTTGGGAGTGAACATCAAAATTACATTTCTCGGCCATATCGCATTGATCTCACTGTGAAAAGGCTTAAATGGCTGTTTTGACCTAAGTTTGAGGATTGCGCTCAAATCAAATGTCCTATAACCAAATTTCCATATGTAACTACTAGATTGTGATACAATACACTAATGGGTGAAGTTTGGTTGACTTCTGCGCAGCGGTTTGGGAGTTAACATCAAAATTACATTTCTCGGCCATATCGCATAGATCTCACTGTGAAAAGGCTTAAATGACTTTTTTAATTAAGTTTGATGATTGCGTTCAAACAAAATGTCCTAGAACAAAATTTTTAAATGTAACTACTAGATTGTGATACAATACACTATTGGGTGAAGTTTGGTTGACTTCTGCGCAGCGGTTTGGGAGTTAACATCAAAATTACATTTCTCGGCCATATCGCATAGATCTCACTGTGAAAAGGCTTAAATGGCTTTTTTGACCTAAGTTTGAGGATTGCGCTCAAACAAAATGTCCTATAACCAAATTTCCACATGTAACTTCTAGATTGTGATACAATACACTATTGGGTGAAGTTTGGTTGACTTCTGCGCAGCGGTTTGGGAGTTAACATCAAAATTACATTTCTCGGCCATATCGCATAGATCTCACTGTGAAAAGGCTTAAATGACTTTTTTAATTAAGTTTGATGATTGCGTTCGAACAAAATGTCCTAGAACAAAATTTTCAAATGTAACTACTAGATTGTGATACAATACACTATTGGGTGAAGTTTGGTTGACTTCTGCGCAGCGGTTTGGGAGTTAACATCAAAATTACATTTCTCGGCCATATCGCATAGATCTCACTGTGAAAAGGCTTAAATGGCTTTTTTGACCTAAGTTTGAGGATTGCGCTCAAACCAAATGTCCTAGAACGAAATTTTAAAATGTAACTACTAGAATGTGATACAATACACCATTGGGTGAAGTTTGGTTGACTTCTGCGCAGCGGTTTGGGAGTTAACATCAAAATTACATTTCTCGGCCATATCGCATTGATCTCACTGTGAAAAGGCTTAAATGGTTTTTTTGACCTAAGTTTGAGAATTGCGCTCAAATCAAATGTCCTAGAACCAAATTTCCACATGTAACTACTAGATTGTGATACAATACACTAATGGGTGAAGTTTGGTTGACTTCTGCGCAGCGGTTTGGGAGTTAACATCAAAATTACATTTCTCGGCCATATCGCATAGATCTCACTGTGAAAAGGCTTAAATGGCTTTTTTGACCTAAGTTTGAGGATTGCGCTCAAATCAAATGTCCTATAACCAAATTTCCACATGTAACTACTAGATTGTGATACAATACACTAATGGGTGAAGTTTGGTTGACTTCTGCGCAGCGGTTTGGGAGTTAACATCAAAATTACATTTCTCGGCCATATCGCATAGATCTCACTGTGAAAAGGCTTAAATGGCTTTTTTGACCTAAGTTTGAGGATTGCGCTCAAATCAAATGTCCTATAACCAAATTTCCACATGTAACTACTAGATTGTGATACAATACACTAATGGGTGAAGTTTGGTTGACTTCTGCGCAGCGGTTTGGGAGTTAACATCAAAATTACATTTCTCGGCCATATCGCATAGATCTCACTGTGAAAAGGCTTAAATGACTTTTTTAATTAAGTTTAATGATTGCGCTCAAACCAAATGTCCTAGAACGAAATTTTCAAATGTAACTACTAGAATGTGATACAATACACTATTGGGTGAAGTTTAGTTGACTTCTGCGCAGCGGTTTGGGAGTTAACATCAAAATTACATTTCTCGGCCATATCGCATAGATCTCACTGTGAAAAGGCTTAAATGGCTTTTTTGACCTAAGTTTAATGATTGCGCTGAAACCAAATGTCCTAGAACGAAATTTTCAAATGTAACTACTAGATTGTGATACAATACACTATTGGGTGAAGTTTGGTTGACTTCTGCGCAGCGGTTTGGGAGTGAACATCAAAATTACATTTAACGGCCATATCGCATAGATCTCACTGTGAAAAGGCTTAAATGACTTTTTTTAATTAAGTTTGAAGATTGCGCTCAAATCAAATGTCCTAGAACTAAATTTCCAAATGTAACTACTAGATTGTGATAAAATACACTATTGGGTGAAGTTTGGTTGACTTCTGCGCAGCGGTTTGGGAGTTAACATCAAAATTACATTTCTCGGCCATATCGCATAGATCTCACTGTGAAAAGGCTTAAATGGCTTTTTTGACCTAAGTTTGAGGATTGCGCTCAAATCAAATGTCCTAGAACCAAATTTCCACATGTAACTACTAGATTGTGATACAATACACTAATGGGTGAAGTTTGGTTGACTTCTGCGCAGCGGTTTGGGAGTTAACATCAAAATTACATTTCTCGGCCATATCGCATAGATCTCACTGTGAAAAGGCTTAAATGACTTTTTTAATTAAGTTTGATGATTGCGTTCAAACAAAATGTCCTAGAACAAAATTTTCAAATGTAACTACTAGATTGTGATACAATACACTATTGGGTGAAGTTTGGTTGACTTCTGCGCAGCGGTTTGGGAGTTAACATCAAAATTACATTTCTCGGCCATATCGCATTGATCTCACTGTGAAAAGGCTTAAATGGCTTTTTTGACCTAAGTTTGAGGATTGCGCTCAAATCAAATGTCCTAGAACCAAATTTCCACATGTAACTACTAGATTGTGATACAATACACTAATGGGTGAAGTTTGGTTTACTTCTGCGCAGCGGTTTGGGAGTTAACATCAAAATTACATTTCTCGGCCATATCGCATAGATCTCACTGTGAAAAGGCTTAAATGGCTTTTTTGACCTAAGTTTAATGATTGCGCTCAAACCAAATGTCCTAGAACGAAATTTTCAAATGTAACTACTAGAATGTGATACAATACACTATTGGGTGAAGTTTGGTTGACTTCTGCGCAGCGGTTTGGGAGTTAACATCAAAATTACATTTCTCGGCCATATCGCATAGATCTCACTGTGAAAAGGCTTAAATGACTTTTTTAATTAAGTTTGATGATTGCGTTCAAACAAAATGTCCTAGAACAAAATTTTCAAATGTAACTACTAGATTGTGATACAATACACTATTGGGTGAAGTTTGGTTGACTTCTGCGCAGCGGTTTGGGAGTTAACATCAAAATTACATTTCTCGGCCATATCGCATAGATCTCACTGTGAAAAGGCTTAAATGGCTTTTTTGACCTAAGTTTGAGGATTGCGCTCAAATCAAATGTCCTAGAACCAAATTTCCACATGTAACTACTAGATTGTGATACAATACACTAATGGGTGAAGTTTGGTTTACTTCTGCGCAGCGGTTTGGGAGTTAACATCAAAATTACATTTCTCGGCCATATCGCATAGATCTCACTGTGAAAAGGCTTAAATGGCTTTTTTGACCTAAGTTTGAGGATTGCGCTCAAATCAAATGTCCTAGAACCAAATTTCCACATGTAACTACTAGATTGTGATACAATACACTAATGGGTGAAGTTTGGTTTACTTCTGCGCAGCGGTTTGGGAGTTAACATCAAAATTACATTTCTCGGCCATATCGCATAGATCTCACTGTGAAAAGGCTTAAATGGCTTTTTTGACCTAAGTTTAATGATTGCGCTCAAATCAAATGTCCTAGAACCAAATTTCCACATGTAACTACTAGATTGTGATACAATACACTAATGGGTGAAGTTTGGTTGACTTCTGCGCAGCGGTTTGGGAGTTAACATCAAAATTACATTTCTCGGCCATATCGCATAGATCTCACTGTGAAAAGGCTTAAATGGCTTTTTTGACCTAAGTTTGAGGATTGCGCTCAAATCAAATGTCCTAGAACCAAATTTCCACATGTAACTACTAGATTGTGATACAATACACTAATGGGTGAAGTTTGGTTGACTTCTGCGCAGCGGTTTGGGAGTTAACATCAAAATTACATTTCTCGGCCATATCGCATAGATCTCACTGTGAAAAGGCTTAAATGGCTTTTTTTAATTAAGTTTGAAGATTGCGCTCAAATCAAATGTCCTAGAACTAAATTTCCAAATGTAACTACTAGATTGTGATAAAATACACTATTGGGTGAAGTTTGGTTGACTTCTGCGCAGCGGTTTGGGAGTTAACATCAAAATTACATTTCTCGGCCATATCGCATAGATCTCACTGTGAAAAGGCTTAAATGGCTTTTTTGACCTAAGTTTGAGGATTGCGCTCAAATCAAATGTCCTATAACCAAATTTCCACATGTAACTACTAGATTGTGATACAATACACTAATGGGTGAAGTTTGGTTGACTTCTGCGCAGCGGTTTGGGAGTTAACATCAAAATTACATTTCTCGGCCATATCGCATAGATCTCACTGTGAAAAGGCTTAAATGACTTTTTTAATTAAGTTTGATGATTGCGTTCAAACAAAATGTCCTAGAACAAAATTTTTAAATGTAACTACTAGATTGTGATACAATACACTATTGGGTGAAGTTTGGTTGACTTCTGCGCAGCGGTTTGGGAGTTAACATCAAAATTACATTTCTCGGCCATATCGCATAGATCTCACTGTGAAAAGGCTTAAATGGCTTTTTTGACCTAAGTTTGAGGATTGCGCTCAAATCAAATGTCCTAGAACCAAATTTCCACATGTAACTACTAGATTGTGATACAATACACTAATGGGTGAAGTTTGGTTTACTTCTGCGCAGCGGTTTGGGAGTTAACATCAAAATTACATTTCTCGGCCATATCGCATAGATCTCACTGTGAAAAGGCTTAAATGGCTTTTTTGACCTAAGTTTAATGATTGCGCTCAAACCAAATGTCCTAGAACGAAATTTCCAAATGTAACTACTAGAATGTGATACAATACACTATTGGGTGAAGTTTGGTTGACTTCTGCGCAGCGGTTTGGGAGTTAACATCAAAATTACATTTCTCGGCCATAT
Organism: Corythoichthys intestinalis; assembly: GCF_030265065.1. Classification (NCBI taxonomy): domain Eukaryota; kingdom Metazoa; phylum Chordata; class Actinopteri; order Syngnathiformes; family Syngnathidae; genus Corythoichthys; species Corythoichthys intestinalis. The sequence goes on from NC_080408.1 coordinate 55,699,086, forward strand.
CGCATAGATCTCACTGTGAAAAGGCTTAAATGACTTTTTTAATTAAGTTTGATGATTGCGTTCAAACAAAATGTCCTAGAACAAAATTTTCAAATGTAACTACTAGATTGTGATACAATACACTATTGGGTGAAGTTTGGTTGACTTCTGCGCAGCGGTTTGGGAGTTAACATCAAAATTACATTTCTCGGCCATATCGCATAGATCTCACTGTGAAAAGGCTTAAATGGCTTTTTTGACCTAAGTTTGAGGATTGCGCTCAAATCAAATGTCCTAGAACCAAATTTCCACATGTAACTACTAGATTGTGATACAATACACTAATGGGTGAAGTTTGGTTGACTTCTGCGCAGCGGTTTGGGAGTTAACATCAAAATTACATTTCTCGGCCATATCGCATAGATCTCACTGTGAAAAGGCTTAAATGACTTTTTTAATTAAGTTTGATGATTGCGTTCAAACAAAATGTCCTAGAACAAAATTTTTTAAATGTAACTACTAGATTGTGATACAATACACTATTGGGTGAAGTTTGGTTGACTTCTGCGCAGCGGTTTGGGAGTTAACATCAAAATTACATTTCTCGGCCATATCGCATAGATCTCACTGTGAAAAGGCTTAAATAGCTTTTTTGACCTAAGTTTGAGGATTGCGCTCAAATCAAATGTCCTAGAACCAAATTTCCACATGTAACTACTAGATTGTGATACAATACACTAATGGGTGAAGTTTGGTTTACTTCTGCGCAGCGGTTTGGGAGTTAACATCAAAATTACATTTCTCGGCCATATCGCATAGATCTCACTGTGAAAAGGCTTAAATGGCTTTTTTGACCTAAGTTTAATGATTGCGCTCAAACCAAATGTCCTAGAACGAAATTTTCAAATGTAACTACTAGAATGTGATACAATACACTATTGGGTGAAGTTTGGTTGACTTCTGCGCAGCGGTTTGGGAGTTAACATCAAAATTACATTTCTCGGCCATATCGCATAGATCTCACTGTGAAAAGGCTTAAATGGCTTTTTTGACCTAAGTTTGAGGATTGCGCTCAAATCAAATGTCCTAGAACCAAATTTCCACATGTAACTACTAGATTGTGATACAATACACTAATGGGTGAAGTTTGGTTTACTTCTGCGCAGCGGTTTGGGAGTTAACATCAAAATTACATTTCTCGGCCATATCGCATAGATCTCACTGTGAAAAGGCTTAAATGGCTTTTTTGACCTAAGTTTAATGATTGCGCTCAAACCAAATGTCCTAGAACGAAATTTCCAAATGTAACTACTAGAATGTGATACAATACACTATTGGGTGAAGTTTGGTTGACTTCTGCGCAGCGGTTTGGGAGTTAACATCAAAATTACATTTCTCGGCCATATCGCATAGATCTCACTGTGAAAAGGCTTAAATGACTTTTTTAATTAAGTTTGATGATTGCGTTCAAACAAAATGTCCTAGAACAAAATTTTCAAATGTAACTACTAGATTGTGATACAATACACTATTGGGTGAAGTTTGGTTGACTTCTGCGCAGCGGTTTGGGAGTTAACATCAAAATTACATTTCTCGGCCATATCGCATAGATCTCACTGTGAAAAGGCTTAAATGGCTTTTTTGACCTAAGTTTGAGGATTGCGCTCAAATCAAATGTCCTAGAACCAAATTTCCACATGTAACTACTAGATTGTGATACAATACACTAATGGGTGAAGTTTGGTTGACTTCTGCGCAGCGGTTTGGGAGTTAACATCAAAATTACATTTCTCGGCCATATCGCATAGATCTCACTGTGAAAAGGCTTAAATGACTTTTTTAATTAAGTTTGATGATTGCGTTCAAACAAAATGTCCTAGAACAAAATTTTTTAAATGTAACTACTAGATTGTGATACAATACACTATTGGGTGAAGTTTGGTTGACTTCTGCGCAGCGGTTTGGGAGTTAACATCAAAATTACATTTCTCGGCCATATCGCATAGATCTCACTGTGAAAAGGCTTAAATGGCTTTTTTGACCTAAGTTTGAGGATTGCGCTCAAATCAAATGTCCTAGAACCAAATTTCCACATGTAACTACTAGATTGTGATACAATACACTAATGGGTGAAGTTTGGTTTACTTCTGCGCAGCGGTTTGGGAGTTAACATCAAAATTACATTTCTCGGCCATATCGCATAGATCTCACTGTGAAAAGGCTTAAATGGCTTTTTTGACCTAAGTTTAATGATTGCGCTCAAACCAAATGTCCTAGAACGAAATTTTCAAATGTAACTACTAGAATGTGATACAATACACTATTGGGTGAAGTTTGGTTGACTTCTGCGCAGCGGTTTGGGAGTTAACATCAAAATTACATTTCTCGGCCATATCGCATAGATCTCACTGTGAAAAGGCTTAAATGGCTTTTTTGACCTAAGTTTGAGGATTGCGCTCAAACCAAATGTCCTAGAACGAAATTTTAAAATGTAACTACTAGAATGTGATACAATACACCATTGGGTGAAGTTTGGTTGACTTCTGCGCAGCGGTTTGGGAGTTAACATCAAAATTACATTTCTCGGCCATATCGCATTGATCTCACTGTGAAAAGGCTTAAATGGCTTTTTTGACCTAAGTTTGAGGATTGCGCTCAAATCAAATGTCCTAGAACCAAATTTCCACATGTAACTACTAGATTGTGATACAATACACTAATGGGTGAAGTTTGGTTGACTTCTGCGCAGCGGTTTGGGAGTTAACATCAAAATTACATTTCTCGGCCATATCGCATAGATCTCACTGTGAAAAGGCTTAAATGGCTTTTTTGACCTAAGTTTGAGGATTGCGCTCAAATCAAATGTCCTATAACCAAATTTCCACATGTAACTACTAGATTGTGATACAATACACTAATGGGTGAAGTTTGGTTGACTTCTGCGCAGCGGTTTGGGAGTGAACATCAAAATTACATTTCTCGGCCATATCGCATTGATCTCACTGTGAAAAGGCTTAAATGACTTTTTTAATTAAGTTTGATGATTGCGCTCAAACAAAATTTCCTAAAACAAAATTTTCAAATGTAACTACTAGATTGTGATACAATACACTATTGGGTGAAGTTTGGTTGACTTCTGCGCAGCGGTTTGGGAGTTAACATCAAAATTACATTTCTCGGCCATATCGCATAGATCTCACTGTGAAAAGGCTTAAATGACTTTTTTAATTAAGTTTGATGATTGCGTTCAAACAAAATGTCCTTGAACAAAATTTTCAAATGTAACTACTAGATTGTGATACAATACACTATTGGGTGAAGTTTGGTTGACTTCTGCGCAGCGGTTTGGGAGTTAACATCAAAATTACATTTCTCGGCCATATCGCATAGATCTCACTGTGAAAAGGCTTAAATGGCTTTTTTGACCTAAGTTTGAGGATTGCGCTCAAATCAAATGTCCTAGAACCAAATTTCCACATGTAACTACTAGATTGTGATACAATACACTAATGGGTGAAGTTTGGTTTACTTCTGCGCAGCGGTTTGGGAGTTAACATCAAAATTACATTTCTCGGCCATATCGCATAGATCTCACTGTGAAAAGGCTTAAATGGCTTTTTTGACCTAAGTTTAATGATTGCGCTCAAACCAAATGTCCTAGAACGAAATTTTCAAATGTAACTACTAGAATGTGATACAATACACTATTGGGTGAAGTTTGGTTGACTTCTGCGCAGCGGTTTGGGAGTTAACATCAAAATTACATTTGTCGGCCATATCGCATAGATCTCACTGTGAAAAGGCTTAAATGACTTTTTTAATTAAGTTTGATGATTGCGTTCAAACAAAATGTCCTAGAACAAAATTTTCAAATGTAACTACTAGATTGTGATACAATACACTATAGGGTGAAGTTTGGTTGACTTCTGCGCAGCGGTTTGGGAGTTAACATCAAAATTACATTTCTCGGCCATATCGCATAGATCTCACTGTGAAAAGGCTTAAATGGCTTTTTTGACCTAAGTTTGAGGATTGCGCTCAAATCAAATGTCCTAGAACCAAATTTCCACATGTAACTACTAGATTGTGATACAATACACTAATGGGTGAAGTTTGGTTTACTTCTGCGCAGCGGTTTGGGAGTTAACATCAAAATTACATTTCTCGGCCATATCGCATAGATCTCACTGTGAAAAGGCTTAAATGACTTTTTTTAATTAAGTTTGAAGATTGCACTCAAATCAAACGTCCTAGAACTAAATTTCCAAATGTAACTACTAGATTGTGATAAAATACACTATTGGGTGAAGTTTTGTTGACTTCTGCGCAGCGGTTTGGGAGTTAACATCAAAATTACATTTCTCGGCCATATCGCATAGATCTCACTGTGAAAAGGCTTAAATGACTTTTTTAATTAAGTTTAATGATTGCGCTCAAACCAAATGTCCTAGAACCAAATTTTCAAATGTAACTACTAGAATGTGATACAATACACTATTGGGTGAAGTTTAGTTGACTTCTGCGCAGCGGTTTGGGAGTTAACATCAAAATTACATTTCTCGGCCATATCGCATAGATCTCACTGTGAAAAGGCTTAAATGGCTTTTTTGACCTAAGTTTAATGATTGCGCTCAAACCAAATGTCCTAGAACGAAATTTTCAAATGTAACTACTAGAATGTGATACAATACACTATTGGGTGAAGTTTGGTTGACTTCTGCGCAGCGGTTTGGGAGTTAACATCAAAATTACATTTCTCGGCCATATCGCATAGATCTCACTGTGAAAAGGCTTAAATGGCTTTTTTGACCTAATTTTGAGGATTGCGCTCAAATCAAATGTCCTAGAACCAAATTTCCACATGTAACTACTAGATTGTGATACAATACACTAATGGGTGAAGTTTGGTTGACTTCTGCGCAGCGGTTTGGGAGTTAACATCAAAATTACATTTCTCGGCCATATCGCATAGATCTCACTGTGAAAAGGCTTAAATGACTTTTTTAATTAAGTTTGATGATTGCGCTCAAACAAAATGTCCTAGAACCAAATTTTCAAATGTAACTACTAGATTGTGATACAATACACTATTGGGTGAAGTTTGGTTGACTTCTGCGCAGCGGTTTGGGAGTTAACATCAAAATTACATTTCTCGGCCATATCGCATAGATCTCACTGTGAAAAGGCTTAAATGGCTTTTTTGACCTAAGTTTGAGGATTGCGCTCAAATCAAATGTCCTAGAACCAAATTTCCACATGTAACTACTAGATTGTGATACAATACACTATTGGGTGAAGTTTGGTTTACTTCTGCGCAGCGGTTTGGGAGTTAACATCAAAATTACATTTCTTGGCCATATCGCATAGATCTCACTGTGAAAAGGCTTAAATGACTTTTTTAAATTAAGTTTGAAGACTGCGCTCAAACCAAATGTCCTAAAACTAAATTTCCAAATGTAACTACTAGATTGTGATAAAATACACTATTGTGTGAAGTTTGGTTGACTTCTGCGCAGCGGTTTGGGAGTTAACATCAAAATTACATTTCTCGGCCATATCGCATAGATCTCACTGTGAAAAGGCTTAAATGACTTTTTTTAATTAAGTTTGAAGATTGCGCTCAAACCAAATGTCCTAAAACTAAATTTCCAAATGTAACTACTAGATTGTGATAAAATACACTAATGGGTGAAGTTTGGTTGACTTCTGCGCAGCGGTTTGGGAGTTAACATCAAAATTACATTTCTCGGCCATATTGCATAGATCTCACTGTGAAAAGGCTTAAATGACTTTTTTTAATTAAGTTTGAAGATTGCGCTCAAACCAAATGTCCTAGAACTAAATTTCCAAATGTAACTACTAGATTATGATAAAATACACTATTGGGTGAAGTTTGGTTTACTTCTGCGCAGCGGTTTGGGAGTTAACATCAAATTTACATTTCTCGGCCATATCGCATAGATCTCACTGTGAAAAGGCTTAAATGGCTTTTTTGACCTAAGTTTGAGGATTGCGCTCAAATCAAATGTCCTAGAACTAAATTTCCAAATGTAAATACTAGATTTTGATAAAATACACTATTGGGTGAAGTTTGGTTGACTTCTGCGCAGCGGTTTGGGAGTTAACATCAAAATTACATTTCTCGGCCATATCGCATAGATCTCACTGTGAAAAGGCTTAAATGGCTTTTTTGACCTAAGTTTGAGGATTGCGCTCAAATCAAATGTCCTAGAACCAAATTTCCACATGTAACTACTAGATTGTGATACAATACACTATTGGGTGAAGTTTGGTTTACTTCTGCGCAGCGGTTTGGGAGTTAACATCAAAATTACATTTCTCGGCCATATCGCATAGATCTCACTGTGAAAAGGCTTAAATGGCTTTTTTGACCTAAGTTTGAGGATTGCGCTCAAATCAAATGTCCTAGAACCAAATTTCCACATGTAACTACTAGATTGTGATACAATACACTATTGGGTGAAGTTTGGTTTACTTCTGCGCAGCGGTTTGGGAGTTAACATCAAAATTACATTTCTCGGCCATATCGCATAGATCTCACTGTGAAAAGGCTTAAATGGCTTTTTTGACCTAAGTTTGAGAATTGCGCTCAAATCAAATGTCCTAGAACCAAATTTCCACATGTAACTACTAGATTGTGATACAATACACTATTGGGTGAAGTTTGGTTGACTTCTGCGCAGCGGTTTGGGAGTTAACATCAAAATTACATTTCTCGGCCATATCGCATAGATCTCACTGTGAAAAGGCTTAAATGACTTTTTTAATTAAGTTTGATGATTGCGTTCAAACAAAATGTCCTTGAACAAAATTTTCAAATGTAACTACTAGATTGTGATACAATACACTATTGGGTGAAGTTTGGTTGACTTCTGCGCAGCGGTTTGGGAGTTAACATCAAAATTACATTTCTCGGCCATATCGCATAGATCTCACTGTGAAAAGGCTTAAATGGCTTTTTTGACCTAAGTTTGAGGATTGCGCTCAAATCAAATGTCCTAGAACCAAATTTCCACATGTAACTACTAGATTGTGATACAATACACTAATGGGTGAAGTTTGGTTTACTTCTGCGCAGCGGTTTGGGAGTTAACATCAAAATTACATTTCTCGGCCATATCGCATAGATCTCACTGTGAAAAGGCTTAAATGGCTTTTTTGACCTAAGTTTAATGATTGCGCTCAAACCAAATGTCCTAGAACGAAATTTTCAAATGTAACTACTAGAATGTGATACAATACACTATTGGGTGAAGTTTGGTTGACTTCTGCGCAGCGGTTTGGGAGTTAACATCAAAATTACATTTCTCGGCCATATCGCATAGATCTCACTGTGAAAAGGCTTAAATGACTTTTTTAATTAAGTTTGATGATTGCGTTCAAACAAAATGTCCTAGAACAAAATTTTCAAATGTAACTACTAGATTGTGATACAATACACTATAGGGTGAAGTTTGGTTGACTTCTGCGCAGCGGTTTGGGAGTTAACATCAAAATTACATTTCTCGGCCATATCGCATAGATCTCACTGTGAAAAGGCTTAAATGGCTTTTTTGACCTAAGTTTGAGGATTGCGCTCAAATCAAATGTCCTAGAACCAAATTTCCACATGTAACTACTAGATTGTGATACAATACACTAATGGGTGAAGTTTGGTTTACTTCTGCGCAGCGGTTTGGGAGTTAACATCAAAATTACATTTCTCGGCCATATCGCATAGATCTCACTGTGAAAAGGCTTAAATGACTTTTTTTAATTAAGTTTGAAGATTGCACTCAAATCAAATGTCCTAGAACTAAATTTCCAAATGTAACTACTAGATTGTGATAAAATACACTATTGGGTGAAGTTTTGTTGACTTCTGCGCAGCGGTTTGGGAGTTAACATCAAAATTACATTTCTCGGCCATATCGCATAGATCTCACTGTGAAAAGGCTTAAATGACTTTTTTAATTAAGTTTAATGATTGCGCTCAAACCAAATTTCCTAGAACCAAATTTTCAAATGTAACTACTAGAATGTGATACAATACACTATTGGGTGAAGTTTAGTTGACTTCTGCGCAGCGGTTTGGGAGTTAACATCAAAATTACATTTCTCGGCCATATCGCATAGATCTCACTGTGAAAAGGCTTAAATGGCTTTTTTGACCTAAGTTTAATGATTGCGCTCAAACCAAATGTCCTAGAACGAAATTTTCAAATGTAACTACTAGAATGTGATACAATACACTATTGGGTGAAGTTTGGTTGACTTCTGCGCAGCGGTTTGGGAGTTAACATCAAAATTACATTTCTCGGCCATATCGCATAGATCTCACTGTGAAAAGGCTTAAATGGCTTTTTTGACCTAATTTTGAGGATTGCGCTCAAATCAAATGTCCTAGAACCAAATTTCCACATGTAACTACTAGATTGTGATACAATACACTAATGGGTGAAGTTTGGTTGACTTCTGCGCAGCGGTTTGGGAGTTAACATCAAAATTACATTTCTCGGCCATATCGCATAGATCTCACTGTGAAAAGGCTTAAATGACTTTTTTAATTAAGTTTGATGATTGCGCTCAAACAAAATGTCCTAGAACCAAATTTTCAAATGTAACTACTAGATTGTGATACAATACACTATTGGGTGAAGTTTGGTTGACTTCTGCGCAGCGGTTTGGGAGTTAACATCAAAATTACATTTCTCGGCCATATCGCATAGATCTCACTGTGAAAAGGCTTAAATGGCTTTTTTGACCTAAGTTTGAGGATTGCGCTCAAATCAAATGTCCTAGAACCAAATTTCCACATGTAACTACTAGATTGTGATACAATACACTATTGGGTGAAGTTTGGTTTACTTCTGCGCAGCGGTTTGGGAGTTAACATCAAAATTACATTTCTCGGCCATATCGCATAGATCTCACTGTGAAAAGGCTTAAATGACTTTTTTAAATTAAGTTTGAAGACTGCGCTCAAACCAAATGTCCTAAAACTAAATTTCCAAATGTAACTACTAGATTGTGATAAAATACACTATTGTGTGAAGTTTGGTTGACTTCTGCGCAGCGGTTTGGGAGTTAACATCAAAATTACATTTCTCGGCCATATCGCATAGATCTCACTGTGAAAAGGCTTAAATGACTTTTTTTAATTAAGTTTGAAGATTGCGCTCAAACCAAATGTCCTAAAACTAAATTTCCAAATGTAACTACTAGATTGTGATAAAATACACTAATGGGTGAAGTTTGGTTGACTTCTGCGCAGCGGTTTGGGAGTTAACATCAAAATTACATTTCTCGGCCATATTGCATAGATCTCACTGTGAAAAGGCTTAAATGACTTTTTTTAATTAAGTTTGAAGATTGCGCTCAAACCAAATGTCCTAGAACTAAATTTCCAAATGTAACTACTAGATTATGATAAAATACACTATTGGGTGAAGTTTGGTTTACTTCTGCGCAGCGGTTTGGGAGTTAACATCAAATTTACATTTCTCGGCCATATCGCATAGATCTCACTGTGAAAAGGCTTAAATGGCTTTTTTGACCTAAGTTTGAGGATTGCGCTCAAATCAAATGTCCTAGAACTAAATTTCCAAATGTAAATACTAGATTTTGATAAAATACACTATTGGGTGAAGTTTGGTTGACTTCTGCGCAGCGGTTTGGGAGTTAACATCAAAATTACATTTCTCGGCCATATCGCATAGATCTCACTGTGAAAAGGCTTAAATGGCTTTTTTGACCTAAGTTTGAGGATTGCGCTCAAATCAAATGTCCTAGAACCAAATTTCCACATGTAACTACTAGATTGTGATACAATACACTATTGGGTGAAGTTTGGTTTACTTCTGCGCAGCGGTTTGGGAGTTAACATCAAAATTACATTTCTCGGCCATATCGCATAGATCTCACTGTGAAAAGGCTTAAATGGCTTTTTTGACCTAAGTTTGAGGATTGCGCTCAAATCAAATGTCCTAGAACCAAATTTCCACATGTAACTACTAGATTGTGATACAATACACTATTGGGTGAAGTTTGGTTTACTTCTGCGCAGCGGTTTGGGAGTTAACATCAAAATTACATTTCTCGGCCATATCGCATAGATCTCACTGTGAAAAGGCTTAAATGGCTTTTTTGACCTAAGTTTGAGAATTGCGCTCAAATCAAATGTCCTAGAACCAAATTTCCACATGTAACTACTAGATTGTGATACAATACACTATTGGGTGAAGTTTGGTTGACTTCTGCGCAGCGGTTTGGGAGTTAACATCAAAATTACATTTCTCGGCCATATCGCATAGATCTCACTGTGAAAAGGCTTAAATGACTTTTTTTAATTAAGTTTGAAGATTGCGCTCAAACCAAATGTCCTAGAACTAAATTTCCAAATGTAACTACTAGATTATGATAAAATACACTATTGGGTGAAGTTTGGTTTACTTCTGCGCAGCGGTTTGGGAGTTAACATCAAAATTACATTTCTCGGCCATATCGCATAGATCTCACTGTGAAAAGGCTTAATTGGCTTTTTTGACCTAAGTTTGAGGATTGCGCTCAAATCAAATGTCCCAGAACCAAATTTCCACATGTAACTACTAGATTGTGATACAATACACTAATGGGTGAAGTTTGGTTGACTTCTGCGCAGCGGTTTGGGAGTTAACATCAAAATTACATTTCTCGGCCATATCGCATAGATCTCACTGTGAAAAGGCTTAAATGGCTTTTTTGACCTAAGTTTGAGGATTGCGCTCAAATCAAATGTTCTAGAACTAAATTTCCAAATATAACTACTAGATTGTGATAAAATACACTATTGGGTGAAGTTTGGTTGACTTCTGCGCAGCGGTTTGGGAGTTAACATCAAAATTACATTTCTCGGCCATATCGCATAGATCTCACTGTGAAAAGGCTTAAATGGCTTTTTTGACCTAAGTTTGAGGATTACGCTCAAATCAAATGTCCTAGAACCAAATTTCCACATGTAACTACTAGATTGTGATACAATACAATATTGGGTGAAGTTTGGTTTACTTCTGCGCAGCGGTTTGGGAGTTAACATCAAAATTACATTTCTCGGCCATATCGCATAGATCTCACTGTGAAAAGGCTTAAATGGCTTTTTTGACCTAAGTTTGAGGATTGCGCTAAAATCAAATGTCCTAGAACCAAATTTCCACATGTAACTACTAGATTGTGATACAATACACTATTGGGTGAAGTTTGGTTTACTTCTGCGCAGCGGTTTGGGAGTTAACATCAAAATTACATTTCTCGGCCATATCGCATAGATCTCACTGTGAAAAGGCTTAAATGACTTTTTTAAATTAAGTTTGAAGACTGCGCTCAAACCAAATGTCCTAAAACTAAATTTCCAAATGTAACTACTAGATTGTGATAAAATACACTATTGGGTGAAGTTTGGTTGACTTCTGCGCAGCGGTTTGGGAGTTAACATCAAAATTACATTTCTCGGCCATATCACATAGATCTCACTGTGAAAAGGCTTAAATGGCTTTTTTGACCTAAGTTTGAGGATTGCACTCAAATCAAATGTCCTAGAACCAAATTTCCAAATGTAACTACTAGATTGTGATACAATACACTATTGGGTGAAGTTTGGTTGACTTCTGCGCAGCGGTTTGGGAGTTAACATAAAAATTACATGTCTCGGCCATATCGCCTAGATCTCACTGTGAAAAGGCCTAAATGACTTTTTTTAACTAAGTTTGAGGATTGCGCTCAAATCAAATGTCCTAGATCCAAATTTCCAAATGTAACTACTAGGTTATGATACAATACACTATTGGGTTAAGTTTAGTTGACTTCTGCGCAGCGGTTTGGGAGTGAACATCAAAATTACATTTCTCGGCCATATCGCGTAGATCTCACTGTGAAAAGGCTTAAATGACTTTTTTTTAACTAAGTTTGATGATTGCGCTCAAACCAAATGTCCTAGAACCAAATTTCCAAATGTAACTACTACATTGTGATAGAATACAATATTGGGTAAAGTTTGGTTTACTTCTGCGCAGCGGTTTGGGAGTTAACATCAAAATTACATTTCTCGGCCATATCGCATAGATCTCACTGTGAAAAGGTTTAAATGGCTTTTTTGACCTAAGTTTGAGGATTGCGCTCAAATCAAATGTCCTAGAACCAAATTTCCACATGTAACTACTAGATTGTGATACAATACACTAATGGGTGAAGTTTGGTTGACTTCTGCGCAGCGGTTTGGGAGTGAACATCAAAATTACATTTCTCGGCCATATCGCATAGATCTCACTGTGAAAAGGCTTAAATGACTTTTTTTAATTAAGTTTGAAGATTGCGCTCAAACCAAATGTCCTAAAACTAAATTTCCAAATGTAACTACTAGATTGTGATAAAATACACTAATGGGTGAAGTTTGGTTGACTTCTGCGCAGCGGTTTGGGAGTTAACATCAAAATTACATTTCTCGGCCATATTGCATAGATCTCACTGTGAAAAGGCTTAAATGACTTTTTTTAATTAAGTTTGAAGATTGCGCTCAAACCAAATGTCCTAGAACTAAATTTCCAAATGTAACTACTAGATTATGATAAAATACACTATTGGGTGAAGTTTGGTTTACTTCTGCGCAGCGGTTTGGGAGTTAACATCAAAATTACATTTCTCGGCCATATCGCATAGATCTCACTGTGAAAAGGCTTAAATGGCTTTTTTGACCTAAGTTTGAGGATTGCGCTCAAATCAAATGTCCTAGAACTAAATTTCCAAATTTAACTACTAGATTGTGATAAAATACACTATTGGGTGAAGTTTGGTTGACTTCTGCGCAGCGGTTTGGGAGTTAACATCAAAATTACATTTCTCGGCCATATCGCATAGATCTCACTGTGAAAAGGCTTAAATGACTTTTTTTAATTAAGTTTGAAGATTGCGCTCAAACCAAATGTCCTAGAACTAAATTTCCAAATGTAACTACTAGATTATGATAAAATACACTATTGGGTGAAGTTTGGTTTACTTCTGCGCAGCGGTTTGGGAGTTAACATCAAAATTACATTTCTCGGCCATATCGCATAGATCTCACTGTGAAAAGGCTTAAATGGCTTTTTTGACCTAAGTTTGAGGATTGCGCTCAAATCAAATGTCCTAGAACCAAATTTCCACATGTAACTACTAGATTGTGATACAATACACTATTGGGTGAAGTTTGGTTGACTTCTGCGCAGCGGTTTGGGAGTGAACATCAAAATTACATTTCTCGGCCATATCGCATAGATCTCACTGTGAAAAGGCTTAAATGACTTTTTTAATTAAGTTTGATGATTGCGCTCAAACCAAATGTCCTAGAACGAAATTTCCAAATGTAACTACTAGATTGTGATACAATACACGATTGGGTGAAGTTTGGTTGACTTCTGCGCAGCGGTTTGGGAGTTAACATCAAAATTACATTTCTCAGCCATATCGCGTAGATCTCACTGTGAAAAGGCTTAAATGGCTTTTTTGACCTAAGTTTGAGGATTGCGCTCAAAACAAATGTCCTAGAACCAAATTTCCACATGTAACTACTAGATTGTGATACAATACACTATTGGGTGAAGTTTGGTTGACTTCTGCGCAGCGGTTTGGGAGTTAACATCAAAATTACATTTCTCGGCCATATCGCATAGATCTCACTGTGAAAAGGCTTAAATGGCTTTTTTGACCTAAGTTTGAGGATTGCGCTCAAATCAAATGTCCTAGAACCAAATTTCCACATGTAACTACTAGATTGTGATACAATACACTAATGGGTGAAGTTTGGTTGACTTCTGCGCAGCGGTTTGGGAGTGAACATCAAAATTACATTTCTCGGCCATATCGCATAGATCTCACTGTGAAAAGGCTTAAATGACTTTTTTTAATTAAGTTTGAAGATTGCGCTCAAACCAAATGTCGTAAAACTAAATTTCCAAATGTAACTACTAGATTGTGATAAAATACACTATTGGGTGAAGTTTGGTTGACTTCTGCGCAGCGGTTTGGGAGTTAACATCAAAATTACATTTCTCGGCCATATCGCATAGATCTCACTGTGAAAAGGCTTAAATGGCTTTTTTGACCTAAGTTTGAGAATTGCGCTCAAACCAAATGTCCTAGAACTAAATTTCCAAATGTAACTACTAGATTGTGATAAAATACACTATTGGGTGAAGTGTGGTTGACTTCTGCGCAGCGGTTTGGGAGTTAACATCGAAATTACATTTCTCGGCCATATCGCATAGATCTCACTGTGAAAAGGCTTAAATGACTTTTTTTAATTAAGTTTGAAGATTGCGCTCAAACCAAATGTCCTAAAACTAAATTTCCAAATGTAACTACTAGATTATGATAAAATACACTATTGGGTGAAGTTTGGTTGACTTCTGCGCAGCGGTTTGGGAGTTAACATCAAAATTACATTTCTCGGCCATATCGCATAGATCTCACTGTGAAAAGGCTTAAATGGCTTTTTTGACCTAAGTTTGAGAATTGCGCTCAAATCAAATGTCCTAGAACCAAATTTCCACATGTAACTACTAAATTGTGATACAATACACTATTGGGTGAATTTTGGTTGACTTCTGCGCAGCGGTTTGGGAGTTAACATCAAAATTACATTTCTCGGCCATATCGCATAGATCTCACTGTGAAAAGGCTTAAATGGCTTTTTTGACCTAAGTTTGAGAATTGCGCTCAAATCAAATGTCCTAGAACCAAATTTCCACATGTAACTACTAAATTGTGATACAATACACTATTGGGTGAAGTTTGGTTGACTTCTGCGCAGCGGTTTGGGAGTTAACATCAAAATTACATTTCTCGGCCATATCGCAAAGATCTCACTGTGAAAAGGCTTAAATGACTTTTTTAATTAAGTTTGATGATTGCGCTCAAACCAAATGTCCTAGAACTAAATTTCCAAATGTAACTACTAGATTGTGATACAATACACTATTGGGTGAAGTTTGGTTGACTTCTGCGCAGCGGTTTGGGAGTGAACATCAAAATTACATTTCTCGGCCATATCGCATAGATCTCACTGTGAAAAGGCTTAAATGACTTTTTTAATTAAGTTTGATGATTGCGCTCAAACCAAATGTCCAAGAACGAAATTTCCAAATGTAACTACTAGATTGTGATACAATACACTATTGGGTGAAGTTTGGTTGACTTCTGCGCAGCGGTTTGGGAGTTAACATCAAAATTACATTTCTCGGCCATATCGCATAGATCTCACTGTGAAAAGGCTTAAATGGCTTTTTTGACCTAAGTTTGAGGATTGCGCTCAAATCAAATGTCCTAGAACCAAATTTCCACATGTAACTACTAGATTGTGATACAATACACTAATGGGTGAAGTTTGGTTGACTTCTGCGCAGCGGTTTGGGAGTGAACATCAAAATTACATTTCTCGGCCATATCGCATAGATCTCACTGTGAAAAGGCTTAAATGACTTTTTTAATTAAGTTTGATGATTGCGCTCAAACCAAATGTCCTAGAACGAAATTTCCAAATGTAACTACTAGATTGTGATACAATACACGATTGGGTGAAGTTTGGTTGACTTCTGCGCAGCGGTTTGGGAGTTAACATCAAAATTACATTTCTCAGCCATATCGCGTAGATCTCACTGTGAAAAGGCTTAAATGGCTTTTTTGACCTAAGTTTGAGGATTGCGCTCAAAACAAATGTCCTAGAACCAAATTTCCACATGTAACTACTAGATTGTGATACAATACACTATTGGGTGAAGTTTGGTTGACTTCTGCGCAGCGGTTTGGGAGTTAACATCAAAATTACATTTCTCGGCCATATCGCATAGATCTCACTGTGAAAAGGCTTAAATGGCTTTTTTGACCTAAGTTTGAGAATTGCGCTCAAATCAAATGTCCTAGAACCAAATTTCCACATGTAACTACTAGATTATGATAAAATACACTATTGGGTGAAGTTTGGTTTACTTCTGCGCAGCGGTTTGGGAGTTAACATCAAAATTACATTTCTCGGCCATATCGCATAGATCTCACTGTGAAAAGGCTTAAATGGCTTTTTTGACCTAAGTTTGAGGATTGCGCTCAAAACAAATGTCCTAGAACCAAATTTCCACATGTAACTACTAGATTGTGATACAATACACTATTGTGTGAAGTTTGGTTGACTTCTGCGCAGCGGTTTGGGAGTTAACATCAAAATTACATTTCTCGGCCATATCGCATAGATCTCACTGTAAAAAGGCTTAAATGGCTTTTTTGACCTAAGTTTGAGAATTGCGCTCAAATCAACTGTCCTAGAACCAAATTTCCACATGTAACTACTAAATTGTGATACAATACACTATTGGGTGAAGTTTGGTTGACTTCTGCGCAGCGGTTTGGGAGTTAACATCAAAATTACATTTCTCGGCCAAATCGCATAGATCTCACTGTGAAAAGGCTTAAATGGCTTTTTTGACCTAAGTTTGATGATTGCGCTCAAACCAAATGTCCTAGAACGAAATTACCAAATGTAACTACTAGATTGTGATACAATACACTATTGGGTGAAGTTTGGTTGACTTCTGCGCAGCGGTTTGGGAGTTAACATCAAAATTACATTTCTCGGCCATATCGCATAGATCTCACTGTGAAAAGGCTTAAATGACTTTTTTTAAATTAAGTTTGATGATTGCGCTCAAACCAAATGTCCTAGAGCTAAATTTCCAAATGTAACTACTAGATTGTGATACAATACACTATTGGGTGAAGTTTGGTTGACTTCTGCGCAGCGGTTTGGGAGTTAACATCATAATTACATTTCTCAGCCATATCGCGTAGATCTCACTGTGAAAAGGCTTAAATGGCTTTTTTGACCTAAGTTTGAGGATTGCGCTCAAAACAAATGTCCTAGAACTAAATTTCCAAATGTAACTACTAGATTGTGATACAATACACTATTGGGTGAAGTTTGGTTGACTTCTGCGCAGCGGTTTGGGAGTGAACATCAAAATTACATTTCTCGGCCATATCGCATAGATCTCACTGTGAAAAGGCTTAAATGACTTTTTTAATTAAGTTTGATGATTGCGCTCAAACCAAATGTCCAAGAACGAAATTTCCAAATGTAACTACTAGATTGTGATACAATACACTATTGGGTGAAGTTTGGTTGACTTCTGCGCAGCGGTTTGGGAGTTAACATCAAAATTACATTTCTCGGCCATATCGCATAGATCTCACTGTGAAAAGGCTTAAATGGCTTTTTTGACCTAAGTTTGAGGATTGCGCTCAAATCAAATGTCCTAGAACCAAATTTCCACATGTAACTACTAGATTGTGATACAATACACTAATGGGTGAAGTTTGGTTGACTTCTGCGCAGCGGTTTGGGAGTGAACATCAAAATTACATTTCTCGGCCATATCGCATAGATCTCACTGTGAAAAGGCTTAAATGACTTTTTTAATTAAGTTTGATGATTGCGCTCAAACCAAATGTCCTAGAACGAAATTTCCAAATGTAACTACTAGATTGTGATACAATACACGATTGGGTGAAGTTTGGTTGACTTCTGCGCAGCGGTTTGGGAGTTAACATCAAAATTACATTTCTCAGCCATATCGCGTAGATCTCACTGTGAAAAGGCTTAAATGGCTTTTTTGACCTAAGTTTGAGGATTGCGCTCAAAACAAATGTCCTAGAACCAAATTTCCACATGTAACTACTAGATTGTGATACAATACACTATTGGGTGAAGTTTGGTTGACTTCTGCGCAGCGGTTTGGGAGTTAACATCAAAATTACATTTCTCGGCCATATCGCATAGATCTCACTGTGAAAAGGCTTAAATGGCTTTTTTGACCTAAGTTTGAGAATTGCGCTCAAATCAAATGTCCTAGAACCAAATTTCCACATGTAACTACTAGATTATGATAAAATACACTATTGGGTGAAGTTTGGTTTACTTCTGCGCAGCGGTTTGGGAGTTAACATCAAAATTACATTTCTCGGCCATATCGCATAGATCTCACTGTGAAAAGGCTTAAATGGCTTTTTTGACCTAAGTTTGAGGATTGCGCTCAAAACAAATGTCCTAGAACCAAATTTCCACATGTAACTACTAGATTGTGATACAATACACTATTGTGTGAAGTTTGGTTGACTTCTGCGCAGCGGTTTGGGAGTTAACATCAAAATTACATTTCTCGGCCATATCGCATAGATCTCACTGTAAAAAGGCTTAAATGGCTTTTTTGACCTAAGTTTGAGAATTGCGCTCAAATCAACTGTCCTAGAACCAAATTTCCACATGTAACTACTAAATTGTGATACAATACACTATTGGGTGAAGTTTGGTTGACTTCTGCGCAGCGGTTTGGGAGTTAACATCAAAATTACATTTCTCGGCCAAATCGCATAGATCTCACTGTGAAAAGGCTTAAATGGCTTTTTTGACCTAAGTTTGATGATTGCGCTCAAACCAAATGTCCTAGAACGAAATTACCAAATGTAACTACTAGATTGTGATACAATACACTATTGGGTGAAGTTTGGTTGACTTCTGCGCAGCGGTTTGGGAGTTAACATCAAAATTACATTTCTCGGCCATATCGCATAGATCTCACTGTGAAAAGGCTTAAATGACTTTTTTTAAATTAAGTTTGATGATTGCGCTCAAACCAAATGTCCTAGAGCTAAATTTCCAAATGTAACTACTAGATTGTGATACAATACACTATTGGGTGAAGTTTGGTTGACTTCTGCGCAGCGGTTTGGGAGTTAACATCATAATTACATTTCTCAGCCATATCGCGTAGATCTCACTGTGAAAAGGCTTAAATGGCTTTTTTGACCTAAGTTTGAGGATTGCGCTCAAAACAAATGTCCTAGAACCAAATTTCCACATGTAACTACTAGATTGTGATACAATACACTATTGGGTGAAGTTTGGTTGACTTCTGCGCAGCGGTTTGGGAGTTAACATCAAAATTACATTTCTCGGCCATATCGCATAGATCTCACTGTGAAAAGGCTTAAATGGCTTTTTTGACCTAAGTTTGAGGATTGCGCTCAAATCAAATGTCCTAGAACCAAATTTCCACATGTAACTACTAGATTGTGATACAATACACTATTGGGTGAAGTTTGGTTGACTTCTGCGCAGCGGTTTGGGAGTGAACATCAAAATTACATTTCTCGGCCATATCGCATAGATCTCACTGTGAAAAGGCTTAAATGACTTTTTTTAATTAAGTTTGAAGATTGCGCTCAAACCAAATGTCGTAAAACTAAATTTCCAAATGTAACTACTAGATTGTGATAAAATACACTATTGGGTGAAGTTTGGTTGACTTCTGCGCAGCGGTTTGGGAGTTAACATCAAAATTACATTTCTCGGCCATATCGCATAGATCTCACTGTGAAAAGGCTTAAATGGCTTTTTTGACCTAAGTTTGAGAATTGCGCTCAAACCAAATGTCCTAGAACTAAATTTCCAAATGTAACTACTAGATTGTGATAAAATACACTATTGGGTGAAGTTTGGTTGACTTCTGCGCAGCGGTTTGGGAGTTAACATCGAAATTACATTTCTCGGCCATATCGCATAGATCTCACTGTGAAAAGGCTTAAATGACTTTTTTTAATTAAGTTTGAAGATTGCGCTCAAACCAAATGTCCTAAAACTAAATTTCCAAATGTAACTACTAGATTATGATAAAATACACTATTGGGTGAAGTTTGGTTGACTTCTGCGCAGCGGTTTGGGAGTTAACATCAAAATTACATTTCTCGGCCATATCGCATAGATCTCACTGTGAAAAGGCTTAAATGGCTTTTTTGACCTAAGTTTGAGAATTGCGCTCAAATCAAATGTCCTAGAACCAAATTTCCACATGTAACTACTAAATTGTTATACAATACACTATTGGGTGAATTTTGGTTGACTTCTGCGCAGCGGTTTGGGAGTTAACATCAAAATTACATTTCTCGGCCATATCGCATAGATCTCACTGTGAAAAGGCTTAAATGGCTTTTTTGACCTAAGTTTGAGAATTGCGCTCAAATCAAATGTCCTAGAACCAAATTTCCACATGTAACTACTAAATTGTTATACAATACACTATTGGGTGAATTTTGGTTGACTTCTGCGCAGCGGTTTGGGAGTTAACATCAAAATTACATTTCTCGGCCATATCGCATAGATCTCACTGTGAAAAGGCTTAAATGGCTTTTTTGACCTAAGTTTGAGAATTGCGCTCAAATCAAATGTCCTAGAACCAAATTTCCACATGTAACTACTAAATTGTGATACAATACACTATTGGGTGAAGTTTGGTTGACTTCTGCGCAGCGGTTTGGGAGTTAACATCAAAATTACATTTCTCGGCCATATCGCATAGATCTCACTGTGAAAAGGCTTAAATGACTTTTTTAATTAAGTTTGATGATTGCGCTCAAACCAAATGTCCTAGAACTAAATTTCCAAATGTAACTACTAGATTGTGATACAATACACTATTGGGTGAAGTTTGGTTGACTTCTGCGCAGCGGTTTGGGAGTGAACATCAAAATTACATTTCTCGGCCATATCGCATAGATCTCACTGTGAAAAGGCTTAAATGACTTTTTTAATTAAGTTTGATGATTGCGCTCAAACCAAATGTCCAAGAACGAAATTTCCAAATGTAACTACTAGATTGTGATACAATACACTATTGGGTGAAGTTTGGTTGACTTCTGCGCAGCGGTTTGGGAGTTAACATCAAAATTACATTTCTCGGCCATATCGCATAGATCTCACTGTGAAAAGGCTTAAATGGCTTTTTTGACCTAAGTTTGAGGATTGCGCTCAAATCAAATGTCCTAGAACCAAATTTCCACATGTAACTACTAGATTGTGATACAATACACTAATGGGTGAAGTTTGGTTGACTTCTGCGCAGCGGTTTGGGAGTGAACATCAAAATTACATTTCTCGGCCATATCGCATAGATCTCACTGTGAAAAGGCTTAAATGACTTTTTTTAATTAAGTTTGAAGATTGCGCTCAAACCAAATGTCCTAAAACTAAATTTCCAAATGTAACTACTAGATTGTGATAAAATACACTATTGGGTGAAGTTTGGTTGACTTCTGCGCAGCGGTTTGGGAGTTAACATCAAAATTACATTTCTCGGCCATATCGCATAGATCTCACTGTGAAAAGGCTTAAATGGCTTTTTTGACCTAAGTTTGAGGATTGCGCTCAAATCAAATGTCCTAGAACTAAATTTCCAAATATAACTACTAGATTGTGATAAAATACACTATTGGGTGAAGTTTGGTTGACTTCTGCGCAGCGGTTTGGGAGTTAACATCAAAATTACATTTCTCGGCCATATCGCATAGATCTCACTGTGAAAAGGCTTAAATGGCTTTTTTGACCTAAGTTTGAGGATTGCGCTCAAATCAAATGTCCTAGAACCAAATTTCCACATGTAACTACTAGATTGTGATACAATACACTATTGGGTGAAGTTTGGTTTACTTCTGCGCAGCGGTTTGGGAGTTAACATCAAAATTACATTTCTCGGCCATATCGCATAGATCTCACTGTGAAAAGGCTTAAATGGCTTTTTTGACCTAAGTTTGAGGATTGCGCTCAAATCAAATGTCCTAGAACCAAATTTCCACATGTAACTACTAGATTGTGATACAATACACTATTGGGTGAAGTTTGGTTTACTTCTGCGCAGCGGTTTGGGAGTTAACATCAAAATTACATTTCTCGGCCATATCGCATAGATCTCACTGTGAAAAGGCTTAAATGACTTTTTTAAATTAAGTTTGAAGACTGCGCTCAAACCAAATGTCCTAAAACTAAATTTCCAAATGTAACTACTAGATTGTGATAAAATACACTATTGTGTGAAGTTTGGTTGACTTCTGCGCAGCGGTTTGGGAGTTAACATCAAAATTACATTTCTCGGCCATATCGCATAGATCTCACTGTGAAAAGGCTTAAATGACTTTTTTTAATTAAGTTTGAAGATTGCGCTCAAACCAAATGTCCTAGAACTAAATTTCCAAATGTAACTACTAGATTATGATAAAATACACTATTGGGTGAAGTTTGGTTTACTTCTGCGCAGCGGTTTGGGAGTTAACATCAAAATTACATTTCTCGGCCATATCGCATAGATCTCACTGTGAAAAGGCTTAAATGGCTTTTTTGACCTAAGTTTGAGGATTGCGCTCAAATCAAATGTCCTAGAACTAAATTTCCAAATGTAAATACTAGATTGTGATAAAATACACTATTGGGTGAAGTTTGGTTGACTTCTGCGCAGCGGTTTGGGAGTTAACATCAAAATTACATTTCTCGGCCATATCGCATAGATCTCACTGTGAAAAGGCTTAAATGGCTTTTTTGACCTAAGTTTGAGGATTGCGCTCAAATCAAATGTCCTAGAACCAAATTTCCACATGTAACTACTAGATTGTGATACAATACACTATTGGGTGAAGTTTGGTTTACTTCTGCGCAGCGGTTTGGGAGTTAACATCAAAATTACAATTCTCGGCCATATCGCATAGATCTCACTGTGAAAAGGCTTAAATGGCTTTTTTGACCTAAGTTTGAGGATTGCGCTCAAATCAAATGTCCTAGAACCAAATTTCCACATGTAACTACTAGATTGTGATACAATACACTATTGGGTGAAGTTTGGTTTACTTCTGCGCAGCGGTTTGGGAGTTAACATCAAAATTACATTTCTCGGCCATATCGCATAGATCTCACTGTGAAAAGGCTTGAATGGCTTTTTTGACCTAAGTTTGAGAATTGCGCTCAAACCAAATGTCCTAGAACCAAATTTCCACATGTAACTACTAGATTGTGATAAAATACACTATTGGGTGAAGTGTGGTTGACTTCTGCGCAGCGGTTTGGGAGTTAACATCGAAATTACATTTCTCGGCCATATCGCATAGATCTCACTGTGAAA
This sequence comes from Corythoichthys intestinalis, assembly GCF_030265065.1. Lineage (NCBI taxonomy): Eukaryota > Metazoa > Chordata > Actinopteri > Syngnathiformes > Syngnathidae > Corythoichthys > Corythoichthys intestinalis. Next base: position 55,722,059 of record NC_080408.1, read on the forward strand.
AGGCTTAAATGACTTTTTTTAATTAAGTTTGAAGATTGCGCTCAAACCAAATGTCCTAAAACTAAATTTCCAAATGTAACTACTAGATTATGATAAAATACACTATTGGGTGAAGTTTGGTTGACTTCTGCGCAGCGGTTTGGGAGTTAACATCAAAATTACATTTCTCGGCCATATCGCATAGATCTCACTGTGAAAAGGCTTAAATGGTTTTTTGACCTAAGTTTGAGAATTGCGCTCAAATCAAACTTCCTAGAACCAAATTTCCACATGTAACTACTAAATTGTGATACAATACACTATTGGGTGAAGTTTGGTTGACTTCTGCGCAGCGGTTTGGGAGTTAACATCAAAATTACATTTCTCGGCCATATCGCATAGATCTCACTGTGAAAAGGCTTAAATGGCTTTTTTGACCTAAGTTTGAGAATTGCGCTCAAACCAAATGTCCTAGAACTAAATTTCCAAATGTAACTACTAGATTGTGATAAAATACACTATTGGGTGAAGTGTGGTTGACTTCTGCGCAGCGGTTTGGGAGTTAACATCGAAATTACATTTCTCGGCCATATCGCATAGATCTCACTGTGAAAAGGCTTAAATGACTTTTTTTAATTAAGTTTGAAGATTGCGCTCAAACCAAATGTCCTAAAACTAAATTTCCAAATGTAACTACTAGATCATGATAAAATACACTATTGGGTGAAGTTTGGTTGACTTCTGCGCAGCGGTTTGGGAGTTAACATCAAAATTACATTTCTCGGCCATATCGCATAGATCTCACTGTGAAAAGGCTTAAATGGTTTTTTGACCTAAGTTTGAGAATTGCGCTCAAATCAAATGTCCTAGAACCAAATTTCCACATGTAACTACTAAATTGTGATACAATACACTATTGGGTGAATTTTGGTTGACTTCTGCGCAGCGGTTTGGGAGTTAACATCAAAATTACATTTCTCGGCCATATCGCATAGATCTCACTGTGAAAAGGCTTAAATGGCTTTTTTGACCTAAGTTTGAGAATTGCGCTCAAATCAAATGTCCTAGAACCAAATTTCCACATGTAACTACTAAATTGTGATACAATACACTATTGGGTGAAGTTTGGTTGACTTCTGCGCAGCGGTTTGGGAGTTAACATCAAAATTACATTTCTCGGCCATATCGCATAGATCTCACTGTGAAAAGGCTTAAATGACTTTTTTAATTAAGTTTGATGATTGCGCTCAAACCAAATGTCCTAGAACTAAATTTCCAAATGTAACTACTAGATTGTGATACAATACACTATTGGGTGAAGTTTGGTTGACTTCTGCGCAGCGGTTTGGGAGTGAACATCAAAATTACATTTCTCGGCCATATCGCATAGATCTCACTGTGAAAAGGCTTAAATGACTTTTTTAATTAAGTTTGATGATTGCGCTCAAACCAAATGTCCAAGAACGAAATTTCCAAATGTAACTACTAGATTGTGATACAATACACTATTGGGTGAAGTTTGGTTGACTTCTGCGCAGCGGTTTGGGAGTTAACATCAAAATTACATTTCTCGGCCATATCGCATAGATCTCACTGTGAAAAGGCTTAAATGGCTTTTTTGACCTAAGTTTGAGGATTGCGCTCAAATCAAATGTCCTAGAACCAAATTTCCACATGTAACTACTAGATTGTGATACAATACACTAATGGGTGAAGTTTGGTTGACTTCTGCGCAGCGGTTTGGGAGTGAACATCAAAATTACATTTCTCGGCCATATCGCATAGATCTCACTGTGAAAAGGCTTAAATGACTTTTTTTAATTAAGTTTGAAGATTGCGCTCAAACCAAATGTCCTAAAACTAAATTTCCAAATGTAACTACTAGATTGTGATAAAGTACACTATTGGGTGAAGTTTGGTTGACTTCTGCGCAGCGGTTTGGGAGTTAACATCAAAATTACATTTCTCGGCCATATCGCATAGATCTCACTGTGAAAAGGCTTAAATGGCTTTTTTGACCTAAGTTTGAGGATTGCGCTCAAATCAAATGTCCTAGAACTAAATTTCCAAATATAACTACTAGATTGTGATAAAATACACTATTGGGTGAAGTTTGGTTGACTTCTGCGCAGCGGTTTGGGAGTTAACATCAAAATTACATTTCTCGGCCATATCGCATAGATCTCACTGTGAAAAGGCTTAAATGGCTTTTTTGACCTAAGTTTGAGGATTGCGCTCAAATCAAATGTCCTAGAACCAAATTTCCACATGTAACTACTAGATTGTGATACAATACACTATTGGGTGAAGTTTGGTTTACTTCTGCGCAGCGGTTTGGGAGTTAACATCAAAATTACATTTCTCGGCCATATCGCATAGATCTCACTGTGAAAAGGCTTAAATGGCTTTTTTGACCTAAGTTTGAGGATTGCGCTCAAATCAAATGTCCTAGAACCAAATTTCCACATGTAACTACTAGATTGTGATACAATACACTATTGGGTGAAGTTTGGTTTACTTCTGCGCAGCGGTTTGGGAGTTAACATCAAAATTACATTTCTCGGCCATATCGCATAGATCTCACTGTGAAAAGGCTTAAATGACTTTTTTAAATTAAGTTTGAAGACTGCGCTCAAACCAAATGTCCTAAAACTAAATTTCCAAATGTAACTACTAGATTGTGATAAAATACACTATTGTGTGAAGTTTGGTTGACTTCTGCGCAGCGGTTTGGGAGTTAACATCAAAATTACATTTCTCGGCCATATCGCATAGATCTCACTGTGAAAAGGCTTAAATGACTTTTTTTAATTAAGTTTGAAGATTGCGCTCAAACCAAATGTCCTAGAACTAAATTTCCAAATGTAACTACTAGATTATGATAAAATACACTATTGGGTGAAGTTTGGTTTACTTCTGCGCAGCGGTTTGGGAGTTAACATCAAAATTACATTTCTCGGCCATATCGCATAGATCTCACTGTGAAAAGGCTTAAATGGCTTTTTTGACCTAAGTTTGAGGATTGCGCTCAAATCAAATGTCCTAGAACTAAATTTCCAAATGTAAATACTAGATTGTGATAAAATACACTATTGGGTGAAGTTTGGTTGACTTCTGCGCAGCGGTTTGGGAGTTAACATCAAAATTACATTTCTCGGCCATATCGCATAGATCTCACTGTGAAAAGGCTTAAATGGCTTTTTTGACCTAAGTTTGAGGATTGCGCTCAAATCAAATGTCCTAGAACCAAATTTCCACATGTAACTACTAGATTGTGATACAATACACTATTGGGTGAAGTTTGGTTTACTTCTGCGCAGCGGTTTGGGAGTTAACATCAAAATTACATTTCTCGGCCATATCGCATAGATCTCACTGTGAAAAGGCTTAAATGGCTTTTTTGACCTAAGTTTGAGGATTGCGCTCAAATCAAATGTCCTAGAACTAAATTTCCACATGTAACTACTAGATTGTGATACAATACACTATTGGGTGAAGTTTGGTTTACTTCTGCGCAGCGGTTTGGGAGTTAACATCAAAATTACATTTCTCGGCCATATCGCATAGATCTCACTGTGAAAAGGCTTGAATGGCTTTTTTGACCTAAGTTTGAGAATTGCGCTCAAATCAAATGTCCTAGAACCAAATTTCCACATGTAACTACTAGATTGTGATACAATACACTATTGGGTGAAGTTTGGTTGACTTCTGCGCAGCGGTTTGGGAGTTAACATCAAAATTACATTTCTCGGCCATATCGCATAGATCTCACTGTGAAAAGGCTTAAATGACTTTTTTTAATTAAGTTTGAAGATTGCGCTCAAACCAAATGTCCTAGAACTAAATTTCCAAATGTAACTACTAGATTGTGATACAATACACGATTGGGTGAAGTTTGGTTGACTTCTGCGCAGCGGTTTGGGAGTTAACATCAAAATTACATTTCTCAGCCATATCGCGTAGATCTCACTGTGAAAAGGCTTAAATGGCTTTTTTGACCTAAGTTTGAGGATTGCGCTCAAAACAAATGTCCTAGAACCAAATTTCCACATGTAACTACTAGATTGTGATACAATACACTATTGGGTGAAGTTTGGTTGACTTCTGCGCAGCGGTTTGGGAGTTAACATCAAAATTACATTTCTCGGCCATATCGCATAGATCTCACTGTGAAAAGGCTTAAATGGCTTTTTTGACCTAAGTTTGAGGATTGCGCTCAAATCAAATGTCCTAGAACCAAATTTCCACATGTAACTACTAGATTGTGATACAATACACTAATGGGTGAAGTTTGGTTGACTTCTGCGCAGCGGTTTGGGAGTGAACATCAAAATTACATTTCTCGGCCATATCGCATAGATCTCACTGTGAAAAGGCTTAAATGACTTTTTTTAATTAAGTTTGAAGATTGCGCTCAAACCAAATGTCGTAAAACTAAATTTCCAAATGTAACTACTAGATTGTGATAAAATACACTATTGGGTGAAGTTTGGTTGACTTCTGCGCAGCGGTTTGGGAGTTAACATCAAAATTACATTTCTCGGCCATATCGCATAGATCTCACTGTGAAAAGGCTTAAATGGCTTTTTTGACCTAAGTTTGAGAATTGCGCTCAAACCAAATGTCCTAGAACTAAATTTCCAAATGTAACTATTAGATTGTGATAAAATACACTATTGGGTGAAGTGTGGTTGACTTCTGCGCAGCGGTTTGGGAGTTAACATCGAAATTACATTTCTCGGCCATATCGCATAGATCTCACTGTGAAAAGGCTTAAATGACTTTTTTTAATTAAGTTTGAAGATTGCGCTCAAACCAAATGTCCTAAAACTAAATTTCCAAATGTAACTACTAGATTATGATAAAATACACTATTGGGTGAAGTTTGGTTGACTTCTGCGCAGCGGTTTGGGAGTTAACATCAAAATTACATTTCTCGGCCATATCGCATAGATCTCACTGTGAAAAGGCTTAAATGGTTTTTTGACCTAAGTTTGAGAATTGCGCTCAAATCAAATGTCCTAGAACCAAATTTCCACATGTAACTACTAAATTGTGATACAATACACTATTGGGTGAATTTTGGTTGACTTCTGCGCAGCGGTTTGGGAGTTAACATCAAAATTACATTTCTCGGCCATATCGCATAGATCTCACTGTGAAAAGGCTTAAATGGCTTTTTTGACCTAAGTTTGAGAATTGCGCTCAAATCAAATGTCCTAGAACCAAATTTCCACATGTAACTACTAAATTGTGATACAATACACTATTGGGTGAAGTTTGGTTGACTTCTGCGCAGCGGTTTGGGAGTTAACATCAAAATTACATTTCTCGGCCATATCGCATAGATCTCACTGTGAAAAGGCTTAAATGACTTTTTTAATTAAGTTTGATGATTGCGCTCAAACCAAATGTCCTAGAACTAAATTTCCAAATGTAACTACTAGATTGTGATACAATACACTATTGGGTGAAGTTTGGTTGACTTCTGCGCAGCGGTTTGGGAGTGAACATCAAAATTACATTTCTCGGCCATATCGCATAGATCTCACTGTGAAAAGGCTTAAATGACTTTTTTAATTAAGTTTGATGATTGCGCTCAAACCAAATGTCCAAGAACGAAATTTCCAAATGTAACTACTAGATTGTGATACAATACACTATTGGGTGAAGTTTGGTTGACTTCTGCGCAGCGGTTTGGGAGTTAACATCAAAATTACATTTCTCGGCCATATCGCATAGATCTCACTGTGAAAAGGCTTAAATGACTTTTTTTAATTAAGTTTGAAGATTGCGCTCAAACCAAATGTCCTAAAACTAAATTTCCAAATGTAACTACTAGATTGTGATAAAATACACTATTGGGTGAAGTTTGGTTGACTTCTGCGCAGCGGTTTGGGAGTTAACATCAAAATTACATTTCTCGGCCATATCGCATAGATCTCACTGTGAAAAGGCTTAAATGGCTTTTTTGACCTAAGTTTGAGGATTGCGCTCAAATCAAATGTCCTAGAACTAAATTTCCAAATATAACTACTAGATTGTGATAAAATACACTATTGGGTGAAGTTTGGTTGACTTCTGCGCAGCGGTTTGGGAGTTAACATCAAAATTACATTTCTCGGCCATATCGCATAGATCTCACTGTGAAAAGGCTTAAATGGCTTTTTTGACCTAAGTTTGAGGATTGCGCTCAAATCAAATGTCCTAGAACCAAATTTCCACATGTAACTACTAGATTGTGATACAATACACTATTGGGTGAAGTTTGGTTTACTTCTGCGCAGCGGTTTGGGAGTTAACATCAAAATTACATTTCTCGGCCATATCGCATAGATCTCACTGTGAAAAGGCTTAAATGGCTTTTTTGACCTAAGTTTGAGGATTGCGCTCAAATCAAATGTCCTAGAACCAAATTTCCACATGTAACTACTAGATTGTGATACAATACACTATTGGGTGAAGTTTGGTTTACTTCTGCGCAGCGGTTTGGGAGTTAACATCAAAATTACATTTCTCGGCCATATCGCATAGATCTCACTGTGAAAAGGCTTAAATGACTTTTTTAAATTAAGTTTGAAGACTGCGCTCAAACCAAATGTCCTAAAACTAAATTTCCAAATGTAACTACTAGATTGTGATAAAATACACTATTGTGTGAAGTTTGGTTGACTTCTGCGCAGCGGTTTGGGAGTTAACATCAAAATTACATTTCTCGGCCATATCGCATAGATCTCACTGTGAAAAGGCTTAAATGACTTTTTTTAATTAAGTTTGAAGATTGCGCTCAAACCAAATGTCCTAGAACTAAATTTCCAAATGTAACTACTAGATTATGATAAAATACACTATTGGGTGAAGTTTGGTTTACTTCTGCGCAGCGGTTTGGGAGTTAACATCAAAATTACATTTCTCGGCCATATCGCATAGATCTCACTGTGAAAAGGCTTAAATGGCTTTTTTGACCTAAGTTTGAGGATTGCGCTCAAATCAAATGTCCTAGAACTAAATTTCCAAATGTAAATACTAGATTGTGATAAAATACACTATTGGGTGAAGTTTGGTTGACTTCTGCGCAGCGGTTTGGGAGTTAACATCAAAATTACATTTCTCGGCCATATCGCATAGATCTCACTGTGAAAAGGCTTAAATGGCTTTTTTGACCTAAGTTTGAGGATTGCGCTCAAATCAAATGTCCTAGAACCAAATTTCCACATGTAACTACTAGATTGTGATACAATACACTATTGGGTGAAGTTTGGTTTACTTCTGCGCAGCGGTTTGGGAGTTAACATCAAAATTACATTTCTCGGCCATATCGCATAGATCTCACTGTGAAAAGGCTTAAATGGCTTTTTTGACCTAAGTTTGAGGATTGCGCTCAAATCAAATGTCCTAGAACCAAATTTACACATGTAACTACTAGATTGTGATACAATACACTATTGGGTGAAGTTTGGTTTACTTCTGCGCAGCGGTTTGGGAGTTAACATCAAAATTACATTTCTCGGCCATATCGCATAGATCTCACTGTGAAAAGGCTTAAATGGCTTTTTTGACCTAAGTTTGAGAATTGCGCTCAAATCAAATGTCCTAGAACCAAATTTCCACATGTAACTACTAGATTGTGATACAATACACTATTGGGTGAAGTTTGGTTGACTTCTGCGCAGCGGTTTGGGAGTTAACATCAAAATTACATTTCTCGGCCATATCGCATAGATCTCACTGTGAAAAGGCTTAAATGACTTTTTTTAATTAAGTTTGAAGATTGCGCTCAAACCAAATGTCCTAGAACTAAATTTCCAAATGTAACTACTAGATTATGATAAAATACACTATTGGGTGAAGTTTGGTTTACTTCTGCGCAGCGGTTTGGGAGTTAACATCAAAATTACATTTCTCGGCCATATCGCATAGATCTCACTGTGAAAAGGCTTAATTGGCTTTTTTGACCTAAGTTTGAGGATTGCGCTCAAATCAAATGTCCTAGAACCAAATTTCCACATGTAACTACTAGATTGTGATACAATACACTAATGGGTGAAGTTTGGTTGACTTCTGCGCAGCGGTTTGGGAGTTAACATCAAAATTACATTTCTCGGCCATATCGCATAGATCTCACTGTGAAAAGGCTTAAATGGCTTTTTTGACCTAAGTTTGAGGATTGCGCTCAAATCAAATGTTCTAGAACTAAATTTCCAAATATAACTACTAGATTGTGATAAAATACACTATTGGGTGAAGTTTGGTTGACTTCTGCGCAGCGGTTTAGGAGTTAACATCAAAATTACATTTCTCGGCCATATCGCATAGATCTCACTGTGAAAAGGCTTAAATGGCTTTTTTGACCTAAGTTTGAGGATTGCGCTCAAATCAAATGTCCTAGAACCAAATTTCCACATGTAACTACTAGATTGTGATACAATACACTATTGGGTGAAGTTTGGTTTACTTCTGCGCAGCGGTTTGGGAGTTAACATCAAAATTACATTTCTCGGCCATATCGCATAGATCTCACTGTGAAAAGGCTTAAATGACTTTTTTTAATTAAGTTTGAAGATTGCGCTCAAACCAAATGTCCTAAAACTAAATTTCCAAATGTAACTACTAGATTGTGATAAAATACACTAATGGGTGAAGTTTGGTTGACTTCTGCGCAGCGGTTTGGGAGTTAACATCAAAATTACATTTCTCGGCCATATTGCATAGATCTCACTGTGAAAAGGCTTAAATGACTTTTTTTAATTAAGTTTGAAGATTGCGCTCAAACCAAATGTCCTAGAACTAAATTTCCAAATGTAACTACTAGATTATGATAAAATACACTATTGGGTGAAGTTTGGTTTACTTCTGCGCAGCGGTTTGGGAGTTAACATCAAAATTACATTTCTCGGCCATATCGCATAGATCTCACTGTGAAAAGGCTTAAATGGCTTTTTTGACCTAAGTTTGAGGATTGCGCTCAAATCAAATGTCCTAGAACTAAATTTCCAAATTTAACTACTAGATTGTGATAAAATACACTATTGGGTGAAGTTTGGTTGACTTCTGCGCAGCGGTTTGGGAGTTAACATCAAAATTACATTTCTCGGCCATATCGCATAGATCTCACTGTGAAAAGGCTTAAATGACTTTTTTTAATTAAGTTTGAAGATTGCGCTCAAACCAAATGTCCTAGAACTAAATTTCCAAATGTAACTACTAGATTATGATAAAATACACTATTGGGTGAAGTTTGGTTTACTTCTGCGCAGCGGTTTGGGAGTTAACATCAAAATTACATTTCTCGGCCATATCGCATAGATCTCACTGTGAAAAGGCTTAAATGGCTTTTTTGACCTAAGTTTGAGGATTGCGCTCAAATCAAATGTCCTAGAACCAAATTTCCACATGTAACTACTAGATTGTGATACAATACACTATTGGGTGAAGTTTGGTTTACTTCTGCGCAGCGGTTTGGGAGTTAACATCAAAATTACATTTCTCGGCCATATCGCATAGATCTCACTGTGAAAAGGCTTAAATGGCTTTTTTGACCTAAGTTTGAGAATTGCGCTCAAATAAAATGTCCTAGAACCAAATTTCCACATGTAACTACTAGATTGTGATACAATACACTATTGGGTGAAGTTTGGTTGACTTCTGCGCAGCGGTTTGGGAGTTAACATCAAAATTACATTTCTCGGCCATATCGCATAGATCTCACTGTGAAAAGGCTTAAATGACTTTTTTTAATTAAGTTTGAAGATTGCGCTCAAACCAAATGTCCTAGAACTAAATTTCCAAATGTAACTACTAGATTATGATAAAATACACTATTGGGTGAAGTTTGGTTGACTTCTGCGCAGCGGTTTGGGAGTTAACATCAAAATTACATTTCTCGGCCATATCGCATTGATCTCACTGTGAAAAGGCTTAAATGGCTTTTTTGACCTAAGTTTGAGGATTGCGCTCAAATCAAATGTCCTAGAACCAAATTTTCACATGTAACTACTAGATTGTGATACAATACACTATTGGGTGAAGTTTGGTTGACTTCTGCGCAGCGGTTTGGAAGTTAACATCAAAATTACATTTCTCGGCCATATCGCATAGATCTCACTGTGAAAAGGCTTAAATGACTTTTTTTAATTAAGTTTGAAGATTGCGCTCAAACCAAATGTCCTAGAACTAAATTTCCAAATGTAACTACTAGATTATGATAAAATACACTATTGGGTGAAGTTTGGTTTACTTCTGCGCAGCGGTTTGGGAGTTAACATCAAAATTACATTTCTCGGCCAAATCGCATAGATCTCACTGTGAAAAGGCTTAATTGGCTTTTTTGACCTAAGTTTGAGAATTGCGCTCAAATCAAATGTCCTAGAACCAAATTTCCACATGTAACTACTAGATTGTGATACAATACACTAATGGGTGAAGTTTGGTTGACTTCTGCGCAGCGGTTTGGGAGTTAACATCAAAATTACATTTCTCGGCCATATCGCATAGATCTCACTGTGAAAAGGCTTAAATGGCTTTTTTGACCTAAGTTTGAGGATTGCGCTCAAATCAAATGTTCTAGAACTAAATTTCCAAATATAACTACTAGATTGTGATAAAATACACTATTGGGTGAAGTTTGGTTGACTTCTGCGCAGCGGTTTGGGAGTTAACATCAAAATTACATTTCTCGGCCATATCGCATAGATCTCACTGTGAAAAGGCTTAAATGGCTTTTTTGACCTAAGTTTGAGGATTGCGCTCAAATCAAATGTCCTAGAACCAAATTTCCACATGTAACTACTAGATTGTGATACAATACACTATTGGGTGAAGTTTGGTTGACTTCTGCGCAGCGGTTTGGGAGTTAACATCAAAATTACAATTCTCGGCCATATCGCATAGATCTCACTGTGAAAAGGCTTAAATGGCTTTTTTGACCTAAGTTTGAGAATTGCGCTCAAATCAAATGTCCTAGAACCAAATTTCCACATGTAACTACTAGATTGTGATACAATACACTATTGGGTGAAGTTTGGTTGACTTCTGCGCAGCGGTTTGGGAGTTAACATCAAAATTACATTTCTCGGCCATATCGCATAGATCTCACTGTGAAAAGGCTTAAATAACTTTTTTTAATTAAGTTTGAAGATTGCGCTCAAACCAAATGTCCTAGAACTAAATTTCCAAATGTAACTACTAGATTATGATAAAATACACTATTGGGTGAAGTTTGGTTTACTTCTGCGCAGCGGTTTGGGAGTTAACATCAAAATTACATTTCTCGGCCATATCGCATAGATCTCACTGTGAAAAGGCTTAAATGGCTTTTTTGACCTAAGTTTGAGGATTGCGCTCAAATCAAATGTCCTAGAACCAAATTTCCACATGTAACTACTAGATTGTGATACAATACACTAATGGGTGAAGTTTGGTTGACTTCTGCGCAGCGGTTTGGGAGTGAACATCAAAATTACATTTCTCGGCCATATCGCATAGATCTCACTGTGAAAAGGCTTAAATGACTTTTTTTTATTAAGTTTGAAGATTGCGCTCAAACGAAATGTCCTAAAACTAAATTTCCAAATGTAACTACTAGATTGTGATAAAATACACTATTGGGTGAAGTTTGGTTGACTTCTGCGCAGCGGTTTGGGAGTTAACATCAAAATTACATTTCTCGGCCATATCGCATAGATCTCACTGTGAAAAGGCTTAAATGGCTTTTTTGACCTAAGTTTGAGGATTGCGCTCAAAACAAATGTCCTAGAACCAAATTTCCACATGTAACTACTAGATTGTGATACAATACACTATTGTGTGAAGTTTGGTTGACTTCTGCGCAGCGGTTTGGGAGTTAACATCAAAATTACATTTCTCGGCCATATCGCATAGATCTCACTGTGAAAAGGCTTAAATGACTTTTTTTAATTAAGTTTGAAGATTGCGCTCAAACCAAATGTCCTAAAACTAAATTTCCAAATGTAACTACTAGATTGTGATAAAATACACTATTGGGTGAAGTTTGGTTGACTTCTGCGCAGCGGTTTGGGAGTTAACATCAAAATTACATTTCTCGGCCATATCGCATAGATCTCACTGTAAAAAGGCTTAAATGGCTTTTTTGACCTAAGTTTGAGAATTGCGCTCAAATCAACTGTCCTAGAACCAAATTTCCACATGTAACTACTAAATTGTGATACAATACACTATTGGGTGAAGTTTGGTTGACTTCTGCGCAGCGGTTTGGGAGTTAACATCAAAATTACATTTCTCGGCCAAATCGCATAGATCTCACTGTGAAAAGGCTTAAATGGCTTTTTTGACCTAAGTTTGAGAATTGCGCTCAAATCAAATGTCCTAGAACCAAATTTCCACATGTAACTACTAGATTGTGATACAATACACTATTGGGTGAAGTTTGGTTGACTTCTGCGCAGCGGTTTGGGAGTTAACATCAAAATTACATTTCTCGGCCATATCGCATAGATCTCACTGTGAAAAGGCTTAAATGACTTTTTTTAATTAAGTTTGAAGATTGCGCTCAAACCAAATGTCCTAGAACTAAATTTCCAAATGTAACTACTAGATTATGATAAAATACACTATTGGGTGAAGTTTGGTTTACTTCTGCGCAGCGGTTTGGGAGTTAACATCAAAATTACATTTCTCAGCCATATCGCATAGATCTCACTGTGAAAAGGCTTAAATGGCTTTTTTGACCTAAGTTTGATGATTGCGCTCAAAGCAAATGTCCTAGAACTAAATTTCCAAATGTAACTACTAGATTGTGATAAAATACACTATTGGGTGAAGTTTGGTTGACTTCTGCGCAGCGGTTTGGGAGTTAACATCAAAATTACATTTCTCAGCCATATCGCATAGATCTCACTGTGAAAAGGCTTAAATGGCTTTTTTGACCTAAGTTTGATGATTGCGCTCAAACCAAATGTCCTAGAACTAAATTTCGAAATGTAACTACTAGATTGTGATAAAATACACTATTGGGTGAAGTTTGGTTGACTTCTGCGCAGCGGTTTGGGAGTTAACATCAAAATTACATTTCTCGGCCATATCGCATAGATCTCACTGTGAAAAGGCTTAAATGGCTTTTTTGACCTAAGTTTGAGAATTGCGCTCAAATCAAATGTCCTAGAACCAAATTTCCACATGTAACTACTAGATTGTGATACAATACACTATTGGGTGAAGTTTGGTTTACTTCTGCGCAGCGGTTTGGGAGTTAACATCAAAATTACATTTCTCGGCCATATCGCATCGATCTCACTGTGAAAAGGCTTAAATGACTTTTTTTAATTAAGTTTGAAGATTGCGCTCAAACCAAATGTCCTAGAACTAAATTTCTAAATGTAACTACTAGATTGTGATAAAATACACTATTGGGTGAAGTTTGGTTGACTTCTGCGCAGCGGTTTGGGAGTGAACATCAAAATTACATTTCTCGGCCATATCGCATAGATCTCACTGTGAAAAGGCTTAAATGACTTTTTTTAATTAAGTTTGAAGATTGCGCTCAAACCAAATGTCCTAAAACTAAATTTCCAAATGTAACTACTAGATTGTGATAAAATACACTATTGGGTGAAGTTTGGTTGACTTCTGCGCAGCGGTTTGGGAGTTAACATCAAAATTACATTTCTCGGCCATATCGCATAGATCTCACTGTAAAAAGGCTTAAATGGCTTTTTTGACCTAAGTTTGAGAATTGCGCTCAAATCAACTGTCCTAGAACCAAATTTCCACATGTAACTACTAAATTGTGATACAATACACTATTGGGTGAAGTTTGGTTGACTTCTGCGCAGCGGTTTGGGAGTTAACATCAAAATTACATTTCTCGGCCAAATCGCATAGATCTCACTGTGAAAAGGCTTAAATGGCTTTTTTGACCTAAGTTTGAGAATTGCGCTCAAATCAAATGTCCTAGAACCAAATTTCCACATGTAATTACTACATTGTGATACAATACACTATTGGGTGAAGTTTGGTTTACTTCTGCGCAGCGGTTTGGGAGTTAACATCAAAATTACATTTCTCGGCCATATCGCATCGATCTCACTGTGAAAAGGCTTAAATGACTTTTTTTAATTAAGTTTGAAGATTGCGCTCAAACCAAATGTCCTAGAACTAAATTTCTAAATGTAACTACTAGATTGTGATAAAATACACTATTGGGTGAAGTTTGGTTGACTTCTGCGCAGCGGTTTGGGAGTTAACATCAAAATTACATTTCTCAGCCATATCGCATAGATCTCACTGTGAATAGGCTTAAATGGCTTTTTTGACCTAAGTTTGATGATTGCGCTCAAAGCAAATGTCCTAGAACTAAATTTCCAAATGTAACTACTAGATTGTGATAAAATACACTATTGGGTGAAGTTTGGTTGACTTCTGCGCAGCGGTTTGGGAGTTAACATCAAAATTACATTTCTCGGCCATATCGCATAGATCTCACTGTGAAAAGGCTTAAATGGCTTTTTTGACCTAAGTTTGAGAATTGCGCTCAAATCAAATGTCCTAGAACCAAATTTCCACATGTAACTACTAGATTGTGATACAATACACTATTGGGTGAAGTTTGGTTGACTTCTGCGCAGCGGTTTGGGAGTTAACATCAAAATTACATTTCTCGGCCATATCGCATAGATCTCACTGTGAAAAGGCTTAAATAACTTTTTTTAATTAAGTTTGAAGATTGCGCTCAAACCAAATGTCCTAGAACTAAATTTCCAAATGTAACTACTAGATTATGATAAAATACACTATTGGGTGAAGTTTGGTTTACTTCTGCGCAGCGGTTTGGGAGTTAACATCAAAATTACATTTCTCGGCCATATCGCATAGATCTCACTGTGAAAAGGCTTAAATGGCTTTTTTGACCTAAGTTTGAGGATTGCGCTCAAATCAAATGTCCTAGAACCAAATTTCCACATGTCACTACTAGATTGTGATACAATACACTAATGGGTGAAGTTTGGTTGACTTCTGCGCAGCGGTTTGGGAGTGAACATCAAAATTACATTTCTCGGCCATATCGCATAGATCTCACTGTGAAAAGGCTTAAATGACTTTTTTTAATTAAGTTTGAAGATTGCGCTCAAACCAAATGTCCTAAAACTAAATTTCCAAATGTAACTACTAGATTGTGATAAAATACACTATTGGGTGAAGTTTGGTTGACTTCTGCGCAGCGGTTTGGGAGTTAACATCAAAATTACATTTCTCGGCCATATCGCATAGATCTCACTGTGAAAAGGCTTAAATGGCTTTTTTGACCTAAGTTTGAGGATTGCGCTCAAAACAAATGTCCTAGAACCAAATTTCCACATGTAACTACTAGATTGTGATACAATACACTATTGTGTGAAGTTTGGTTGACTTCTGCGCAGCGGTTTGGGAGTTAACATCAAAATTACATTTCTCGGCCATATCGCATAGATCTCACTGTGAAAAGGCTTAAATGACTTTTTTTAATTAAGTTTGAAGATTGCGCTCAAACCAAATGTCCTAAAACTAAATTTCCAAATGTAACTACTAGATTGTGATAAAATACACTATTGGGTGAAGTTTGGTTGACTTCTGCGCAGCGGTTTGGGAGTTAACATCAAAATTACATTTCTCGGCCATATCGCATAGATCTCACTGTAAAAAGGCTTAAATGGCTTTTTTGACCTAAGTTTGAGAATTGCGCTCAAATCAACTGTCCTAGAACCAAATTTCCACATGTAACTACTAAATTGTGATACAATACACTATTGGGTGAAGTTTGGTTGACTTCTGCGCAGCGGTTTGGGAGTTAACATCAAAATTACATTTCTCGGCCAAATCGCATAGATCTCACTGTGAAAAGGCTTAAATGGCTTTTTTGACCTAAGTTTGATGATTGCGCTCAAAGCAAATGTCCTAGAACTAAATTTCCAAATGTAACTACTAGATTGTGATAAAATACACTATTGGGTGAAGTTTGGTTGACTTCTGCGCAGCGGTTTGGGAGTTAACATCAAAATTACATTTCTCGGCCATATCGCATAGATCTCACTGTGAAAAGGCTTAAATGGCTTTTTTGACCTAAGTTTGAGAATTGCGCTCAAATCAAATGTCCTAGAACCAAATTTCCACATGTAACTACTAGATTGTGATACAATACACTATTGGGTGAAGTTTGGTTGACTTCTGCGCAGCGGTTTGGGAGTTAACATCAAAATTACATTTCTCGGCCATATCGCATAGATCTCACTGTGAAAAGGCTTAAATAACTTTTTTTAATTAAGTTTGAAGATTGCGCTCAAACCAAATGTCCTAGAACTAAATTTCCAAATGTAACTACTAGATTATGATAAAATACACTATTGGGTGAAGTTTGGTTTACTTCTGCGCAGCGGTTTGGGAGTTAACATCAAAATTACATTTCTCGGCCATATCGCATAGATCTCACTGTGAAAAGGCTTAAATGGCTTTTTTGACCTAAGTTTGAGGATTGCGCTCAAATCAAATGTCCTAGAACCAAATTTCCACATGTCACTACTAGATTGTGATACAATACACTAATGGGTGAAGTTTGGTTGACTTCTGCGCAGCGGTTTGGGAGTGAACATCAAAATTACATTTCTCGGCCATATCGCATAGATCTCACTGTGAAAAGGCTTAAATGACTTTTTTTAATTAAGTTTGAAGATTGCGCTCAAACCAAATGTCCTAAAACTAAATTTCCAAATGTAACTACTAGATTGTGATAAAATACACTATTGGGTGAAGTTTGGTTGACTTCTGCGCAGCGGTTTGGGAGTTAACATCAAAATTACATTTCTCGGCCATATCGCATAGATCTCACTGTGAAAAGGCTTAAATGGCTTTTTTGACCTAAGTTTGAGGATTGCGCTCAAAACAAATGTCCTAGAACCAAATTTCCACATGTAACTACTAGATTGTGATACAATACACTATTGTGTGAAGTTTGGTTGACTTCTGCGCAGCGGTTTGGGAGTTAACATCAAAATTACATTTCTCGGCCATATCGCATAGATCTCACTGTGAAAAGGCTTAAATGACTTTTTTTAATTAAGTTTGAAGATTGCGCTCAAACCAAATGTCCTAAAACTAAATTTCCAAATGTAACTACTAGATTGTGATAAAATACACTATTGGGTGAAGTTTGGTTGACTTCTGCGCAGCGGTTTGGGAGTTAACATCAAAATTACATTTCTCGGCCATATCGCATAGATCTCACTGTGAAAAGGCTTAAATGGCTTTTTTGACCTAAGTTTGAGGATTGCGCTCAAAACAAATGTCCTAGAACCAAATTTCCACATGTAACTACTAGATTGTGATACAATACACTATTGTGTGAAGTTTGGTTGACTTCTGCGCAGCGGTTTGGGAGTTAACATCAAAATTACATTTCTCGGCCATATCGCATAGATCTCACTGTGAAAAGGCTTAAATGACTTTTTTTAATTAAGTTTGAAGATTGCGCTCAAACCAAATGTCCTAGAACTAAATTTCTAAATGTAAATACTAGATTGTGATAAAATACACTATTGGGTGAAGTTTGGTTGACTTCTGCGCAGCGGTTTGGGAGTGAACATCAAAATTACATTTCTCGGCCATATCGCATAGATCTCACTGTGAAAAGGCTTAAATGACTTTTTTTAATTAAGTTTGAAGATTGCGCTCAAACCAAATGTCCTAAAACTAAATTTCCAAATGTAACTACTAGATTGTGATAAAATACACTATTGGGTGAAGTTTGGTTGACTTCTGCGCAGCGGTTTGGGAGTTAACATCAAAATTACATTTCTCGGCCATATCGCATAGATCTCACTGTAAAAAGGCTTAAATGGCTTTTTTGACCTAAGTTTGAGAATTGCGCTCAAATCAACTGTCCTAGAACCAAATTTCCACATGTAACTACTAAATTGTGATACAATACACTATTGGGTGAAGTTTGGTTGACTTCTGCGCAGCGGTTTGGGAGTTAACATCAAAATTACATTTCTCGGCCAAATCGCATAGATCTCACTGTGAAAAGGCTTAAATGGCTTTTTTGACCTAAGTTTGAGAATTGCGCTCAAATCAAATGTCCTAGAACCAAATTTCCACATGTAACTACTAGATTGTGATACAATACACTATTGGGTGAAGTTTGGTTGACTTCTGCGCAGCGGTTTGGGAGTTAACATCAAAATTACATTTCTCGGCCATATCGCATAGATCTCACTGTGAAAAGGCTTAAATGACTTTTTTTAATTAAGTTTGAAGATTGCGCTCAAACCAAATGTCCTAGAACTAAATTTCCAAATGTAACTACTAGATTATGATAAAATACACTATTGGGTGAAGTTTGGTTTACTTCTGCGCAGCGGTTTGGGAGTTAACATCAAAATTACATTTCTCAGCCATATCGCATAGATCTCACTGTGAAAAGGCTTAAATGGCTTTTTTGACCTAAGTTTGATGATTGCGCTCAAAGCAAATGTCCTAGAACTAAATTTCCAAATGTAACTACTAGATTGTGATAAAATACACTATTGGGTGAAGTTTGGTTGACTTCTGCGCAGCGGTTTGGGAGTTAACATCAAAATTACATTTCTCAGCCATATCGCATAGATCTCACTGTGAAAAGGCTTAAATGGCTTTTTTGACCTAAGTTTGATGATTGCGCTCAAACCAAATGTCCTAGAACTAAATTTCGAAATGTAACTACTAGATTGTGATAAAATACACTATTGGGTGAAGTTTGGTTGACTTCTGCGCAGCGGTTTGGGAGTTAACATCAAAATTACATTTCTCGGCCATATCGCATAGATCTCACTGTGAAAAGGCTTAAATGGGTTTTTTGACCTAAGTTTGAGAATTGCGCTCAAATCAAATGTCCTAGAACCAAATTTCCACATGTAACTACTAGATTGTGATACAATACACTATTGGGTGAAGTTTGGTTTACTTCTGCGCAGCGGTTTGGGAGTTAACATCAAAATTACATTTCTCGGCCATATCGCATCGATCTCACTGTGAAAAGGCTTAAATGACTTTTTTTAATTAAGTTTGAAGATTGCGCTCAAACCAAATGTCCTAGAACTAAATTTCTAAATGTAACTACTAGATTGTGATAAAATACACTATTGGGTGAAGTTTGGTTGACTTCTGCGCAGCGGTTTGGGAGTGAACATCAAAATTACATTTCTCGGCCATATCGCATAGATCTCACTGTGAAAAGGCTTAAATGACTTTTTTTAATTAAGTTTGAAGATTGCGCTCAAACCAAATGTCCTAAAACTAAATTTCCAAATGTAACTACTAGATTGTGATAAAATACACTATTGGGTGAAGTTTGGTTGACTTCTGCGCAGCGGTTTGGGAGTTAACATCAAAATTACATTTCTCGGCCATATCGCATAGATCTCACTGTAAAAAGGCTTAAATGGCTTTTTTGACCTAAGTTTGAGAATTGCGCTCAAATCAACTGTCCTAGAACCAAATTTCCACATGTAACTACTAAATTGTGATACAATACACTATTGGGTGAAGTTTGGTTGACTTCTGCGCAGCGGTTTGGGAGTTAACATCAAAATTACATTTCTCGGCCAAATCGCATAGATCTCACTGTGAAAAGGCTTAAATGGCTTTTTTGACCTAAGTTTGAGAATTGCGCTCAAATCAAATGTCCTAGAACCAAATTTCCACATGTAACTACTAGATTGTGATACAATACACTATTGGGTGAAGTTTGGTTGACTTCTGCGCAGCGGTTTGGGAGTTAACATCAAAATTACATTTCTCGGCCATATCGCATAGATCTCACTGTGAAAAGGCTTAAATGACTTTTTTTAATTAAGTTTGAAGATTGCGCTCAAACCAAATGTCCTAAAACTAAATTTCCAAATGTAACTACTAGATTGTGATAAAATACACTATTGGGTGAAGTTTGGTTGACTTCTGCGCAGCGGTTTGGGAGTTAACATCAAAATTACATTTCTCGGCCATATCGCATAGATCTCACTGTAAAAAGGCTTAAATGGCTTTTTTGACCTAAGTTTGAGAATTGCGCTCAAATCAACTGTCCTAGAACCAAATTTCCACATGTAACTACTAAATTGTGATACAATACACTATTGGGTGAAGTTTGGTTGACTTCTGCGCAGCGGTTTGGGAGTTAACATCAAAATTACATTTCTCGGCCAAATCGCATAGATCTCACTGTGAAAAGGCTTAAATGGCTTTTTTGACCTAAGTTTGAGAATTGCGCTCAAATCAAATGTCCTAGAACCAAATTTCCACATGTAACTACTAGATTGTGATACAATACACTATTGGGTGAAGTTTGGTTGACTTCTGCGCAGCGGTTTGGGAGTTAACATCAAAATTACATTTCTCGGCCATATCGCATAGATCTCACTGTGAAAAGGCTTAAATGACTTTTTTTAATTAAGTTTGAAGATTGCGCTCAAACCAAATGTCCTAGAACTAAATTTCCAAATGTAACTACTAGATTATGATAAAATACACTATTGGGTGAAGTTTGGTTTACTTCTGCGCAGCGGTTTGGGAGTTAACATCAAAATTACATTTCTCAGCCATATCGCATAGATCTCACTGTGAAAAGGCTTAAATGGCTTTTTTGACCTAAGTTTGATGATTGCGCTCAAAGCAAATGTCCTAGAACTAAATTTCCAAATGTAACTACTAGATTGTGATAAAATACACTATTGGGTGAAGTTTGGTTGACTTCTGCGCAGCGGTTTGGGAGTTAACATCAAAATTACATTTCTCAGCCATATCGCATAGATCTCACTGTGAAAAGGCTTAAATGGCTTTTTTGACCTAAGTTTGATGATTGCGCTCAAACCAAATGTCCTAGAACTAAATTTCGAAATGTAACTACTAGATTGTGATAAAATACACTATTGGGTGAAGTTTGGTTGACTTCTGCGCAGCGGTTTGGGAGTTAACATCAAAATTACATTTCTCGGCCATATCGCATAGATCTCACTGTGAAAAGGCTTAAATGGCTTTTTTGACCTAAGTTTGAGAATTGCGCTCAAATCAAATGTCCTAGAACCAAATTTCCACATGTAACTACTAGATTGTGATACAATACACTATTGGGTGAAGTTTGGTTTACTTCTGCGCAGCGGTTTGGGAGTTAACATCAAAATTACATTTCTCGGCCATATCGCATCGATCTCACTGTGAAAAGGCTTAAATGACTTTTTTTAATTAAGTTTGAAGATTGCGCTCAAACCAAATGT
Organism: Corythoichthys intestinalis; assembly: GCF_030265065.1. Classification (NCBI taxonomy): domain Eukaryota; kingdom Metazoa; phylum Chordata; class Actinopteri; order Syngnathiformes; family Syngnathidae; genus Corythoichthys; species Corythoichthys intestinalis. Next base: position 55,743,292 of record NC_080408.1, read on the forward strand.
CCTAGAACTAAATTTCTAAATGTAACTACTAGATTGTGATAAAATACACTATTGGGTGAAGTTTGGTTGACTTCTGCGCAGCGGTTTGGGAGTGAACATCAAAATTACATTTCTCGGCCATATCGCATAGATCTCACTGTGAAAAGGCTTAAATGACTTTTTTTAATTAAGTTTGAAGATTGCGCTCAAACCAAATGTCCTAAAACTAAATTTCCAAATGTAACTACTAGATTGTGATAAAATACACTATTGGGTGAAGTTTGGTTGACTTCTGCGCAGCGGTTTGGGAGTTAACATCAAAATTACATTTCTCGGCCATATCGCATAGATCTCACTGTAAAAAGGCTTAAATGGCTTTTTTGACCTAAGTTTGAGAATTGCGCTCAAATCAACTGTCCTAGAACCAAATTTCCACATGTAACTACTAAATTGTGATACAATACACTATTGGGTGAAGTTTGGTTGACTTCTGCGCAGCGGTTTGGGAGTTAACATCAAAATTACATTTCTCGGCCAAATCGCATAGATCTCACTGTGAAAAGGCTTAAATGGCTTTTTTGACCTAAGTTTGAGAATTGCGCTCAAATCAAATGTCCTAGAACCAAATTTCCACATGTAACTACTAGATTGTGATACAATACACTATTGGGTGAAGTTTGGTTGACTTCTGCGCAGCGGTTTGGGAGTTAACATCAAAATTACATTTCTCGGCCATATCGCATAGATCTCACTGTGAAAAGGCTTAAATGACTTTTTTTAATTAAGTTTGAAGATTGCGCTCAAACCAAATGTCCTAGAACTAAATTTCCAAATGTAACTACTAGATTATGATAAAATACACTATTGGGTGAAGTTTGGTTTACTTCTGCGCAGCGGTTTGGGAGTTAACATCAAAATTACATTTCTCAGCCATATCGCATAGATCTCACTGTGAAAAGGCTTAAATGGCTTTTTTGACCTAAGTTTGATAATTGCGCTCAAAGCAAATGTCCTAGAACTAAATTTCCAAATGTAACTACTAGATTGTGATAAAATACACTATTGGGTGAAGTTTGGTTGACTTCTGCGCAGCGGTTTGGGAGTTAACATCAAAATTACATTTCTCAGCCATATCGCATAGATCTCACTGTGAAAAGGCTTAAATGGCTTTTTTGACCTAAGTTTGATGATTGCGCTCAAACCAAATGTCCTAGTACTAAATTTCGAAATGTAACTACTAGATTGTGATAAAATACACTATTGGGTGAAGTTTGGTTGACTTCTGCGCAGCGGTTTGGGAGTTAACATCAAAATTACATTTCTCGGCCATATCGCATAGATCTCACTGTGAAAAGGCTTAAATGGCTTTTTTGACCTAAGTTTGAGAATTGCGCTCAAATCAAATGTCCTAGAACCAAATTTCCACATGTAACTACTAGATTGTGATACAATACACTATTGGGTGAAGTTTGGTTGACTTCTGCGCAGCGGTTTGGGAGTTAACATCAAAATTACATTTCTCGGCCATATCGCATAGATCTCACTGTGAAAAGGCTTAAATAACTTTTTTTAATTAAGTTTGAAGATTGCGCTCAAACCAAATGTCCTAGAACTAAATTTCCAAATGTAACTACTAGATTATGATAAAATACACTATTGGGTGAAGTTTGGTTTACTTCTGCGCAGCGGTTTGGGAGTTAACATCAAAATTACATTTCTCGGCCATATCGCATAGATCTCACTGTGAAAAGGCTTAAATGGCTTTTTTGACCTAAGTTTGAGGATTGCGCTCAAATCAAATGTCCTAGAACCAAATTTCCACATGTCACTACTAGATTGTGATACAATACACTAATGGGTGAAGTTTGGTTGACTTCTGCGCAGCGGTTTGGGAGTGAACATCAAAATTACATTTCTCGGCCATATCGCATAGATCTCACTGTGAAAAGGCTTAAATGACTTTTTTTAATTAAGTTTGAAGATTGCGCTCAAACCAAATGTCCTAAAACTAAATTTCCAAATGTAACTACTAGATTGTGATAAAATACACTATTGGGTGAAGTTTGGTTGACTTCTGCGCAGCGGTTTGGGAGTTAACATCAAAATTACATTTCTCGGCCATATCGCATAGATCTCACTGTGAAAAGGCTTAAATGGCTTTTTTGACCTAAGTTTGAGGATTGCGCTCAAAACAAATGTCCTAGAACCAAATTTCCACATGTAACTACTAGATTGTGATACAATACACTATTGTGTGAAGTTTGGTTGACTTCTGCGCAGCGGTTTGGGAGTTAACATCAAAATTACATTTCTCGGCCATATCGCATAGATCTCACTGTGAAAAGGCTTAAATGACTTTTTTTAATTAAGTTTGAAGATTGCGCTCAAACCAAATGTCCTAAAACTAAATTTCCAAATGTAACTACTAGATTGTGATAAAATACACTATTGGGTGAAGTTTGGTTGACTTCTGCGCAGCGGTTTGGGAGTTAACATCAAAATTACATTTCTCGGCCATATCGCATAGATCTCACTGTAAAAAGGCTTAAATGGCTTTTTTGACCTAAGTTTGAGAATTGCGCTCAAATCAACTGTCCTAGAACCAAATTTCCACATGTAACTACTAAATTGTGATACAATACACTATTGGGTGAAGTTTGGTTGACTTCTGCGCAGCGGTTTGGGAGTTAACATCAAAATTACATTTCTCGGCCAAATCGCATAGATCTCACTGTGAAAAGGCTTAAATGGCTTTTTTGACCTAAGTTTGAGAATTGCGCTCAAATCAAATGTCCTAGAACCAAATTTCCACATGTAACTACTAGATTGTGATACAATACACTATTGGGTGAAGTTTGGTTGACTTCTGCGCAGCGGTTTGGGAGTTAACATCAAAATTACATTTCTCGGCCATATCGCATAGATCTCACTGTGAAAAGGCTTAAATGACTTTTTTTAATTAAGTTTGAAGATTGCGCTCAAACCAAATGTCCTAGAACTAAATTTCCAAATGTAACTACTAGATTATGATAAAATACACTATTGGGTGAAGTTTGGTTTACTTCTGCGCAGCGGTTTGGGAGTTAACATCAAAATTACATTTCTCAGCCATATCGCATAGATCTCACTGTGAAAAGGCTTAAATGGCTTTTTTGACCTAAGTTTGATGATTGCGCTCAAAGCAAATGTCCTAGAACTAAATTTCCAAATGTAACTACTAGATTGTGATAAAATACACTATTGGGTGAAGTTTGGTTGACTTCTGCGCAGCGGTTTGGGAGTTAACATCAAAATTACATTTCTCGGCCATATCGCATAGATCTCACTGTGAAAAGGCTTAAATGGCTTTTTTGACCTAAGTTTGAGAATTGCGCTCAAATCAAATGTCCTAGAACCAAATTTCCACATGTAACTACTAGATTGTGATACAATACACTATTGGGTGAAGTTTGGTTGACTTCTGCGCAGCGGTTTGGGAGTTAACATCAAAATTACATTTCTCGGCCATATCGCATAGATCTCACTGTGAAAAGGCTTAAATGACTTTTTTTAATTAAGTTTGAAGATTGCGTTCAAACCAAATGTCCTAGAACTAAATTTCCAAATGTAACTACTAGATTGGGATAAAATACACTATTGGGTGAAGTTTGGTTGACTTCTGCGCAGCGGTTTGGGAGTTAACATCAAAATTACATTTCTCGGCCATATCGCATAGATCTCACTGTGAAAAGGCTTAAATGGCTTTTTTGACCTAAGTTTGAGAATTGCGCTCAAATCAAATGTCCTAGAACCAAATTTCCACATGTAACTACTAGATTGTGATACAATACACTATTGGGTGAAGTTTGGTTGACTTCTGCGCAGCGGTTTGGGAGTTAACATCAAAATTACATTTCTCGGCCATATCGCATAGATCTCACTGTGAAAAGGCTTAAATAACTTTTTTTAATTAAGTTTGAAGATTGCGCTCAAACCAAATGTCCTAGAACTAAATTTCCAAATGTAACTACTAGATTATGATAAAATACACTATTGGGTGAAGTTTGGTTTACTTCTGCGCAGCGGTTTGGGAGTTAACATCAAAATTACATTTCTCGGCCATATCGCATAGATCTCACTGTGAAAAGGCTTAAATGGCTTTTTTGACCTAAGTTTGAGGATTGCGCTCAAATCAAATGTCCTAGAACCAAATTTCCACATGTAACTACTAGATTGTGATACAATACACTAATGGGTGAAGTTTGGTTGACTTCTGCGCAGCGGTTTGGGAGTGAACATCAAAATTACATTTCTCGGCCATATCGCATAGATCTCACTGTGAAAAGGCTTAAATGACTTTTTTTAATTAAGTTTGAAGATTGCGCTCAAACCAAATGTCCTAAAACTAAATTTCCAAATGTAACTACTAGATTGTGATAAAATACACTATTGGGTGAAGTTTGGTTGACTTCTGCGCAGCGGTTTGGGAGTTAACATCAAAATTACATTTCTCGGCCATATCGCATAGATCTCACTGTGAAAAGGCTTAAATGGCTTTTTTGACCTAAGTTTGAGGATTGCGCTCAAAACAAATGTCCTAGAACCAAATTTCCACATGTAACTACTAGATTGTGATACAATACACTATTGTGTGAAGTTTGGTTGACTTCTGCGCAGCGGTTTGGGAGTTAACATCAAAATTACATTTCTCGGCCATATCGCATAGATCTCACTGTGAAAAGGCTGAAATGACTTTTTTTAATTAAGTTTGAAGATTGCGCTCAAACCAAATGTCCTAAAACTAAATTTCCAAATGTAACTACTAGATTGTGATAAAATACACTATTGGGTGAAGTTTGGTTGACTTCTGCGCAGCGGTTTGGGAGTTAACATCAAAATTACATTTCTCGGCCATATCGCATAGATCTCACTGTAAAAAGGCTTAAATGGCTTTTTTGACCTAAGTTTGAGAATTGCGCTCAAATCAACTGTCCTAGAACCAAATTTCCACATGTAACTACTAAATTGTGATACAATACACTACTGGGTAAAGTTTGGTTGACTTCTGCGCAGCGGTTTGGGAGTTAACATCAAAATTACATTTCTCGGCCAAATCGCATAGATCTCACTGTGAAAAGGCTTAAATGGCTTTTTTGACCTAAGTTTGAGAATTGCGCTCAAATCAAATGTCCTAGAACCAAATTTCCACATGTAACTACTAGATTGTGATACAATACACTATTGGGTGAAGTTTGGTTGACTTCTGCGCAGCGGTTTGGGAGTTAACATCAAAATTACATTTCTCGGCCATATCGCATAGATCTCACTGTGAAAAGGCTTAAATGACTTTTTTTAATTAAGTTTGAAGATTGCGCTCAAACCAAATGTCCTAGAACTAAATTTCTACATGTAACTACTAGATTGTGATAAAATCCACTATTGGGTGAAGTTTGGTTGACTTCTGCGCAGCGGTTTGGGAGTTAACATCAAAATTACATTTCTCATCCATATCGCATAGATCTCACTGTGAAAAGGCTTAAATGGCTTTTTTGACCTAAGTTTGATGATTGCGCTCAAAGCAAATGTCCTAGAACTAAATTTCCAAATGTAACTACTAGATTGTGATAAAATACACTATTGGGTGAAGTTTGGTTGACTTCTGCGCAGCGGTTTGGGAGTTAACATCAAAATTACATTTCTCGGCCATATCGCATAGATCTCACTGTGAAAAGGCTTAAATGGCTTTTTTGACCTAAGTTTGAGAATTGCGCTCAAATCAAATGTCCTAGAACCAAATTTCCACATGTAACTACTAGATTGTGATACAATACACTATTGGGTGAAGTTTGGTTGACTTCTGCGCAGCGGTTTGGGAGTTAACATCAAAATTACATTTCTCGGCCATATCGCATAGATCTCACTGTGAAAAGGCTTAAATGGCTTTTTTGACCTAAGTTTGAGGATTGCGCTCAAATCAAATGTCCTAGAACCAAATTTCCACATGTAACTACTAGATTGTGATACAATACACTATTGGGTGAAGTTTGGTTGTCTTCTGCGCAGCGGTTTGGGAGTGAACATCAAAATTACATTTCTCGGCCATATCGCATAGATCTCACTGTGAAAAGGCTTAAATGACTTTTTTTAATTAAGTTTTGAAGATTGCGCTCAAACCAAATGTCCTAGAACTAAATTTCTAAATGTAACTACTAGATTGTGATAAAATACACTATTGGGTGAAATTTGGTTGACTTCTGCGCAGCGGTTTGGGAGTTAACATCAAAATTACATTTCTCGGCAATATCGCATAGATCTCACTGTGAAAAGGCTGAAATGACTTTTTTAATTAAGTTTGATGATTGCGCTCAAACCAAATGTCCTAGAACGAAATTTCCAAATGTAACTACTAGATTGTGATACAATACACTATTGGGTGAAGTTTGGTTGACTTCTGCGCAGCGGTTTGGGAGTTAACATCAAAATTACATTTCTCAGCCATATCGCGTAGATCTCACTGTGAAAAGGCTTAAATGGCTTTTTTGACCTAAGTTTGAGGATTGCGCTCAAATCAAATGTCCTAGAACCAAATTTCCACATGTAACTACTAGATTGTGATACAATACACTATTGGGTGAAGTTTGGTTTACTTCTGCGCAGCGGTTTGGGAGTTAACATCAAAATTACATTTCTCGGCCATATCGCATAGATCTCACTGTGAAAAGGCTTAAATGGCTTTTTTGACCTAAGTTTGAGGATTGCGCTCAAACCAAATGTCCTAGAACCAAATTTCCACATGTAACTACTAGATTGTCATATAATACACTATTGGGTGAAGTTTGGTTTACTTCTGCGCAGCGGTTTGGCAGTTAACATCAAAATTACATTTCTCGGCCATATCGCATAGATCTCACTGTGAAAAGGCTTAAATGGCTTTTTTGACCTAAGTTTGAGGATTGCGCTCAAATCAAATGTCCTAGAACCAAATTTCCACATGTAACTACTAGATTGTGATACAATACACTATTGGGTGAAGTTTGGTTGACTTCTGCGCAGCGGTTTGGGAGATAACATCAAAATTACATTTCTCGGCCATATCGCATAGATCTCACTGTGAAAAGGCTTAAATGACTTTTTTAATTAAGTTTGATGATTGCGCTCAAACCAAATGTCCTAGAACTAAATTTCCAAATGTAACTACTAGATTGTGATAAAATACACTATTGGGTGAAGTTTGGTTGACTTCGGCGCAGCGGTTTGGGAGTTAACATCAAAATTACATTTCTCAGCCATATCGCATAGATCTCACTGTGAAAAGGCTTAAATGACTTTTTTTAATTAAGTTTGAAGAATGCGCTCAAACCCAATGTCCTAGAACTAAATTTCCAAATGTAACTACTAGATTATGATAAAATACACTATTGGGTGAAGTTTGGTTGACTTCTGCGCAGCGGTTTGGGAGTTAACATCAAAATTACATTTCTCGGCCATATCGCATAGATCTCACTGTAAAAAGGCTTAAATGGCTTTTTTGACCTAAGTTTGAGGATTGCGCTCAAATCAAATGTCCTAGAACCAAATTTCCACATGTAACTACTAGATTGTGATACAATACACTATTGGGTGAAGTTTGGTTTACTTCTGCGCAGCGGTTTGGGAGTTAACATCAAAATTACATTTCTCGGCCATATCGCATAGATCTCACTGTGAAAAGGCTTAAATGACTTTTTTTAATTAAGTTTGAGGATTGCGCTCAAATCAAATGTCCTAGAACTAAATTTCTACATGTAACTACTAGATTGTGATACAATACACTAATGGGTGAAGTTTGGTTGACTTCTGCGCAGCGGTTTGGGAGTGAACATCAAAATTACATTTCTCGGCCATATCGCATAGATCTCACTGTGAAAAGGCTTAAATGACTTTTTTTAATTAAGTTTGAAGATTGCGCTCAAACCAAATGTCCTAAAACTAAATTTCCAAATGTAACTACTAGATTGTGATAAAATACACTATTGGGTGAAGTTTGGTTGACTTCTGCGCAGCGGTTTGGGAGTTAACATCAAAATTACATTTCTCGGCCATATCGCATAGATCTCACTGTGAAAAGGCTTAAATGGCTTTTTTGACCTAAGTTTGAGGATTGCGCTCAAAACAAATGTCCTAGAACCAAATTTCCACATGTAACTACTAGATTGTGATACAATACACTATTGTGTGAAGTTTGGTTGACTTCTGCGCAGCGGTTTGGGAGTTAACATCAAAATTACATTTCTCGGCCATATCGCATAGATCTCACTGTGAAAAGGCTTAAATGACTTTTTTTAATTAAGTTTGAAGATTGCGCTCAAACCAAATGTCCTAAAACTAAATTTCCAAATGTAACTACTAGATTGTGATAAAATACACTATTGGGTGAAGTTTGGTTGACTTCTGCGCAGCGGTTTGGGAGTTAACATCAAAATTACATTTCTCGGCCATATCGCATAGATCTCACTGTAAAAAGGCTTAAATGGCTTTTTTGACCTAAGTTTGAGAATTGCGCTCAAATCAACTGTCCTAGAACCAAATTTCCACATGTAACTACTAAATTGTGATACAATACACTATTGGGTAAAGTTTGGTTGACTTCTGCGCAGCGGTTTGGGAGTTAACATCAAAATTACATTTCTCGGCCAAATCGCATAGATCTCACTGTGAAAAGGCTTAAATGGCTTTTTTGACCTAAGTTTGAGAATTGCGCTCAAATCAAATGTCCTAGAACCAAATTTCCACATGTAACTACTAGATTGTGATACAATACACTATTGGGTGAAGTTTGGTTGACTTCTGCGCAGCGGTTTGGGAGTTAACATCAAAATTACATTTCTCGGCCATATCGCATAGATCTCACTGTGAAAAGGCTTAAATGACTTTTTTTAATTAAGTTTGAAGATTGCGCTCAAACCAAATGTCCTAGAACTAAATTTCTACATGTAACTACTAGATTGTGATAAAATCCACTATTGGGTGAAGTTTGGTTGACTTCTGCGCAGCGGTTTGGGAGTTAACATCAAAATTACATTTCTCAGCCATATCGCATAGATCTCACTGTGAAAAGGCTTAAATGGCTTTTTTGACCTAAGTTTGATGATTGCGCTCAAAGCAAATGTCCTAGAACTAAATTTCCAAATGTAACTACTAGATTGTGATAAAATACACTATTGGGTGAAGTTTGGTTGACTTCTGCGCAGCGGTTTGGGAGTTAACATCAAAATTACATTTCTCGGCCATATCGCATAGATCTCACTGTGAAAAGGCTTAAATGGCTTTTTTGACCTAAGTTTGAGAATTGCGCTCAAATCAAATGTCCTAGAACCAAATTTCCACATGTAACTACTAGATTGTGATACAATACACTATTGGGTGAAGTTTGGTTGACTTCTGCGCAGCGGTTTGGGAGTTAACATCAAAATTACATTTCTCGGCCATATCGCATAGATCTCACTGTGAAAAGGCTTAAATGGCTTTTTTGACCTAAGTTTGAGGATTGCGCTCAAATCAAATGTCCTAGAACCAAATTTCCACATGTAACTACTAGATTGTGATACAATACACTATTGGGTGAAGTTTGGTTGTCTTCTGCGCAGCGGTTTGGGAGTGAACATCAAAATTACATTTCTCGGCCATATCGCATAGATCTCACTGTGAAAAGGCTTAAATGACTTTTTTTAATTAAGTTTGAAGATTGCGCTCAAACCAAATGTCCTAGAACTAAATTTCTAAATGTAACTACTAGATTGTGATAAAATACACTATTGGGTGAAATTTGGTTGACTTCTGCGCAGCGGTTTGGGAGTTAACATCAAAATTACATTTCTCGGCAATATCGCATAGATCTCACTGTGAAAAGGCTGAAATGACTTTTTTAATTAAGTTTGATGATTGCGCTCAAACCAAATGTCCTAGAACGAAATTTCCAAATGTAACTACTAGATTGTGATACAATACACTATTGGGTGAAGTTTGGTTGACTTCTGCGCAGCGGTTTGGGAGTTAACATCAAAATTACATTTCTCAGCCATATCGCGTAGATCTCACTGTGAAAAGGCTTAAATGGCTTTTTTGACCTAAGTTTGAGGATTGCGCTCAAATCAAATGTCCTAGAACCAAATTTCCACATGTAACTACTAGATTGTGATACAATACACTATTGGGTGAAGTTTGGTTTACTTCTGCGCAGCGGTTTGGGAGTTAACATCAAAATTACATTTCTCGGCCATATCGCATAGATCTCACTGTGAAAAGGCTTAAATGGCTTTTTTGACCTAAGTTTGAGGATTGCGCTCAAACCAAATGTCCTAGAACCAAATTTCCACATGTAACTACTAGATTGTCATATAATACACTATTGGGTGAAGTTTGGTTTACTTCTGCGCAGCGGTTTGGCAGTTAACATCAAAATTACATTTCTCGGCCATATCGCATAGATCTCACTGTGAAAAGGCTTAAATGGCTTTTTTGACCTAAGTTTGAGGATTGCGCTCAAATCAAATGTCCTAGAACCAAATTTCCACATGTAACTACTAGATTGTGATACAATACACTATTGGGTGAAGTTTGGTTGACTTCTGCGCAGCGGTTTGGGAGATAACATCAAAATTACATTTCTCGGCCATATCGCATAGATCTCACTGTGAAAAGGCTTAAATGACTTTTTTAATTAAGTTTGATGATTGCGCTCAAACCAAATGTCCTAGAACTAAATTTCCAAATGTAACTACTAGATTGTGATAAAATACACTATTGGGTGAAGTTTGGTTGACTTCGGCGCAGCGGTTTGGGAGTTAACATCAAAATTACATTTCTCAGCCATATCGCATAGATCTCACTGTGAAAAGGCTTAAATGACTTTTTTTAATTAAGTTTGAAGAATGCGCTCAAACCCAATGTCCTAGAACTAAATTTCCAAATGTAACTACTAGATTATGATAAAATACACTATTGGGTGAAGTTTGGTTGACTTCTGCGCAGCGGTTTGGGAGTTAACATCAAAATTACATTTCTCGGCCATATCGCATAGATCTCACTGTAAAAAGGCTTAAATGGCTTTTTTGACCTAAGTTTGAGGATTGCGCTCAAATCAAATGTCCTAGAACCAAATTTCCACATGTAACTACTAGATTGTGATACAATACACTATTGGGTGAAGTTTGGTTTACTTCTGCGCAGCGGTTTGGGAGTTAACATCAAAATTACATTTCTCGGCCATATCGCATAGATCTCACTGTGAAAAGGCTTAAATGACTTTTTTTAATTAAGTTTGAAGATTGCGCTCAAACCAAATGTCCTAGAACTAAATTTCTACATGTAACTACTAGATTGTGATAAAATCCACTATTGGGTGAAGTTTGGTTGACTGCTGCGCAGCGGTTTGGGAGTTAACATCAAAATTACATTTCTCAGCCATATCGCATAGATCTCACTGTGAAAAGGCTTAAATGGCTTTTTTGACCTAAGTTTGATGATTGCGCTCAAACCAAATGTCCTAGAACTAAATTTCCAAATGTAACTACTAGATTGTGATAAAATACACTATTGGGTGAAGTTTGGTTGACTTCTGCGCAGCGGTTTGGGAGTTAACATCAAAATTACATTTCTCGGCCATATCGCATAGATCTCACTGTGAAAAGGCTTAAATGACTTTTTTTAATTAAGTTTGAAGATTGCGCTCAAACCAAATGTCCTAGAACTAAATTTCTACATGTAACTACTAGATTGTGATAAAATCCACTATTGGGTGAAGTTTGGTTGACTTCTGCGCAGCGGTTTGGGAGTTAACATCAAAATTACATTTCTCGGCCATATCGCATAGATCTCACTGTGAAAAGGCTTAAATGACTTTTTTTAATTAAGTTTGAAGATTGCCCTCAAACCAAATGTCCGAGAACTAAATTTCGAAATGTAACTACTAGATTATGATAAAATACACTATTGGGTGAAGTTTGGTTTACTTCTGCGCAGCGGTTTGGGAGTTAACATCAAAATTACATTTCTCGGCCATATCGCATAGATCTCACTGTGAAAAGGCTTAAATGGCTTTTTTGACCTAAGTTTGAGGATTGCGCTCAAATCAAATGTCCTAGAACCAAATTTCCACATGTAACTACTAGATTGTGATACAATACACTAATGGGTGAAGTTTGGTTGACTTCTGCGCAGCGGTTTGGGAGTGAACATCAAAATTACATTTCTCGGCCATATCGCATAGATCTCACTGTGAAAAGGCTTAAATGACTTTTTTTAATTAAGTTTGAAGATTGCGCTCAAACCAAATGTCCTAAAACTAAATTTCCAAATGTAACTACTAGATTGTGATAAAATACACTATTGGGTGAAGTTTGGTTGACTTCTGCGCAGCGGTTTGGGAGTTAACATCAAAATTACATTTCTCGGCCATATCGCATAGATCTCACTGTGAAAAGGCTTAAATGGCTTTTTTGACCTAAGTTTGAGGATTGCGCTCAAATCAAATGTCCTAGAACCAAATTTCCACATGTAACTACTAGATTGTGATACAATACACTAATGGGTGAAGTTTGGTTGACTTCTGCGCAGCGGTTTGGGAGTGAACATCAAAATTACATTTCTCGGCCATATCGCATAGATCTCACTGTGAAAAGGCTTAAATGACTTTTTTTAATTAAGTTTGAAGATTGCGCTTAAACCAAATGTCCTAAAACTAAATTTCCAAATGTAACTACTAGATTGTGATAAAATACACTATGGTGAAGTTTGGTTGACTTTTGCGCAGCGGTTTGGGAGTTAACATCAAAATTACATTTCTCGGCCATATCGCATAGATCTCACTGTGAAAAGGCTTAAATGGCTTTTTTGACCTAAGTTTGAGAATTGCACTCAAATCAAATGTCCTAGAACCAAATTTCCACATGTAACTACTAGATTGTGATACAATACACTATTGGGTGAAGTTTGGTTGACTTCTGCGCAGCGGTTTGGGAGTGAACATCAAAATTACATTTCTCGGCCATATCGCATAGATCTCACTGTGAAAAGGCTTAAATGACTTTTTTTAATTAAGTTTGAAGATTGCGCTCAAATCAAAAGTCCTAGAACCAAAATTCCACATGTAACTACTAGATTGTGATACAATACACTATTGGGTGAAGTTTGGTTGACTTCTGCGCAGCGGTTTGGGAGTTAACATCAAAATTACATTTCTCGGCCATATCGCATAGATCTCACTGTGAAAAGGCTTAAATGGCTTTTTTGACCTAAGTTTTTAGGATTGCGCTCAAATCAAATGTCCTAGAACCAAATTTCCACATGTAACTACTAGATTGTGATACAATACACTATTGGGTGAAGTTTGGTTGACTTCTGCGCAGCGGTTTGGGAGTTAACATTAAAATTACATTTCTCGGCCATATCGCGTAGATCTCACTGTGAAAAGGCTTAAATGACTTTTTTAATTAAGTTTGATGATTGCGCTCAAACCAAATGTCCTAGAACTAAATTTCCAAATGTAACTACTAGATTGTGATAAAATACACTATTGGGTGAAGTTTGGTTGACTTCGGCGCAGCGGTTTGGGAGTTAACATCAAAATTACATTTCTCAGCCATATCGCATAGATCTCACTGTGAAAAGGCTTAAATGACTTTTTTTAATTAAGTTTGAAGATTGCACTCAAACCAAATGTCCTAGAACTAAATTTCCAAATGTAACTACTAGATTATGATAAAATACACTATTGGGTGAAGTTTGGTTGACTTCTGCGCAGCGGTTTGGGAGTTAACATCAAAATTACATTTCTCGGCCATATCGCATAGATCTCACTGTGAAAAGGCTTAAATGGCTTTTTTGACCTAAGTTTGAGAATTGCGCTCAAATCAAATGTCCTAGAACCAAATTTCCACATGTAACTACTAGATTGTGATACAATACACTATTGGGTGAAGTTTGGTTGACTTCTGCGCAGCGGTTTGGGAGTTAACATCAAAATTACATTTCTCGGCCATATCGCATAGATCTCACTGTGAAAAGGCTTAAATGGCTTTTTTGACCTAAGTTTGAGAATTGCGCTCAAATCAAATGTCCTAGAACCAAATTTCCACATGTAACTACTAGATTGTGATACAATACACTATTGGGTGAAGTTTGGTTGACTTCTGCGCAGCGGTTTGGGAGTTAACATCAAAATTACATTTCTCGGCCATATCGCATAGATCTCACTGTGAAAAGGCTTAAATAACTTTTTTTAATTAAGTTTGAAGATTGCGCTCAAACCAAATGTCCTAGAACTAAATTTCCAAATGTAACTACTAGATTATGATAAAATACACTATTGGGTGAAGTTTGGTTTACTTCTGCGCAGCGGTTTGGGAGTTAACATCAAAATTACATTTCTCGGCCATATCGCATAGATCTCACTGTGAAAAGGCTTAAATGGCTTTTTTGACCTAAGTTTGAGGATTGCGCTCAAATCAAATGTCCTAGAACCAAATTTCCACATGTAACTACTAGATTGTGATACAATACACTAATGGGTGAAGTTTGGTTGACTTCTGCGCAGCGGTTTGGGAGTGAACATCAAAATTACATTTCTCGGCCATATCGCATAGATCTCACTGTGAAAAGGCTTAAATGACTTTTTTTAATTAAGTTTGAAGATTGCGCTCAAACCAAATGTCCTAAAACTAAATTTCCAAATGTAACTACTAGATTGTGATAAAATACACTATTGGGTGAAGTTTGGTTGACTTCTGCGCAGCGGTTTGGGAGTTAACATCAAAATTACATTTCTCGGCCATATCGCATAGATCTCACTGTGAAAAGGCTTAAATGGCTTTTTTGACCTAAGTTTGAGGATTGCGCTCAAAACAAATGTCCTAGAACCAAATTTCCACATGTAACTACTAGATTGTGATACAATACACTATTGTGTGAAGTTTGGTTGACTTCTGCGCAGCGGTTTGGGAGTTAACATCAAAATTACATTTCTCGGCCATATCGCATAGATCTCACTGTGAAAAGGCTTAAATGACTTTTTTTAATTAAGTTTGAAGATTGCGCTCAAACCAAATGTCCTAAAACTAAATTTCCAAATGTAACTACTAGATTGTGATAAAATACACTATTGGGTGAAGTTTGGTTGACTTCTGCGCAGCGGTTTGGGAGTTAACATCAAAATTACATTTCTCGGCCATATCGCATAGATCTCACTGTAAAAAGGCTTAAATGGCTTTTTTGACCTAAGTTTGAGAATTGCGCTCAAATCAACTGTCCTAGAACCAAATTTCCACATGTAACTACTAAATTGTGATACAATACACTATTGGGTAAAGTTTGGTTGACTTCTGCGCAGCGGTTTGGGAGTTAACATCAAAATTACATTTCTCGGCCATATCGCATAGATCTCACTGTGAAAAGGCTTAAATGACTTTTTTTAATTAAGTTTGAAGATTGCGCTCAAACCAAATGTCCTAGAACTAAATTTCTACATGTAACTACTAGATTGTGATAAAATCCACTATTGGGTGAAGTTTGGTTGACTTCTGCGCAGCGGTTTGGGAGTTAACATCAAAATTACATTTCTCGGCCATATCGCATAGATCTCACTGTGAAAAGGCTTAAATGACTTTTTTTAATTAAGTTTGAAGATTGCCCTCAAACCAAATGTCCGAGAACTAAATTTCGAAATGTAACTACTAGATTATGATAAAATACACTATTGGGTGAAGTTTGGTTTACTTCTGCGCAGCGGTTTGGGAGTTAACATCAAAATTACATTTCTCGGCCATATCGCATAGATCTCACTGTGAAAAGGCTTAAATGGCTTTTTTGACCTAAGTTTGAGGATTGCGCTCAAATCAAATGTCCTAGAACCAAATTTCCACATGTAACTACTAGATTGTGATACAATACACTAATGGGTGAAGTTTGGTTGACTTCTGCGCAGCGGTTTGGGAGTGAACATCAAAATTACATTTCTCGGCCATATCGCATAGATCTCACTGTGAAAAGGCTTAAATGACTTTTTTTAATTAAGTTTGAAGATTGCGCTCAAACCAAATGTCCTAAAACTAAATTTCCAAATGTAACTACTAGATTGTGATAAAATACACTATTGGGTGAAGTTTGGTTGACTTCTGCGCAGCGGTTTGGGAGTTAACATCAAAATTACATTTCTCGGCCATATCGCATAGATCTCACTGTGAAAAGGCTTAAATGGCTTTTTTGACCTAAGTTTGAGGATTGCGCTCAAATCAAATGTCCTAGAACCAAATTTCCACATGTAACTACTAGATTGTGATACAATACACTAATGGGTGAAGTTTGGTTGACTTCTGCGCAGCGGTTTGGGAGTGAACATCAAAATTACATTTCTCGGCCATATCGCATAGATCTCACTGTGAAAAGGCTTAAATGACTTTTTTTAATTAAGTTTGAAGATTGCGCTTAAACCAAATGTCCTAAAACTAAATTTCCAAATGTAACTACTAGATTGTGATAAAATACACTATGGTGAAGTTTGGTTGACTTTTGCGCAGCGGTTTGGGAGTTAACATCAAAATTACATTTCTCGGCCATATCGCATAGATCTCACTGTGAAAAGGCTTAAATGGCTTTTTTGACCTAAGTTTGAGAATTGCACTCAAATCAAATGTCCTAGAACCAAATTTCCACATGTAACTACTAGATTGTGATACAATACACTATTGGGTGAAGTTTGGTTGACTTCTGCGCAGCGGTTTGGGAGTGAACATCAAAATTACATTTCTCGGCCATATCGCATAGATCTCACTGTGAAAAGGCTTAAATGACTTTTTTTAATTAAGTTTGAAGATTGCGCTCAAATCAAATGTCCTAGAACCAAAATTCCACATGTAACTACTAGATTGTGATACAATACACTATTGGGTGAAGTTTGGTTGACTTCTGCGCAGCGGTTTGGGAGTTAACATCAAAATTACATTTCTCGGCCATATCGCATAGATCTCACTGTGAAAAGGCTTAAATGGCTTTTTTGACCTAAGTTTTTAGGATTGCGCTCAAATCAAATGTCCTAGAACCAAATTTCCACATGTAACTACTAGATTGTGATACAATACACTATTGGGTGAAGTTTGGTTGACTTCTGCGCAGCGGTTTGGGAGTTAACATTAAAATTACATTTCTCGGCCATATCGCGTAGATCTCACTGTGAAAAGGCTTAAATGACTTTTTTAATTAAGTTTGATGATTGCGCTCAAACCAAATGTCCTAGAACTAAATTTCCAAATGTAACTACTAGATTGTGATAAAATACACTATTGGGTGAAGTTTGGTTGACTTCGGCGCAGCGGTTTGGGAGTTAACATCAAAATTACATTTCTCAGCCATATCGCATAGATCTCACTGTGAAAAGGCTTAAATGACTTTTTTTAATTAAGTTTGAAGATTGCACTCAAACCAAATGTCCTAGAACTAAATTTCCAAATGTAACTACTAGATTATGATAAAATACACTATTGGGTGAAGTTTGGTTGACTTCTGCGCAGCGGTTTGGGAGTTAACATCAAAATTACATTTCTCGGCCATATCGCATAGATCTCACTGTGAAAAGGCTTAAATGGCTTTTTTGACCTAAGTTTGAGAATTGCGCTCAAATCAAATGTCCTAGAACCAAATTTCCACATGTAACTACTAGATTGTGATACAATACACTATTGGGTGAAGTTTGGTTGACTTCTGCGCAGCGGTTTGGGAGTTAACATCAAAATTACATTTCTCGGCCATATCGCATAGATCTCACTGTGAAAAGGCTTAAATGGCTTTTTTGACCTAAGTTTGAGAATTGCGCTCAAATCAAATGTCCTAGAACCAAATTTCCACATGTAACTACTAGATTGTGATACAATACACTATTGGGTGAAGTTTGGTTGACTTCTGCGCAGCGGTTTGGGAGTTAACATCAAAATTACATTTCTCGGCCATATCGCATAGATCTCACTGTGAAAAGGCTTAAATAACTTTTTTTAATTAAGTTTGAAGATTGCGCTCAAACCAAATGTCCTAGAACTAAATTTCCAAATGTAACTACTAGATTATGATAAAATACACTATTGGGTGAAGTTTGGTTTACTTCTGCGCAGCGGTTTGGGAGTTAACATCAAAATTACATTTCTCGGCCATATCGCATAGATCTCACTGTGAAAAGGCTTAAATGGCTTTTTTGACCTAAGTTTGAGGATTGCGCTCAAATCAAATGTCCTAGAACCAAATTTCCACATGTAACTACTAGATTGTGATACAATACACTAATGGGTGAAGTTTGGTTGACTTCTGCGCAGCGGTTTGGGAGTGAACATCAAAATTACATTTCTCGGCCATATCGCATAGATCTCACTGTGAAAAGGCTTAAATGACTTTTTTTAATTAAGTTTGAAGATTGCGCTCAAACCAAATGTCCTAAAACTAAATTTCCAAATGTAACTACTAGATTGTGATAAAATACACTATTGGGTGAAGTTTGGTTGACTTCTGCGCAGCGGTTTGGGAGTTAACATCAAAATTACATTTCTAGGCCATATCGCATAGATCTCACTGTGAAAAGGCTTAAATGGCTTTTTTGACCTAAGTTTGAGGATTGCGCTCAAAACAAATGTCCTAGAACCAAATTTCCACATGTAACTACTAGATTGTGATACAATACACTATTGTGTGAAGTTTGGTTGACTTCTGCGCAGCGGTTTGGGAGTTAACATCAAAATTACATTTCTCGGCCATATCGCATAGATCTCACTGTGAAAAGGCTTAAATGACTTTTTTTAATTAAGTTTGAAGATTGCGCTCAAACCAAATGTCCTAAAACTAAATTTCCAAATGTAACTACTAGATTGTGATAAAATACACTATTGGGTGAAGTTTGGTTGACTTCTGCGCAGCGGTTTGGGAGTTAACATCAAAATTACATTTCTCGGCCATATCGCATAGATCTCACTGTAAAAAGGCTTAAATGGCTTTTTTGACCTAAGTTTGAGAATTGCGCTCAAATCAACTGTCCTAGAACCAAATTTCCACATGTAACTACTAAATTGTGATACAATACACTATTGGGTAAAGTTTGGTTGACTTCTGCGCAGCGGTTTGGGAGTTAACATCAAAATTACATTTCTCGGCCAAATCGCATAGATCTCACTGTGAAAAGGCTTAAATGGCTTTTTTGACCTAAGTTTGAGAATTGCGCTCAAATCAAATGTCCTAGAACCAAATTTCCACATGTAACTACTAGATTGTGATACAATACACTATTGGGTGAAGTTTGGTTGACTTCTGCGCAGCGGTTTGGGAGTTAACATCAAAATTACATTTCTCGGCCATATCGCATAGATCTCACTGTGAAAAGGCTTAAATGACTTTTTTTAATTAAGTTTGAAGATTGCGCTCAAACCAAATGTCCTAGAACTAAATTTCTACATGTAACTACTAGATTGTGATAAAATCCACTATTGGGTGAAGTTTGGTTGACTTCTGCGCAGCGGTTTGGGAGTTAACATCAAAATTACATTTCTCAGCCATATCGCATAGATCTCACTGTGAAAAGGCTTAAATGGCTTTTTTGACCTAAGTTTGATGATTGCGCTCAAAGCAAATGTCCTAGAACTAAATTTCCAAATGTAACTACTAGATTGTGATAAAATACACTATTGGGTGAAGTTTGGTTGACTTCTGCGCAGCGGTTTGGGAGTTAACATCAAAATTACATTTCTCGGCCATATCGCATAGATCTCACTGTGAAAAGGCTTAAATGGCTTTTTTGACCTAAGTTTGAGAATTGCGCTCAAATCAAATGTCCTAGAACCAAATTTCCACATGTAACTACTAGATTGTGATACAATACACTATTGGGTGAAGTTTGGTTGACTTCTGCGCAGCGGTTTGGGAGTTAACATCAAAATTACATTTCTCGGCCATATCGCATAGATCTCACTGTGAAAAGGCTTAAATGGCTTTTTTGACCTAAGTTTGAGGATTGCGCTCAAATCAAATGTCCTAGAACCAAATTTCCACATGTAACTACTAGATTGTGATACAATACACTATTGGGTGAAGTTTGGTTGTCTTCTGCGCAGCGGTTTGGGAGTGAACATCAAAATTACATTTCTCGGCCATATCGCATAGATCTCACTGTGAAAAGGCTTAAATGACTTTTTTTAATTAAGTTTGAAGATTGCGCTCAAACCAAATGTCCTAGAACTAAATTTCTAAATGTAACTACTAGATTGTGATAAAATACACTATTGGGTGAAATTTGGTTGACTTCTGCGCAGCGGTTTGGGAGTTAACATCAAAATTACATTTCTCGGCAATATCGCATAGATCTCACTGTGAAAAGGCTGAAATGACTTTTTTAATTAAGTTTGATGATTGCGCTCAAACCAAATGTCCTAGAACGAAATTTCCAAATGTAACTACTAGATTGTGATACAATACACTATTGGGTGAAGTTTGGTTGACTTCTGCGCAGCGGTTTGGGAGTTAACATCAAAATTACATTTCTCAGCCATATCGCGTAGATCTCACTGTGAAAAGGCTTAAATGGCTTTTTTGACCTAAGTTTGAGGATTGCGCTCAAATCAAATGTCCTAGAACCAAATTTCCACATGTAACTACTAGATTGTGATACAATACACTAATGGGTGAAGTTTGGTTGACTTCTGCGCAGCGGTTTGGGAGTGAACATCAAAATTACATTTCTCGGCCATATCGCATAGATCTCACTGTGAAAAGGCTTAAATGACTTTTTTTAATTAAGTTTGAAGATTGCGCTCAAACCAAATGTCCTAAAACTAAATTTCCAAATGTAACTACTAGATTGTGATAAAATACACTATTGGGTGAAGTTTGGTTGACTTCTGCGCAGCGGTTTGGGAGTTAACATCAAAATTACATTTCTCGGCCATATCGCATAGATCTCACTGTGAAAAGGCTTAAATGGCTTTTTTGACCTAAGTTTGAGGATTGCGCTCAAAACAAATGTCCTAGAACCAAATTTCCACATGTAACTACTAGATTGTGATACAATACACTATTGTGTGAAGTTTGGTTGACTTCTGCGCAGCGGTTTGGGAGTTAACATCAAAATTACATTTCTCGGCCATATCGCATAGATCTCACTGTGAAAAGGCTTAAATGACTTTTTTTAATTAAGTTTGAAGATTGCGCTCAAACCAAATGTCCTAAAACTAAATTTCCAAATGTAACTACTAGATTGTGATAAAATACACTATTGGGTGAAGTTTGGTTGACTTCTGCGCAGCGGTTTGGGAGTTAACATCAAAATTACATTTCTCGGCCATATCGCATAGATCTCACTGTAAAAAGGCTTAAATGGCTTTTTTGACCTAAGTTTGAGAATTGCGCTCAAATCAACTGTCCTAGAACCAAATTTCCACATGTAACTACTAAATTGTGATACAATACACTATTGGGTAAAGTTTGGTTGACTTCTGCGCAGCGGTTTGGGAGTTAACATCAAAATTACATTTCTCGGCCAAATCGCATAGATCTCACTGTGAAAAGGCTTAAATGGCTTTTTTGACCTAAGTTTGAGAATTGCGCTCAAATCAAATGTCCTAGAACCAAATTTCCACATGTAACTACTAGATTGTGATACAATACACTATTGGGTGAAGTTTGGTTGACTTCTGCGCAGCGGTTTGGGAGTTAACATCAAAATTACATTTCTCGGCCATATCGCATAGATCTCACTGTGAAAAGGCTTAAATGACTTTTTTTAATTAAGTTTGAAGATTGCGCTCAAACCAAATGTCCTAGAACTAAATTTCTACATGTAACTACTAGATTGTGATAAAATCCACTATTGGGTGAAGTTTGGTTGACTTCTGCGCAGCGGTTTGGGAGTTAACATCAAAATTACATTTCTCAGCCATATCGCATAGATCTCACTGTGAAAAGGCTTAAATGGCTTTTTTGACCTAAGTTTGATGATTGCGCTCAAAGCAAATGTCCTAGAACTAAATTTCCAAATGTAACTACTAGATTGTGATAAAATACACTATTGGGTGAAGTTTGGTTGACTTCTGCGCAGCGGTTTGGGAGTTAACATCAAAATTACATTTCTCGGCCATATCGCATAGATCTCACTGTGAAAAGGCTTAAATGGCTTTTTTGACCTAAGTTTGAGAATTGCGCTCAAATCAAATGTCCTAGAACCAAATTTCCACATGTAACTACTAGATTGTGATACAATACACTATTGGGTGAAGTTTGGTTGACTTCTGCGCAGCGGTTTGGGAGTTAACATCAAAATTACATTTCTCGGCCATATCGCATAGATCTCACTGTGAAAAGGCTTAAATGGCTTTTTTGACCTAAGTTTGAGGATTGCGCTCAAATCAAATGTCCTAGAACCAAATTTCCACATGTAACTACTAGATTGTGATACAATACACTATTGGGTGAAGTTTGGTTGTCTTCTGCGCAGCGGTTTGGGAGTGAACATCAAAATTACATTTCTCGGCCATATCGCATAGATCTCACTGTGAAAAGGCTTAAATGACTTTTTTTAATTAAGTTTGAAGATTGCGCTCAAACCAAATGTCCTAGAACTAAATTTCTAAATGTAACTACTAGATTGTGATAAAATACACTATTGGGTGAAATTTGGTTGACTTCTGCGCAGCGGTTTGGGAGTTAACATCAAAATTACATTTCTCGGCAATATCGCATAGATCTCACTGTGAAAAGGCTGAAATGACTTTTTTAATTAAGTTTGATGATTGCGCTCAAACCAAATGTCCTAGAACGAAATTTCCAAATGTAACTACTAGATTGTGACACAATACACTATTGGGTGAAGTTTGGTTTACTTCTGCGCAGCGGTTTGGGAGTTAACATCAAAATTACATTTCTCGGCCATATCGCATAGATCTCACTGTGAAAAGGCTTAAATGGCTTTTTTGACCTAAGTTTGAGGATTGCGCTCAAACCAAATGTCCTAGAACCAAATTTCCACATGTAACTACTAGATTGTCATATAATACACTATTGTGTGAAGTTTGGTTTACTTCTGCGCAGCGGTTTGGCAGTTAACATCAAAATTACATTTCTCGGCCATATCGCATAGATCTCACTGTGAAAAGGCTTAAATGGCTTTTTTGACCTAAGTTTGAGGATTGCGCTCAAATCAAATGTCCTAGAACCAAATTTCCACATGTAACTACTAGATTGTGATACAATACACTATTGGGTGAAGTTTGGTTGACTTCTGCGCAGCGGTTTGGGAGATAACATCAAAATTACATTTCTCGGCCATATCGCATAGATCTCACTGTGAAAAGGCTTAAATGACTTTTTTAATTAAGTTTGATGATTGCGCTCAAACCAAATGTCCTAGAACTAAATTTCCAAATGTAACTACTAGATTGTGATAAAATACACTATTGGGTGAAGTTTGGTTGACTTCGGCGCAGCGGTTTGGGAGTTAACATCAAAATTACATTTCTCAGCCATATCGCATAGATCTCACTGTGAAAAGGCTTAAATGACTTTTTTTAATTAAGTTTGAAGAATGCGCTCAAACCCAATGTCCTAGAACTAAATTTCCAAATGTAACTACTAGATTATGATAAAATACACTATTGGGTGAAGTTTGGTTGACTTCTGCGCAGCGGTTTGGGAGTTAACATCAAAATTACATTTCTCGGCCATATCGCATAGATCTCACTGTAAAAAGGCTTAAATGGCTTTTTTGACCTAAGTTTGAGGATTGCGCTCAAATCAAATGTCCTAGAACCAAATTTCCACATGTAACTACTAGATTGTGATACAATACACTATTGGGTGAAGTTTGGTTTACTTCTGCGCAGCGGTTTGGGAGTTAACATCAAAATTACATTTCTCGGCCATATCGCATAGATCTCACTGTGAAAAGGCTTAAATGACTTTTTTTAATTAAGTTTGAAGATTGCGCTCAAACCAAATGTCCTAGAACTAAATTTCCAAATGTAACTACTAGATTGTGATAAAATACACTATTGGGTGAAGTTTGGTTGACTTCTGCGCAGCGGTTTGGGAGTTAACATCAAAATTACATTTCTCGGCCATATCGCATAGATCTCACTGTGAAAAGGCTTAAATGGCTTTTTTGACCTAAGTTTGAGGATTGCGCTCAAATCAAATGTCCTAGAACCAAATTTCCACATGTAACTACTAGATTGTGATACAATACACTAATGGGTGAAGTTTGGTTGACTTCTGCGCAGCGGTTTGGGAGTGAACATCAAAATTACATTTCTCGGCCATATCGCATAGATCTCACTGTGAAAAGGCTTAAATGACTTTTTTTAATTAAGTTTGAAGATTGCGCTTAAACCAAATGTCCTAAAACTAAATTTCCAAATGTAACTACTAGATTGTGATAAAATACACTATTGGGTGAAGTTTGGTTGACTTTTGCGCAGCGGTTTGGGAGTTAACATCAAAATTACATTTCTCGGCCATATCGCATAGATCTCACTGTGAAAAGGCTTAAATGGCTTTTTTGACCTAAGTTTGAGAATTGCACTCAAATCAAATGTCCTAGAACCAAATTTCCACATGTAACTACTAAATTGTGATACAATACACTATTGGGTGAAGTTTGGTTGACTTCTGCGCAGCGGTTTGGGAGTTAACATCAAAATTACATTTCTCGGCCATATCGCATAGATCTCACTGTGAAAAGGCTTAAATGGCTTTTTTGACCTAAGTTTGAGGATTGCGCTCAAATCAAATGTCCTAGAACCAAAATTCCACATGTAACTACTAGATTGTGATACAATACAATATTGGGTGAAGTTTGGTTGACTTCTGCGCAGCGGTTTGGGAGTTAACATCAAAATTACATTTCTCGGCCATATCGCATAGATCTCACTGTGAAAAGGCTTAAATGGCTTTTTTGACCTAAGTTTTTAGGATTGCGCTCAAATCAAATGTCCTAGAACCAAATTTCCACATGTAACTACTAGATTGTGATACAATACACTATTGGGTGAAGTTTGGTTGACTTCTGCGCAGCGGTTTGGGAGTTAACATTAAAATTACATTTCTCAGCCATATCGCGTAGATCTCACTGTGAAAAGGCTTAAATGACTTTTTTAATTAAGTTTGATGATTGCGCTCAAACCAAATGTCCTAGAACTAAATTTCCAAATGTAACTACTAGATTGTGATAAAATACACTATTGGGTGAAGTTTGGTTGACTTCTGCGCAGTGGTTTGGGAGTTATAATCAAAATTACATTTCTCAGCCATATCGCATAGATCTCACTGTGAAAAGGCTTAAATGACTTTTTTTAATTAAGTTTGAAGATTGCGCTCAAACCAAATGTCCTAGAACTAAATTTCCAAATGTAACTACTAGATTATGATAAAATACACTATTGGGTGAAGTTTGGTTTACTTTTGCGCAGCGGTTTGGGAGTTAACATCAAAATTACATTTCTCGGCCATATCGCATAGATCTCACTGTGAAAAGGCTTAAATTGCTTTTTTGACCTAAGTTTGAAGATTGCACTCAAACCAAATGTCCTAGAACTAAATTTCCAAATGTAACTACTAGATTGTGATAAAATACACTATTGGGTGAAGTTTGGTTGACTTCGGCGCAGCGGTTTTGGAGTTAACATCTAAATTACATTTCTCGGCCATATCGCGTAGATCTCACTGTGAAAAGGCTTAAATGGCTTTTTTGACCTAAGTTTGAGGATTGCGCTCAAATCAAATGTCCTAGAACCAAATTTCCACATGTAACTACTAGATTGTGATACAATACACCATTGGGTGAAGTTTGGTTGACTTCTGCGCAGCGGTTTGGGAGTTAACATCAAAATTACATTTCTCGGCCATATCGCATAGATCTCACTGTGAAAAGGCTTAAATGACTTTTTTTAATTAAGTTTGAAGATTGCGCTCAAACCAAATGTCCTAAAACTAAATTTCCAAATGTAACTACTAGATTATGATAAAATACACTATTGGGTGAAGTTTGGTTTACTTCTGCGCAGCGGTTTGGGAGTTAACATCAAAATTACATTTCTCGGCCATATCGCATAGATCTCACTGTGAAAAGGCTTAAATGACTTTTTTTAATTAAGTTTGAAGATTGCGCTCAAACCAAATGTCCTAGAACTAAATTTCTAAATGTAACTACTAGATTGTGATAAAATACACTATTGGGTGAAGTTTGGTTGACTTCTGCGCAGCGGTTTGGGAGTTAACATCAAAATTACATTTCTCGGCAATATCGCATAGATCTCACTGTGAAAAGGCTGAAATGACTTTTTTAATTAAGTTTGATGATTGCGCTCAAACCAAATGTCCTAGAACGAAATTTCCAAATGTAACTACTAGATTGTGATACAATACACTATTGGGTGAAGTTTGGTTTACTTCTGCGCAGCGGTTTGGGAGTTAACATCAAAATTACATTTCTCGGCCATATCGCATAGATCTCACTGTGAAAAGGCTTAAATGACTTTTTTAATTAAGTTTGATGATTGCGCTCAAACCAAATGTCCTAGAACGAAATTTCCAAATGTAACTACTAGATTGTGATACAATACACTATTGGGTGAAGTTTGGTTGACTTCTGCGCAGCGGTTTGGGAGTTAACATCAAAATTACATTTCTCAGCCATATCGCGTAGATCTCACTGTGAAAAGGCTTAAATGGCTTTTTTGACCTAAGTTTGAGGATTGCGCTCAAAACAAATGTCCTAGAACCAAATTTCTAAATGTAACTACTAGATTGTAATAAAATCCACTATTGGGTGAAGTTTGGTTGACTTCTGCGCAGCGGTTTGGGAGTTAACATCAAAATTACATTTCTCGGCCATATCGCATAGATCTCACTGTGAAAAGGCTTAAATGGCTTTTTTGACCTAAGTTTGAGGATTGCGCTCAAATCAAATGTCCTAGAACCAAATTTCCACATGTAACTACTAAATTGTGATACAATACACTATTGGGTGAAGTTTGGTTGACTTCTGCGCAGCGGTTTGGGAGTTAACATCAAAATTACATTTCTCGGCCATATCGCATAGATCTCACTGTGAAAAGGCTTAAATGGCTTTTTTGACCTAAGTTTGAGGATTGCGCTCAAATCAAATGTCCTAGAACCAAATTTCCACATGTAACTACTAGATTGTGATACAATACACTATTGGGTGAAGTTTGGTTGACTTCTGCGCAGCGGTTTGGGAGTGAACATCAAAATTACATTTCTCGGCCATATCGCATAGATCTCACTGTGAAAAGGCTTAAATGACTTTTTTAATTAAGTTTGATGATTGCGCTCAAACCAAATGTCCTAGAACGAAATTTCCACATTTAACTACTAGATTGTGATACAATACACTATTGGGTGAAGTTTGGTTGACTTCTGCGCAGCGGTTTGGGAGTTAACATCAAAATTACATTTCTCAGCCATATCGCGTAGATCTCACTGTGAAAAGGCTTAAATGGCTTTTTTGACCTAAGTTTGAGGATTGCGCTCAAAACAAATGTCCTAGAACCAAATTTCCACATGTAACTACTAGATTGTGACACAATACACTATTGGGTGAAGTTTGGTTGACTTCTGCGCAGCGGTTTGGGAGTTAACATCAAAATTACATTTCTCGGCCATATCGCATAGATCTCACTGTGAAAAGGCTTAAATGGCTTTTTTGACCTAAGTTTGAGGATTGCGCTCAAATCAAATGTCCTAGAACCAAATTTCCACATGTAACTACTAGATTGTGATACAATACACTAATGGGTGAAGTTTGGTTGACTTTTTCGCAGCGGTTTGGGAGTGAACAGCAAAATTACATTTCTCGGCCATATCGCATAGATCTCACTGTGAAAAGGCTTAAATGACTTTTTTTAATTAAGTTTGAAGATTGCGCTCAAACCAAATGTCCTAAAACTAAATTTCCAAATGTAACTACTAGATTGTGATAAAATACACTATTGGGTGAAGTTTGGTTGACTTCTGCGCAGCGGTTTGGGAGTTAACATCAAAATTACATTTCTCGACCATATCGCATAGATCTCACTGTGAAAAGGCTTAAATGGCTTTTTTGACCTAAGTTTGAGAATTGCGCTCAAATCAAATGTCCTAGAACCAAATTTCCACATGTAACTACTAAATTGTGATACAATACACTATTGGGTGAAGTTTGGTTGACTTCTGCGCAGCGGTTTGGGAGTTAACATCAAAATTACATTTCTCGGCCATATCGCATAGATCTCACTGTGAAAAGGCTTAAATGGCTTTTTTGACCTAAGTTTGAGGATTGCGCTCAAATCAAATGTCCTAGAACCAAAATTCCACATGTAACTACTAGATTGTGATACAATACACTATTGGGTGAAGTTTGGTTGACTTCTGCGCAGCGGTTTGGGAGTGAACATCAAAATTACATTTCTCGGCCATATCGCATAGATCTCACTGTGAAAAGGCTTAAATGACTTTTTTAATTAAGTTTGATGATTGCGCTCAAACCAAATGTCCTAGAACGAAATTTCCAAATGTAACTACTAGATTGTGATACAATACACTATTGGGTGAAGTTTGGTTGACTTCTGCGCAGCGGTTTGGGAGTTAATATCAAAATTACATTTCTCGGCCATATCGCGTAGATCTCACTGTGAAAAGGCTTAAATGGCTTTTTTGACCTAAGTTTGATGATTGCGCTCAAAACAAATGTCCTAGAACCAAATTTCCACATGTAACTACTAGATTGTGATACAATACACTATTGGGTGAAGTTTGGTTGACTTCTGCGCAGCGGTTTGGGAGTTAACATCAAAATTACATTTCTCGGCCATATCGCATAGATCTCACTGTGAAAAGGCTTAAATGGCTTTTTTGACCTAAGTTTGAGGATTGCGCTCAAATCAAATGTCCTAGAACCAAATTTCCACATGTAACTACTAGATTGTGATACAATACACTATTGGGTGAAGTTTGGTTGACTTCTGCGCAGCGGTTTGGGAGTTAACATCTAAATTACATTTCTCGGCCATATCGCATAGATCTCACTGTGAAAAGGCTTAAATGACTTTTTTTAATTAAGTTTGAAGATTGCGCTCAAACCAAATGTCCTAAAACTAAATTTCCAAATGTAACTACTAAATTGTGATACAATACACTAATGGGTGAAGTTTGGTTGACTTCTGCGCAGCGGTTTGGGAGTGAACATCAAAATTACATTTCTCGGCCATATCGCATAGATCTCACTGTGAAAAGGCTTAAATGACTTTTTTTAATTAAGTTTGAAGATTGCGCTCAAACCAAATGTCCTAAAACTAAATTTCCAAATGTAACTACAAGATTGTGATAAAATAAACTATTGGGTGAAGTTTGGTTGCCTTCTGCGCAGCGGTTTGGGAGTTAACATCAAAATTACATTTCTCGGCCATATCGCATAGATCTCACTGTGAAAAGGCTTAAATGGCTTTTTTGACCTAAGTTTGAGAATTGCGCTCAAATCAAATGTCCTAGAACCAAATTTCCACATGTAACTACTAAATTGTGATACAATACACTATTGGGTGAAGTTTGGTTGACTTCTGCGCAGCGGTTTGGGAGTTAACATCAAAATTACATTTCTCGGCCATATCGCATAGATCTCACTGTGAAAAGGCTTAAATGGCTTTTTTGACCTAAGTTTGAGAATTGCGCTCAAATCAAATGTCCTAGAACCAAATTTCCACATGTAACTACTAAATTGTGATACAATACACTATTGGGTGAAGTTTGGTTGACTTCTGCGCAGCGGTTTGGGAGTTAACATCAAAATTACATTTCTCAGCCATATCGCGTAGATCTCACTGTGAAAAGGCTTAAATGGCTTTTTTGACCTAAGTTTGATGATTGCGCTCAAAACAAATGTCCTAGAACCAAATTTCCACATGTAACTACTAGATTGTGATACAATACACTATTGGGTGAAGTTTGGTTGACTTCTGCGCAGCGGTTTGGGAGTTAACATCAAAATTACATTTCTCGGCCATATCGCATAGATCTCACTGTGAAAAGGCTTAAATGGCTTTTTTGACCTAAGTTTGATGATTGCGCTCAAAACAAATGTCCTAGAACCAAATTTCCACATGTAACTACTAGATTGTGATACAATACACTATTGGGTGAAGTTTGGTTGACTTCTGCGCAGCGGTTTGGGAGTTAACATCAAAATTACATTTCTCGGCCATATCGCATAGATCTCACTGTGAAAAGGCTTAAATGGCTTTTTTGACCTAAGTTTGAGGATTGCGCTCAAATCAAATGTACTAGAACCAAATTTCCACATGTAACTACTAGATTGTGATACAATACACTATTGGGTGAAGTTTGGTTGACTTCTGCGCAGCGGTTTGGGAGTTAACATCAAAATTACATTTCTCAGCCATATCGCGGAGATCTCAGTGTGAAAAGGCTTAAATGGCTTTTTTGACCTAAGTTTGAGGATTGCGCTCAAATCAAATGTCCTAGAACCAAATTTCCACATGTAACTACTAGATTGTGACACAATACACTATTGGGTGAAGTTTGGTTGACTTCTGCGCAGCGGTTTGGGAGTTAACATCAAAATTACATTTCTCGGCCATATCGCGTAGATCTCACTGTGAAAAGGCTTAAATGACTTTTTTTAATTAAGTTTGAAGATTGCGCTCAAACCAAATGTCCTAAAACTAAATTTCCAAATGTAACTACAAGATTGTGATAAAATACACTATTGGGTGAAGTTTGGTTGACTTCTGCGCAGCGGTTTGGGAGTTAACATCAAAATTACATTTCTCGGCCATATCGCATAGATCTCACTGTGAAAAGGCTTAAATGGCTTTTTTGACCTAAGTTTGAGAATTGCGCTCAAATCAAATGTCCTAGAACCAAATTTCCACATGTAACTACTAAATTGTGATACAATACACTATTGGGTGAAGTTTGGTTGACTTCTGCGCAGCGGTTTGGGAGTTAACATCAAAATTACATTTCTCGGCCATATCGCATAGATCTCACTGTGAAAAGGCTTGAATGGCTTTTTTGACCTAAGTTTGAGGATTGCGCTCAAATCAAATGTCCTAGAACCAAATTTCCACATGTAACTACTAGATTGTGATACAATACACTATTGGGTGAAGTTTGGTTGACTTCTCCGCAGCGGTTTGGGAGTTAACATCAAAATTACATTTCTCGGCCATATCGCATAGATCTCACTGTGAAAAGGCTTAAATGGCTTTTTTGACCTAAGTTTGAGGATTGCGCTCAAATCAAATGTCCTAGAACCAAATTTCCACATGTAACTACTAGATTGTGACA
Source organism: Corythoichthys intestinalis (assembly GCF_030265065.1). Lineage (NCBI taxonomy): Eukaryota > Metazoa > Chordata > Actinopteri > Syngnathiformes > Syngnathidae > Corythoichthys > Corythoichthys intestinalis. Next base: position 55,774,603 of record NC_080408.1, read on the forward strand.
CAATACACTATTGGGTGAAGTTTGGTTGACTTCTGCGCAGCGGTTTGGGAGTTAACATCAAAATTACATTTCTCGGCCATATCGCGTAGATCTCACTGTGAAAAGGCTTAAATGACTTTTTTAATTAAGTTTGATGATTGCGCTCAAACCAAATGTCCTAGAACTAAATTTCCAAATGTAACTACTAGATTGTGATAAAATACACTATTGGGTGAAGTTTGGTTGACTTCGGCGCAGCGGTTTGGGAGTTAACATCAAAATTACATTTCTCAGCCATATCGCATAGATCTCACTGTGAAAAGGCTTAAATGACTTTTTTTAATTAAGTTTGAAGATTGCACTCAAACCAAATGTCCTAGAACTAAATTTCCAAATGTAACTACTAGATTATGATAAAATACACTATTGGGTGAAGTTTGGTTGACTTCTGCGCAGCGGTTTGGGAGTTAACATCAAAATTACATTTCTCGGCCATATCGCATAGATCTCACTGTGAAAAGGCTTAAATGGCTTTTTTGACCTAAGTTTGAGGATTGCGCATAAATCAAATGTCCTAGAACCAAATTTCCACATGTAACTACTAGATTGTGATACAATACACTAATGGGTGAAGTTTGGTTGACTTCTGCGCAGCGGTTTGGGAGTGAACATCAAAATTACATTTCTCGGCCATATCGCATAGATCTCACTGTGAAAAGGCTTAAATGACTTTTTTTAATTAAGTTTGAAGATTGCGCTCAAACCAAATGTCCTAAAACTAAATTTCCAAATGTAACTACTAGATTGTGATAAAATACACTATTGGGTGAAGTTTGGTTGACTTCTGCGCAGCGGTTTGGGAGTTAACATCAAAATTACATTTCTCGGCCATATCGCATAGATCTCACTGTGAAAAGGCTTAAATGGCTTTTTTGACCTAAGTTTGAGAATTGCGCTCAAATCAAATGTCCTAGAACCAAATTTCCACATGTAACTACTAGATTGTGATACAATACACTATTGGGTGAAGTTTGGTTGACTTCTGCGCAGCGGTTTGGGAGTTAACATCAAAATTACATTTCTCGGCAATATCGCATAGATCTCACTGTGAAAAGGCTGAAATGACTTTTTTAATTAAGTTTGATGATTGCGCTCAAACCAAATGTCCTAGAACGAAATTTCCAAATGTAACTACTAGATTGTGATACAATACACTATTGGGTGAAGTTTGGTTTACTTCTGCGCAGCGGTTTGGGAGTTAACATCAAAATTACATTTCTCGGCCATATCGCATAGATCTCACTGTGAAAAGGCTTAAATGACTTTTTTAATTAAGTTTGATGATTGCGCTCAAACCAAATGTCCTAGAACGAAATTTCCAAATGTAACTACTAGATTGTGATACAATACACTATTGGGTGAAGTTTGGTTGACTTCTGCGCAGCGGTTTGGGAGTTAACATCAAAATTACATTTCTCAGCCATATCGCGTAGATCTCACTGTGAAAAGGCTTAAATGGCTTTTTTGACCTAAGTTTGAGGATTGCGCTCAAAACAAATGTCCTAGAACCAAATTTCTAAATGTAACTACTAGATTGTAATAAAATCCACTATTGGGTGAAGTTTGGTTGACTTCTGCGCAGCGGTTTGGGAGTTAACATCAAAATTACATTTCTCGGCCATATCGCATAGATCTCACTGTGAAAAGGCTTAAATGGCTTTTTTGACCTAAGTTTGAGGATTGCGCTCAAATCAAATGTCCTAGAACCAAATTTCCACATGTAACTACTAAATTGTGATACAATACACTATTGGGTGAAGTTTGGTTGACTTCTGCGCAGCGGTTTGGGAGTTAACATCAAAATTACATTTCTCGGCCATATCGCATAGATCTCACTGTGAAAAGGCTTAAATGGCTTTTTTGACCTAAGTTTGAGGATTGCGCTCAAATCAAATGTCCTAGAACCAAATTTCCACATGTAACTACTAGATTGTGATACAATACACTATTGGGTGAAGTTTGGTTGACTTCTGCGCAGCGGTTTGGGAGTGAACATCAAAATTACATTTCTCGGCCATATCGCATAGATCTCACTGTGAAAAGGCTTAAATGACTTTTTTAATTAAGTTTGATGATTGCGCTCAAACCAAATGTCCTAGAACGAAATTTCCACATTTAACTACTAGATTGTGATACAATACACTATTGGGTGAAGTTTGGTTGACTTCTGCGCAGCGGTTTGGGAGTTAACATCAAAATTACATTTCTCAGCCATATCGCGTAGATCTCACTGTGAAAAGGCTTAAATGGCTTTTTTGACCTAAGTTTGAGGATTGCGCTCAAAACAAATGTCCTAGAACCAAATTTCCACATGTAACTACTAGATTGTGACACAATACACTATTGGGTGAAGTTTGGTTGACTTCTGCGCAGCGGTTTGGGAGTTAACATCAAAATTACATTTCTCGGCCATATCGCATAGATCTCACTGTGAAAAGGCTTAAATGGCTTTTTTGACCTAAGTTTGAGGATTGCGCTCAAATCAAATGTCCTAGAACCAAATTTCCACATGTAACTACTAGATTGTGATACAATACACTAATGGGTGAAGTTTGGTTGACTTTTTCGCAGCGGTTTGGGAGTGAACAGCAAAATTACATTTCTCGGCCATATCGCATAGATCTCACTGTGAAAAGGCTTAAATGACTTTTTTTAATTAAGTTTGAAGATTGCGCTCAAACCAAATGTCCTAAAACTAAATTTCCAAATGTAACTACTAGATTGTGATAAAATACACTATTGGGTGAAGTTTGGTTGACTTCTGCGCAGCGGTTTGGGAGTTAACATCAAAATTACATTTCTCGACCATATCGCATAGATCTCACTGTGAAAAGGCTTAAATGGCTTTTTTGACCTAAGTTTGAGAATTGCGCTCAAATCAAATGTCCTAGAACCAAATTTCCACATGTAACTACTAAATTGTGATACAATACACTATTGGGTGAAGTTTGGTTGACTTCTGCGCAGCGGTTTGGGAGTTAACATCAAAATTACATTTCTCGGCCATATCGCATAGATCTCACTGTGAAAAGGCTTAAATGGCTTTTTTGACCTAAGTTTGAGGATTGCGCTCAAATCAAATGTCCTAGAACCAAAATTCCACATGTAACTACTAGATTGTGATACAATACACTATTGGGTGAAGTTTGGTTGACTTCTGCGCAGCGGTTTGGGAGTGAACATCAAAATTACATTTCTCGGCCATATCGCATAGATCTCACTGTGAAAAGGCTTAAATGACTTTTTTAATTAAGTTTGATGATTGCGCTCAAACCAAATGTCCTAGAACGAAATTTCCAAATGTAACTACTAGATTGTGATACAATACACTATTGGGTGAAGTTTGGTTGACTTCTGCGCAGCGGTTTGGGAGTTAATATCAAAATTACATTTCTCGGCCATATCGCGTAGATCTCACTGTGAAAAGGCTTAAATGGCTTTTTTGACCTAAGTTTGATGATTGCGCTCAAAACAAATGTCCTAGAACCAAATTTCCACATGTAACTACTAGATTGTGATACAATACACTATTGGGTGAAGTTTGGTTGACTTCTGCGCAGCGGTTTGGGAGTTAACATCAAAATTACATTTCTCGGCCATATCGCATAGATCTCACTGTGAAAAGGCTTAAATGGCTTTTTTGACCTAAGTTTGAGGATTGCGCTCAAATCAAATGTCCTAGAACCAAATTTCCACATGTAACTACTAGATTGTGATACAATACACTATTGGGTGAAGTTTGGTTGACTTCTGCGCAGCGGTTTGGGAGTTAACATCTAAATTACATTTCTCGGCCATATCGCATAGATCTCACTGTGAAAAGGCTTAAATGACTTTTTTTAATTAAGTTTGAAGATTGCGCTCAAACCAAATGTCCTAAAACTAAATTTCCAAATGTAACTACTAAATTGTGATACAATACACTAATGGGTGAAGTTTGGTTGACTTCTGCGCAGCGGTTTGGGAGTGAACATCAAAATTACATTTCTCGGCCATATCGCATAGATCTCACTGTGAAAAGGCTTAAATGACTTTTTTTAATTAAGTTTGAAGATTGCGCTCAAACCAAATGTCCTAAAACTAAATTTCCAAATGTAACTACAAGATTGTGATAAAATAAACTATTGGGTGAAGTTTGGTTGACTTCTGCGCAGCGGTTTGGGAGTTAACATCAAAATTACATTTCTCGGCCATATCGCATAGATCTCACTGTGAAAAGGCTTAAATGGCTTTTTTGACCTAAGTTTGAGAATTGCGCTCAAATCAAATGTCCTAGAACCAAATTTCCACATGTAACTACTAAATTGTGATACAATACACTATTGGGTGAAGTTTGGTTGACTTCTGCGCAGCGGTTTGGGAGTTAACATCAAAATTACATTTCTCGGCCATATCGCATAGATCTCACTGTGAAAAGGCTTAAATGGCTTTTTTGACCTAAGTTTGAGAATTGCGCTCAAATCAAATGTCCTAGAACCAAATTTCCACATGTAACTACTAAATTGTGATACAATACACTATTGGGTGAAGTTTGGTTGACTTCTGCGCAGCGGTTTGGGAGTTAACATCAAAATTACATTTCTCAGCCATATCGCGTAGATCTCACTGTGAAAAGGCTTAAATGGCTTTTTTGACCTAAGTTTGATGATTGCGCTCAAAACAAATGTCCTAGAACCAAATTTCCACATGTAACTACTAGATTGTGATACAATACACTATTGGGTGAAGTTTGGTTGACTTCTGCGCAGCGGTTTGGGAGTTAACATCAAAATTACATTTCTCGGCCATATCGCATAGATCTCACTGTGAAAAGGCTTAAATGGCTTTTTTGACCTAAGTTTGATGATTGCGCTCAAAACAAATGTCCTAGAACCAAATTTCCACATGTAACTACTAGATTGTGATACAATACACTATTGGGTGAAGTTTGGTTGACTTCTGCGCAGCGGTTTGGGAGTTAACATCAAAATTACATTTCTCGGCCATATCGCATAGATCTCACTGTGAAAAGGCTTAAATGGCTTTTTTGACCTAAGTTTGAGGATTGCGCTCAAATCAAATGTACTAGAACCAAATTTCCACATGTAACTACTAGATTGTGATACAATACACTATTGGGTGAAGTTTGGTTGACTTCTGCGCAGCGGTTTGGGAGTTAACATCAAAATTACATTTCTCAGCCATATCGCGTAGATCTCAGTGTGAAAAGGCTTAAATGGCTTTTTTGACCTAAGTTTGAGGATTGCGCTCAAATCAAATGTCCTAGAACCAAATTTCCACATGTCACTACTAGATTGTGACACAATACACTATTGGGTGAAGTTTGGTTGACTTCTGCGCAGCGGTTTGGGAGTTAACATCAAAATTACATTTCTCGGCCATATCGCGTAGATCTCACTGTGAAAAGGCTTAAATGACTTTTTTTAATTAAGTTTGAAGATTGCGCTCAAACCAAATGTCCTAAAACTAAATTTCCAAATGTAACTACAAGATTGTGATAAAATACACTATTGGGTGAAGTTTGGTTGACTTCTGCGCAGCGGTTTGGGAGTTAACATCAAAATTACATTTCTCGGCCATATCGCATAGATCTCACTGTGAAAAGGCTTAAATGGCTTTTTTGACCTAAGTTTGAGAATTGCGCTCAAATCAAATGTCCTAGAACCAAATTTCCACATGTAACTACTAAATTGTGATACAATACACTATTGGGTGAAGTTTGGTTGACTTCTGCGCAGCGGTTTGGGAGTTAACATCAAAATTACATTTCTCGGCCATATCGCATAGATCTCACTGTGAAAAGGCTTGAATGGCTTTTTTGACCTAAGTTTGAGGATTGCGCTCAAATCAAATGTCCTAGAACCAAATTTCCACATGTAACTACTAGATTGTGATACAATACACTATTGGGTGAAGTTTGGTTGACTTCTCCGCAGCGGTTTGGGAGTTAACATCAAAATTACATTTCTCGGCCATATCGCATAGATCTCACTGTGAAAAGGCTTAAATGGCTTTTTTGACCTAAGTTTGAGGATTGCGCTCAAATCAAATGTCCTAGAACCAAATTTCCACATGTAACTACTAGATTGTGACACAATACACTATTGGGTGAAGTTTGGTTGACTTCTGCGCAGCGGTTTGGGAGTTAACATCAAAATTACATTTCTCGGCCATATCGCGTAGATCTCACTGTGAAAAGGCTTAAATGACTTTTTTAATTAAGTTTGATGATTGCGCTCAAACCAAATGTCCTAGAACTAAATTTCCAAATGTAACTACTAGATTGTGATAAAATACACTATTGGGTGAAGTTTGGTTGACTTCGGCGCAGCGGTTTGGGAGTTAACATCAAAATTACATTTCTCAGCCATATCGCATAGATCTCACTGTGAAAAGGCTTAAATGACTTTTTTTAATTAAGTTTGAAGATTGCACTCAAACCAAATGTCCTAGAACTAAATTTCCAAATGTAACTACTAGATTATGATAAAATACACTATTGGGTGAAGTTTGGTTGACTTCTGCGCAGCGGTTTGGGAGTTAACATCAAAATTACATTTCTCGGCCATATCGCATAGATCTCACTGTGAAAAGGCTTAAATGGCTTTTTTGACCTAAGTTTGAGGATTGCGCATAAATCAAATGTCCTAGAACCAAATTTCCACATGTAACTACTAGATTGTGATACAATACACTAATGGGTGAAGTTTGGTTGACTTCTGCGCAGCGGTTTGGGAGTGAACATCAAAATTACATTTCTCGGCCATATCGCATAGATCTCACTGTGAAAAGGCTTAAATGACTTTTTTTAATTAAGTTTGAAGATTGCGCTCAAACCAAATGTCCTAAAACTAAATTTCCAAATGTAACTACTAGATTGTGATAAAATACACTATTGGGTGAAGTTTGGTTGACTTCTGCGCAGCGGTTTGGGAGTTAACATCAAAATTACATTTCTCGGCCATATCGCATAGATCTCACTGTGAAAAGGCTTAAATGGCTTTTTTGACCTAAGTTTGAGAATTGCGCTCAAATCAAATGTCCTAGAACCAAATTTCCACATGTAACTACTAGATTGTGATACAATACACTATTGGGTGAAGTTTGGTTGACTTCTGCGCAGCGGTTTGGGAGTTAACATCAAAATTACATTTCTCGGCAATATCGCATAGATCTCACTGTGAAAAGGCTGAAATGACTTTTTTAATTAAGTTTGATGATTGCGCTCAAACCAAATGTCCTAGAACGAAATTTCCAAATGTAACTACTAGATTGTGATACAATACACTATTGGGTGAAGTTTGGTTTACTTCTGCGCAGCGGTTTGGGAGTTAACATCAAAATTACATTTCTCGGCCATATCGCATAGATCTCACTGTGAAAAGGCTTAAATGGCTTTTTTGACCTAAGTTTGAGGATTGCGCTCAAATCTAATGTCCTAGAACCTAATTTCCACATGTAACTACTAGATTGTGATACAATACACTATTGGGTGAAGTTTGGTTGACTTCTGCGCAGCGGTTTGAGAGTGAACATCAAAATTACATTTCTCGGCCATATCGCATAGATCTCACTGTGAAAAGGCTTAAATGACTTTTTTAATTAAGTTTGATGATTGCGCTCAAACCAAATGTCCTAGAACGAAATTTCCACATGTAACTACTAGATTGTGATACAATACACTATTGGGTGAAGTTTGGTTGACTTCTGCGCAGCGGTTTGGGAGTTAACATCAAAATTACATTTCTCAGCCATATCGCGTAGATCTCCCTGTGAAAAGGCTTAAATGGCTTTTTTGACCTAAGTTTTAGGATTGCGCTCAAAACAAATGTCCTAGAGCCAAATTTCCACATGTAACTACTAGATTGTGATACAATACACTATTGGGTGAAGTTTGGTTGACTTCTGCGCAGCGGTTTGGGAGTTAACATCAAAATTACATTTCTCGGCCATATCGCATAGATCTCACTGTGAAAAGGCTTAAATGGCTTTTTTGACCTAAGTTTGAGGATTGCGCTCAAATCAAATGTCCTAGAACCAAATTTCCACATGTAACTACTAGATTGTGACACAATACACTATTGGGTGAAGTTTGGTTGACTTCTGCGCAGCGGTTTGGGAGTTAACATCAAAATTACATTTCTCGGCCATATCGCGTAGATCTCACTGTGAAAAGGCTTAAATGACTTTTTTAATTAAGTTTGATGATTGCGCTCAAACCAAATGTCCTAGAACCAAATTTCCACATGTAACTACTAAATTGTGATACAATACACTATTGGGTGAAGTTTGGTTGACTTCTGCGCAGCGGTTTGGGAGTTAACATCAAAATTACATTTCTCGGCCATATCGCATAGATCTCACTGTGAAAAGGCTTAAATGGCTTTTTTGACCTAAGTTTGAGAATTGCGCTCAAATCAAATGTCCTAGAACCAAATTTCTACATGTAACTACTAGATTGTGATACAATACACTATTGGGTGAAGTTTGGTTTACTTCTGCGCAGCGGTTTGGGAGTTAACATCAAAATTACATTTCTCGGCCATATCGCATAGATCTCACTGTGAAAAGGCTTAAATGGCTTTTTTGACCTAAGTTTGAGGATTGCGCTCAAATCAAATGTCCTAGAACCTAATTTCCACATGTAACTACTAGATTGTGATACAATACACTATTGGGTGAAGTTTGGTTGACTTCTGCGCAGCGGTTTGGGAGTTAACATCAAAATTACATTTCTCGGCCATATCGCATAGATCTCACTGTGAAAAGGCTTAAATGACTTTTTTAAATTAAGTTTGAAGATTGCGCTCAAACCAAATGTCCTAGAACTAAATTTCTAAATGTAACTACTAGATTGTGATAAAATACACTATTGGGTGAAGTTTGGTTGACTTCTGCGCAGCGGTTTGGAAGTTAACATCAAAATTACATTTCTCGGCCATATCGCATAGATCTCACTGTGAAAAGGCTTAAATGGCTTTTTTGACCTAAGTTTGAAGATTGCGCTCAAACCAAATGTCCTAAAACTAAATTTCCACATGTAACTACTAGATTGTGATACAATACACTATTGGGTGAAGTTTGGTTTACTTCTGCGCAGCGGTTTGGGAGTTAACATCAAAATTACATTTCTCGGCAATATCGCATAGATCTCACTGTGAAAAGGCTTAAATGACTTTTTTTAATTAAGTTTGAAGATTGCGCTCAAACCAAATGTCCTAAAACTAAATTTCCAAATGTAACTACTAGATTGTGATAAAATACACTATTGGGTGAAGTTTGGTTGACTTCTGCGCAGCGGTTTGGGAGTTAACATCAAAATTACATTTCTCGGCCATATCGCATAGATCTCACTGTGAAAAGGCTTAAATGGCTTTTTTGACCTAAGTTTGAGGATTGCGCTCAAATCAAATGTCCTAGAACCAAATTTCCACATGTAACTACTAGATTGTGATACAATACACTAATGGGTGAAGTTTGGTTGACTTCTGCGCAGCGGTTTGGGAGTGAACATCAAAATTACATTTCTCGGCCATATCGCATAGATCTCACTGTGAAAAGGCTTAAATGACTTTTTTGACCTAAGTTTGAGGATTGCGCTCAAATCAAATGTACTAGAACCAAATTTCCACATGTAACTACTAGATTGTGATACAATACACTATTGGGTGAAGTTTGGTTGACTTCTGCGCAGCGGTTTGGGAGTTAACATCAAAATTACATTTCTCAGCCATATCGCGTAGATCTCAGTGTGAAAAGGCTTAAATGGCTTTTTTGACCTAAGTTTGAGGATTGCGCTCAAATCAAATGTCCTAGAACCAAATTTCCACATGTCACTACTAGATTGTGACACAATACACTATTGGGTGAAGTTTGGTTGACTTCTGCGCAGCGGTTTGGGAGTTAACATCAAAATTACATTTCTCGGCCATATCGCGTAGATCTCACTGTGAAAAGGCTTAAATGACTTTTTTTAATTAAGTTTGAAGATTGCGCTCAAACCAAATGTCCTAAAACTAAATTTCCAAATGTAACTACAAGATTGTGATAAAATACACTATTGGGTGAAGTTTGGTTGACTTCTGCGCAGCGGTTTGGGAGTTAACATCAAAATTACATTTCTCGGCCATATCGCATAGATCTCACTGTGAAAAGGCTTAAATGGCTTTTTTGACCTAAGTTTGAGAATTGCGCTCAAATCAAATGTCCTAGAACCAAATTTCCACATGTAACTACTAAATTGTGATACAATACACTATTGGGTGAAGTTTGGTTGACTTCTGCGCAGCGGTTTGGGAGTTAACATCAAAATTACATTTCTCGGCCATATCGCATAGATCTCACTGTGAAAAGGCTTGAATGGCTTTTTTGACCTAAGTTTGAGGATTGCGCTCAAATCAAATGTCCTAGAACCAAATTTCCACATGTAACTACTAGATTGTGATACAATACACTATTGGGTGAAGTTTGGTTGACTTCTCCGCAGCGGTTTGGGAGTTAACATCAAAATTACATTTCTCGGCCATATCGCATAGATCTCACTGTGAAAAGGCTTAAATGGCTTTTTTGACCTAAGTTTGAGGATTGCGCTCAAATCAAATGTCCTAGAACCAAATTTCCACATGTAACTACTAGATTGTGACACAATACACTATTGGGTGAAGTTTGGTTGACTTCTGCGCAGCGGTTTGGGAGTTAACATCAAAATTACATTTCTCGGCCATATCGCGTAGATCTCACTGTGAAAAGGCTTAAATGACTTTTTTAATTAAGTTTGATGATTGCGCTCAAACCAAATGTCCTAGAACTAAATTTCCAAATGTAACTACTAGATTGTGATAAAATACACTATTGGGTGAAGTTTGGTTGACTTCGGCGCAGCGGTTTGGGAGTTAACATCAAAATTACATTTCTCAGCCATATCGCATAGATCTCACTGTGAAAAGGCTTAAATGACTTTTTTTAATTAAGTTTGAAGATTGCACTCAAACCAAATGTCCTAGAACTAAATTTCCAAATGTAACTACTAGATTATGATAAAATACACTATTGGGTGAAGTTTGGTTGACTTCTGCGCAGCGGTTTGGGAGTTAACATCAAAATTACATTTCTCGGCCATATCGCATAGATCTCACTGTGAAAAGGCTTAAATGGCTTTTTTGACCTAAGTTTGAGGATTGCGCATAAATCAAATGTCCTAGAACCAAATTTCCACATGTAACTACTAGATTGTGATACAATACACTAATGGGTGAAGTTTGGTTGACTTCTGCGCAGCGGTTTGGGAGTGAACATCAAAATTACATTTCTCGGCCATATCGCATAGATCTCACTGTGAAAAGGCTTAAATGACTTTTTTTAATTAAGTTTGAAGATTGCGCTCAAACCAAATGTCCTAAAACTAAATTTCCAAATGTAACTACTAGATTGTGATAAAATACACTATTGGGTGAAGTTTGGTTGACTTCTGCGCAGCGGTTTGGGAGTTAACATCAAAATTACATTTCTCGGCCATATCGCATAGATCTCACTGTGAAAAGGCTTAAATGGCTTTTTTGACCTAAGTTTGAGAATTGCGCTCAAATCAAATGTCCTAGAACCAAATTTCCACATGTAACTACTAGATTGTGATACAATACACTATTGGGTGAAGTTTGGTTGACTTCTGCGCAGCGGTTTGGGAGTTAACATCAAAATTACATTTCTCGGCAATATCGCATAGATCTCACTGTGAAAAGGCTGAAATGACTTTTTTAATTAAGTTTGATGATTGCGCTCAAACCAAATGTCCTAGAACGAAATTTCCAAATGTAACTACTAGATTGTGATACAATACACTATTGGGTGAAGTTTGGTTTACTTCTGCGCAGCGGTTTGGGAGTTAACATCAAAATTACATTTCTCGGCCATATCGCATAGATCTCACTGTGAAAAGGCTTAAATGGCTTTTTTGACCTAAGTTTGAGGATTGCGCTCAAATCTAATGTCCTAGAACCTAATTTCCACATGTAACTACTAGATTGTGATACAATACACTATTGGGTGAAGTTTGGTTGACTTCTGCGCAGCGGTTTGAGAGTGAACATCAAAATTACATTTCTCGGCCATATCGCATAGATCTCACTGTGAAAAGGCTTAAATGACTTTTTTAATTAAGTTTGATGATTGCGCTCAAACCAAATGTCCTAGAACGAAATTTCCACATGTAACTACTAGATTGTGATACAATACACTATTGGGTGAAGTTTGGTTGACTTCTGCGCAGCGGTTTGGGAGTTAACATCAAAATTACATTTCTCAGCCATATCGCGTAGATCTCCCTGTGAAAAGGCTTAAATGGCTTTTTTGACCTAAGTTTTAGGATTGCGCTCAAAACAAATGTCCTAGAGCCAAATTTCCACATGTAACTACTAGATTGTGATACAATACACTATTGGGTGAAGTTTGGTTGACTTCTGCGCAGCGGTTTGGGAGTTAACATCAAAATTACATTTCTCGGCCATATCGCATAGATCTCACTGTGAAAAGGCTTAAATGGCTTTTTTGACCTAAGTTTGAGGATTGCGCTCAAATCAAATGTCCTAGAACCAAATTTCCACATGTAACTACTAGATTGTGACACAATACACTATTGGGTGAAGTTTGGTTGACTTCTGCGCAGCGGTTTGGGAGTTAACATCAAAATTACATTTCTCGGCCATATCGCGTAGATCTCACTGTGAAAAGGCTTAAATGACTTTTTTAATTAAGTTTGATGATTGCGCTCAAACCAAATGTCCTAGAACCAAATTTCCACATGTAACTACTAAATTGTGATACAATACACTATTGGGTGAAGTTTGGTTGACTTCTGCGCAGCGGTTTGGGAGTTAACATCAAAATTACATTTCTCGGCCATATCGCATAGATCTCACTGTGAAAAGGCTTAAATGGCTTTTTTGACCTAAGTTTGAGAATTGCGCTCAAATCAAATGTCCTAGAACCAAATTTCTACATGTAACTACTAGATTGTGATACAATACACTATTGGGTGAAGTTTGGTTTACTTCTGCGCAGCGGTTTGGGAGTTAACATCAAAATTACATTTCTCGGCCATATCGCATAGATCTCACTGTGAAAAGGCTTAAATGGCTTTTTTGACCTAAGTTTGAGGATTGCGCTCAAATCAAATGTCCTAGAACCTAATTTCCACATGTAACTACTAGATTGTGATACAATACACTATTGGGTGAAGTTTGGTTGACTTCTGCGCAGCGGTTTGGGAGTTAACATCAAAATTACATTTCTCGGCCATATCGCATAGATCTCACTGTGAAAAGGCTTAAATGACTTTTTTAAATTAAGTTTGAAGATTGCGCTCAAACCAAATGTCCTAGAACTAAATTTCTAAATGTAACTACTAGATTGTGATAAAATACACTATTGGGTGAAGTTTGGTTGACTTCTGCGCAGCGGTTTGGAAGTTAACATCAAAATTACATTTCTCGGCCATATCGCATAGATCTCACTGTGAAAAGGCTTAAATGGCTTTTTTGACCTAAGTTTGAAGATTGCGCTCAAACCAAATGTCCTAAAACTAAATTTCCACATGTAACTACTAGATTGTGATACAATACACTATTGGGTGAAGTTTGGTTTACTTCTGCGCAGCGGTTTGGGAGTTAACATCAAAATTACATTTCTCGGCAATATCGCATAGATCTCACTGTGAAAAGGCTTAAATGACTTTTTTTAATTAAGTTTGAAGATTGCGCTCAAACCAAATGTCCTAAAACTAAATTTCCAAATGTAACTACTAGATTGTGATAAAATACACTATTGGGTGAAGTTTGGTTGACTTCTGCGCAGCGGTTTGGGAGTTAACATCAAAATTACATTTCTCGGCCATATCGCATAGATCTCACTGTGAAAAGGCTTAAATGGCTTTTTTGACCTAAGTTTGAGGATTGCGCTCAAATCAAATGTCCTAGAACCAAATTTCCACATGTAACTACTAGATTGTGATACAATACACTAATGGGTGAAGTTTGGTTGACTTCTGCGCAGCGGTTTGGGAGTGAACATCAAAATTACATTTCTCGGCCATATCGCATAGATCTCACTGTGAAAAGGCTTAAATGACTTTTTTTAATTAAGTTTGAAGATTGCGCTCAAACCAAATGTCCTAAAACTAAATTTCCAAATGTAACTACAAGATTGTGATAAAATACACTATTGGGTGAAGTTTGGTTGACTTCTGCGCAGCGGTTTGGGAGTTAACATCAAAATTACATTTCTCGGCCATATCGCATAGATCTCACTGTGAAAAGGCTTAAATGGCTTTTTTGACCTAAGTTTGAGAATTGCGCTCAAATCAAATGTCCTAGAACCAAATTTCCACATGTAACTACTAAATTGTGATACAATACACTATTGGGTGAAGTTTGGTTGACTTCTGCGCAGCGGTTTGGGAGTTAACATCAAAATTACATTTCTCGGCCATATCGCATAGATCTCACTGTGAAAAGGCTTAAATGGCTTTTTTGACCTAAGTTTGAGAATTGCGCTCAAATCAAATGTCCTAGAACCAAATTTCCACATGTAACTACTAAATTGTGATACAATACACTATTGGGTGAAGTTTGGTTGACTTCTGCGCAGCGGTTTGGGAGTTAACATCAAAATTACATTTCTCAGCCATATCGCGTAGATCTCACTGTGAAAAGGCTTAAATGGCTTTTTTGACCTAAGTTTGATGATTGCGCTCAAAACAAATGTCCTAGAACCAAATTTCCACATGTAACTACTAGATTGTGATACAATACACTATTGGGTGAAGTTTGGTTGACTTCTGCGCAGCGGTTTGGGAGTTAACATCAAAATTACATTTCTCGGCCATATCGCATAGATCTCACTGTGAAAAGGCTTAAATGGCTTTTTTGACCTAAGTTTGATGATTGCGCTCAAAACAAATGTCCTAGAACCAAATTTCCACATGTAACTACTAGATTGTGATACAATACACTATTGGGTGAAGTTTGGTTGACTTCTGCGCAGCGGTTTGGGAGTTAACATCAAAATTACATTTCTCGGCCATATCGCATAGATCTCACTGTGAAAAGGCTTAAATGGCTTTTTTGACCTAAGTTTGAGGATTGCGCTCAAATCAAATGTCCTAGAACCAAATTTCCACATGTAACTACTAGATTGTGATACAATACACTATTGGGTGAAGTTTGGTTGACTTCTGCGCAGCGGTTTGGGAGTTAACATCAAAATTACATTTCTCAGCCATATCGCGTAGATCTCACTGTGAAAAGGCTTAAATGGCTTTTTTGACCTAAGTTTGAGGATTGCGCTCAAATCAAATGTCCTAGAACCAAATTTCCACATGTAACTACTAGATTGTGACACAATACACTATTGGGTGAAGTTTGGTTGACTTCTGCGCAGCGGTTTGGGAGTTAACATCAAAATTACATTTCTCGGCCATATCGCGTAGATCTCACTGTGAAAAGGCTTAAATGGCTTTTTTGACCTAAGTTTGAGGATTGCGCTCAAATCAAATGTCCTAGAACCAAATTTCCACATGTAACTACTAGATTGTGATACAATACACTATTGGGTGAAGTTTGGTTGACTTCTGCGCAGCGGTTTGGGAGTTAACATCAAAATTACATTTCTCGGCCATATCGCATAGATCTCACTGTGAAAAGGCTTAAATGACTTTTTTTAATTAAGTTTGAAGATTGCGCTCAAACCAAATGTCCTAGAACCAAATTTCCACATGTAACTACTAGATTGTGATACAATACACTATTGGGTGAAGTTTGGTTGACTTCTGCGCAGCGGTTTGGGAGTTAACATCAAAATTACATTTCTCGGCCATATCGCATAGATCTCACTGTGAAAAGGCTTAAATGGCTTTTTTGACCTAAGTTTGAGGATTGCGCTCAAATCAAATGTCCTAGAACCAAATTTCCACATGTAACTACTAGATTGTGATACAATACACTATTGGGTGAAGTTTGGTTGACTTCTGCGCAGCGGTTTGGGAGTTAACATCAAAATTACATTTCTCGGCCATATCGCATAGATCTCACTGTGAAAAGGCTTAAATGGCTTTTTTGACCTAAGTTTGAGGATTGCGCTCAAATCAAATGTCCTAGAACCAAATTTCCACATGTAACTACTAGATTGTGACACAATACACTATTGGGTGAAGTTTGGTTGACTTCTGCGCAGCGGTTTGGGAGTTAACATCAAAATTACATTTCTCGGCCATATCGCGTAGATCTCACTGTGAAAAGGCTTAAATGACTTTTTTAATTAAGTTTGATGATTGCGCTCAAACCAAATGTCCTAGAACTAAATTTCCAAATGTAACTACTAGATTGTGATACAATACACTATTGGGTGAAGTTTGGTTGACTTCTGCGCAGCGGTTTGGGAGTTAACATCAAAATTACATTTCTCGGCCATATCGCATAGATCTCACTGTGAAAAGGCTTAAATGGCTTTTTTGACCTAAGTTTGAGAATTGCGCTCAAATCAAATGTCCTAGAACCAAATTTCTACATGTAACTACTAGATTGTGATACAATACACTATTGGGTGAAGTTTGGTTTACTTCTGCGCAGCGGTTTGGGAGTTAACATCAAAATTACATTTCTCGGCCATATCGCATAGATCTCACTGTGAAAAGGCTTAAATGGCTTTTTTGACCTAAGTTTGAGGATTGCGCTCAAATCAAATGTCCTAGAACCTAATTTCCACATGTAACTACTAGATTGTGATACAATACACTATTGGGTGAAGTTTGGTTGACTTCTGCGCAGCGGTTTGGGAGTTAACATCAAAATTACATTTCTCGGCCATATCGCATAGATCTCACTGTGAAAAGGCTTAAATGACTTTTTTAAATTAAGTTTGAAGATTGCGCTCAAACCAAATGTCCTAGAACTAAATTTCTAAATGTAACTACTAGATTGTGATAAAATACACTATTGGGTGAAGTTTGGTTGACTTCTGCGCAGCGGTTTGGAAGTTAACATCAAAATTACATTTCTCGGCCATATCGCATAGATCTCACTGTGAAAAGGCTTAAATGGCTTTTTTGACCTAAGTTTGAAGATTGCGCTCAAACCAAATGTCCTAAAACTAAATTTCCACATGTAACTACTAGATTGTGATACAATACACTATTGGGTGAAGTTTGGTTTACTTCTGCGCAGCGGTTTGGGAGTTAACATCAAAATTACATTTCTCGGCAATATCGCATAGATCTCACTGTGAAAAGGCTTAAATGACTTTTTTTAATTAAGTTTGAAGATTGCGCTCAAACCAAATGTCCTAAAACTAAATTTCCAAATGTAACTACTAGATTGTGATAAAATACACTATTGGGTGAAGTTTGGTTGACTTCTGCGCAGCGGTTTGGGAGTTAACATCAAAATTACATTTCTCGGCCATATCGCATAGATCTCACTGTGAAAAGGCTTAAATGGCTTTTTTGACCTAAGTTTGAGGATTGCGCTCAAATCAAATGTCCTAGAACCAAATTTCCACATGTAACTACTAGATTGTGATACAATACACTAATGGGTGAAGTTTGGTTGACTTCTGCGCAGCGGTTTGGGAGTGAACATCAAAATTACATTTCTCGGCCATATCGCATAGATCTCACTGTGAAAAGGCTTAAATGACTTTTTTTAATTAAGTTTGAAGATTGCGCTCAAACCAAATGTCCTAAAACTAAATTTCCAAATGTAACTACAAGATTGTGATAAAATACACTATTGGGTGAAGTTTGGTTGACTTCTGCGCAGCGGTTTGGGAGTTAACATCAAAATTACATTTCTCGGCCATATCGCATAGATCTCACTGTGAAAAGGCTTAAATGGCTTTTTTGACCTAAGTTTGAGAATTGCGCTCAAATCAAATGTCCTAGAACCAAATTTCCACATGTAACTACTAAATTGTGATACAATACACTATTGGGTGAAGTTTGGTTGACTTCTGCGCAGCGGTTTGGGAGTTAACATCAAAATTACATTTCTCGGCCATATCGCATAGATCTCACTGTGAAAAGGCTTAAATGGCTTTTTTGACCTAAGTTTGAGAATTGCGCTCAAATCAAATGTCCTAGAACCAAATTTCCACATGTAACTACTAAATTGTGATACAATACACTATTGGGTGAAGTTTGGTTGACTTCTGCGCAGCGGTTTGGGAGTTAACATCAAAATTACATTTCTCAGCCATATCGCGTAGATCTCACTGTGAAAAGGCTTAAATGGCTTTTTTGACCTAAGTTTGATGATTGCGCTCAAAACAAATGTCCTAGAACCAAATTTCCACATGTAACTACTAGATTGTGATACAATACACTATTGGGTGAAGTTTGGTTGACTTCTGCGCAGCGGTTTGGGAGTTAACATCAAAATTACATTTCTCGGCCATATCGCATAGATCTCACTGTGAAAAGGCTTAAATGGCTTTTTTGACCTAAGTTTGATGATTGCGCTCAAAACAAATGTCCTAGAACCAAATTTCCACATGTAACTACTAGATTGTGATACAATACACTATTGGGTGAAGTTTGGTTGACTTCTGCGCAGCGGTTTGGGAGTTAACATCAAAATTACATTTCTCGGCCATATCGCATAGATCTCACTGTGAAAAGGCTTAAATGGCTTTTTTGACCTAAGTTTGAGGATTGCGCTCAAATCAAATGTCCTAGAACCAAATTTCCACATGTAACTACTAGATTGTGATACAATACACTATTGGGTGAAGTTTGGTTGACTTCTGCGCAGCGGTTTGGGAGTTAACATCAAAATTACATTTCTCAGCCATATCGCGTAGATCTCACTGTGAAAAGGCTTAAATGGCTTTTTTGACCTAAGTTTGAGGATTGCGCTCAAATCAAATGTCCTAGAACCAAATTTCCACATGTAACTACTAGATTGTGATACAATACACTATTGGGTGAAGTTTGGTTGACTTCTGCGCAGCGGTTTGGGAGTTAACATCAAAATTACATTTCTCGGCCATATCGCATAGATCTCACTGTGAAAAGGCTTAAATGACTTTTTTTAATTAAGTTTGAAGATTGCGCTCAAACCAAATGTCCTAGAACCAAATTTCCACATGTAACTACTAGATTGTGATACAATACACTATTGGGTGAAGTTTGGTTGACTTCTGCGCAGCGGTTTGGGAGTTAACATCAAAATTACATTTCTCGGCCATATCGCATAGATCTCACTGTGAAAAGGCTTAAATGGCTTTTTTGACCTAAGTTTGAGGATTGCGCTCAAATCAAATGTCCTAGAACCAAATTTCCACATGTAACTACTAGATTGTGATACAATACACTATTGGGTGAAGTTTGGTTGACTTCTGCGCAGCGGTTTGGGAGTTAACATCAAAATTACATTTCTCGGCCATATCGCATAGATCTCACTGTGAAAAGGCTTAAATGGCTTTTTTGACCTAAGTTTGAGGATTGCGCTCAAATCAAATGTCCTAGAACCAAATTTCCACATGTAACTACTAGATTGTGACACAATACACTATTGGGTGAAGTTTGGTTGACTTCTGCGCAGCGGTTTGGGAGTTAACATCAAAATTACATTTCTCGGCCATATCGCGTAGATCTCACTGTGAAAAGGCTTAAATGACTTTTTTAATTAAGTTTGATGATTGCGCTCAAACCAAATGTCCTAGAACTAAATTTCCAAATGTAACTACTAGATTGTGATAAAATACACTATTGGGTGAAGTTTGGTTGACTTCGGCGCAGCGGTTTGGGAGTTAACATCAAAATTACATTTCTCAGCCATATCGCATAGATCTCACTGTGAAAAGGCTTAAATGACTTTTTTTAATTAAGTTTGAAGATTGCGCTCAAACCAAATGTCCTAGAACTAAATTTCCAAATGTAACTACTAGATTATGATAAAATACACTATTGGGTGAAGTTTGGTTGACTTCTGCGCAGCGGTTTGGGAGTTAACATCAAAATTACATTTCTCGGCCATATCGCATAGATCTCACTGTGAAAAGGCTTAAATGGCTTTTTTGACCTAAGTTTGAGGATTGCGCATAAATCAAATGTCCTAGAACCAAATTTCCACATGTAACTACTAGATTGTGATACAATACACTAATGGGTGAAGTTTGGTTGACTTCTGCGCAGCGGTTTGGGAGTGAACATCAAAATTACATTTCTCGGCCATATCGCATAGATCTCACTGTGAAAAGGCTTAAATGACTTTTTTTAATTAAGTTTGAAGATTGCGCTCAAACCAAATGTCCTAAAACTAAATTTCCAACTGTAACTACTAGATTGTGATAAAATACACTATTGGGTGAAGTTTAATTGACTTTTGCGCAGCGGTTTGGGAGTTAACATCAAAATTACATTTCTCGGCCATATCGCATAGATCTCACTGTGAAAAGGCTTAAATGGCTTTTTTGACCTAAGTTTGAGAATTGCGCTCAAATCAAATGTCCTAGAACCAAATTTCCACATGTAACTACTAGATTGTGATACAATACACTATTGGGTGAAGTTTGGTTGACTTCTGCGCAGCGGTTTGGGAGTTAACATCAAAATTACATTTCTCGGCAATATCGCATAGATCTCACTGTGAAAAGGCTGAAATGACTTTTTTAATTAAGTTTGATGATTGCGCTCAAACCAAATGTCCTAGAACGAAATTTCCAAATGTAACTACTAGATTGTGATACAATACACTATTGGGTGAAGTTTGGTTGACTTCTGCGCAGCGGTTTGGGAGTTAACATCAAAATTACATTTCTCGGCCATATCGCATAGATCTCACTGTGAAAAGGCTTAAATGGCTTTTTTGACCTAAGTTTGAGGATTGCGCTCAAATCAAATGTCCTAGAACCAAATTTCCACATGTAACTACTAGATTGTGACACAATACACTATTGGGTGAAGTTTGGTTGACTTCTGCGCAGCGGTTTGGGAGTTAACATCAAAATTACATTTCTCGGCCATATCGCGTAGATCTCACTGTGAAAAGGCTTAAATGACTTTTTTAATTAAGTTTGATGATTGCGCTCAAACCAAATGTCCTAGAACCAAATTTCCACATGTAACTACTAAATTGTGATACAATACACTATTGGGTGAAGTTTGGTTGACTTCTGCGCAGCGGTTTGGGAGTTAACATCAAAATTACATTTCTCGGCCATATCGCATAGATCTCACTGTGAAAAGGCTTAAATGGCTTTTTTGACCTAAGTTTGAGAATTGCGCTCAAATCAAATGTCCTAGAACCAAATTTCCACATGTAACTACTAGATTGTGATACAATACACTATTGGGTGAAGTTTGGTTTACTTCTGCGCAGCGGTTTGGGAGTTAACATCAAAATTACATTTCTCGGCCATATCGCATAGATCTCACTGTGAAAAGGCTTAAATGGCTTTTTTGACCTAAGTTTGAGGATTGCGCTCAAATCAAATGTCCTAGAACCTAATTTCCACATGTAACTACTAGATTGTGATACAATACACTATTGGGTGAAGTTTGGTTTACTTCTGCGCAGCGGTTTGGGAGTTAACATCAAAATTACATTTCTCGGCCATATCGCATAGATCTCACTGTGAAAAGGCTTAAATGACTTTTTTTAATTAAGTTTGAAGATTGCGCTCAAACCAAATGTCCTAGAACTAAATTTCTAAATGTAACTACTAGATTGTGATAAAATACACTATTGGGTGAAGTTTGGTTGACTTCTGCGCAGCGGTTTGGGAGTTAACATCAAAATTACATTTCTCAGCCATATCGCATAGATCTCACTGTGAAAAGGCTTAAATGGCTTTTTTGACCTAAGTTTGATGATTGCGCTCAAACCAAATGTCCTAGAACTAAATTTCCAAATGTAACTACTAGATTTTTATAAAATACACTATTGGGTGAAGTTTGGTTGACTTCTGCGCAGCGGTTTGGGAGTTAACATCAAAATTACATTTCTCGGCCATATCGCATAGATCTCACTGTGAAAAGGCTTAAATGGCTTTTTTGACCTAAGTTTGAGGATTGCGCTCAAATCAAATGTCCTAGAACCAAATTTCCACATGTAACTACTAGATTGTGATACAATACACTATTGGGTGAAGTTTGGTTGACTTCTGCGCAGCGGTTTGGGAGTGAACATCAAAATTACATTTCTCGGCCATATCGCATAGATCTCACTGTGAAAAGGCTTAAATGACTTTTTTAATTAAGTTTGATGATTGCGCTCAAACCAAATGTCCTAGAACGAAATTTCCACATTTAACTACTAGATTGTGATACAATACACTATTGGGTGAAGTTTGGTTGACTTCTGCGCAGCGGTTTGGGAGTTAACATCAAAATTACATTTCTCAGCCATATCGCGTAGATCTCACTGTGAAAAGGCTTAAATGGCTTTTTTGACCTAAGTTTGAGGATTGCGCTCAAAACAAATGTCCTAGAACCAAATTTCCACATGTAACTACTAGATTGTGACACAATACACTATTGGGTGAAGTTTGGTTGACTTCTGCGCAGCGGTTTGGGAGTTAACATCAAAATTACATTTCTCGGCCATATCGCATAGATCTCACTGTGAAAAGGCTTAAATGGCTTTTTTGACCTAAGTTTGAGGATTGCGCTCAAATCAAATGTCCTAGAACCAAATTTCCACATGTAACTACTAGATTGTGATACAATACACTAATGGGTGAAGTTTGGTTGACTTTTTCGCAGCGGTTTGGGAGTGAACAGCAAAATTACATTTCTCGGCCATATCGCATAGATCTCACTGTGAAAAGGCTTAAATGACTTTTTTTAATTAAGTTTGAAGATTGCGCTCAAACCAAATGTCCTAAAACTAAATTTCCAAATGTAACTACTAGATTGTGATAAAATACACTATTGGGTGAAGTTTGGTTGACTTCTGCGCAGCGGTTTGGGAGTTAACATCAAAATTACATTTCTCGACCATATCGCATAGATCTCACTGTGAAAAGGCTTAAATGGCTTTTTTGACCTAAGTTTGAGAATTGCGCTCAAATCAAATGTCCTAGAACCAAATTTCCACATGTAACTACTAAATTGTGATACAATACACTATTGGGTGAAGTTTGGTTGACTTCTGCGCAGCGGTTTGGGAGTTAACATCAAAATTACATTTCTCGGCCATATCGCATAGATCTCACTGTGAAAAGGCTTAAATGGCTTTTTTGACCTAAGTTTGAGGATTGCGCTCAAATCAAATGTCCTAGAACCAAAATTCCACATGTAACTACTAGATTGTGATACAATACACTATTGGGTGAAGTTTGGTTGACTTCTGCGCAGCGGTTTGGGAGTGAACATCAAAATTACATTTCTCGGCCATATCGCATAGATCTCACTGTGAAAAGGCTTAAATGACTTTTTTAATTAAGTTTGATGATTGCGCTCAAACCAAATGTCCTAGAACGAAATTTCCAAATGTAACTACTAGATTGTGATACAATACACTATTGGGTGAAGTTTGGTTGACTTCTGCGCAGCGGTTTGGGAGTTAATATCAAAATTACATTTCTCGGCCATATCGCGTAGATCTCACTGTGAAAAGGCTTAAATGGCTTTTTTGACCTAAGTTTGATGATTGCGCTCAAAACAAATGTCCTAGAACCAAATTTCCACATGTAACTACTAGATTGTGATACAATACACTATTGGGTGAAGTTTGGTTGACTTCTGCGCAGCGGTTTGGGAGTTAACATCAAAATTACATTTCTCGGCCATATCGCATA
The DNA here is from genome assembly GCF_030265065.1 of Corythoichthys intestinalis. Taxonomy (NCBI): domain Eukaryota; kingdom Metazoa; phylum Chordata; class Actinopteri; order Syngnathiformes; family Syngnathidae; genus Corythoichthys; species Corythoichthys intestinalis. The sequence goes on from NC_080408.1 coordinate 55,798,432, forward strand.
GATCTCACTGTGAAAAGGCTTAAATGGCTTTTTTGACCTAAGTTTGAGGATTGCGCTCAAATCAAATGTCCTAGAACCAAATTTCCACATGTAACTACTAGATTGTGATACAATACACTATTGGGTGAAGTTTGGTTGACTTCTGCGCAGCGGTTTGGGAGTTAACATCTAAATTACATTTCTCGGCCATATCGCATAGATCTCACTGTGAAAAGGCTTAAATGACTTTTTTTAATTAAGTTTGAAGATTGCGCTCAAACCAAATGTCCTAAAACTAAATTTCCAAATGTAACTACTAAATTGTGATACAATACACTAATGGGTGAAGTTTGGTTGACTTCTGCGCAGCGGTTTGGGAGTGAACATCAAAATTACATTTCTCGGCCATATCGCATAGATCTCACTGTGAAAAGGCTTAAATGACTTTTTTTAATTAAGTTTGAAGATTGCGCTCAAACCAAATGTCCTAAAACTAAATTTCCAAATGTAACTACAAGATTGTGATAAAATACACTATTGGGTGAAGTTTGGTTGACTTCTGCGCAGCGGTTTGGGAGTTAACATCAAAATTACATTTCTCGGCCATATCGCATAGATCTCACTGTGAAAAGGCTTAAATGGCTTTTTTGACCTAAGTTTGAGAATTGCGCTCAAATCAAATGTCCTAGAACCAAATTTCCACATGTAACTACTAAATTGTGATACAATACACTATTGGGTGAAGTTTGGTTGACTTCTGCGCAGCGGTTTGGGAGTTAACATCAAAATTACATTTCTCGGCCATATCGCATAGATCTCACTGTGAAAAGGCTTAAATGGCTTTTTTGACCTAAGTTTGAGAATTGCGCTCAAATCAAATGTCCTAGAACCAAATTTCCACATGTAACTACTAAATTGTGATACAATACACTATTGGGTGAAGTTTGGTTGACTTCTGCGCAGCGGTTTGGGAGTTAACATCAAAATTACATTTCTCGGCCATATCGCATAGATCTCACTGTGAAAAGGCTTAAATGGCTTTTTTGACCTAAGTTTGAGAATTGCGCTCAAATCAAATGTCCTAGAACCAAATTTCCACATGTAACTACTAAATTGTGATACAATACACTATTGGGTGAAGTTTGGTTGACTTCTGCGCAGCGGTTTGGGAGTTAACATCAAAATTACATTTCTCAGCCATATCGCGTAGATCTCACTGTGAAAAGGCTTAAATGGCTTTTTTGACCTAAGTTTGATGATTGCGCTCAAAACAAATGTCCTAGAACCAAATTTCCACATGTAACTACTAGATTGTGATACAATACACTATTGGGTGAAGTTTGGTTGACTTCTGCGCAGCGGTTTGGGAGTTAACATCAAAATTACATTTCTCGGCCATATCGCATAGATCTCACTGTGAAAAGGCTTAAATGGCTTTTTTGACCTAAGTTTGATGATTGCGCTCAAAACAAATGTCCTAGAACCAAATTTCCACATGTAACTACTAGATTGTGATACAATACACTATTGGGTGAAGTTTGGTTGACTTCTGCGCAGCGGTTTGGGAGTTAACATCAAAATTACATTTCTCGGCCATATCGCATAGATCTCACTGTGAAAAGGCTTAAATGGCTTTTTTGACCTAAGTTTGAGGATTGCGCTCAAATCAAATGTCCTAGAACCAAATTTCCACATGTAACTACTAGATTGTGATACAATACACTATTGGGTGAAGTTTGGTTGACTTCTGCGCAGCGGTTTGGGAGTTAACATCAAAATTACATTTCTCAGCCATATCGCGTAGATCTCACTGTGAAAAGGCTTAAATGGCTTTTTTGACCTAAGTTTGAGGATTGCGCTCAAATCAAATGTCCTAGAACCAAATTTCCACATGTAACTAATAGATTGTGACACAATACACTATTGGGTGAAGTTTGGTTGACTTCTGCGCAGCGGTTTGGGAGTTAACATCAAAATTACATTTCTCGGCCATATCGCGTAGATCTCACTGTGAAAAGGCTTAAATGGCTTTTTTGACCTAAGTTTGAGGATTGCGCTCAAATCAAATGTCCTAGAACCAAATTTTCACATGTAACTACTAGATTGTGATACAATACACTATTGGGTGAAGTTTGGTTGACTTCTGCGCAGCGGTTTGGGAGTTAACATCAAAATTACATTTCTCGGCCATATCGCATAGATCTCACTGTGAAAAGGCTTAAATGACTTTTTTTAATTAAGTTTGAAGATTGCGCTCAAACCAAATGTCCTAGAACCAAATTTCCACATGTAACTACTAGATTGTGATACAATACACTATTGGGTGAAGTTTGGTTGACTTCTGCGCAGCGGTTTGGGAGTTAACATCAAAATTACATTTCTCGGCCATATCGCATAGATCTCACTGTGAAAAGGCTTAAATGGCTTTTTTGACCTAAGTTTGAGGATTGCGCTCAAATCAAATGTCCTAGAACCAAATTTCCACATGTAACTACTAGATTGTGATACAATACACTATTGGGTGAAGTTTGGTTGACTTCTGCGCAGCGGTTTGGGAGTTAACATCAAAATTACATTTCTCGGCCATATCGCATAGATCTCACTGTGAAAAGGCTTAAATGGCTTTTTTGACCTAAGTTTGAGGATTGCGCTCAAATCAAATGTCCTAGAACCAAATTTCCACATGTAACTACTAGATTGTGACACAATACACTATTGGGTGAAGTTTGGTTGACTTCTGCGCAGCGGTTTGGGAGTTAACATCAAAATTACATTTCTCGGCCATATCGCGTAGATCTCACTGTGAAAAGGCTTAAATGACTTTTTTAATTAAGTTTGATGATTGCGCTCAAACCAAATGTCCTAGAACTAAATTTCCAAATGTAACTACTAGATTGTGATAAAATACACTATTGGGTGAAGTTTGGTTGACTTCGGCGCAGCGGTTTGGGAGTTAACATCAAAATTACATTTCTCAGCCATATCGCATAGATCTCACTGTGAAAAGGCTTAAATGACTTTTTTTAATTAAGTTTGAAGATTGCGCTCAAACCAAATGTCCTAGAACTAAATTTCCAAATGTAACTACTAGATTATGATAAAATACACTATTGGGTGAAGTTTGGTTGACTTCTGCGCAGCGGTTTGGGAGTTAACATCAAAATTACATTTCTCGGCCATATCGCATAGATCTCACTGTGAAAAGGCTTAAATGGCTTTTTTGACCTAAGTTTGAGGATTGCGCATAAATCAAATGTCCTAGAACCAAATTTCCACATGTAACTACTAGATTGTGATACAATACACTAATGGGTGAAGTTTGGTTGACTTCTGCGCAGCGGTTTGGGAGTGAACATCAAAATTACATTTCTCGGCCATATCGCATAGATCTCACTGTGAAAAGGCTTAAATGACTTTTTTTAATTAAGTTTGAAGATTGCGCTCAAACCAAATGTCCTAAAACTAAATTTCCAACTGTAACTACTAGATTGTGATAAAATACACTATTGGGTGAAGTTTAATTGACTTTTGCGCAGCGGTTTGGGAGTTAACATCAAAATTACATTTCTCGGCCATATCGCATAGATCTCACTGTGAAAAGGCTTAAATGGCTTTTTTGACCTAAGTTTGAGAATTGCGCTCAAATCAAATGTCCTAGAACCAAATTTCCACATGTAACTACTAGATTGTGATACAATACACTATTGGGTGAAGTTTGGTTGACTTCTGCGCAGCGGTTTGGGAGTTAACATCAAAATTACATTTCTCGGCAATATCGCATAGATCTCACTGTGAAAAGGCTGAAATGACTTTTTTAATTAAGTTTGATGATTGCGCTCAAACCAAATGTCCTAGAACGAAATTTCCAAATGTAACTACTAGATTGTGATACAATACACTATTGGGTGAAGTTTGGTTTACTTCTGCGCAGCGGTTTGGGAGTTAACATCAAAATTACATTTCTCGGCCATATCGCATAGATCTCACTGTGAAAAGGCTTAAATGGCTTTTTTGACCTAAGTTTGAGGATTGCGCTCAAATCTAATGTCCTAGAACCTAATTTCCACATGTAACTACTAGATTGTGATACAATACACTATTGGGTGAAGTTTGGTTGACTTCTGCGCAGCGGTTTGAGAGTGAACATCAAAATTACATTTCTCGGCCATATCGCATAGATCTCACTGTGAAAAGGCTTAAATGACTTTTTTAATTAAGTTTGATGATTGCGCTCAAACCAAATGTCCTAGAACGAAATTTCCACATGTAACTACTAGATTGTGATACAATACACTATTGGGTGAAGTTTGGTTGACTTCTGCGCAGCGGTTTGGGAGTTAACATCAAAATTACATTTCTCAGCCATATCGCGTAGATCTCACTGTGAAAAGGCTTAAATGGCTTTTTTGACCTAAGTTTTAGGATTGCGCTCAAAACAAATGTCCTAGAGCCAAATTTCCACATGTAACTACTAGATTGTGATACAATACACTATTGGGTGAAGTTTGGTTGACTTCTGCGCAGCGGTTTGGGAGTTAACATCAAAATTACATTTCTCGGCCATATCGCATAGATCTCACTGTGAAAAGGCTTAAATGGCTTTTTTGACCTAAGTTTGAGGATTGCGCTCAAATCAAATGTCCTAGAACCAAATTTCCACATGTAACTACTAGATTGTGACACAATACACTATTGGGTGAAGTTTGGTTGACTTCTGCGCAGCGGTTTGGGAGTTAACATCAAAATTACATTTCTCGGCCATATCGCGTAGATCTCACTGTGAAAAGGCTTAAATGACTTTTTTAATTAAGTTTGATGATTGCGCTCAAACCAAATGTCCTAGAACCAAATTTCCACATGTAACTACTAAATTGTGATACAATACACTATTGGGTGAAGTTTGGTTGACTTCTGCGCAGCGGTTTGGGAGTTAACATCAAAATTACATTTCTCGGCCATATCGCATAGATCTCACTGTGAAAAGGCTTAAATGGCTTTTTTGACCTAAGTTTGAGGATTGCGCTCAAATCAAATGTCCTAGAACCAAATTTCCACATGTAACTACTAGATTGTGATACAATACACTATTGGGTGAAGTTTGGTTGACTTCTGCGCAGCGGTTTGGGAGTTAACATCAAAATTACATTTCTCGGCCATATCGCATAGATCTCACTGTGAAAAGGCTTAAATGGCTTTTTTGACCTAAGTTTGAAGATTGCGCTCAAACCAAATGTCCTAAAACTAAATTTCCACATGTAACTACTAGATTGTGATACAATACACTATTGGGTGAAGTTTGGTTGACTTCTGCGCAGCGGTTTGGGAGTTAACATCAAAATTACATTTCTCGGCCATATCGCATAGATCTCACTGTGAAAAGGCTTAAATGGCTTTTTTGACCTAAGTTTGAGGATTGCGCTCAAATCAAATGTCCTAGAACCAAATTTCCACATGTAACTACTAGATTGTGACACAATACACTATTGGGTGAAGTTTGGTTGACTTCTGCGCAGCGGTTTGGGAGTTAACATCAAAATTACATTTCTCGGCCATATCGCGTAGATCTCACTGTGAAAAGGCTTAAATGACTTTTTTAATTAAGTTTGATGATTGCGCTCAAACCAAATGTCCTAGAACTAAATTTCCAAATGTAACTACTAGATTGTGATAAAATACACTATTGGGTGAAGTTTGGTTGACTTCGGCGCAGCGGTTTGGGAGTTAACATCAAAATTACATTTCTCAGCCATATCGCATAGATCTCACTGTGAAAAGGCTTAAATGACTTTTTTTAATTAAGTTTGAAGATTGCGCTCAAACCAAATGTCCTAGAACTAAATATCCAAATGTAACTATTAGATTGTGATAAAATACACTATTGGGTGAAGTTTGGTTGACTTCTGCGCAGCGGTTTGGGAGTTAACATCAAAATTACATTTCTCGGCCATATCGCATAGATCTCACTGTGAAAAGGCTTAAATGGCTTTTTTGACCTAAGTTTGAGGATTGCGCTCAAATCAAATGTCCTAGAACCAAATTTCCACATGTAACTACTAGATTGTGATACAATACACTATTGGGTGAAGTTTGGTTGACTTCTGCGCAGCGGTTTGGGAGTGAACATTAAATTACATTTCTCGGCCATATCGCATAGATCTCACTGTGAAAAGGCTTAAATGGCTTTTTTGACCTAAGTTTGAGGATTGCGCTCAAATCAAATGTCCTAGAACCAAATTTCCACATGTAACTACTAAATTGTGATACAATACACTATTGGGTGAAGTTTGGTTGACTTCTGCGCAGCGGTTTGGGAGTTAACATCAAAATTACATTTCTCAGCCATATCGCGTAGATCTCACTGTGAAAAGGCTTAAATGGCGTTTTTGACCTAAGTTTGATGATTGCGCTCAAAACAAATGTCCTAGAACCAAATTTCCACATGTAACTACTAGATTGTGATACAATACACTATTGGGTGAAGTTTGGTTGACTTCTGCGCAGCGGTTTGGGAGTTAACATCAAAATTACATTTCTCGGCCATATCGCATAGATCTCACTGTGAAAAGGCTTAAATGGCTTTTTTGACCTAAGTTTGATGATTGCGCTCAAAACAAATGTCCTAGAACCAAATTTCCACATGTAACTACTAGATTGTGATACAATACACTATTGGGTGAAGTTTGGTTGACTTCTGCGCAGCGGTTTGGGAGTTAACATCAAAATTACATTTCTCGGCCATATCGCATAGATCTCACTGTGAAAAGGCTTAAATGGCTTTTTTGACCTAAGTTTGAGGATTGCGCTCAAATCAAATGTCCTAGAACCAAATTTCCACATGTAACTACTAGATTGTGATACAATACACTATTGGGTGAAGTTTGGTTGACTTCTGCGCAGCGGTTTGGGAGTTAACATCAAAATTACATTTCTCAGCCATATCGCGTAGATCTCACTGTGAAAAGGCTTAAATGGCTTTTTTGACCTAAGTTTTAGGATTGCGCTCAAAACAAATGTCCTAGAGCCAAATTTCCACATGTAACTACTAGATTGTGATACAATACACTATTGGGTGAAGTTTGGTTGACTTCTGCGCAGCGGTTTGGGAGTTAACATCAAAATTACATTTCTCGGCCATATCGCATAGATCTCACTGTGAAAAGGCTTAAATGGCTTTTTTGACCTAAGTTTGAGGATTGCGCTCAAATCAAATGTCCTAGAACCAAATTTCCACATGTAACTACTAGATTGTGACACAATACACTATTGGGTGAAGTTTGGTTGACTTCTGCGCAGCGGTTTGGGAGTTAACATCAAAATTACATTTCTCGGCCATATCGCGTAGATCTCACTGTGAAAAGGCTTAAATGACTTTTTTAATTAAGTTTGATGATTGCGCTCAAACCAAATGTCCTAGAACCAAATTTCCACATGTAACTACTAAATTGTAATACAATACACTATTGGGTGAAGTTTGGTTGACTTCTGCGCAGCGGTTTGGGAGTTAACATCAAAATTACATTTCTCGGCCATATCGCATAGATCTCACTGTGAAAAGGCTTAAATGGCTTTTTTGACCTAAGTTTGAGGATTGCGCTCAAATCAAATGTCCTAGAACCAAATTTCCACATGTAACTACTAGATTGTGATACAATACACTATTGGGTGAAGTTTGGTTTACTTCTGCGCAGCGGTTTGGGAGTTAACATCAAAATTACATTTCTCGGCCATATCGCATAGATCTCACTGTGAAAAGGCTTAAATGGCTTTTTTGACCTAAGTTTGAGGATTGCGCTAAAATCAAATGTCCTAGAACCTAATTTCCACATGTAACTACTAGATTGTGATACAATACACTATTGGGTGAAGTTTGGTTTACTTCTGCGCAGCGGTTTGGGAGTTAACATCAAAATTACATTTCTCGGCCATATCGCATAGATCTCACTGTGAAAAGGCTTAAATGACTTTTTTTAATTAAGTTTGAAGATTGCGCTCAAACCAAATGTCCTAGAACTAAATTTCTAAATGTAACTACTAGATTGTGATAAAATACACTATTGGGTGAAGTTTGGTTGACTTCTGCGCAGCGGTTTGGGAGTTAACATCAAAATTACATTTCTCGGCCATATCGCATAGATCTCACTGTGAAAAGGCTTAAATGGCTTTTTTGACCTAAGTTTGAAGATTGCGCTCAAACCAAATGTCCTAAAACTAAATTTCCACATGTAACTACTAGATTGTGATACAATACACTATTGGGTGAAGTTTGGTTGACTTCTGCGCAGCGGTTTGGGAGTTAACATCAAAATTACATTTCTCGGCCATATCGCATAGATCTCACTGTGAAAAGGCTTAAATGGCTTTTTTGACCTAAGTTTGAGGATTGCGCTCAAATCAAATGTCCTAGAACCAAATTTCCACATGTAACTACTAGATTGTGACACAATACACTATTGGGTGAAGTTTGGTTGACTTCTGCGCAGCGGTTTGGGAGTTAACATCAAAATTACATTTCTCGGCCATATCGCGTAGATCTCACTGTGAAAAGGCTTAAATGACTTTTTTAATTAAGTTTGATGATTGCGCTCAAACCAAATGTCCTAGAACTAAATTTCCAAATGTAACTACTAGATTGTGATAAAATACACTATTGGGTGAAGTTTGGTTGACTTCGGCGCAGCGGTTTGGGAGTTAACATCAAAATTACATTTCTCGGCCATATCGCATAGATCTCACTGTGAAAAGGCTTAAATGGCTTTTTTGACCTAAGTTTGAGGATTGCGCTCAAATCAAATGTCCTAGAACCAAATTTGCACATGTAACTACTAGATTGTGACAAAATACACTATTGGGTGAAGTTTGGTTGACTTCTGCGCAGCGGTTTGGGAGTTAACATCAAAATTACATTTCTCGGCCATATCGCATAGATCTCACTGTGAAAAGCCTTAAATGACTTTTTTTAATTAAGTTTGAAGATTGCGCTCAAACCAAATGTCGTAGAACTAAATTTCCAAATGTAACTACTAGATTGTGATAAAATACACTATTGGGTGAAGTTTGGTTGACTTCTGCGCAGCGGTTTGGGAGTTAACATCAAAATTACATTTCTCGGCCATATCGCATAGATCTCACTGTGAAAAGGCTTAAATGGCTTTTTTGACCTAAGTTTGAGGATTGCGCTCAAATCAAATGTCCTAGAACCAAATTTCAACATGTAACTACTAGATTGTGATACAATACACTAATGGGTGAAGTTTGGTTGACTTCTGCGCAGCGGTTTGGGAGTGAACATCAAAATTACATTTCTCGGCCATATCGCATAGATCTCACTGTGAAAAGGCTTAAATGACTTTTTTTAATTAAGTTTGAAGATTGCGCTCAAACCAAATGTCCTAGAACTAAATTTCCAAATGTAACTACTAGATTGTGATAAAATACACTATTGGGTGAAGTTTGGTTGACTTCTGCGCAGCGGTTTGGGAGTTAACATCAAAATTACATTTCTCGGCCATATCGCATAGATCTCACTGTGAAAAGGCTTAAATGACTTTTTTAATTAAGTTTGATGATTGCGCTCAAACAAAATGTCCTAGAACAAAATTTTCAAATGTAACTACTAGATTGTGATACACTATTGGGTGAAGTTTGGTTTACTTCTGCGCAGCGGTTTGGGAGTTAACATCAAAATTACATTTCTCGGCCATATCGCATAGATCTCACTGTGAAAAGGCTTAAATGGCTTTTTTGACCTAAGTTTGAGGATTGCGCTCAAATCAAATGTCCTAGAACCAAATTTCCACATGTAACTACTAGATTGTGATAAAATACACTATTGGGTGAAGTTTGGTTGACTTATGCGCAGCGGTTTGGGAGTTAACATCAAAATTACATTTCTCGGCCATATCGCATAGATCTTACTGTGAAAAGGCTTAAATGACTTTTTTAATTAAGTTTGATGATTGCGCTCAAACAAAATGTCCTAGAACAAAATTTTCAAATGTAACTACTAGAATGTGATACAATACACTATTGGGTGAAGTTTAGTTGACTTCTGCGCAGCGGTTTGGGAGTTAACATGAAATTTACATTTCTCGGCCATATCGCATAGATCTCACTGTGAAAAGGCTTAAATGACTTTTTTAATAAAGTTTGATGATTGCGCTCAAACAAAATGTCCTAGAACAAAATTTTCAAATGTAACTACTAGATTGTGATACAATACACTATTGGGTGAAGTTTGGTTGACTTCTGCGCAGCGGTTTGGGAGTTAACATCAAAATTACATTTCTCAGCCATATCGCATAGATCTCACTGTGAAAAGGCTTAAATGGCTTTTTTGACCCAAGTTTGAGGATTGCGCTCAAATCAAATGTCCTAGAACAAAATTTGCACATGTAACTACTAGATTGTGATACAATACACTAATGGGTGAAGTTTGGTTGACTTCTGCGCAGCGGTTTGGGAGTTAACATCAAAATTACATTTCTCGGCCATATCGCATAGATCTCACTGTGAAAAGGCTTAAATGACTTTTTTAATTAAGTTTAATGATTGCGCTCAAACCAAATGTCCTAGAACGAAATTTTTAAATGTAACTACTAGAATGTGATACAATACACTATTGGGTGAAGTTTGGTTGACTTCTGCGCAGCGGTTTGGGAGTTAACATGAAATTTACATTTCTCGGCCATATCGCATTGATCTCACTGTGAAAAGGCTTAAATGACTTTTTTAATAAAGTTTGATGATTGCGCTCAAACAAAATGTCCTAGAACAAAATTTTCAAATGTAACTACTAGATTGTGATACAATACACTATTGGGTGAAGTTTGGTTGACTTCTGCGCAGCGGTTTGGGAGTTAGCATCAAAATTAAATTTCTCGGCCATATCGCATAGATCTCACTGTGAAAAGGCTTAAATGACTTTTTTAATTAAGTTTGATGATTGCGCTCAAACAAAATGTCCTAGAACAAAATTTTTAAATGTAACTACTAGATTGTGATACAATACACTTTTGGGTGAAGTTTGGTTGACTTCTGCGCAGCGGTTTGGGAGTTAACATCAAAATTACATTTCTCGGCCATATCGCATAGATCTCACTGTGAAAAGGCTTAAATGGCTTTTTTGACCTAAGTTTGAGGATTGCGCTCAAATCAAATGTCCTAGAACCAAATTTCCACATGTAACTACTAGATTGTGATAAAATACACTATTGGGTGAAGTTTGGTTGACTTCTGCGCAGCGGTTTGGGAGTGAACATCAAAATTACATTTCTCGGCCATAACGCATAGATCTCACTGTGAAAAGGCTCAAATCAAATGTCCTAGAACCAAATTTCCACATGTAACTACTAGAATGTGATACAATACACTATTGGGTGAAGTTTGGTTGACTTCTGCGCAGCGGTTTGGGAGTTAACATCAAAATTACATTTCTCGGCCATATCGCATAGATCTCACTGTGAAAAGGCTTAAATGGCTTTTTTGACCTAAGTTTGAGGATTGCGCTCAAATCAAATGTCCTAGAACCAAATTTCCACATGTAACTACTAGATTGTGATACAATACACTATTGGGTGAAGTTTGGTTTACTTCTGCGCAGCGGTTTGGGAGTTAACATCAAAATTACATTTCTCGGCCATATCGCATAGATCTCACTGTGAAAAGGCTTAAATGGCTTTTTTGACCAAAGTTTGAGGATTGCGCTCAAATCAAATGTCCTAGAACCAAATTTCCACATGTAACTACTAGAATGTGATACAATACACTATTGGGTGAAGTTTGGTTGACTTCTGCGCAGCGGTTTGGGAGTTAACATCAAAATTACATTTCTCGGCCATATCGCATAGATCTCACTGTGAAAAGGCTTAAATGGCTTTTTTGACCTAAGTTTGAGGATTGCGCTCAAATCAAATGTCCTAGAACCAAATTTCCACATGTAACTACTAGATTGTGATACAATACACTAATGGGTGAAGTTTGGTTTACTTCTGCGCAGCGGTTTGGGAGTTAACATCAAAATTACATTTCTCGGCCATATCGCATAGATCTCACTGTGAAAAGGCTTAAATGGCTTTTTTGACGTAAGTTTGAGGATTGCGCTCAAATCAAATGTCCTAGAACTAAATTTCCACATGTAACTACTAGAATGTGATACAATACACTAATGGGTGAAGTTTGGTTGACTTCTGCGCAGCGGTTTGGGAGTTAACATCAAAATTACATTTCTCGGCCATATCGCATAGATCTCACTGTGAAAAGGCTTAAATGGCTTTTTTGACCTAAGTTTGAGGATTGCGCTCAAATCAAATGTCCTAGAACCAAATTTCCACATGTAACTACTAGATTGTGATACAATACACTAATGGGTGAAGTTTGGTTGACTTCTGCGCAGCGGTTTGGGAGTGAACATCAAAATTACATTTCTCGGCCATATCGCATAGATCTCAGTGTGAAAAGGCTTAAATGACTTTTTTGACCTACGTTTGAAGATTGCGCTCAAACCAAATGTCCTAAAACTAAATTTCCAAAAGTAACTACTAGATTGTGATAAAATACACTATTGGGTGAAGTTTGGTTGACTTCTGCGCAGCGGTTTGGGAGTTAACATCAAAATTACATTTCTCGGCCATATCGCATAGATCTCACTGTGAAAAGGCTTAAATGGCTTTTTTGACCTAAGTTTGAGGATTGCGCTCAAACCAAATGTCCTAGAACTAAATTTCCAAATGTAACTACTAGATTGTGATAAAATACACTATTGGGTGAAGTTTGGTTGACTTCTGCGCAGCGGTTTGGGAGTTAACATCAAAATTACATTTCTCGGCCATATCGCATAGATCTCACTGTGAAAAGGCTTAAATGGCTTTTTTGACCTAAGTTTGAGGATTGCGCTCAAATCAAATGTCCTAGAACAAAATTTCTACATGTAACTACTAGATTGTGATAAAATACACTATTGGGTGAAGTTTGGTTGACTTCTGCGCAGCGGTTTGGGAGTGAACATCAAAATTACATTTCTCGGCCATATCGCATAGATCTCACTGTGAAAACGCTTAAATGACTTTTTTTTAATTGTTTGAAGATTGCGCTCAAATCAAATGTCCTAGAACCAAATTTCCACATGTAACTACTAGATTGTGATACAATACACTAATGGGTGAAGTTTGGTTGACTTCTGCGCAGCGGTTTGGGAGTGAACATCAAATTTACATTTCTCGGCCATATCGCATAGATCTCACTGTGAAAAGGCTTAAATGACTTTTTTAATTAAGTTTGATGATTGCGCTCAAACCAAATGTCCTAGAACGAAATTTCCAAATGTAACTACTAGATTGTGATACAATACACTATTGGGTGAAGTTTGGTTGACTTCTGCGCAGCGGTTTGGGAGTTAACATCAAAATTACATTTCTCAGCCATATCGCATAGATCTTACTGTGAAAAGGCTTAAATGACTTTTTTAATTAAGTTTGAGGATTGCGCTCAAATCAAATGTCCTAGAATTAAATTTCCACATGTAACTACTAGATTGTGATACAATACACTAATGGGTGAAGTTTGGTTGACTTCTGCGCAGCGGTTTGGGAGTGAACATCAAAATTACATTTCTCGGCCATATCGCACTGTGAAAAGGCTTAAATGACTTTTTTAATTAAGTTTGATGATTGCGCTCAAACCAAATGTCCTAGAACGAAATTTCCAAATGTAACTACTAGATTGTGATACAATACACTATTGGGTGAAGTTTGGTTGACTTCTGCGCAGCGGTTTGGGAGTTAACATCAAAATTACATTTCTCAGCCATATCGCGTAGATCTCACTGTGAAAAGGCTTAAATGGCTTTTTTGACCTAAGTTTGAGGATTGCGCTCAAAACAAATGTCCTAGAACCAAATTTCCACATGTAACTACTAGATTGTGATACAATACACTATTGGGTGAAGTTTGGTTGACTTCTGCGCAGCGGTTTGGGAGTTAACATCAAAATTACATTTCTCGGCCATATCGCATAGATCTCACTGTGAAAAGGCCTAAATGGCTTTTTTGACCTAAGTTTGAGGATTGCGCTCAAATCAAATGTCCTAGAACCAAATTTCCACATGTAACTACTAGATTGTGATACAATACACTATTGGGTGAAGTTTTGTTGACTTCTGCGCAGCGGTTTGGGAGTTAACATCAAAATTACATTTCTCGGCCATATCGCGTAGATCTCACTGTGAAAAGGCTTAAATGACTTTTTTAATTAAGTTTGATGATTGCGCTCAAACCAAATGTCCTAGAACTAAATTTCCAAATGTAACTACTAGATTGTAATAAAATACACTATTGGGTGAAGTTTGGTTGACTTCGGCGCAGCGGTTTGGGAGTTAACATCAAAATTACATTTCTCAGCCATATCGCATAGATCTCACTGTGAAAAGGCTTAAATGACTTTTTTTAATTAAGTTTGAAGATTGCGCTCAAACCATATGTCCTAGAACTAAATTTCCAAATGTAACTACTAGATTATGATAAAATACACTATTGGGTAAAGTTTGGTTGACTTCTGCGCAGCGGTTTGGGAGTTAACATCAAAATTACATTTCTCGGCCATATCGCATAGATCTCACTGTGAAAAGGCTTAAATGGCTTTTTTGACCTAAGTTTGAGGATTGCGCTCAAATCAAATGTCCTAGAACCAAATTTCCACATGTAACTACTAGATTGTGATAGAATACACTAATGGGTGAAGTTTGGTTGACTTCTGCGCAGCGGTTTGGGAGTGAACATCAAAATTACATTTCTCGGCCATATCGTATAGATCTCACTGTGAAAAGGCTTAAATGACTTTTTTAATTAAGTTTGATGATTGCGCTCAAACCAAATGTCCTAGAACGAAATTTCCAAATGTAACTACTAGATTGTGATACAATACACTATTGGGTGAAGTTTGGTTGACTTCTGCGCAGCGGTTTGGGAGTTAACATCAAAATTACATTTCTCGGCCATATCGCGTAGATCTCACTGTGAAAAGGCTTAAATGGCTTTTTTGACCTAAGTTTGAGGATTGCGCTCAAATCAAATGTCCTGGAACCAAATTTCCACATGTAACTACTAGATTGTGATACAATACACTATTGGGTGAAGTTTGGTTTACTTCTGCGCAGCGGTTTGGGAGTGAACATCAAAATTACATTTCTCGGCCATATCGCATAGATCTCACTGTGAAAAGGCTTAAATGACTTTTTTTAATTAAGTTTGAAGATTGCGCTCAAACCAAATGTCCTAGAACTAAATTTCCAAATGTAACTACTAGATTGTGATAAAATACACTATTGGGTGAAGTTTGGTTTACTTCTGCGCAGCGGTTTGGGAGTGAACATCAAAATTACATTTCTCGGCCATATCGCATAGATCTCACTGTGAAAAGGCTTAAATGACTTTTTTTAATTAAGTTTGAAGATTGCGCTCAAACCAAATGTCCTAGAACGAAATTTCCAAATGTAACTACTAGATTGTGATACAATACACTATTGGGTGAAGTTTGGTTGACTTCTGCGCAGCGGTTTGGGAGTTAACATCAAAATTACATTTCTCAGCCATATCGCATAGATCTTACTGTGAAAAGGCTTAAATGACTTTTTTAATTAAGTTTGAGGATTGCGCTCAAATCAAATGTCCTAGAATTAAATTTCCACATGTAACTACTAGATTGTGATACAATACACTAATGGGTGAAGTTTGGTTGACTTCTGCGCAGCGGTTTGGGAGTGAACATCAAAATTACATTTCTCGGCCATATCGCACTGTGAAAAGGCTTAAATGACTTTTTTAATTAAGTTTGATGATTGCGCTCAAACCAAATGTCCTAGAACGAAATTTCCAAATGTAACTACTAGATTGTGATACAATACACTATTGGGTGAAGTTTGGTTGACTTCTGCGCAGCGGTTTGGGAGTTAACATCAAAATTACATTTCTCAGCCATATCGCGTAGATCTCACTGTGAAAAGGCTTAAATGGCTTTTTTGACCTAAGTTTGAGGATTGCGCTCAAATCAAATGTCCTAGAACCAAATTTCCACATATAACTACTAAATTGTGATAAAATACACTATTGGGTGAAGTTTGGTTGACTTCTGCGCAGCGGTTTGGGAGTTAACATCAAAATTACATTTCTCGGCCATATCGCATAGATCTCACTGTGAAAAGGCTTAAATGGCTTTTTTGACCTAAGTTTGAGGATTGCGCTCAAATCAAATGTCCTAGAACCAAATTTCTACATGTAACTACTAGATTGTGATACAATACACTATTGGGTGAAGTTTGGTTGACTTCTGCGCAGCGGTTTGGGAGTGAACATCAAAATTACATTTCTCGGCCATACCACATAGATCTCACTGTGAAAAGGCTTAAATGACTTTTTTAATTAAGTTTGATGATTGCGCTCAAACCAAATGTCCTAGAACGAAATTTCCAAATGTAACTACTAGATTGTGATACAATACACTATTGGGTGAAGTTTGGTTGACTTCTGCGCAGCGGTTTGGGAGTTAACATCAAAATTACATTTCTCAGCCATATCGCGTAGATCTCACTGTGAAAAGGCTTAAATGGCTTTTTTGACCTAAGTTTGAGGATTGCGCTCAAAACAAATGTCCTAGAACCAAATTTCCACATGTAACTACTAGATTGTGATACAATACACTATTGGGTGAAGTTTGGTTGACTTCTGCGCAGCGGTTTGGGAGTTAACATCAAAATTACATTTCTCGGCCATATCGCATAGATCTCACTGTGAAAAGGCCTAAATGGCTTTTTTGACCTAAGTTTGAGGATTGCGCTCAAATCAAATGTCCTAGAACCAAATTTCCACATGTAACTACTAGATTGTGATACAATACACTATTGGGTGAAGTTTTGTTGACTTCTGCGCAGCGGTTTGGGAGTTAACATCAAAATTACATTTCTCGGCCATATCGCGTAGATCTCACTGTGAAAAGGCTTAAATGACTTTTTTAATTAAGTTTGATGATTGCGCTCAAACCAAATGTCCTAGAACTAAATTTCCAAATGTAACTACTAGATTGTAATAAAATACACTATTGGGTGAAGTTTGGTTGACTTCGGCGCAGCGGTTTGGGAGTTAACATCAAAATTACATTTCTCAGCCATATCGCATAGATCTCACTGTGAAAAGGCTTAAATGACTTTTTTTAATTAAGTTTGAAGATTGCGCTCAAACCATATGTCCTAGAACTAAATTTCCAAATGTAACTACTAGATTATGATAAAATACACTATTGGGTAAAGTTTGGTTGACTTCTGCGCAGCGGTTTGGGAGTTAACATCAAAATTACATTTCTCGGCCATATCGCATAGATCTCACTGTGAAAAGGCTTAAATGGCTTTTTTGACCTAAGTTTGAGGATTGCGCTCAAATCAAATGTCCTAGAACCAAATTTCCACATGTAACTACTAGATTGTGATAGAATACACTAATGGGTGAAGTTTGGTTGACTTCTGCGCAGCGGTTTGGGAGTGAACATCAAAATTACATTTCTCGGCCATATCGTATAGATCTCACTGTGAAAAGGCTTAAATGACTTTTTTAATTAAGTTTGATGATTGCGCTCAAACCAAATGTCCTAGAACGAAATTTCCAAATGTAACTACTAGATTGTGATACAATACACTATTGGGTGAAGTTTGGTTGACTTCTGCGCAGCGGTTTGGGAGTTAACATCAAAATTACATTTCTCGGCCATATCGCGTAGATCTCACTGTGAAAAGGCTTAAATGGCTTTTTTGACCTAAGTTTGAGGATTGCGCTCAAATCAAATGTCCTGGAACCAAATTTCCACATGTAACTACTAGATTGTGATACAATACACTATTGGGTGAAGTTTGGTTTACTTCTGCGCAGCGGTTTGGGAGTGAACATCAAAATTACATTTCTCGGCCATATCGCATAGATCTCACTGTGAAAAGGCTTAAATGACTTTTTTTAATTAAGTTTGAAGATTGCGCTCAAACCAAATGTCCTAGAACTAAATTTCCAAATGTAACTACTAGATTGTGATAAAATACACTATTGGGTGAAGTTTGGTTTACTTCTGCGCAGCGGTTTGGGAGTGAACATCAAAATTACATTTCTCGGCCATATCGCATAGATCTCACTGTGAAAAGGCTTAAATGACTTTTTTTAATTAAGTTTGAAGATTGCGCTCAAACCAAATGTCCTAGAACTAAATTTCCAAATGTAACTACTAGATTGTGATAAAATACACTATTGGGTGAAGTTTGGTTGACTTCTGCGCAGCGGTTTGGGAGTTAACATCAAAATTACATTTCTCGGCCATATCGCATAGATCTCACTGTGAAAAGGCTTAAATGACTTTTTTAATTAAGTTTGATGATTGCGCTCAAACAAAATGTCCTAGAACAAAATTTTCAAATGTAACTACTAGATTGTGATACACTATTGGGTGAAGTTTGGTTTACTTCTGCGCAGCGGTTTGGGAGTTAACATCAAAATTACATTTCTCGGCCATATCGCATAGATCTCACTGTGAAAAGGCTTAAATGACTTTTTTAATTAAGTTTGAGGATTGCGCTCAAATCAAATGTCCTAGAACCAAATTTCAACATGTAACTACTAGATTGTGATACAATACACTAATGGGTGAAGTTTGGTTGACTTCTGCGCAGCGGTTTGGGAGTTAACATCAAAATTACATTTCTCGGCCATATCGCATAGATCTCACTGTGAAAAGGCTTAAATGGCTTTTTTGACCTAAGTTTGAGGATTGCGCTCAAATCAAATGTCCTAGAACCAAATTTCCACATGTAACTACTAGATTGTGATAAAATACACTATTGGGTGAAGTTTGGTTGACTTCTGCGCAGCGGTTTGGGAGTGAACATCAAAATTACATTTCTCGGCCATATCGCATAGATCTCACTGTGAAAACGCTTAAATGACTTTTTTTAATTAAGTTTGAAGATTGCGCTCAAATCAAATGTCCTAGAACTAAATTTCCAAATGTAACTACTAGATTGTGATAAAATACACTATTGGGTGAAGTTTGGTTGACTTCTGCGCAGCGGTTTGGGAGTTAACATCAAAATTACATTTCTCGGCCATATCGCATAGATCTCACTGTGAAAAGGCTTAAATGGCTTTTTTGACCTAAGTTTGAGGATTGCGCTCAAATCAAATGTCCTAGAACCAAATTTCCACATGTAACTACTAGATTGTGATACAATACACTAATGGGTGAAGTTTGGTTGACTTCTGCGCAGCGGTTTGGGAGTGAACATCAAATTTACATTTCTCGGCCATATCGCATAGATCTCACTGTGAAAAGGCTTAAATGACTTTTTTAATTAAGTTTGATGATTGCGCTCAAACCAAATGTCCTAGAACGAAATTTCCAAATGTAACTACTAGATTGTGATACAATACACTATTGGGTGAAGTTTGGTTGACTTCTGCGCAGCGGTTTGGGAGTTAACATCAAAATTACATTTCTCAGCCATATCGCATAGATCTTACTGTGAAAAGCCTTAAATGGCTTTTTTGACCTAAGTTTGAGGATTGCGCTCAAATCAAATGTCCTAGAATTAAATTTCCACATGTAACTACTAGATTGTGATACAATACACTAATGGGTGAAGTTTGGTTGACTTCTGCGCAGCGGTTTGGGAGTGAACATCAAAATTACATTTCTCGGCCATATCGCACTGTGAAAAGGCTTAAATGACTTTTTTAATTAAGTTTGATGATTGCGCTCAAACCAAATGTCCTAGAACGAAATTTCCAAATGTAACTACTAGATTGTGATACAATACACTATTGGGTGAAGTTTGGTTGACTTCTGCGCAGCGGTTTGGGAGTTAACATCAAAATTACATTTCTCAGCCATATCGCGTAGATCTCACTGTGAAAAGGCTTAAATGGCTTTTTTGACCTAAGTTTGAGGATTGCGCTCAAATCAAATGTCCTAGAACCAAATTTCCACATATAACTACTAAATTGTGATAAAATACACTATTGGGTGAAGTTTGGTTGACTTCTGCGCAGCGGTTTGGGAGTTAACATCAAAATTACATTTCTCGGCCATATCGCATAGATCTCACTGTGAAAAGGCTTAAATGGCTTTTTTGACCTAAGTTTGAGGATTGCGCTCAAATCAAATGTCCTAGAACCAAATTTCTACATGTAACTACTAGATTGTGATACAATACACTATTGGGTGAAGTTTGGTTGACTTCTGCGCAGCGGTTTGGGAGTGAACATCAAAATTACATTTCTCGGCCATACCACATAGATCTCACTGTGAAAAGGCTTAAATGACTTTTTTAATTAAGTTTGATGATTGCGCTCAAACCAAATGTCCTAGAACGAAATTTCCAAATGTAACTACTAGATTGTGATACAATACACTATTGGGTGAAGTTTGGTTGACTTCTGCGCAGCGGTTTGGGAGTTAACATCAAAATTACATTTCTCAGCCATATCGCGTAGATCTCACTGTGAAAAGGCTTAAATGGCTTTTTTGACCTAAGTTTGAGGATTGCGCTCAAAACAAATGTCCTAGAACCAAATTTCCACATGTAACTACTAGATTGTGATACAATACACTATTGGGTGAAGTTTGGTTGACTTCTGCGCAGCGGTTTGGGAGTTAACATCAAAATTACATTTCTCGGCCATATCGCATAGATCTCACTGTGAAAAGGCCTAAATGGCTTTTTTGACCTAAGTTTGAGGATTGCGCTCAAATCAAATGTCCTAGAACCAAATTTCCACATGTAACTACTAGATTGTGATACAATACACTATTGGGTGAAGTTTTGTTGACTTCTGCGCAGCGGTTTGGGAGTTAACATCAAAATTACATTTCTCGGCCATATCGCGTAGATCTCACTGTGAAAAGGCTTAAATGACTTTTTTAATTAAGTTTGATGATTGCGCTCAAACCAAATGTCCTAGAACTAAATTTCCAAATGTAACTACTAGATTGTGATAAAATACACTATTGGGTGAAGTTTGGTTGACTTCGGCGCAGCGGTTTGGGAGTTAACATCAAAATTACATTTCTCAGCCATATCGCATAGATCTCACTGTGAAAAGGCTTAAATGACTTTTTTTAATTAAGTTTGAAGATTGCGCTCAAACAAAATGTCCTAGAACAAAATTTTCAAATGTAACTACTAGATTGTGATACACTATTGGGTGAAGTTTGGTTTACTTCTGCGCAGCGGTTTGGGAGTTAACATCAAAATTACATTTCTCGGCCATATCGCATAGATCTCACTGTGAAAAGGCTTAAATGACTTTTTTAATTAAGTTTGAGGATTGCGCTCAAATCAAATGTCCTAGAACCAAATTTCAACATGTAACTACTAGATTGTGATACAATACACTAATGGGTGAAGTTTGGTTGACTTCTGCGCAGCGGTTTGGGAGTTAACATCAAAATTACATTTCTCGGCCATATCGCATAGATCTCACTGTGAAAAGGCTTAAATGGCTTTTTTGACCTAAGTTTGAGGATTGCGCTCAAATCAAATGTCCTAGAACCAAATTTCCACATGTAACTACTAGATTCTGATAAAATACACTATTGGGTGAAGTTTGGTTGACTTCTGCGCAGCGGTTTGGGAGTGAACATCAAAATTACATTTCTCGGCCATATCGCATAGATCTCACTGTGAAAACGCTTAAATGACTTTTTTTAATTAAGTTTGAAGATTGCGCTCAAATCAAATGTCCTAGAACTAAATTTCCAAATGTAACTACTAGATTGTGATAAAATACACTATTGGGTGAAGTTTGGTTGACTTCTGCGCAGCGGTTTGGGAGTTAACATCAAAATTACATTTCTCGGCCATATCGCATAGATCTCACTGTGAAAAGGCTTAAATGGCTTTTTTGACCTAAGTTTGAGGATTGCGCTCAAATCAAATGTCCTAGAACCAAATTTCCACATGTAACTACTAGATTGTGATACAATACACTAATGGGTGAAGTTTGGTTGACTTCTGCGCAGCGGTTTGGGAGTGAACATCAAATTTACATTTCTCGGCCATATCGCATAGATCTCACTGTGAAAAGGCTTAAATGACTTTTTTAATTAAGTTTGATGATTGCGCTCAAACCAAATGTCCTAGAACGAAATTTCCAAATGTAACTACTAGATTGTGATACAATACACTATTGGGTGAAGTTTGGTTGACTTCTGCGCAGCGGTTTGGGAGTTAACATCAAAATTACATTTCTCAGCCATATCGCATAGATCTTACTGTGAAAAGCCTTAAATGGCTTTTTTGACCTAAGTTTGAGGATTGCGCTCAAATCAAATGTCCTAGAATTAAATTTCCACATGTAACTACTAGATTGTGATACAATACACTAATGGGTGAAGTTTGGTTGACTTCTGCGCAGCGGTTTGGGAGTGAACATCAAAATTACATTTCTCGGCCATATCGCACTGTGAAAAGGCTTAAATGACTTTTTTAATTAAGTTTGATGATTGCGCTCAAACCAAATGTCCTAGAACGAAATTTCCAAATGTAACTACTAGATTGTGATACAATACACTATTGGGTGAAGTTTGGTTGACTTCTGCGCAGCGGTTTGGGAGTTAACATCAAAATTACATTTCTCAGCCATATCGCGTAGATCTCACTGTGAAAAGGCTTAAATGGCTTTTTTGACCTAAGTTTGAGGATTGCGCTCAAATCAAATGTCCTAGAACCAAATTTCCACATATAACTACTAAATTGTGATAAAATACACTATTGGGTGAAGTTTGGTTGACTTCTGCGCAGCGGTTTGGGAGTTAACATCAAAATTACATTTCTCGGCCATATCGCATAGATCTCACTGTGAAAAGGCTTAAATGGCTTTTTTGACCTAAGTTTGAGGATTGCGCTCAAATCAAATGTCCTAGAACCAAATTTCTACATGTAACTACTAGATTGTGATACAATACACTATTGGGTGAAGTTTGGTTGACTTCTGCGCAGCGGTTTGGGAGTGAACATCAAAATTACATTTCTCGGCCATACCACATAGATCTCACTGTGAAAAGGCTTAAATGACTTTTTTAATTAAGTTTGATGATTGCGCTCAAACCAAATGTCCTAGAACGAAATTTCCAAATGTAACTACTAGATTGTGATACAATACACTATTGGGTGAAGTTTGGTTGACTTCTGCGCAGCGGTTTGGGAGTTAACATCAAAATTACATTTCTCAGCCATATCGCGTAGATCTCACTGTGAAAAGGCTTAAATGGCTTTTTTGACCTAAGTTTGAGGATTGCGCTCAAAACAAATGTCCTAGAACCAAATTTCCACATGTAACTACTAGATTGTGATACAATACACTATTGGGTGAAGTTTGGTTGACTTCTGCGCAGCGGTTTGGGAGTTAACATCAAAATTACATTTCTCGGCCATATCGCATAGATCTCACTGTGAAAAGGCCTAAATGGCTTTTTTGACCTAAGTTTGAGGATTGCGCTCAAATCAAATGTCCTAGAACCAAATTTCCACATGTAACTACTAGATTGTGATACAATACACTATTGGGTGAAGTTTTGTTGACTTCTGCGCAGCGGTTTGGGAGTTAACATCAAAATTACATTTCTCGGCCATATCGCGTAGATCTCACTGTGAAAAGGCTTAAATGACTTTTTTAATTAAGTTTGATGATTGCGCTCAAACCAAATGTCCTAGAACTAAATTTCCAAATGTAACTACTAGATTGTGATAAAATACACTATTGGGTGAAGTTTGGTTGACTTCGGCGCAGCGGTTTGGGAGTTAACATCAAAATTACATTTCTCAGCCATATCGCATAGATCTCACTGTGAAAAGGCTTAAATGACTTTTTTTAATTAAGTTTGAAGATTGCGCTCAAACCATATGTCCTAGAACTAAATTTCCAAATGTAACTACTAGATTATGATAAAATACACTATTGGGTAAAGTTTGGTTGACTTCTGCGCAGCGGTTTGGGAGTTAACATCAAAATTACATTTCTCGGCCATATCGCATAGATCTCACTGTGAAAAGGCTTAAATGGCTTTTTTGACCTAAGTTTGAGGATTGCGCTCAAATCAAATGTCCTAGAACCAAATTTCCACATGTAACTACTAGATTGTGATAGAATACACTAATGGGTGAAGTTTGGTTGACTTCTGCGCAGCGGTTTGGGAGTGAACATCAAAATTACATTTCTCGGCCATATCGTATAGATCTCACTGTGAAAAGGCTTAAATGACTTTTTTAATTAAGTTTGATGATTGCGCTCAAACCAAATGTCCTAGAACGAAATTTCCAAATGTAACTACTAGATTGTGATACAATACACTATTGGGTGAAGTTTGGTTGACTTCTGCGCAGCGGTTTGGGAGTTAACATCAAAATTACATTTCTCGGCCATATCGCGTAGATCTCACTGTGAAAAGGCTTAAATGGCTTTTTTGACCTAAGTTTGAGGATTGCGCTCAAATCAAATGTCCTGGAACCAAATTTCCACATGTAACTACTAGATTGTGATACAATACACTATTGGGTGAAGTTTGGTTTACTTCTGCGCAGCGGTTTGGGAGTGAACATCAAAATTACATTTCTCGGCCATATCGCATAGATCTCACTGTGAAAAGGCTTAAATGACTTTTTTTAATTAAGTTTGAAGATTGCGCTCAAACCAAATGTCCTAGAACTAAATTTCCAAATGTAACTACTAGATTGTGATAAAATACACTATTGGGTGAAGTTTGGTTGACTTCTGCGCAGCGGTTTGGGAGTTAACATCAAAATTACATTTCTCGGCCATATCGCATAGATCTCACTGTGAAAAGGCTTAAATGACTTTTTTAATTAAGTTTGATGATTGCGCTCAAACAAAATGTCCTAGAACAAAATTTTCAAATGTAACTACTAGATTGTGATACACTATTGGGTGAAGTTTGGTTTACTTCTGCGCAGCGGTTTGGGAGTTAACATCAAAATTACATTTCTCGGCCATATCGCATAGATCTCACTGTGAAAAGGCTTAAATGGCTTTTTTGACCTAAGTTTGAGGATTGCGCTCAAATCAAATGTCCTAGAACCAAATTTCCACATGTAACTACTAGATTGTGGTAAAATACACTATTGGGTGAAGTTTGGTTTACTTCTGCGCAGCGGTTTGGGAGTTAACATCAAAATTACATTTCTCGGCCATATCGCATAGATCTCACTGTGAAAAGGCTTAAATGGCTTTTTTGACCTAAGTTTGAGGATTGCGCTCAAATCAAATGTCCTAGAACCAAATTTCAACATGTAACTACTAGATTGTGATACAATACACTAATGGGTGAAGTTTGGTTGACTTCTGCGCAGCGGTTTGGGAGTTAACATCAAAATTACATTTCTCGGCCATATCGCATAGATCTCACTGTGAAAAGGCTTAAATGGCTTTTTTGACCTAAGTTTGAGGATTGCGCTCAAATCAAATGTCCTAGAACCAAATTTCCACATGTAACTACTAGATTGTGATAAAATACACTATTGGGTGAAGTTTGGTTGACTTCTGCGCAGCGGTTTGGGAGTGAACATCAAAATTACATTTCTCGGCCATATCGCATAGATCTCACTGTGAAAACGCTTAAATGACTTTTTTTAATTAAGTTTGAAGATTGCGCTCAAATCAAATGTCCTAGAACTAAATTTCCAAATGTAACTACTAGATTGTGATAAAATACACTATTGGGTGAAGTTTGGTTGACTTCTGCGCAGCGGTTTGGGAGTTAACATCAAAATTACATTTCTCGGCCATATCGCATAGATCTCACTGTGAAAAGGCTTAAATGGCTTTTTTGACCTAAGTTTGAGGATTGCGCTCAAATCAAATGTCCTAGAACCAAATTTCCACATGTAACTACTAGATTGTGATAAAATACACTATTGGGTGAAGTTTGGTTGACTTATGCGCAGCGGTTTGGGAGTTAACATCAAAATTACATTTCTCGGCCATATCGCATAGATCTTACTGTGAAAAGGCTTAAATGACTTTTTTAATTAAGTTTGATGATTGCGCTCAAACAAAATGTCCTAGAACAAAATTTTCAAATGTAACTACTAGAATGTGATACAATACACTATTGGGTGAAGTTTAGTTGACTTCTGCGCAGCGGTTTGGGAGTTAACATGAAATTTACATTTCTCGGCCATATCGCATAGATCTCACTGTGAAAAGGCTTAAATGACTTTTTTAATAAAGTTTGATGATTGCGCTCAAACAAAATGTCCTAGAACAAAATTTTCAAATGTAACTACTAGATTGTGATACAATACACTATTGGGTGAAGTTTGGTTGACTTCTGCGCAGCGGTTTGGGAGTTAACATCAAAATTACATTTCTCAGCCATATCGCATAGATCTCACTGTGAAAAGGCTTAAATGGCTTTTTTGACCCAAGTTTGAGGATTGCGCTCAAATCAAATGTCCTAGAACAAAATTTGCACATGTAACTACTAGATTGTGATACAATACACTAATGGGTGAAGTTTGGTTGACTTCTGCGCAGCGGTTTGGGAGTTAACATCAAAATTACATTTCTCGGCCATATCGCATAGATCTCACTGTGAAAAGGCTTAAATGACTTTTTTAATTAAGTTTAATGATTGCGCTCAAACCAAATGTCCTAGAACGAAATTTTTAAATGTAACTACTAGAATGTGATACAATACACTATTGGGTGAAGTTTGGTTGACTTCTGCGCAGCGGTTTGGGAGTTAACATGAAATTTACATTTCTCGGCCATATCGCATTGATCTCACTGTGAAAAGGCTTAAATGACTTTTTTAATAAAGTTTGATGATTGCGCTCAAACAAAATGTCCTAGAACAAAATTTTCAAATGTAACTACTAGATTGTGATACAATACACTATTGGGTGAAGTTTGGTTGACTTCTGCGCAGCGGTTTGGGAGTTAGCATCAAAATTAAATTTCTCGGCCATATCGCATAGATCTCACTGTGAAAAGGCTTAAATGACTTTTTTAATTAAGTTTGATGATTGCGCTCAAACAAAATGTCCTAGAACAAAATTTTTAAATGTAACTACTAGATTGTGATACAATACACTTTTGGGTGAAGTTTGGTTGACTTCTGCGCAGCGGTTTGGGAGTTAACATCAAAATTACATTTCTCGGCCATATCGCATAGATCTCACTGTGAAAAGGCTTAAATGGCTTTTTTGACCTAAGTTTGAGGATTGCGCTCAAATCAAATGTCTTAGAACCAAATTTCCACATGTAACTACTAGATTGTGATAAAATACACTATTGGGTGAAGTTTGGTTGACTTCTGCGCAGCGGTTTGGGAGTGAACATCAAAATTACATTTCTCGGCCATATCGCATAGATCTCACTGTGAAAAGGCTCAAATCAAATGTCCTAGAACCAAATTTCCACATGTAACTACTAGAATGTGATACAATACACTATTGGGTGAAGTTTGGTTGACTTCTGCGCAGCGGTTTGGGAGTTAACATCAAAATTACATTTCTCGGCCATATCGCATAGATCTCACTGTGAAAAGGCTTAAATGGCTTTTTTGACCTAAGTTTGAGGATTGCGCTCAAATCAAATGTCCTAGAACCAAATTTCCACATGTAACTACTAGATTGTGATACAATACACTATTGGGTGAAGTTTGGTTTACTTCTGCGCAGCGGTTTGGGAGTTAACATCAAAATTACATTTCTCGGCCATATCGCATAGATCTCACTGTGAAAAGGCTTAAATGGCTTTTTTGACCAAAGTTTGAGGATTGCGCTCAAATCAAATGTCCTAGAACCAAATTTCCACATGTAACTACTAGAATGTGATACAATACACTATTGGGTGAAGTTTGGTTGACTTCTGCGCAGCGGTTTGGGAGTTAACATCAAAATTACATTTCTCGGCCATATCGCATAGATCTCACTGTGAAAAGGCTTAAATGGCTTTTTTGACCTAAGTTTGAGGATTGCGCTCAAATCAAATGTCCTAGAACCAAATTTCCACATGTAACTACTAGATTGTGATACAATACACTAATGGGTGAAGTTTGGTTTACTTCTGCGCAGCGGTTTGGGAGTTAACATCAAAATTACATTTCTCGGCCATATCGCATAGATCTCACTGTGAAAAGGCTTAAATGGCTTTTTTGACCTAAGTTTGAGGATTGCGCTCAAATCAAATGTCCTAGAACTAAATTTCCACATGTAACTACTAGAATGTGATACAATACACTAATGGGTGAAGTTTGGTTGACTTCTGCGCAGCGGTTTGGGAGTTAACATCAAAATTACATTTCTCGGCCATATCGCATAGATCTCACTGTGAAAAGGCTTAAATGGCTTTTTTGATCTAAGTTTGAGGATTGCGCTCAAATCAAATGTCCTAGAACCAAATTTCCACATGTAACTACTAGATTGTGATACAATACACTAATGGGTGAAGTTTGGTTGACTTCTGCGCAGCGGTTTGGGAGTGAACATCAAAATTACATTTCTCGGCCATATCGCATAGATCTCACTGTGAAAAGGCTTAAATGACTTTTTTTAATTAAGTTTGAAGATTGCGCTCAAACCAAATGTCCTAAAACTAAATTTCCAAATGTAACTACTAGATTGTGATAAAATACACTATTGGGTGAAGTTTGGTTGACTTCTGCGCAGCGGTTTGGGAGTTAACATCAAAATTACATTTCTCGGCCATATCGCATAGATCTCACTGTGAAAAGGCTTAAATGGCTTTTTTGACCTAAGTTTGAGGATTGCGCTCAAATCAAATGTCCTAGAACCAAATTTCTACATGTAACTACTAGATTGTGATAAAATACACTATTGGGTGAAGTTTGGTTGACTTCTGCGCAGCGGTTTGGGAGTGAACATCAAAATTACATTTCTCGGCCATATCGCATAGATCTCACTGTGAAAACGCTTAAATGACTTTTTTTAATTGTTTGAAGATTGCGCTCAAATCAAATGTCCTAGAACCAAATTTCCACATGTAACTACTAGATTGTGATACAATACACTAATGGGTGAAGTTTGGTTGACTTCTGCGCAGCGGTTTGGGAGTGAACATCAAAATTACATTTCTCGGCCATATCGCATAGATCTCACTGTGAAAAGGCTTAAATGACTTTTTTAATTAAGTTTGAAGATTGCGCTCAAACCAAATGTCCTAGAACTAAATATCCAAATGTAACTATTAGATTGTGATAAAATACACTATTGGGTGAAGTTTGGTTGACTTCTGCGCAGCGGTTTGGGAGTTAACATCAAAATTACATTTCTCGGCCATATCGCATAGATCTCACTGTGAAAAGGCTTAAATGGCTTTTTTGACCTAAGTTTGAGGATTGCGCTCAAATCAAATGTCCTAGAACCAAATTTCCACATGTAACTACTAGATTGTGATACAATACACTATTGGGTGAAGTTTGGTTGACTTCTGCGCAGCGGTTTGGGAGTGAACATTAAATTACATTTCTCGGCCATATCGCATAGATCTCACTGTGAAAAGGCTTAAATGGCTTTTTTGACCTAAGTTTGAGGATTGCGCTCAAATCAAATGTCCTAGAACCAAATTTCCACATGTAACTACTAAATTGTGATACAATAAACTATTGGGTGAAGTTTGGTTGACTTCTGCGCAGCGGTTTGGGAGTTAACATCAAAATTACATTTCTCAGCCATATCGCGTAGATCTCACTGTGAAAAGGCTTAAATGGCTTTTTTGACCTAAGTTTGATGATTGCGCTCAAAACAAATGTCCTAGAACCAAATTTCCACATGTAACTACTAGATTGTGATACAATACACTATTGGGTGAAGTTTGGTTGACTTCTGCGCAGCGGTTTGGGAGTTAACATCAAAATTACATTTCTCGGCCATATCGCATAGATCTCACTGTGAAAAGGCTTAAATGGCTTTTTTGACCTAAGTTTGATGATTGCGCTCAAAACAAATGTCCTAGAACCAAATTTCCACATGTAACTACTAGATTGTGATACAATACACTATTGGGTGAAGTTTGGTTGACTTCTGCGCAGCGGTTTGGGAGTTAACATCAAAATTACATTTCTCGGCCATATCGCATAGATCTCACTGTGAAAAGGCTTAAATGGCTTTTTTGACCTAAGTTTGAGGATTGCGCTCAAATCAAATGTCCTAGAACCAAATTTCCACATGTAACTACTAGATTGTGATACAATACACTATTGGGTGAAGTTTGGTTGACTTCTGCGCAGCGGTTTGGGAGTTAACATCAAAATTACATTTCTCAGCCATATCGCGTAGATCTCACTGTGAAAAGGCTTAAATGGCTTTTTTGACCTAAGTTTGAGGATTGCGCTCAAATCAAATGTCCTAGAACCAAATTTCCACATGTAACTACTAGATTGTGACACAATACACTATTGGGTGAAGTTTGGTTGACTTCTGCGCAGCGGTTTGGGAGTTAACATCAAAATTACATTTCTCGGCCATATCGCGTAGATCTCACTGTGAAAAGGCTTAAATGGCTTTTTTGACCTAAGTTTGAGGATTGCGCTCAAATCAAATGTCCTAGAACCAAATATCCACATGTAACTACTAGATTGTGATACAATACACTATTGGGTGAAGTTTGGTTGACTTCTGCGCAGCGGTTTGGGAGTTAACATCAAAATTACATTTCTCGGCCATATCGCATAGATCTCACTGTGAAAAGGCTTAAATGACTTTTTTTAATTAAGTTTGAAGATTGCGCTCAAACCAAATGTCCTAGAACCAAATTTCCACATGTAACTACTAGATTGTGATACAATACACTATTGGGTGAAGTTTGGTTGACTTCTGCGCAGCGGTTTGGGAGTTAACATCAAAATTACATTTCTCGGCCATATCGCATAGATCTCACTGTGAAAAGGCTTAAATGGCTTTTTTGACCTAAGTTTGAGGATTGCGCTCAAATCAAATGTCCTAGAACCAAATTTCCACATGTAACTACTAGATTGTGATACAATACACTATTGGGTGAAGTTTGGTTGACTTCTGCGCAGCGGTTTGGGAGTTAACATCAAAATTACATTTCTCGGCCATATCGCATAGATCTCACTGTGAAAAGGCTTAAATGGCTTTTTTGACCTAAGTTTGAGGATTGCGCTCAAATCAAATGTCCTAGAACCAAATTTCCACATGTAACTACTAGATTGTGACACAATACACTATTGGGTGAAGTTTGGTTGACTTCTGCGCAGCGGTTTGGGAGTTAACATCAAAATTACATTTCTCGGCCATATCGCGTAGATCTCACTGTGAAAAGGCTTAAATGACTTTTTTAATTAAGTTTGATGATTGCGCTCAAACCAAATGTCCTAGAACTAAATTTCCAAATGTAACTACTAGATTGTGATAAAATACACTATTGGGTGAAGTTTGGTTGACTTCGGCGCAGCGGTTTGGGAGTTAACATCAAAATTACATTTCTCAGCCATATCGCATAGATCTCACTGTGAAAAGGCTTAAATGACTTTTTTTAATTAAGTTTGAAGATTGCGCTCAAACCAAATGTCCTAGAACTAAATTTCCAAATGTAACTACTAGATTATGATAAAATACACTATTGGGTGAAGTTTGGTTGACTTCTGCGCAGCGGTTTGGGAGTTAACATCAAAATTACATTTCTCGGCCATATCGCATAGATCTCACTGTGAAAAGGCTTAAATGGCTTTTTTGACCTAAGTTTGAGGATTGCGCATAAATCAAATGTCCTAGAACCAAATTTCCACATGTAACTACTAGATTGTGATACAATACACTAATGGGTGAAGTTTGGTTGACTTCTGCGCAGCGGTTTGGGAGTGAACATCAAAATTACATTTCTCGGCCATATCGCATAGATCTCACTGTGAAAAGGCTTAAATGACTTTTTTTAATTAAGTTTGAAGATTGCGCTCAAACCAAATGTCCTAAAACTAAATTTCCAACTGTAACTACTAGATTGTGATAAAATACACTATTGGGTGAAGTTTAATTGACTTTTGCGCAGCGGTTTGGGAGTTAACATCAAAATTACATTTCTCGGCCATATCGCATAGATCTCACTGTGAAAAGGCTTAAATGGCTTTTTTGACCTAAGTTTGAGAATTGCGCTCAAATCAAATGTCCTAGAACCAAATTTCCACATGTAACTACTAGATTGTGATACAATACACTATGGGGTGAAGTTTGGTTGACTTCTGCGCAGCGGTTTGGGAGTTAACATCAAAATTACATTTCTCGGCCATATCGCGTAGATCTCACTGTGAAAAGGCTTAAATGACTTTTTTAATTAAGTTTGATGATTGCGCTCAAACCAAATGTCCTAGAACCAAATTTCCACATGTAACTACTAAATTGTGATACAATACACTATTGGGTGAAGTTTGGTTGACTTCTGCGCAGCGGTTTGGGAGTTAACATCAAAATTACATTTCTCGGCCATATCGCATAGATCTCACTGTGAAAAGGCTTAAATGGCTTTTTTGACCTAAGTTTGAGAATTGCGCTCAAATCAAATGTCCTAGAACCAAATTTCCACATGTAACTACTAGATTGTGATACAATACACTATTGGGTGAAGTTTGGTTTACTTCTGCGCAGCGGTTTGGGAGTTAACATCAAAATTACATTTCTCGGCCATATCGCATAGATCTCACTGTGAAAAGGCTTAAATGGCTTTTTTGACCTAAGTTTGAGGATTGCGCTCAAATCAAATGTCCTAGAACCAAATTTCCACATGTAACTACTAGATTGTGATACAATACACTATTGGGTGAAGTTTGGTTGACTTCTGCGCAGCGGTTTGGGAGTTAACATCAAAATTACATTTCTCGGCCATATCGCATAGATCTCACTGTGAAAAGGCTTAAATGGCTTTTTTGACCTAAGTTTGAGGATTGCGCTCAAATCAAATGTCCTAGAACCAAATTTCCACATGTAACTACTAGATTGTGATACAATACACTATTGGGTGAAGTTTGGTTTACTTCTGCGCAGCGGTTTGGGAGTTAACATCAAAATTACATTTCTCGGCCATATCGCATAGATCTCACTGTGAAAAGGCTTAAATGGCTTTTTTGACCAAAGTTTGAGGATTGCGCTCAAATCAAATGTCCTAGAACCAAATTTCCACATGTAACTACTAGAATGTGATACAATACACTATTGGGTGAAGTTTGGTTGACTTCTGCGCAGCGGTTTGGGAGTGAACATCAAAATTACATTTCTCGGCCATATCGCATAGATCTCACTGTGAAAAGGCTTAAATGACTTTTTTTAATTAAGTTTGAAGATTGCGCTCAAACCAAATGTCCTAAAACTAAATTTCCAAATGTAACTACTAGATTGTGATAAAATACACTATTGGGTGAAGTTTGGTTGACTTCTGCGCAGCGGTTTGGGAGTTAACATCAAAATTACATTTCTCGGCCATATCGCATAGATCTCACTGTGAAAAGGCTTAAATGGCTTTTTTGACCTAAGTTTGAGGATTGCGCTCAAATCAAATGTCCTAGAACCAAATTTCTACATGTAACTACTAGATTGTGATAAAATACACTATTGGGTGAAGTTTGGTTGACTTCTGCGCAGCGGTTTGGGAGTGAACATCAAAATTACATTTCTCGGCCATATCGCATAGATCTCACTGTGAAAACGCTTAAATGACTTTTTTTAATTGTTTGAAGATTGCGCTCAAATCAAATGTCCTAGAACCAAATTTCCACATGTAACTACTAGATTGTGATACAATACACTAATGGGTGAAGTTTGGTTGACTTCTGCGCAGCGGTTTGGGAGTGAACATCAAAATTACATTTCTCGGCCATATCGCATAGATCTCACTGTGAAAAGGCTTAAATGACTTTTTTAATTAAGTTTGAAGATTGCGCTCAAACCAAATGTCCTAGAACTAAATATCCAAATGTAACTATTAGATTGTGATAAAATACACTATTGGGTGAAGTTTGGTTGACTTCTGCGCAGCGGTTTGGGAGTTAACATCAAAATTACATTTCTCGGCCATATCGCATAGATCTCACTGTGAAAAGGCTTAAATGGCTTTTTTGACCTAAGTTTGAGGATTGCGCTCAAATCAAATGTCCTAGAACCAAATTTCCACATGTAACTACTAGATTGTGATACAATACACTATTGGGTGAAGTTTGGTTGACTTCTGCGCAGCGGTTTGGGAGTGAACATTAAATTACATTTCTCGGCCATATCGCATAGATCTCACTGTGAAAAGGCTTAAATGGCTTTTTTGACCTAAGTTTGAGGATTGCGCTCAAATCAAATGTCCTAGAACCAAATTTCCACATGTAACTACTAAATTGTGATACAATACACTATTGGGTGAAGTTTGGTTGACTTCTGCGCAGCGGTTTGGGAGTTAACATCAAAATTACATTTCTCAGCCATATCGCGTAGATCTCACTGTTAAAAGGCTTAAATGGCTTTTTTGACCTAAGTTTGATGATTGCGCTCAAAACAAATGTCCTAGAACCAAATTTCCACATGTAACTACTAGATTGTGATACAATACACTATTGGGTGAAGTTTGGTTGACTTCTGCGCAGCGGTTTGGGAGTTAACATCAAAATTACATTTCTCGGCCATATCGCATAGATCTCACTGTGAAAAGGCTTAAATGGCTTTTTTGACCTAAGTTTGATGATTGCGCTCAAAACAAATGTCCTAGAACCAAATTTCCACATGTAACTACTAGATTGTGATACAATACACTATTGGGTGAAGTTTGGTTGACTTCTGCGCAGCGGTTTGGGAGTTAACATCAAAATTACATTTCTCGGCCATATCGCATAGATCTCACTGTGAAAAGGCTTAAATGGCTTTTTTGACCTAAGTTTGAGGATTGCGCTCAAATCAAATGTCCTAGAACCAAATTTCCACATGTAACTACTAGATTGTGATACAATACACTATTGGGTGAAGTTTGGTTGACTTCTGCGCAGCGGTTTGGGAGTTAACATCAAAATTACATTTCTCGGCCATATCGCATAGATCTCACTGTGAAAAGGCTTAAATGGCTTTTTTGACCTAAGTTTGAGGATTGCGCTCAAATCAAATGTCCTAGAACCAAATTTCCACATGTAACTACTAGATTGTGACACAATACACTATTGGGTGAAGTTTGGTTGACTTCTGCGCAGCGGTTTGGGAGTTAACATCAAAATTACATTTCTCGGCCATATCGCGTAGATCTCACTGTGAAAAGGCTTAAATGACTTTTTTAATTAAGTTTGATGATTGCGCTCAAACCAAATGTCCTAGAACTAAATTTCCAAATGTAACTACTAGATTGTGATAAAATACACTATTGGGTGAAGTTTGGTTGACTTCTGCGCAGCGGTTTGGGAGTTAACATCAAAATTACATTTCTCGGCCATATCGCATAGATCTCACTGTGAAAAGGCTTAAATGGCTTTTTTGACCTAAGTTTGAGGATTGCGCATAAATCAAATGTCCTAGAACCAAATTTCCACATGTAACTACTAGATTGTGATACAATACACTAATGGGTGAAGTTTGGTTGACTTCTGCGCAGCGGTTTGGGAGTGAACATCAAAATTACATTTCTCGGCCATATCGCATAGATCTCACTGTGAAAAGGCTTAAATGACTTTTTTTAATTAAGTTTGAAGATTGCGCTCAAACCAAATGTCCTAAAACTAAATTTCCAACTGTAACTACTAGATTGTGATAAAATACACTATTGGGTGAAGTTTAATTGACTTTTGCGCAGCGGTTTGGGAGTTAACATCAAAATTACATTTCTCGGCCATATCGCATAGATCTCACTGTGAAAAGGCTTAAATGGCTTTTTTGACCTAAGTTTGAGAATTGCGCTCAAATCAAATGTCCTAGAACCAAATTTCCACATGTAACTACTAGATTGTGATACAATACACTATGGGGTGAAGTTTGGTTGACTTCTGCGCAGCGGTTTGGGAGTTAACATCAAAATTACATTTCTCGGCCATATCGCGTAGATCTCACTGTGAAAAGGCTTAAATGACTTTTTTAATTAAGTTTGATGATTGCGCTCAAACCAAATGTCCTAGAACCAAATTTCCACATGTAACTACTAAATTGTGATACAATACACTATTGGGTGAAGTTTGGTTGACTTCTGCGCAGCGGTTTGGGAGTTAACATCAAAATTACATTTCTCGGCCATATCGCATAGATCTCACTGTGAAAAGGCTTAAATGGCTTTTTTGACCTAAGTTTGAGAATTGCGCTCAAATCAAATGTCCTAGAACCAAATTTCCACATGTAACTACTAGATTGTGATACAATACACTATTGGGTGAAGTTTGGTTTACTTCTGCGCAGCGGTTTGGGAGTTAACATCAAAATTACATTTCTCGGCCATATCGCATAGATCTCACTGTGAAAAGGCTTAAATGGCTTTTTTGACCTAAGTTTGAGGATTGCGCTCAAATCAAATGTCCTAGAACCAAATTTCCACATGTAACTACTAGATTGTGATACAATACACTATTGGGTGAAGTTTGGTTGACTTCTGCGCAGCGGTTTGGGAGTTAACATCAAAATTACATTTCTCGGCCATATCGCATAGATCTCACTGTGAAAAGGCTTAAATGGCTTTTTTGACCTAAGTTTGAGGATTGCGCTCAAATCAAATGTCCTAGAACCAAATTTCCACATGTAACTACTAGATTGTGATACAATACACTATTGGGTGAAGTTTGGTTGACTTCTGCGCAGCGGTTTGGGAGTTAACATCAAAATTACATTTCTCGGCCATATCGCATAGATCTCACTGTGAAAAGGCTTAAATGGCTTTTTTGACCTAAGTTTGAGGATTGCGCATAAATCAAATGTCCTAGAACCAAATTTCCACATGTAACTACTAGATTGTGATACAATACACTAATGGGTGAAGTTTGGTTGACTTCTGCGCAGCGGTTTGGGAGTGAACATCAAAATTACATTTCTCGGCCATATCGCATAGATCTCACTGTGAAAAGGCTTAAATGACTTTTTTTAATTAAGTTTGAAGATTGCGCTCAAACCAAATGTCCTAAAACTAAATTTCCAACTGTAACTACTAGATTGTGATAAAATACACTATTGGGTGAAGTTTAATTGACTTTTGCGCAGCGGTTTGGGAGTTAACATCAAAATTACATTTCTCGGCCATATCGCATAGATCTCACTGTGAAAAGGCTTAAATGGCTTTTTTGACCTAAGTTTGAGAATTGCGCTCAAATCAAATGTCCTAGAACCAAATTTCCACATGTAACTACTAGATTGTGATACAATACACTATTGGGTGAAGTTTGGTTGACTTCTGCGCAGCGGTTTGGGAGTTAACATCAAAATTACATTTCTCGGCCATATCGCGTAGATCTCACTGTGAAAAGGCTTAAATGACTTTTTTAATTAAGTTTGATGATTGCGCTCAAACCAAATGTCCTAGAACCAAATTTCCACATGTAACTACTAAATTGTGATACAATACACTATTGGGTGAAGTTTGGTTGACTTCTGCGCAGCGGTTTGGGAGTTAACATCAAAATTACATTTCTCGGCCATATCGCATAGATCTCACTGTGAAAAGGCTTAAATGGCTTTTTTGACCTAAGTTTGAGAATTGCGCTCAAATCAAATGTCCTAGAACCAAATTTACACATGTAACTACTAGATTGTGATACAATACACTATTGGGTGAAGTTTGGTTTACTTCTGCGCAGCGGTTTGGGAGTTAACATCAAAATTACATTTCTCGGCCATATCGCATAGATCTCACTGTGAAAAGGCTTAAATGGCTTTTTTGACCTAAGTTTGAGGATTGCGCTCAAATCAAATGTCCTAGAACCAAATTTCCACATGTAACTACTAGATTGTGATACAATACACTATTGGGTGAAGTTTGGTTGACTTCTGCGCAGCGGTTTGGGAGTTAACATCAAAATTACATTTCTCGGCCATATCGCATAGATCTCACTGTGAAAAGGCTTAAATGGCTTTTTTGACCTAAGTTTGAGGATTGCGCTCAAATCAAATGTCCTAGAACCAAATTTCCACATGTAACTACTAGATTGTGATACAATACACTATTGGGTGAAGTTTGGTTTACTTCTGCGCAGCGGTTTGGGAGTTAACATCAAAATTACATTTCTCGGCCATATCGCATAGATCTCACTGTGAAAAGGCTTAAATGGCTTTTTTGACCAAAGTTTGAGGATTGCGCTCAAATCAAATGTCCTAGAACCAAATTTCCACATGTAACTACTAGAATGTGATACAATACACTATTGGGTGAAGTTTGGTTGACTTCTGCGCAGCGGTTTGGGAGTGAACATCAAAATTACATTTCTCGGCCATATCGCATAGATCTCACTGTGAAAAGGCTTAAATGACTTTTTTTAATTAAGTTTGAAGATTGCGCTCAAACCAAATGTCCTAAAACTAAATTTCCAAATGTAACTACTAGATTGTGATAAAATACACTATTGGGTGAAGTTTGGTTGACTTCTGCGCAGCGGTTTGGGAGTTAACATCAAAATTACATTTCTCGGCCATATCGCATAGATCTCACTGTGAAAAGGCTTAAATGGCTTTTTTGACCTAAGTTTGAGGATTGCGCTCAAATCAAATGTCCTAGAACCAAATTTCTACATGTAACTACTAGATTGTGATAAAATACACTATTGGGTGAAGTTTGGTTGACTTCTGCGCAGCGGTTTGGGAGTGAACATCAAAATTACATTTCTCGGCCATATCGCATAGATCTCACTGTGAAAACGCTTAAATGACTTTTTTTAATTGTTTGAAGATTGCGCTCAAATCAAATGTCCTAGAACCAAATTTCCACATGTAACTACTAGATTGTGATACAATACACTAATGGGTGAAGTTTGGTTGACTTCTGCGCAGCGGTTTGGGAGTGAACATCAAAATTACATTTCTCGGCCATATCGCATAGATCTCACTGTGAAAAGGCTTAAATGACTTTTTTAATTAAGTTTGAAGATTGCGCTCAAACCAAATGTCCTAGAACTAAATATCCAAATGTAACTATTAGATTGTGATAAAATACACTATTGGGTGAAGTTTGGTTGACTTCTGCGCAGCGGTTTGGGAGTTAACATCAAAATTACATTTCTCGGCCATATCGCATAGATCTCACTGTGAAAAGGCTTAAATGGCTTTTTTGACCTAAGTTTGAGGATTGCGCTCAAATCAAATGTCCTAGAACCAAATTTCCACATGTAACTACTAGATTGTGATACAATACACTATTGGGTGAAGTTTGGTTGACTTCTGCGCAGCGGTTTGGGAGTGAACATTAAATTACATTTCTCGGCCATATCGCATAGATCTCACTGTGAAAAGGCTTAAATGGCTTTTTTGACCTAAGTTTGAGGATTGCGCTCAAATCAAATGTCCTAGAACCAAATTTCCACATGTAACTACTAAATTGTGATACAATACACTATTGGGTGAAGTTTGGTTGACTTCTGCGCAGCGGTTTGGGAGTTAACATCAAAATTACATTTCTCAGCCATATCGCGTAGATCTCACTGTGAAAAGGCTTAAATGGCTTTTTTGACCTAAGTTTGATGATTGCGCTCAAAACAAATGTCCTAGAACCAAATTTCCACATGTAACTACTAGATTGTGATACAA
Organism: Corythoichthys intestinalis; assembly: GCF_030265065.1. Taxonomy (NCBI): domain Eukaryota; kingdom Metazoa; phylum Chordata; class Actinopteri; order Syngnathiformes; family Syngnathidae; genus Corythoichthys; species Corythoichthys intestinalis. The sequence continues at coordinate 55,838,153 of NC_080408.1, forward strand.
TACACTATTGGGTGAAGTTTGGTTGACTTCTGCGCAGCGGTTTGGGAGTTAACATCAAAATTACATTTCTCGGCCATATCGCATAGATCTCACTGTGAAAAGGCTTAAATGGCTTTTTTGACCTAAGTTTGATGATTGCGCTCAAAACAAATGTCCTAGAACCAAATTTCCACATGTAACTACTAGATTGTGATACAATACACTATTGGGTGAAGTTTGGTTGACTTCTGCGCAGCGGTTTGGGAGTTAACATCAAAATTACATTTCTCGGCCATATCGCATAGATCTCACTGTGAAAAGGCTTAAATGGCTTTTTTGACCTAAGTTTGAGGATTGCGCTCAAATCAAATGTCCTAGAACCAAATTTCCACATGTAACTACTAGATTGTGATACAATACACTATTGGGTGAAGTTTGGTTGACTTCTGCGCAGCGGTTTGGGAGTTAACATCAAAATTACATTTCTCGGCCATATCGCATAGATCTCACTGTGAAAAGGCTTAAATGGCTTTTTTGACCTAAGTTTGAGGATTGCGCTCAAATCAAATGTCCTAGAACCAAATTTCCACATGTAACTACTAGATTGTGACACAATACACTATTGGGTGAAGTTTGGTTGACTTCTGCGCAGCGGTTTGGGAGTTAACATCAAAATTACATTTCTCGGCCATATCGCGTAGATCTCACTGTGAAAAGGCTTAAATGACTTTTTTAATTAAGTTTGATGATTGCGCTCAAACCAAATGTCCTAGAACTAAATTTCCAAATGTAACTACTAGATTGTGATAAAATACACTATTGGGTGAAGTTTGGTTGACTTCGGCGCAGCGGTTTGGGAGTTAACATCAAAATTACATTTCTCAGCCATATCGCATAGATCTCACTGTGAAAAGGCTTAAATGACTTTTTTTAATTAAGTTTGAAGATTGCGCTCAAACCAAATGTCCTAGAACTAAATTTCCAAATGTAACTACTAGATTATGATAAAATACACTATTGGGTGAAGTTTGGTTGACTTCTGCGCAGCGGTTTGGGAGTTAACATCAAAATTACATTTCTCGGCCATATCGCATAGATCTCACTGTGAAAAGGCTTAAATGGCTTTTTTGACCTAAGTTTGAGGATTGCGCATAAATCAAATGTCCTAGAACCAAATTTCCACATGTAACTACTAGATTGTGATACAATACACTAATGGGTGAAGTTTGGTTGACTTCTGCGCAGCGGTTTGGGAGTGAACATCAAAATTACATTTCTCGGCCATATCGCATAGATCTCACTGTGAAAAGGCTTAAATGACTTTTTTTAATTAAGTTTGAAGATTGCGCTCAAACCAAATGTCCTAAAACTAAATTTCCAACTGTAACTACTAGATTGTGATAAAATACACTATTGGGTGAAGTTTAATTGACTTTTGCGCAGCGGTTTGGGAGTTAACATCAAAATTACATTTCTCGGCCATATCGCATAGATCTCACTGTGAAAAGGCTTAAATGGCTTTTTTGACCTAAGTTTGAGAATTGCGCTCAAATCAAATGTCCTAGAACCAAATTTCCACATGTAACTACTAGATTGTGATACAATACACTATGGGGTGAAGTTTGGTTGACTTCTGCGCAGCGGTTTGGGAGTTAACATCAAAATTACATTTCTCGGCCATATCGCGTAGATCTCACTGTGAAAAGGCTTAAATGACTTTTTTAATTAAGTTTGATGATTGCGCTCAAACCAAATGTCCTAGAACCAAATTTCCACATGTAACTACTAAATTGTGATACAATACACTATTGGGTGAAGTTTGGTTGACTTCTGCGCAGCGGTTTGGGAGTTAACATCAAAATTACATTTCTCGGCCATATCGCATAGATCTCACTGTGAAAAGGCTTAAATGGCTTTTTTGACCTAAGTTTGAGAATTGCGCTCAAATCAAATGTCCTAGAACCAAATTTCCACATGTAACTACTAGATTGTGATACAATACACTATTGGGTGAAGTTTGGTTTACTTCTGCGCAGCGGTTTGGGAGTTAACATCAAAATTACATTTCTCGGCCATATCGCATAGATCTCACTGTGAAAAGGCTTAAATGGCTTTTTTGACCTAAGTTTGAGGATTGCGCTCAAATCAAATGTCCTAGAACCAAATTTCCACATGTAACTACTAGATTGTGATACAATACACTATTGGGTGAAGTTTGGTTGACTTCTGCGCAGCGGTTTGGGAGTTAACATCAAAATTACATTTCTCGGCCATATCGCATAGATCTCACTGTGAAAAGGCTTAAATGGCTTTTTTGACCTAAGTTTGAGGATTGCGCTCAAATCAAATGTCCTAGAACCAAATTTCCACATGTAACTACTAGATTGTGATACAATACACTATTGGGTGAAGTTTGGTTTACTTCTGCGCAGCGGTTTGGGAGTTAACATCAAAATTACATTTCTTGGCCATATCGCATAGATCTCACTGTGAAAAGGCTTAAATGGCTTTTTTGACCAAAGTTTGAGGATTGCGCTCAAATCAAATGTCCTAGAACCAAATTTCCACATGTAACTACTAGAATGTGATACAATACACTATTGGGTGAAGTTTGGTTGACTTCTGCGCAGCGGTTTGGGAGTTAACATCAAAATTACATTTCTCGGCCATATCGCATAGATCTCACTGTGAAAAGGCTTAAATGGCTTTTTTGACCTAAGTTTGAGGATTGCGCTCAAATCAAATGTCCTAGAACCAAATTTCCACATGTAACTACTAGATTGTGATACAATACACTAATGGGTGAAGTTTGGTTTACTTCTGCGCAGCGGTTTGGGAGTTAACATCAAAATTACATTTCTCGGCCATATCGCATAGATCTCACTGTGAAAAGGCTTAAATGGCTTTTTTGACCTAAGTTTGAGGATTGCGCTCAAATCAAATGTCCTAGAACTAAATTTCCACATGTAACTACTAGAATGTGATACAATACACTAATGGGTGAAGTTTGGTTGACTTCTGCGCAGCGGTTTGGGAGTTAACATCAAAATTACATTTCTCGGCCATATCGCATAGATCTCACTGTGAAAAGGCTTAAATGGCTTTTTTGATCTAAGTTTGAGGATTGCGCTCAAATCAAATGTCCTAGAACCAAATTTCCACATGTAACTACTAGATTGTGATACAATACACTAATGGGTGAAGTTTGGTTGACTTCTGCGCAGCGGTTTGGGAGTGAACATCAAAATTACATTTCTCGGCCATATCGCATAGATCTCACTGTGAAAAGGCTTAAATGACTTTTTTTAATTAAGTTTGAAGATTGCGCTCAAACCAAATGTCCTAAAACTAAATTTCCAAATGTAACTACTAGATTGTGATAAAATACACTATTGGGTGAAGTTTGGTTGACTTCTGCGCAGCGGTTTGGGAGTTAACATCAAAATTACATTTCTCGGCCATATCGCATAGATCTCACTGTGAAAAGGCTTAAATGGCTTTTTTGACCTAAGTTTGAGGATTGCGCTCTAATCAAATGTCCTAGAACCAAATTTCTACATGTAACTACTAGATTGTGATAAAATACACTATTGGGTGAAGTTTGGTTGACTTCTGCGCAGCGGTTTGGGAGTGAACATCAAAATTACATTTCTCGGCCATATCGCATAGATCTCACTGTGAAAACGCTTAAATGACTTTTTTTAATTGTTTGAAGATTGCGCTCAAATCAAATGTCCTAGAACCAAATTTCCACATGTAACTACTAGATTGTGATACAATACACTAATGGGTGAAGTTTGGTTGACTTCTGCGCAGCGGTTTGGGAGTGAACATCAAAATTACATTTCTCGGCCATATCGCATAGATCTCACTGTGAAAAGGCTTAAATGACTTTTTTAATTAAGTTTGAAGATTGCGCTCAAACCAAATGTCCTAGAACTAAATATCCAAATGTAACTATTAGATTGTGATAAAATACACTATTGGGTGAAGTTTGGTTGACTTCTGCGCAGCGGTTTGGGAGTTAACATCAAAATTACATTTCTCGGCCATATCGCATAGATCTCACTGTGAAAAGGCTTAAATGGCTTTTTTGACCTAAGTTTGAGGATTGCGCTCAAATCAAATGTCCTAGAACCAAATTTCCACATGTAACTACTAGATTGTGATACAATACACTATTGGGTGAAGTTTGGTTGACTTCTGCGCAGCGGTTTGGGAGTGAACATTAAATTACATTTCTCGGCCATATCGCATAGATCTCACTGTGAAAAGGCTTAAATGGCTTTTTTGACCTAAGTTTGAGGATTGCGCTCAAATCAAATGTCCTAGAACCAAATTTCCACATGTAACTACTAAATTGTGATACAATACACTATTGGGTGAAGTTTGGTTGACTTCTGCGCAGCGGTTTGGGAGTTAACATCAAAATTACATTTCTCAGCCATATCGCGTAGATCTCACTGTGAAAAGGCTTAAATGGCTTTTTTGACCTAAGTTTGATGATTGCGCTCAAAACAAATGTCCTAGAACCAAATTTCCACATGTAACTACTAGATTGTGATACAATACACTATTGGGTGAAGTTTGGTTGACTTCTGCGCAGCGGTTTGGGAGTTAACATCAAAATTACATTTCTCGGCCATATCGCATAGATCTCACTGTGAAAAGGCTTAAATGGCTTTTTTGACCTAAGTTTGATGATTGCGCTCAAAACAAATGTCCTAGAACCAAATTTCCACATGTAACTACTAGATTGTGATACAATACACTATTGGGTGAAGTTTGGTTGACTTCTGCGCAGCGGTTTGGGAGTTAACATCAAAATTACATTTCTCGGCCATATCGCATAGATCTCACTGTGAAAAGGCTTAAATGGCTTTTTTGACCTAAGTTTGAGGATTGCGCTCAAATCAAATGTCCTAGAACCAAATTTCCACATGTAACTACTAGATTGTGATACAATACACTATTGGGTGAAGTTTGGTTGACTTCTGCGCAGCGGTTTGGGAGTTAACATCAAAATTACATTTCTCAGCCATATCGCGTAGATCTCACTGTGAAAAGGCTTAAATGGCTTTTTTGACCTAAGTTTGAGGATTGCGCTCAAATCAAATGTCCTAGAACCAAATTTCCACATGTAACTACTAGATTGTGACACAATACACTATTGGGTGAAGTTTGGTTGACTTCTGCGCAGCGGTTTGGGAGTTAACATCAAAATTACATTTCTCGGCCATATCGCGTAGATCTCACTGTGAAAAGGCTTAAATGGCTTTTTTGACCTAAGTTTGAGGATTGCGCTCAAATCAAATGTCCTAGAACCAAATATCCACATGTAACTACTAGATTGTGATACAATACACTATTGGGTGAAGTTTGGTTGACTTCTGCGCAGCGGTTTGGGAGTTAACATCAAAATTACATTTCTCGGCCATATCGCATAGATCTCACTGTGAAAAGGCTTAAATGACTTTTTTTAATTAAGTTTGAAGATTGCGCTCAAACCAAATGTCCTAGAACCAAATTTCCACATGTAACTACTAGATTGTGATACAATACACTATTGGGTGAAGTTTGGTTGACTTCTGCGCAGCGGTTTGGGAGTTAACATCAAAATTACATTTCTCGGCCATATCGCATAGATCTCACTGTGAAAAGGCTTAAATGGCTTTTTTGACCTAAGTTTGAGGATTGCGCTCAAATCAAATGTCCTAGAACCAAATTTCCACATGTAACTACTAGATTGTGATACAATACACTATTGGGTGAAGTTTGGTTGACTTCTGCGCAGCGGTTTGGGAGTTAACATCAAAATTACATTTCTCGGCCATATCGCATAGATCTCACTGTGAAAAGGCTTAAATGGCTTTTTTGACCTAAGTTTGAGGATTGCGCTCAAATCAAATGTCCTAGAACCAAATTTCCACATGTAACTACTAGATTGTGACACAATACACTATTGGGTGAAGTTTGGTTGACTTCTGCGCAGCGGTTTGGGAGTTAACATCAAAATTACATTTCTCGGCCATATCGCGTAGATCTCACTGTGAAAAGGCTTAAATGACTTTTTTAATTAAGTTTGATGATTGCGCTCAAACCAAATGTCCTAGAACTAAATTTCCAAATGTAACTACTAGATTGTGATAAAATACACTATTGGGTGAAGTTTGGTTGACTTCGGCGCAGCGGTTTGGGAGTTAACATCAAAATTACATTTCTCAGCCATATCGCATAGATCTCACTGTGAAAAGGCTTAAATGACTTTTTTTAATTAAGTTTGAAGATTGCGCTCAAACCAAATGTCCTAGAACTAAATTTCCAAATGTAACTACTAGATTATGATAAAATACACTATTGGGTGAAGTTTGGTTGACTTCTGCGCAGCGGTTTGGGAGTTAACATCAAAATTACATTTCTCGGCCATATCGCATAGATCTCACTGTGAAAAGGCTTAAATGGCTTTTTTGACCTAAGTTTGAGGATTGCGCATAAATCAAATGTCCTAGAACCAAATTTCCACATGTAACTACTAGATTGTGATACAATACACTAATGGGTGAAGTTTGGTTGACTTCTGCGCAGCGGTTTGGGAGTGAACATCAAAATTACATTTCTCGGCCATATCGCATAGATCTCACTGTGAAAAGGCTTAAATGACTTTTTTTAATTAAGTTTGAAGATTGCGCTCAAACCAAATGTCCTAAAACTAAATTTCCAACTGTAACTACTAGATTGTGATAAAATACACTATTGGGTGAAGTTTAATTGACTTTTGCGCAGCGGTTTGGGAGTTAACATCAAAATTACATTTCTCGGCCATATCGCATAGATCTCACTGTGAAAAGGCTTAAATGGCTTTTTTGACCTAAGTTTGAGAATTGCGCTCAAATCAAATGTCCTAGAACCAAATTTCCACATGTAACTACTACATTGTGATACAATACACTATGGGGTGAAGTTTGGTTGACTTCTGCGCAGCGGTTTGGGAGTTAACATCAAAATTACATTTCTCGGCCATATCGCGTAGATCTCACTGTGAAAAGGCTTAAATGACTTTTTTAATTAAGTTTGATGATTGCGCTCAAACCAAATGTCCTAGAACCAAATTTCCACATGTAACTACTAAATTGTGATACAATACACTATTGGGTGAAGTTTGGTTGACTTCTGCGCAGCGGTTTGGGAGTTAACATCAAAATTACATTTCTCGGCCATATCGCATAGATCTCACTGTGAAAAGGCTTAAATGGCTTTTTTGACCTAAGTTTGAGAATTGCGCTCAAATCAAATGTCCTAGAACCAAATTTCCACATGTAACTACTAGATTGTGATACAATACACTATTGGGTGAAGTTTGGTTTACTTCTGCGCAGCGGTTTGGGAGTTAACATCAAAATTACATTTCTCGGCCATATCGCATAGATCTCACTGTGAAAAGGCTTAAATGGCTTTTTTGACCTAAGTTTGAGGATTGCGCTCAAATCAAATGTCCTAGAACCTAATTTCCACATGTAACTACTAGATTGTGATACAATACACTATTGGGTGAAGTTTGGTTTACTTCTGCGCAGCGGTTTGGGAGTTAACATCAAAATTACATTTCTCGGCCATATCGCATAGATCTCACTGTGAAAAGGCTTAAATGACTTTTTTTAATTAAGTTTGAAGATTGCGCTCAAACCAAATGTCCTAGAACTAAATTTCTAAATGTAACTACTAGATTGTGATAAAATACACTATTGGGTGAAGTTTGGTTGACTTCTGCGCAGCGGTTTGGGAGTTAACATCAAAATTACATTTCTCAGCCATATCGCATAGATCTCACTGTGAAAAGGCTTAAATGGCTTTTTTGACCTAAGTTTGATGATTGCGCTCAAACCAAATGTCCTAGAACTAAATTTCCAAATGTAACTACTAGATTTTTATAAAATACACTATTGGGTGAAGTTTGGTTGACTTCTGCGCAGCGGTTTGGGAGTTAACATCAAAATTACATTTCTCGGCCATATCGCATAGATCTCACTGTGAAAAGGCTTAAATGGCTTTTTTGACCTAAGTTTGAAGATTGCGCTCAAACCAAATGTCCTAAAACTAAATTTCCACATGTAACTACTAGATTGTGATACAATACACTATTGGGTGAAGTTTGGTTTACTTCTGCGCAGCGGTTTGGGAGTTAACATCAAAATTACATTTCTCGGCAATATCGCATAGATCTCACTGTGAAAAGGCTGAAATGACTTTTTTAATTAAGTTTGATGATTGCGCTCAAACCAAATGTCCTAGAACGAAATTTCCAAATGTAACTACTAGATTGTGATACAATACACTATTGGGTGAAGTTTGGTTTACTTCTGCGCAGCGGTTTGGGAGTTAACATCAAAATTACATTTCTCGGCCATATCGCATAGATCTCACTGTGAAAAGGCTTAAATGGCTTTTTTGACCTAAGTTTGAGGATTGCGCTCAAATCTAATGTCCTAGAACCTAACTTCCACATGTAACTACTAGATTGTGATACAATACACTATTGGGTGAAGTTTGGTTGACTTCTGCGCAGCGGTTTGGGAGTTAACATCAAAATTACATTTCTCGGCCATATCGCGTAGATCTCACTGTGAAAAGGCTTAAATGGCTTTTTTGACCTAAGTTTGAGGATTGCGCTCAAATCAAATGTCCTAGAACCAAATTTCCACATGTAACTACTAGATTGTGACACAATACACTATTGGGTGAAGTTTGGTTGACTTCTGCGCAGCGGTTTGGGAGTTAACATCAAAATTACATTTCTCGGCCATATCGCGTAGATCTCACTGTGAAAAGGCTTAAATGACTTTTTTAATTAAGTTTGATGATTGCGCTCAAACCAAATGTCCTAGAACCAAATTTCCACATGTAACTACTAAATTGTGATACAATACACTATTGGGTGAAGTTTGGTTGACTTCTGCGCAGCGGTTTGGGAGTTAACATCAAAATTACATTTCTCGGCCATATCGCATAGATCTCACTGTGAAAAGGCTTAAATGGCTTTTTTGACCTAAGTTTGAGAATTGCGCTCAAATCAAATGTCCTAGAACCAAATTTCCACATGTAACTACTAGATTGTGATACAATACACTATTGGGTGAAGTTTGGTTTACTTCTGCGCAGCGGTTTGGGAGTTAACATCAAAATTACATTTCTCGGCCATATCGCATAGATCTCACTGTGAAAAGGCTTAAATGGCTTTTTTGACCTAAGTTTGAGGATTGCGCTCAAATCAAATGTCCTAGAACCTAATTTCCACATGTAACTACTAGATTGTGATACAATACACTATTGGGTGAAGTTTGGTTTACTTCTGCGCAGCGGTTTGGGAGTTAACATCAAAATTACATTTCTCGGCCATATCGCATAGATCTCACTGTGAAAAGGCTTAAATGACTTTTTTTAATTAAGTTTGAAGATTGCGCTCAAACCAAATGTCCTAGAACTAAATTTCTAAATGTAACTACTAGATTGTGATAAAATACACTATTGGGTGAAGTTTGGTTGACTTCTGCGCAGCGGTTTGGGAGTTAACATCAAAATTACATTTCTCAGCCATATCGCATAGATCTCACTGTGAAAAGGCTTAAATGGCTTTTTTGACCTAAGTTTGATGATTGCGCTCAAACCAAATGTCCTAGAACTAAATTTCCAAATGTAACTACTAGATTTTTATAAAATACACTATTGGGTGAAGTTTGGTTGACTTCTGCGCAGCGGTTTGGGAGTTAACATCAAAATTACATTTCTCGGCCATATCGCATAGATCTCACTGTGAAAAGGCTTAAATGGCTTTTTTGACCTAAGTTTGAAGATTGCGCTCAAACCAAATGTCCTAAAACTAAATTTCCACATGTAACTACTAGATTGTGATACAATACACTATTGGGTGAAGTTTGGTTGACTTCTGCGCAGCGGTTTGGGAGTTAACATCAAAATTACATTTCTCGGCCATATCGCATAGATCTCACTGTGAAAAGGCTTAAATGGCTTTTTTGACCTAAGTTTGAGGATTGCGCTCAAATCAAATGTCCTAGAACCAAATTTCCACATGTAACTACTAGATTGTGACACAATAAACTATTGGGTGAAGTTTGGTTGACTTCTGCGCAGCGGTTTGGGAGTTAACATCAAAATTACATTTCTCGGCCATATCGCGTAGATCTCACTGTGAAAAGGCTTAAATGACTTTTTTAATTAAGTTTGATGATTGCGCTCAAACCAAATGTCCTAGAACTAAATTTCCAAATGTAACTACTAGATTGTGATAAAATACACTATTGGGTGAAGTTTGGTTGACTTCGGCGCAGCGGTTTGGGAGTTAACATCAAAATTACATTTCTCAGCCATATCGCATAGATCTCACTGTGAAAAGGCTTAAATGACTTTTTTTAATTAAGTTTGAAGATTGCGCTCAAACCAAATGTCCTAGAACTAAATATCCAAATGTAACTATTAGATTGTGATAAAATACACTATTGGGTGAAGTTTGGTTGACTTCTGCGCAGCGGTTTGGGAGTTAACATCAAAATTACATTTCTCGGCCATATCGCATAGATCTCACTGTGAAAAGGCTTAAATGGCTTTTTTGACCTAAGTTTGAGGATTGCGCTCAAATCAAATGTCCTAGAACCAAATTTCCACATGTAACTACTAGATTGTGATACAATACACTATTGGGTGAAGTTTGGTTGACTTCTGCGCAGCGGTTTGGGAGTGAACATTAAATTACATTTCTCGGCCATATCGCATAGATCTCACTGTGAAAAGGCTTAAATGGCTTTTTTGACCTAAGTTTGAGGATTGCGCTCAAATCAAATGTCCTAGAACCAAATTTCCACATGTAACTACTAGATTGTGATAAAATACACTATGGGGTGAAGTTTGGTTGACTTCTGCGCAGCGGTTTGGGAGTTAACATCAAAATTACATTTCTCGGCCATATCGCGTAGATCTCACTGTGAAAAGGCTTAAATGACTTTTTTAATTAAGTTTGATGATTGCGCTCAAACCAAATGTCCTAGAACCAAATTTCCACATGTAACTACTAAATTGTGATACAATACACTATTGGGTGAAGTTTGGTTGACTTCTGCGCAGCGGTTTGGGAGTTAACATCAAAATTACATTTCTCGGCCATATCGCATAGATCTCACTGTGAAAAGGCTTAAATGGCTTTTTTGACCTAAGTTTGAGAATTGCGCTCAAATCAAATGTCCTAGAACCAAATTTCCACATGTAACTACTAGATTGTGATACAATACACTATTGGGTGAAGTTTGGTTTACTTCTACGCAGCGGTTTGGGAGTTAACATCAAAATTACATTTCTCGGCCATATCGCATAGATCTCACTGTGAAAAGGCTTAAATGGCTTTTTTGACCTAAGTTTGAGGATTGCGCTCAAATCAAATGTCCTAGAACCTAATTTCCACATGTAACTACTAGATTGTGATACAATACACTATTGGGTGAAGTTTGGTTTACTTCTGCGCAGCGGTTTGGGAGTTAACATCAAAATTACATTTCTCGGCCATATCGCATAGATCTCACTGTGAAAAGGCTTAAATGACTTTTTTTAATTAAGTTTGAAGATTGCGCTCAAACCAAATGTCCTAGAACTAAATTTCTAAATGTAACTACTAGATTGTGATAAAATACACTATTGGGTGAAGTTTGGTTGACTTCTGCGCAGCGGTTTGGGAGTTAACATCAAAATTACATTTCTCAGCCATATCGCATAGATCTCACTGTGAAAAGGCTTAAATGGCTTTTTTGACCTAAGTTTGATGATTGCGCTCAAACCAAATGTCCTAGAACTAAATTTCCAAATGTAACTACTAGATTTTTATAAAATACACTATTGGGTGAAGTTTGGTTGACTTCTGCGCAGCGGTTTGGGAGTTAACATCAAAATTACATTTCTCGGCCATATCGCATAGATCTCACTGTGAAAAGGCTTAAATGGCTTTTTTGACCTAAGTTTGAAGATTGCGCTCAAACCAAATGTCCTAAAACTAAATTTCCACATGTAACTACTAGATTGTGATACAATACACTATTGGGTGAAGTTTGGTTTACTTCTGCGCAGCGGTTTGGGAGTTAACATCAAAATTACATTTCTCGGCAATATCGCATAGATCTCACTGTGAAAAGGCTGAAATGACTTTTTTAATTAAGTTTGATGATTGCGCTCAAACCAAATGTCCTAGAACGAAATTTCCAAATGTAACTACTAGATTGTGATACAATACACTATTGGGTGAAGTTTGGTTTACTTCTGCGCAGCGGTTTGGGAGTTAACATCAAAATTACATTTCTCGGCCATATCGCATAGATCTCACTGTGAAAAGGCTTAAATGGCTTTTTTGACCTAAGTTTGAGGATTGCGCTCAAATCTAATGTCCTAGAACCTAATTTCCACATGTAACTACTAGTGTCATGTTTATGTGCCTTCTCAGTTCTTTTCTTTCCTTTCCAGCACATTATGCAGCTGGATGGGCGGGGCTGTGCTGCACACCTGTGGCACATTTGGAGCGCTCATTATTTAAGGACTCCTGTCACCGTCTGCGAGTGTCGGACTATTGCATTTGCTTGTTACCTGCTTTGCTTACCGCTGTGTGCTCATCGTCACCCTTGGTGCTTCCCGACATTCTTCGATCGTGTTCTGGTTTGATCTCATTTACCTTTGTGTTTTATTGGGATTTTGTAATTATAATTTTGTACTGTTATATTCACGCCATTTTGGCGTGCTCTCTCAGTTGTATTTTCTTACTCGCGTTTTCTAGCGTGCTCTCTCAGTTGTATTTTCTGACCCGCGTTTTCTAGCGTGCTCTCTGTTGTATTTTCTTACCCGCGTTACTTAGCGTGCTCTCTCAGTTGTATTTTCTTACTCGCGTTACTTTGGCGTGCTCCCTTTGTTCTCGTTTTTTGTAATAAATACTTCTAATTTCAAAGTCTGTGTTTGGATCCATATTGTAACATAACAGAATAGTCCGACCATGGATCCCACAGATTCTGAAAGTACTCGTCGTGTAATCGCCTGTCACGGTCACGTGATCAGCCAGCACGAACAGTCACTGCGTGAACTAGCAAACGCGATCGGCTCGCTAATTACACGAGTAGAAAAGATGACGTCACCTTCACAGTCTTGTGGCATAGTTGACGCTGCGGTGGCGCCCGATCAGCTCCCTCCCTCTTCGATGGGTCCGCCGGCGTCCTTTCGGGAGCCGGTGTTGCCACACCCCCATCGATATGAGGGAGAACCCGGTGCTTGCCGACAATTTTTGCACCAGTGCTCCCTTGTTTTTGACCAACAGCCATACACATTTGCGAGTGATAGCTCCCGTGTAGCATATGCCATGAGTCTCCTCGCCGGTAAAGCTGCTACGTGGGCCATGGCGGTAAGCAACTCTACACCCACGATCCGTCAGTCATACGAGACTTTTAAGACTGAGTTTATGAGGGTTTTTGACCATCCGGTTAAAGGCAAGGAGGCAGGCAGCCGCCTGCTGGATTTTTTTCAAGGCGATCTGTCTGTGGCGGACTACTCCATTCAGTTCCGCATTTTGGCCGCGGAGTGCGGTTATGGCGAAACGGCTCTGTGTGGTATTTTTCGGCGGGGGCTGTCGCCTGCTGTCAAAGATGAGTTGGCGGCCCGGGATGATTCATCGGGTCTGGAGGACCTGATTTCTCTGTCCGTGCTTTTGGACAATCGTCTGAAGGAGCGCGAGAGGGAACGAGCCATGGAGACTCGGGGACGTCGTTGGCCTTCGCCGCGGGACGGCCCGACAGCGGACCGTGCAGATGGCTTCGTCGAGCCGTCATTTGTCTCCACGCCGACGCGGGGTCCAGGCTCGACAGGAGTGGAGCCTATGCGACTCGGTGGCGGTCGTCTTTCTGCAGCGGAGCGACGGAGACGGATGACAACGGGTTTGTGTCTGTACTGCGGCTTGCCGGGGCACCATGTCGCCGCCTGTGACGCGATCCCTTCAGGTCGCCTCGGATCTTCGGCCGCTGGGGCTCCCCTCGCCCGAGGGGGAACGAGATTCAGGCATGACCGCAGTCCATCGAACGAGTTGCCTCGCGACAAATTAAATGAACCAATACACCCTCGAGGTGATTTGAGACTGCAACTGCCGGGAGAGGTGTCATATAGTGGGATTAATTTTAGGTTTACTGCTTTAGTTGATTCGGGGGCGGATGACTGCTTTATAGACCGAAGTGTTGTTGACGCTCTTAAATGTCCGTTGATAAAACTAGCTCGGCCTAAAAAGGTTTTAGATCTCGATGGGCGACCCCTGGCGGACGTGAGATTTATTACGCCTCCGCTCAAAACAAAGCTTTCCGGTAATCATTTTGAGATCCGTAGTTTTTTAGTGATGCCGTGCAAGTCGGCTCCAGTTGTACTTGGGCTCCCCTGGTTAAAAGTGCATAACCCTAATATTGATTGGGCCAAGACACAAGTAGTGACGTGGAGCTCATTTTGTTATGCGCACTGCTTACGTTCTGCATGTTTACTTCCTGGTCAAACGCAGGCGGCCATCGAGCCGGTCAATTTGGAGAATGTTCCGGCCGAATATCATGACCTCCAGCACGTTTTTAGCGAAGAGCGTGCCAAGACCCTGCCACCGCACCGTCCGTACGACTGTGCAATTGAATTATTGCCTAATGCCGCGTTGCCTAGCTCTAGATTATACCAGGTCTCTAAACCGGAACAAGAGGCAATGAGGGAATACATCTCCTCTTCCTTGGCTGCTGGCCTTATTCGCCCGTCATCTTCTCCTTTGGGGGCGGGGTTTTTCTTCGTCGGCAAAAAAGATGGGGGTCTTAGGCCGTGTATCGACTATCGGGGTCTCAACGAGATCACTATCAAAAATAAATATCCGCTGCCGTTGTTGGATTCGGCTTTTGCTCCGTTGAAATCAGCCACAGTATTCACCAAATTAGACTTGCGCAGCGCTTACCACTTAGTCAGGATTCGTGAGGGAGACGAGTGGAAAACCGCTTTCAAAACCCCGCTCGGGCATTTCGAGTACCTGGTCATGCCTTTCGGCCTAACTAACGCACCTGCTGTTTTTCAGAGCCTCATAAATGATATATTGCGTGACATGCTAAATGTGTTCTGTTTTGTTTATTTAGATGACATTCTGATATTTTCTAGAAGCCTGCAGGAACATCACCAACATGTCCGCATGGTTCTGCAAAGACTACTAGAAAATAAACTGTTTGTCAAAGCTGAAAAGTGTGAGTTCCACCAAGGGTCAATCCAGTTTCTTGGTTTTATTGTGGAAAAAGGGCAGCTACGACCTGACCCAGCTAAAATTAAGGCAGTAGCAGAATGGCCGACTCCCACTTCACGTAAGCAATTACAAAGATTCCTTGGGTTTGCCAATTTTTATAGGCGTTTTATCCAAAATTATAGTATGAGGGCTGAGCCCCTGACCAGGCTGACCTCTAACAAACGCCCCTTTGTGTGGTCTCCAGTGGCAGAGGCCGCATTCGTAAGTCTTAAACGGTCATTCACGAGCTCGCCCGTCCTTGTCCATGCTGACCCAGATCTTCCTTTTGTGGTCGAGGTTGACGCGTCGAGTTCCGGAGTGGGGGCAATCCTGTCCCAGAGGTCTTCAGTCGACCAGAAACTGCACCCCTGTGCCTTCTACTCCCGCCGCCTCACCCCTGCCGAGGCGAATTACGATGTGGGCAACAGGGAGCTGCTCGCTATAGTCCAGGCTTTGCAGGAATGGAGGCACTGGTTGGAGGGCACAGAGGTACCGTTCCAAATACTTACCGACCACAAGAACCTGCAATACCTTCGGGCCGCCAAGCGTCTCAACTCACGCCAGGCCCGTTGGGCATTACTCCTGACGCGATTCAACTACGTGATCACTTACCGTCCAGGTTCAAGAAACGGGAAGCCCGATGCGCTTTCAAGGCTTCATGAGCCAGCGGGGGAGGAGCCTTCGGAGGAGCCTGTTGTTCCTGGAAACCTGATAGTCGGCGCGCTACGCTGGGAGGTCGAACGGCTTGTGGAAGAGGCCCTGCAAGGCGTTAAGGTGCCTGGAGGCTGTCCTGCTGGCAGGCTATTTGTTCCGGTTGCTCAGCGTGCAGCAGTGCTGAAGTGGAGTCACACTTCAAAGTTCGCCTGCCACCCGGGTGTGTCCCGCACATTCTTCCTACTTTCCCAAAAATTTTGGTGGCCAGGTATGAGAAAGGACGTCATGGACTATGTTTCTGCTTGCTCCGTCTGCGCTCGGGGCAAGGCAGTCCACCGTGCTCCAGCAGGACTCTTGCGTCCCTTGCCTGTTCCATCTCGCCCTTGGTCCCATGTTGCACTTGACTTCATCACTGGCCTTCCACGCTCCAGGGGTCATTCCGTCATCTTGAATGTGGTGGACAGATTCTCCAAGATGGTACACTTCGTCGCTCTCCCAAAGTTGCCTTCGGCTCTGGAAACCGCTGACTTGCTGGTAACGCACGTGTTTCGGACTCATGGCATCCCGTGTGACCTCGTCTCCGACAGGGGACCCCAGTTTGTCTCCCGGGTTTGGGCAGCGTTCTGCAAAGCCTTGGGGGCCACGTCAAGTTTGTCTTCTGGTTACCACCCACAGTCCAACGGGCAGACTGAACGGGTCAACCAGGAGCTGGAGGCCGCCCTCCGTTGCGTCTGTCACCTGCACCCAGCTTCCTGGTCTTCACACCTCCCTTGGGTGGAGTACGCTCACAACACCCTCGTTTGCTCAGCCACCGGGAGGTCACCTTTCATGACCGCATATGGGTTCCAGCCGCCGCTATTCCCGTCTCAGGAGGCCGAGGTCGTTGTGCCATCTGTCCAGGTG
Organism: Corythoichthys intestinalis; assembly: GCF_030265065.1. Taxonomy (NCBI): domain Eukaryota; kingdom Metazoa; phylum Chordata; class Actinopteri; order Syngnathiformes; family Syngnathidae; genus Corythoichthys; species Corythoichthys intestinalis. The sequence continues at coordinate 55,855,002 of NC_080408.1, forward strand.
CACCTGCGGAGAGCCCATAGGGTCTGGAGAGACACTAGGGCGGCACTTGTCCGCACGGCAGCCCGCAACCGTCTGATTGCTGATCGCCATAGGAGACCGGCTCCAGCTTATCGTCCGGGCCAGATGGTCTGGCTGTCGGCGCGGGATTTACGCCTTGCTGGGACTTCTAAGAAGCTAGGCCCTAGATTCGTGGGCCCTTTCGCGGTGGACTCTGTGGTGAACCCTGTCGCAGTCAGGCTGAAGCTTCCCAGCTCGATGAAGATTCACCCCGTTTTCCACGTCTCGCTGCTCAAGCCTGTCTCCACCTGTCCTCTGAACCCTCCGCCAGTGCCTCCTCCTGCTCCTCGCATAGTCGACGGTGGACCAGTGTACACGGTGCGTGTCATTCTCGATTCCAGGAGGAGGGGTAGGGGGGTGCAGTACCTGGTCGACTGGGAAGGTTACGGCCCTGAGGAACGTTCCTGGGTACCCCGCTCCTGGATTCTCGACCCGTCACTTCTGCGGGATTTCCACTCCCTCCATCCGTTGAAACCAGGTGGTCCGCCAGGGGGCGTCCGTTGAGGGGGGGGTTCTGTCATGTTTATGTGCCTTCTCAGTTCTTTTCTTTCCTTTCCAGCACATTATGCAGCTGGATGGGCGGGGCTGTGCTGCACACCTGTGGCACATTTGGAGCGCTCATTATTTAAGGACTCCTGTCACCGTCTGCGAGTGTCGGACTATTGCATTTGCTTGTTACCTGCTTTGCTTACCGCTGTGTGCTCATCGTCACCCTTGGTGCTTCCCGACATTCTTCGATCGTGTTCTGGTTTGATCTCATTTACCTTTGTGTTTTATTGGGATTTTGTAATTATAATTTTGTACTGTTATATTCACGCCATTTTGGCGTGCTCTCTCAGTTGTATTTTCTTACTCGCGTTTTCTAGCGTGCTCTCTCAGTTGTATTTTCTGACCCGCGTTTTCTAGCGTGCTCTCTGTTGTATTTTCTTACCCGCGTTACTTAGCGTGCTCTCTCAGTTGTATTTTCTTACTCGCGTTACTTTGGCGTGCTCCCTTTGTTCTCGTTTTTTGTAATAAATACTTCTAATTTCAAAGTCTGTGTTTGGATCCATATTGTAACATAACAACTAGATTGTGATACAATACACTATTGGGTGAAGTTTGGTTGACTTCTGCGCAGCGGTTTGAGAGTGAACATCAAAATTACATTTCTCGGCCATATCGCATAGATCTCACTGTGAAAAGGCTTAAATGACTTTTTTAATTAAGTTTGATGATTGCGCTCAAACCAAATGTCCTAGAACGAAATTTCCACATGTAACTACTAGATTGTGATACAATACACTATTGGGTGAAGTTTGGTTGACTTCTGCGCAGCGGTTTGGGAGTTAACATCAAAATTACATTTCTCAGCCATATCGCGTAGATCTCACTGTGAAAAGGCTTAAATGGCTTTTTTGACCTAAGTTTTAGGATTGCGCTCAAAACAAATGTCCTAGAGCCAAATTTCCACATGTAACTACTAGATTGTGATACAATACACTATTGGGTGAAGTTTGGTTGACTTCTGCGCAGCGGTTTGGGAGTTAACATCAAAATTACATTTCTCGGCCATATCGCATAGATCTCACTGTGAAAAGGCTTAAATGGCTTTTTTGACCTAAGTTTGAGGATTGCGCTCAAATCAAATGTCCTAGAACCAAATTTCCACATGTAACTACTAGATTGTGACACAATACACTATTGGGTGAAGTTTGGTTGACTTCTGCGCAGCGGTTTGGGAGTTAACATCAAAATTACATTTCTCGGCCATATCGCGTAGATCTCACTGTGAAAAGGCTTAAATGGCTTTTTTGACCTAAGTTTGAGGATTGCGCTCAAATCAAATGTCCTAGAACCTAATTTCCACATGTAACTACTAGATTGTGATACAATACACTATTGGGTGAAGTTTGGTTTACTTCTGCGCAGCGGTTTGGGAGTTAACATCAAAATTACATTTCTCGGCCATATCGCATAGATCTCACTGTGAAAAGGCTTAAATGACTTTTTTTAATTAAGTTTGAAGATTGCGCTCAAACCAAATGTCCTAGAACTAAATTTCTAAATGTAACTACTAGATTGTGATAAAATACACTATTGGGTGAAGTTTGGTTGACTTCTGCGCAGCGGTTTGGGAGTTAACATCAAAATTACATTTCTCAGCCATATCGCATAGATCTCACTGTGAAAAGGCTTAAATGGCTTTTTTGACCTAAGTTTGATGATTGCGCTCAAACCAAATGTCCTAGAACTAAATTTCCAAATGTAACTACTAGATTTTTATAAAATACACTATTGGGTGAAGTTTGGTTGACTTCTGCGCAGCGGTTTGGGAGTTAACATCAAAATTACATTTCTCGGCCATATCGCATAGATCTCACTGTGAAAAGGCTTAAATGGCTTTTTTGACCTAAGTTTGAAGATTGCGCTCAAACCAAATGTCCTAAAACTAAATTTCCACATGTAACTACTAGATTGTGATACAATACACTATTGGGTGAAGTTTGGTTTACTTCTGCGCAGCGGTTTGGGAGTTAACATCAAAATTACATTTCTCGGCAATATCGCATAGATCTCACTGTGAAAAGGCTGAAATGACTTTTTTAATTAAGTTTGATGATTGCGCTCAAACCAAATGTCCTAGAACGAAATTTCCAAATGTAACTACTAGATTGTGATACAATACACTATTGGGTGAAGTTTGGTTTACTTCTGCGCAGCGGTTTGGGAGTTAACATCAAAATTACATTTCTCGGCCATATCGCATAGATCTCACTGTGAAAAGGCTTAAATGGCTTTTTTGACCTAAGTTTGAGGATTGCGCTCAAATCTAATGTCCTAGAACCTAATTTCCACATGTAACTACTAGATTGTGATACAATACACTATTGGGTGAAGTTTGGTTGACTTCTGCGCAGCGGTTTGAGAGTGAACATCAAAATTACATTTCTCGGCCATATCGCATAGATCTCACTGTGAAAAGGCTTAAATGACTTTTTTAATTAAGTTTGATGATTGCGCTCAAACCAAATGTCCTAGAACGAAATTTCCACATGTAACTACTAGATTGTGATACAATACACTATTGGGTGAAGTTTGGTTGACTTCTGCGCAGCGGTTTGGGAGTTAACATCAAAATTACATTTCTCAGCCATATCGCGTAGATCTCACTGTGAAAAGGCTTAAATGGCTTTTTTGACCTAAGTTTTAGGATTGCGCTCAAAACAAATGTCCTAGAGCCAAATTTCCACATGTAACTACTAGATTGTGATACAATACACTATTGGGTGAAGTTTGGTTGACTTCTGCGCAGCGGTTTGGGAGTTAACATCAAAATTACATTTCTCGGCCATATCGCATAGATCTCACTGTGAAAAGGCTTAAATGGCTTTTTTGACCTAAGTTTGAGGATTGCGCTCAAATCAAATGTCCTAGAACCAAATTTCCACATGTAACTACTAGATTGTGACACAATACACTATTGGGTGAAGTTTGGTTGACTTCTGCGCAGCGGTTTGGGAGTTAACATCAAAATTACATTTCTCGGCCATATCGCGTAGATCTCACTGTGAAAAGGCTTAAATGACTTTTTTAATTAAGTTTGATGATTGCGCTCAAACCAAATGTCCTAGAACCAAATTTCCACATGTAACTACTAAATTGTGATACAATACACTATTGGGTGAAGTTTGGTTGACTTCTGCGCAGCGGTTTGGGAGTTAACATCAAAATTACATTTCTCGGCCATATCGCATAGATCTCACTGTGAAAAGGCTTAAATGGCTTTTTTGACCTAAGTTTGAGAATTGCGCTCAAATCAAATGTCCTAGAACCAAATTTCCACATGTAACTACTAGATTGTGATACAATACACTATTGGGTGAAGTTTGGTTTACTTCTGCGCAGCGGTTTGGGAGTTGACATCAAAATTACATTTCTCGGCCATATCGCATAGATCTCACTGTGAAAAGGCTTAAATGGCTTTTTTGACCTAAGTTTGAGGATTGCGCTCAAATCAAATGTCCTAGAACCTAATTTCCACATGTAACTACTAGATTGTGATACAATACACTATTGGGTGAAGTTTGGTTTACTTCTGCGCAGCGGTTTGGGAGTTAACATCAAAATTACATTTCTCGGCCATATCGCATAGATCTCACTGTGAAAAGGCTTAAATGACTTTTTTTAATTAAGTTTGAAGATTGCGCTCAAACCAAATGTCCTAGAACTAAATTTCTAAATGTAACTACTAGATTGTGATAAAATACACTATTGGGTGAAGTTTGGTTGACTTCTGCGCAGCGGTTTGGGAGTTAACATCAAAATTACATTTCTCAGCCATATCGCATAGATCTCACTGTGAAAAGGCTTAAATGGCTTTTTTGACCTAAGTTTGATGATTGCGCTCAAACCAAATGTCCTAGAACTAAATTTCCAAATGTAACTACTAGATTTTTATAAAATACACTATTGGGTGAAGTTTGGTTGACTTCTGCGCAGCGGTTTGGGAGTTAACATCAAAATTACATTTCTCGGCCATATCGCATAGATCTCACTGTGAAAAGGCTTAAATGGCTTTTTTGACCTAAGTTTGAAGATTGCGCTCAAACCAAATGTCCTAAAACTAAATTTCCACATGTAACTACTAGATTGTGATACAATACACTATTGGGTGAAGTTTGGTTGACTTCTGCGCAGCGGTTTGGGAGTTAACATCAAAATTACATTTCTCGGCCATATCGCATAGATCTCACTGTGAAAAGGCTTAAATGGCTTTTTTGACCTAAGTTTGAGGATTGCGCTCAAATCAAATGTCCTAGAACCAAATTTCCACATGTAACTACTAGATTGTGACACAATACACTATTGGGTGAAGTTTGGTTGACTTCTGCGCAGCGGTTTGGGAGTTAACATCAAAATTACATTTCTCGGCCATATCGCGTAGATCTCACTGTGAAAAGGCTTAAATGACTTTTTTAATTAAGTTTGATGATTGCGCTCAAACCAAATGTCCTAGAACTAAATTTCCAAATGTAACTACTAGATTGTGATAAAATACACTATTGGGTGAAGTTTGGTTGACTTCGGCGCAGCGGTTTGGGAGTTAACATCAAAATTACATTTCTCAGCCATATCGCATAGATCTCACTGTGAAAAGGCTTAAATGACTTTTTTTAATTAAGTTTGAAGATTGCGCTCAAACCAAATGTCCTAGAACTAAATATCCAAATGTAACTATTAGATTGTGATAAAATACACTATTGGGTGAAGTTTGGTTGACTTCTGCGCAGCGGTTTGGGAGTTAACATCAAAATTACATTTCTCGGCCATATCGCATAGATCTCACTGTGAAAAGGCTTAAATGGCTTTTTTGACCTAAGTTTGAGGATTGCGCTCAAATCAAATGTCCTAGAACCAAATTTCCACATGTAACTACTAGATTGTGATACAATACACTATTGGGTGAAGTTTGGTTGACTTCTGCGCAGCGGTTTGGGAGTGAACATTAAATTACATTTCTCGGCCATATCGCATAGATCTCACTGTGAAAAGGCTTAAATGGCTTTTTTGACCTAAGTTTGAGGATTGCGCTCAAATCAAATGTCCTAGAACCAAATTTCCACATGTAACTACTAAATTGTGATACAATACACTATTGGGTGAAGTTTGGTTGACTTCTGCGCAGCGGTTTGGGAGTTAACATCAAAATTACATTTCTCAGCCATATCGCGTAGATCTCACTGTGAAAAGGCTTAAATGGCTTTTTTGACCTAAGTTTGATGATTGCGCTCAAAACAAATGTCCTAGAACCAAATTTCCACATGTAACTACTAGATTGTGATACAATACACTATTGGGTGAAGTTTGGTTGACTTCTGCGCAGCGGTTTGGGAGTTAACATCAAAATTACATTTCTCGGCCATATCGCATAGATCTCACTGTGAAAAGGCTTAAATGGCTTTTTTGACCTAAGTTTGATGATTGCGCTCAAAACAAATGTCCTAGAACCAAATTTCCACATGTAACTACTAGATTGTGATACAATACACTATTGGGTGAAGTTTGGTTGACTTCTGCGCAGCGGTTTGGGAGTTAACATCAAAATTACATTTCTCGGCCATATCGCATAGATCTCACTGTGAAAAGGCTTAAATGGCTTTTTTGACCTAAGTTTGAGGATTGCGCTCAAATCAAATGTCCTAGAACCAAATTTCCACATGTAACTACTAGATTGTGATACAATACACTATTGGGTGAAGTTTGGTTGACTTCTGCGCAGCGGTTTGGGAGTTAACATCAAAATTACATTTCTCAGCCATATCGCGTAGATCTCACTGTGAAAAGGCTTAAATGGCTTTTTTGACCTAAGTTTGAGGATTGCGCTCAAATCAAATGTCCTAGAACCAAATTTCCACATGTAACTACTAGATTGTGACACAATACACTATTGGGTGAAGTTTGGTTGACTTCTGCGCAGCGGTTTGGGAGTTAACATCAAAATTACATTTCTCGGCCATATCGCGTAGATCTCACTGTGAAAAGGCTTAAATGACTTTTTTAATTAAGTTTGATGATTGCGCTCAAACCAAATGTCCTAGAACTAAATTTCCAAATGTAACTACTAGATTGTGATAAAATACACTATTGGGTGAAGTTTGGTTGACTTCGGCGCAGCGGTTTGGGAGTTAACATCAAAATTACATTTCTCAGCCATATCGCATAGATCTCACTGTGAAAAGGCTTAAATGACTTTTTTTAATTAAGTTTGAAGATTGCGCTCAAACCAAATGTCCTAGAACTAAATTTCCAAATGTAACTACTAGATTATGATAAAATACACTATTGGGTGAAGTTTGGTTGACTTCTGCGCAGCGGTTTGGGAGTTAACATCAAAATTACATTTCTCGGCCATATCGCATAGATCTCACTGTGAAAAGGCTTAAATGGCTTTTTTGACCTAAGTTTGAGGATTGCGCATAAATCAAATGTCCTAGAACCAAATTTCCACATGTAACTACTAGATTGTGATACAATACACTAATGGGTGAAGTTTGGTTGACTTCTGCGCAGCGGTTTGGGAGTGAACATCAAAATTACATTTCTCGGCCATATCGCATAGATCTCACTGTGAAAAGGCTTAAATGACTTTTTTTAATTAAGTTTGAAGATTGCGCTCAAACCAAATGTCCTAAAACTAAATTTCCAACTGTAACTACTAGATTGTGATAAAATACACTATTGGGTGAAGTTTAATTGACTTTTGCGCAGCGGTTTGGGAGTTAACATCAAAATTACATTTCTCGGCCATATCGCATAGATCTCACTGTGAAAAGGCTTAAATGGCTTTTTTGACCTAAGTTTGAGAATTGCGCTCAAATCAAATGTCCTAGAACCAAATTTCCACATGTAACTACTAGATTGTGATACAATACACTATTGGGTGAAGTTTGGTTTACTTCTGCGCAGCGGTTTGGGAGTTAACATCAAAATTACATTTCTCGGCCATATCGCATAGATCTCACTGTGAAAAGGCTTAAATGGCTTTTTTGACCTAAGTTTGAGGATTGCGCTCAAATCAAATGTCCTAGAACCTAATTTCCACATGTAACTACTAGATTGTGATACAATACACTATTGGGTGAAGTTTGGTTTACTTCTGCGCAGCGGTTTGGGAGTTAACATCAAAATTACATTTCTCGGCCATATCGCATAGATCTCACTGTGAAAAGGCTTAAATGACTTTTTTTAATTAAGTTTGAAGATTGCGCTCAAACCAAATGTCCTAGAACTAAATTTCTAAATGTAACTACTAGATTGTGATAAAATACACTATTGGGTGAAGTTTGGTTGACTTCTGCGCAGCGGTTTGGGAGTTAACATCAAAATTACATTTCTCGGCCATATCGCATAGATCTCACTGTGAAAAGGCTTAAATGACTTTTTTTAATTAAGTTTGAAGATTGCGCTCAAACCAAATGTCCTAGAACCAAATTTCCACATGTAACTACTAGATTGTGATACAATACACTATTGGGTGAAGTTTGGTTGACTTCTGCGCAGCGGTTTGGGAGTTAACATCAAAATTACATTTCTCGGCCATATCGCATAGATCTCACTGTGAAAAGGCTTAAATGGCTTTTTTGACCTAAGTTTGAGGATTGCGCTCAAATCAAATGTCCTAGAACCAAATTTCCACATGTAACTACTAGATTGTGATACAATACACTATTGGGTGAAGTTTGGTTGACTTCTGCGCAGCGGTTTGGGAGTTAACATCAAAATTACATTTCTCGGCCATATCGCATAGATCTCACTGTGAAAAGGCTTAAATGGCTTTTTTGACCTAAGTTTGAGGATTGCGCTCAAATCAAATGTCCTAGAACCAAATTTCCACATGTAACTACTAGATTGTGACACAATACACTATTGGGTGAAGTTTGGTTGACTTCTGCGCAGCGGTTTGGGAGTTAACATCAAAATTACATTTCTCGGCCATATCGCGTAGATCTCACTGTGAAAAGGCTTAAATGACTTTTTTAATTAAGTTTGATGATTGCGCTCAAACCAAATGTCCTAGAACTAAATTTCCAAATGTAACTACTAGATTGTGATAAAATACACTATTGGGTGAAGTTTGGTTGACTTCGGCGCAGCGGTTTGGGAGTTAACATCAAAATTACATTTCTCAGCCATATCGCATAGATCTCACTGTGAAAAGGCTTAAATGACTTTTTTTAATTAAGTTTGAAGATTGCGCTCAAACCAAATGTCCTAGAACTAAATTTCCAAATGTAACTACTAGATTATGATAAAATACACTATTGGGTGAAGTTTGGTTGACTTCTGCGCAGCGGTTTGGGAGTTAACATCAAAATTACATTTCTCGGCCATATCGCATAGATCTCACTGTGAAAAGGCTTAAATGGCTTTTTTGACCTAAGTTTGAGGATTGCGCATAAATCAAATGTCCTAGAACCAAATTTCCACATGTAACTACTAGATTGTGATACAATACACTAATGGGTGAAGTTTGGTTGACTTCTGCGCAGCGGTTTGGGAGTGAACATCAAAATTACATTTCTCGGCCATATCGCATAGATCTCACTGTGAAAAGGCTTAAATGACTTTTTTTAATTAAGTCTGAAGATTGCGCTCAAACCAAATGTCCTAAAACTAAATTTCCAACTGTAACTACTAGATTGTGATAAAATACACTATTGGGTGAAGTTTAATTGACTTTTGCGCAGCGGTTTGGGAGTTAACATCAAAATTACATTTCTCGGCCATATCGCATAGATCTCACTGTGAAAAGGCTTAAATGGCTTTTTTGACCTAAGTTTGAGGATTGCGCTCAAATCTAATGTCCTAGAACCTAATTTCCACATGTAACTACTAGATTGTGATACAATACACTATTGGGTGAAGTTTGGTTGACTTCTGCGCAGCGGTTTGAGAGTGAACATCAAAATTACATTTCTCGGCCATATCGCATAGATCTCACTGTGAAAAGGCTTAAATGACTTTTTTAATTAAGTTTGATGATTGCGCTCAAACCAAATGTCCTAGAACGAAATTTCCACATGTAACTACTAGATTGTGATACAATACACTATTGGGTGAAGTTTGGTTGACTTCTGCGCAGCGGTTTGGGAGTTAACATCAAAATTACATTTCTCAGCCATATCGCGTAGATCTCACTGTGAAAAGGCTTAAATGGCTTTTTTGACCTAAGTTTTAGGATTGCGCTCAAAACAAATGTCCTAGAGCCAAATTTCCACATGTAACTACTAGATTGTGATACAATACACTATTGGGTGAAGTTTGGTTGACTTCTGCGCAGCGGTTTGGGAGTTAACATCAAAATTACATTTCTCGGCCATATCGCATAGATCTCACTGTGAAAAGGCTTAAATGGCTTTTTTGACCTAAGTTTGAGGATTGCGCTCAAATCAAATGTCCTAGAACCAAATTTCCACATGTAACTACTAGATTGTGACACAATACACTATTGGGTGAAGTTTGGTTGACTTCTGCGCAGCGGTTTGGGAGTTAACATCAAAATTACATTTCTCGGCCATATCGCGTAGATCTCACTGTGAAAAGGCTTAAATGACTTTTTTAATTAAGTTTGATGATTGCGCTCAAACCAAATGTCCTAGAACCAAATTTCCACATGTAACTACTAAATTGTGATACAATACACTATTGGGTGAAGTTTGGTTGACTTCTGCGCAGCGGTTTGGGAGTTAACATCAAAATTACATTTCTCGGCCATATCGCATAGATCTCACTGTGAAAAGGCTTAAATGGCTTTTTTGACCTAAGTTTGAGAATTGCGCTCAAATCAAATGTCCTAGAACCAAATTTCCACATGTAACTACTAGATTGTGATACAATACACTATTGGGTGAAGTTTGGTTTACTTCTGCGCAGCGGTTTGGGAGTTGACATCAAAATTACATTTCTCGGCCATATCGCATAGATCTCACTGTGAAAAGGCTTAAATGGCTTTTTTGACCTAAGTTTGAGGATTGCGCTCAAATCAAATGTCCTAGAACCTAATTTCCACATGTAACTACTAGATTGTGATACAATACACTATTGGGTGAAGTTTGGTTTACTTCTGCGCAGCGGTTTGGGAGTTAACATCAAAATTACATTTCTCGGCCATATCGCATAGATCTCACTGTGAAAAGGCTTAAATGACTTTTTTTAATTAAGTTTGAAGATTGCGCTCAAACCAAATGTCCTAGAACTAAATTTCTAAATGTAACTACTAGATTGTGATAAAATACACTATTGGGTGAAGTTTGGTTGACTTCTGCGCAGCGGTTTGGGAGTTAACATCAAAATTACATTTCTCAGCCATATCGCATAGATCTCACTGTGAAAAGGCTTAAATGGCTTTTTTGACCTAAGTTTGATGATTGCGCTCAAACCAAATGTCCTAGAACTAAATTTCCAAATGTAACTACTAGATTTTTATAAAATACACTATTGGGTGAAGTTTGGTTGACTTCTGCGCAGCGGTTTGGGAGTTAACATCAAAATTACATTTCTCGGCCATATCGCATAGATCTCACTGTGAAAAGGCTTAAATGGCTTTTTTGACCTAAGTTTGAAGATTGCGCTCAAACCAAATGTCCTAAAACTAAATTTCCACATGTAACTACTAGATTGTGATACAATACACTATTGGGTGAAGTTTGGTTGACTTCTGCGCAGCGGTTTGGGAGTTAACATCAAAATTACATTTCTCGGCCATATCGCATAGATCTCACTGTGAAAAGGCTTAAATGGCTTTTTTGACCTAAGTTTGAGGATTGCGCTCAAATCAAATGTCCTAGAACCAAATTTCCACATGTAACTACTAGATTGTGACACAATACACTATTGGGTGAAGTTTGGTTGACTTCTGCGCAGCGGTTTGGGAGTTAACATCAAAATTACATTTCTCGGCCATATCGCGTAGATCTCACTGTGAAAAGGCTTAAATGACTTTTTTAATTAAGTTTGATGATTGCGCTCAAACCAAATGTCCTAGAACAAAATTTTCAAATGTAACTACTAGATTGTGATACAATACACTAATGGGTGAAGTTTGGTTGACTTCGGCGCAGCGGTTTGGGAGTTAACATCAAAATTACATTTCTCGGCCATATCGCATAGATCTCACTGTGAAAAGGCTTAAATGACTTTTTTAATTAAGTTTGATGATTGCGTTCAAACAAAATGTCCTAGAACAAAATTTTCAAATGTAACTACTTGATTGTGATACAATACACTATTGGGTGAAGTTTGGTTGACTTCTGCGCAGCGGTTTGGGAGTTAACATCAAAATTACATTTCTCGGCCATATCGCATAGATCTCACTGTGAAAAGGCTTAAATGGCTTTTTTGACCTAAGTTTAATGATTGCGCTCAAACCAAATGTCCTAGAACAAAATTTTCAAATGTAACTACTAGAATGTGATACAATACACTATTGGGTGAAGTTTGGTTGACTTCTGCGCAGCGGTTTGGGAGTTAACATCAAAATTACATTTCTCGGCCATATCGCATAGATCTCACTGTGAAAAGGCTTAAATGACTTTTTTAATTAAGTTTGATGATTGCGTTCAAACAAAATGTCCTAGAAAAAAATTTTCAAATGTAACTACTAGATTGTGATACAATACACTATTGGGTGAAGTTTGGTTGACTTCTGCGCAGCGGTTTGGGAGTTAACATCAAAATTACATTTCTCGGCCATATCGCATAGATCTCACTGTGAAAAGGCTTAAATGGCTTTTTTGACCTAAGTTTAATGATTGCGCTCAAACCAAATGTCCTAGAACAAAATTTTCAAATGTAACTACTAGAATGTGATACAATACACTATTGGGTGAAGTTTGGTTGACTTCTGCGCAGCGGTGTGGGAGTTAACATCAAAATTACATTTCTCGGCCATATCGCATAGATCTCACTGTGAAAAGGCTTAAATGGCTTTTTTGACCTAAGTTTGATGATTGCGTTCAAACAAAATGTCCTAGAACAAAATTTTCAAATGTAACTACTAGATTGTGATACAATACACTATTGGGTGAAGTTTGGTTGACTTCTGCGCAGCGGTTTGGGAGTTAACATCAAAATTACATTTCTCGGCCATATCGCATAGATCTCACTGTGAAAAGGCTTAAATGGCTTTTTTGACCTAAGTTTAATGATTGCGCTCAAACCAAATGTCCTAGAACAAAATTTTCAAATGTAACTACTAGAATGTGATACAATACACTTTTGGGTGAAGTTTGGTTGACTTCTGCGCAGCGGTGTGGGAGTTAACATCAAAATTACATTTCTCGGCCATATCGCATAGATCTCACTGTGAAAAGGCTTAAATGGCTTTTTTGACCTAAGTTTGATGATTGCGTTCAAACAAAATGTCCTAGAACAAAATTTTCAAATGTAACTACTAGATTGTGATACAATACACTATTGGGTGAAGTTTGGTTGACTTCTGCGCAGCGGTTTGGGAGTTAACATCAAAATTACATTTCTCGGCCATATCGCATAGATCTCACTGTGAAAAGGCTTAAATGGCTTTTTTGACCTAAGTTTGAGGATTGCGCTCAAATCAAATGTCCTAGAACCAAATTTCCACATGTAACTACTAGATTGTGATACAATACACTAATGGGTGAAGTTTGGTTGACTTCTGCGCAGCGGTTTGGGAGTAAACATCAAAATTACATTTCTCGGCCATATCGCATAGATCTCACTGTGAAAAGGCTTAAATGACTTTTTTAATTAAGTTTGATGATTGCGCTCAAACAAAATTTCCTAGAACAAAATTTTCAAATGTAACTACTAGATTGTGATACAATACACTATTGGGTGAAGTTTGGTTGACTTCTGCGCAGCGGTTTGGGAGTTAACATCAAAATTACATTTCTCGGCCATATCGCATAGATCTCACTGTGAAAAGGCTTAAATGACTTTTTTGACCTAAGTTTGAGGATTGCGCTCAAATCAAATGTCCTAGAACCAAATTTCCACATGTAACTACTAGATTGTGATACAATACACTATTGGGTGAAGTTTGGTTGACTTCTGCGCAACGGTGTGGGAGTTAACATCAAAATTACATTTCTCGGCCATATCGCATAGATCTCACTGTGAAAAGGCTTAAATGGCTTTTTTGACCTAAGTTTACTGATTGCGCTCAAACCAAATGTCCTAGAACTAAATTTCCAAATGTAACTACTAGATTGTGATAAAATACACTATTGGGTGAAGTTTGGTTGACTTCTGCGCAGCGGTTTGGGAGTTAACATCAAAATTACATTTCTCGGCCATATCGCATAGATCTCACTGTGAAAAGGCTTAAATGGCTTTTTTGACCTAAGTTTGAGGATTGCGCTCAAATCAAATGTCCTATAACCAAATTTTCACATGTAACTACTAGATTGTGATACAATACACTAATGGGTGAAGTTTGGTTGACTTCTGCGCAGCGGTTTGGGAGTTAACATCAAAATTACATTTCTCGGCCATATCGCATAGATCTCACTGTGAAAAGGCTTAAATGACTTTTTTAATTAAGTTTGATGATTGCGTTCAAACAAAATGTCCTAGAACAAAATTTTCAAATGTAACTACTAGATTGTGATACAATACACTATTGGGTGAAGTTTGGTTGACTTCTGCGCAGCGGTTTGGGAGTTAACATCAAAATTACATTTCTCGGCCATATCGCATAGATCTCACTGTGAAAAGGCTTAAATGGCTTTTTTGACCTAAGTTTAATGATTGCGCTCAAACCAAATGTCCTAGAACAAAATTTTCAAATGTAACTACTAGAATGTGATACAATACACTATTGGGTGAAGTTTGGTTGACTTCTGCGCAGCGGTTTGGGAGTTAACATCAAAATTACATTTCTCGGCCATATCGCATAGATCTCACTGTGAAAAGGCTTAAATGACTTTTTTAATTAAGTTTGATGATTGCGTTCAAACAAAATGTCCTAGAACAAAATTTTCAAATGTAACTACTAGATTGTGATACAATACACTATTGGGTGAAGTTTGGTTGACTTCTGCGCAGCGGTTTGGGAGTTAACATCAAAATTACATTTCTCGGCCATATCGCATAGATCTCACTGTGAAAAGGCTTAAATGGCTTTTTTGACCTAAGTTTTACTGATTGCGCTCAAACCAAATGTCCTAGAACAAAATTTTCAAATGTAACTACTAGAATGTGATACAATACACTATTGGGTGAAGTTTGGTTGACTTCTGCGCAGCGGTGTGGGAGTTAACATCAAAATTACATTTCTCGGCCATATCGCATAGATCTCACTGTGAAAAGGCTTAAATGGCTTTTTTGACCTAAGTTTGAGGATTGCGCTCAAATCAAATGTCCTAGAACCAAATTTCCACATGTAACTACTAGATTGTGATACAATACACTATTGGGTGAAGTTTGGTTGACTTCTGCGCAGCGGTTTGGGAGTGAACATTAAATTACATTTCTCGGCCATATCGCATAGATCTCACTGTGAAAAGGCTTAAATGGCTTTTTTGACCTAAGTTTGAGGATTGCGCTCAAATCAAATGTCCTAGAACCAAATTTCCACATGTAACTACTAAATTGTGATACAATACACTATTGGGTGAAGTTTGGTTGACTTCTGCGCAGCGGTTTGGGAGTTAACATCAAAATTACATTTCTCAGCCATATCGCGTAGATCTCACTGTGAAAAGGCTTAAATGGCTTTTTTGACCTAAGTTTGATGATTGCGCTCAAAACAAATGTCCTAGAACCAAATTTCCACATGTAACTACTAGATTGTGATACAATACACTATTGGGTGAAGTTTGGTTGACTTCTGCGCAGCGGTTTGGGAGTTAACATCAAAATTACATTTCTCGGCCATATCGCATAGATCTCACTGTGAAAAGGCTTAAATGGCTTTTTTGACCTAAGTTTGATGATTGCGCTCAAAACAAATGTCCTAGAACCAAATTTCCACATGTAACTACTAGATTGTGATACAATACACTATTGGGTGAAGTTTGGTTGACTTCTGCGCAGCGGTTTGGGAGTTAACATCAAAATTACATTTCTCGGCCATATCGCATAGATCTCACTGTGAAAAGGCTTAAATGGCTTTTTTGACCTAAGTTTGAGGATTGCGCTCAAATCAAATGTCCTAGAACCAAATTTCCACATGTAACTACTAGATTGTGATACAATACACTATTGGGTGAAGTTTGGTTGACTTCTGCGCAGCGGTTTGGGAGTTAACATCAAAATTACATTTCTCAGCCATATCGCGTAGATCTCACTGTGAAAAGGCTTAAATGGCTTTTTTGACCTAAGTTTGAGGATTGCGCTCAAATCAAATGTCCTAGAACCAAATTTCCACATGTAACTACTAGATTGTGACACAATACACTATTGGGTGAAGTTTGGTTGACTTCTGCGCAGCGGTTTGGGAGTTAACATCAAAATTACATTTCTCGGCCATATCGCGTAGATCTCACTGTGAAAAGGCTTAAATGACTTTTTTAATTAAGTTTGATGATTGCGCTCAAACCAAATGTCCTAGAACTAAATTTCCAAATGTAACTACTAGATTGTGATAAAATACACTATTGGGTGAAGTTTGGTTGACTTCGGCGCAGCGGTTTGGGAGTTAACATCAAAATTACATTTCTCAGCCATATCGCATAGATCTCACTGTGAAAAGGCTTAAATGACTTTTTTTAATTAAGTTTGAAGATTGCGCTCAAACCAAATGTCCTAGAACTAAATTTCCAAATGTAACTACTAGATTATGATAAAATACACTATTGGGTGAAGTTTGGTTGACTTCTGCGCAGCGGTTTGGGAGTTAACATCAAAATTACATTTCTCGGCCATATCGCATAGATCTCACTGTGAAAAGGCTTAAATGGCTTTTTTGACCTAAGTTTGAGGATTGCGCATAAATCAAATGTCCTAGAACCAAATTTCCACATGTAACTACTAGATTGTGATACAATACACTAATGGGTGAAGTTTGGTTGACTTCTGCGCAGCGGTTTGGGAGTGAACATCAAAATTACATTTCTCGGCCATATCGCATAGATCTCACTGTGAAAAGGCTTAAATGACTTTTTTTAATTAAGTTTGAAGATTGCGCTCAAACCAAATGTCCTAAAACTAAATTTCCAACTGTAACTACTAGATTGTGATAAAATACACTATTGGGTGAAGTTTAATTGACTTTTGCGCAGCGGTTTGGGAGTTAACATCAAAATTACATTTCTCGGCCATATCGCATAGATCTCACTGTGAAAAGGCTTAAATGGCTTTTTTGACCTAAGTTTGAGAATTGCGCTCAAATCAAATGTCCTAGAACCAAATTTCCACATGTAACTACTAGATTGTGATACAATACACTATTGGGTGAAGTTTGGTTTACTTCTGCGCAGCGGTTTGGGAGTTAACATCAAAATTACATTTCTCGGCCATATCGCATAGATCTCACTGTGAAAAGGCTTAAATGGCTTTTTTGACCTAAGTTTGAGGATTGCGCTCAAATCAAATGTCCTAGAACCTAATTTCCACATGTAACTACTAGATTGTGATACAATACACTATTGGGTGAAGTTTGGTTTACTTCTGCGCAGCGGTTTGGGAGTTAACATCAAAATTACATTTCTCGGCCATATCGCATAGATCTCACTGTGAAAAGGCTTAAATGACTTTTTTTAATTAAGTTTGAAGATTGCGCTCAAACCAAATGTCCTAGAACTAAATTTCTAAATGTAACTACTAGATTGTGATAAAATACACTATTGGGTGAAGTTTGGTTGACTTCTGCGCAGCGGTTTGGGAGTTAACATCAAAATTACATTTCTCGGCCATATCGCATAGATCTCACTGTGAAAAGGCTTAAATGACTTTTTTTAATTAAGTTTGAAGATTGCGCTCAAACCAAATGTCCTAGAACCAAATTTCCACATGTAACTACTAGATTGTGATACAATACACTATTGGGTGAAGTTTGGTTGACTTCTGCGCAGCGGTTTGGGAGTTAACATCAAAATTACATTTCTCGGCCATATCGCATAGATCTCACTGTGAAAAGGCTTAAATGGCTTTTTTGACCTAAGTTTGAGGATTGCGCTCAAATCAAATGTCCTAGAACCAAATTTCCACATGTAACTACTAGATTGTGATACAATACACTATTGGGTGAAGTTTGGTTGACTTCTGCGCAGCGGTTTGGGAGTTAACATCAAAATTACATTTCTCGGCCATATCGCATAGATCTCACTGTGAAAAGGCTTAAATGGCTTTTTTGACCTAAGTTTGAGGATTGCGCTCAAATCAAATGTCCTAGAACCAAATTTCCACATGTAACTACTAGATTGTGACACAATACACTATTGGGTGAAGTTTGGTTGACTTCTGCGCAGCGGTTTGGGAGTTAACATCAAAATTACATTTCTCGGCCATATCGCGTAGATCTCACTGTGAAAAGGCTTAAATGACTTTTTTAATTAAGTTTGATGATTGCGCTCAAACCAAATGTCCTAGAACTAAATTTCCAAATGTAACTACTAGATTGTGATAAAATACACTATTGGGTGAAGTTTGGTTGACTTCGGCGCAGCGGTTTGGGAGTTAACATCAAAATTACATTTCTCAGCCATATCGCATAGATCTCACTGTGAAAAGGCTTAAATGACTTTTTTTAATTAAGTTTGAAGATTGCGCTCAAACCAAATGTCCTAGAACTAAATTTCCAAATGTAACTACTAGATTATGATAAAATACACTATTGGGTGAAGTTTGGTTGACTTCTGCGCAGCGGTTTGGGAGTTAACATCAAAATTACATTTCTCGGCCATATCGCATAGATCTCACTGTGAAAAGGCTTAAATGGCTTTTTTGACCTAAGTTTGAGGATTGCGCATAAATCAAATGTCCTAGAACCAAATTTCCACATGTAACTACTAGATTGTGATACAATACACTAATGGGTGAAGTTTGGTTGACTTCTGCGCAGCGGTTTGGGAGTGAACATCAAAATTACATTTCTCGGCCATATCGCATAGATCTCACTGTGAAAAGGCTTAAATGACTTTTTTTAATTAAGTTTGAAGATTGCGCTCAAACCAAATGTCCTAAAACTAAATTTCCAACTGTAACTACTAGATTGTGATAAAATACACTATTGGGTGAAGTTTAATTGACTTTTGCGCAGCGGTTTGGGAGTTAACATCAAAATTACATTTCTCGGCCATATCGCATAGATCTCACTGTGAAAAGGCTTAAATGGCTTTTTTGACCTAAGTTTGAGAATTGCGCTCAAATCAAATGTCCTAGAACCAAATTTCCACATGTAACTACTAGATTGTGATACAATACACTATTGGGTGAAGTTTGGTTTACTTCTGCGCAGCGGTTTGGGAGTTAACATCAAAATTACATTTCTCGGCCATATCGCATAGATCTCACTGTGAAAAGGCTTAAATGGCTTTTTTGATCTAAGTTTGAGGATTGCGCTCAAATCAAATGTCCTAGAACCTAATTTCCACATGTAACTACTAGATTGTGATACAATACACTATTGGGTGAAGTTTGGTTTACTTCTGCGCAGCGGTTTGGGAGTTAACATCAAAATTACATTTCTCGGCCATATCGCATAGATCTCACTGTGAAAAGGCTTAAATGACTTTTTTTAATTAAGTTTGAAGATTGCGCTCAAACCAAATGTCCTAGAACTAAATTTCTAAATGTAACTACTAGATTGTGATAAAATACACTATTGGGTGAAGTTTGGTTGACTTCTGCGCAGCGGTTTGGGAGTTAACATCAAAATTACATTTCTCAGCCATATCGCATAGATCTCACTGTGAAAAGGCTTAAATGGCTTTTTTGACCTAAGTTTGATGATTGCGCTCAAACCAAATGTCCTAGAACTAAATTTCCAAATGTAACTACTAGATTTTTATAAAATACACTATTGGGTGAAGTTTGGTTGACTTCTGCGCAGCGGTTTGGGAGTTAACATCAAAATTACATTTCTCGGCCATATCGCATAGATCTCACTGTGAAAAGGCTTAAATGGCTTTTTTGACCTAAGTTTGAAGATTGCGCTCAAACCAAATGTCCTAAAACTAAATTTCCACATGTAACTACTAGATTGTGATACAATACACTATTGGGTGAAGTTTGGTTTACTTCTGCGCAGCGGTTTGGGAGTTAACATCAAAATTACATTTCTCGGCAATATCGCATAGATCTCACTGTGAAAAGGCTGAAATGACTTTTTTAATTAAGTTTGATGATTGCGCTCAAACCAAATGTCCTAGAACGAAATTTCCAAATGTAACTACTAGATTGTGATACAATACACTATTGGGTGAAGTTTGGTTTACTTCTGCGCAGCGGTTTGGGAGTTAACATCAAAATTACATTTCTCGGCCATATCGCATAGATCTCACTGTGAAAAGGCTTAAATGGCTTTTTTGACCTAAGTTTGAGGATTGCGTTCAAATCTAATGTCCTAGAACCTAATTTCCACATGTAACTACTAGATTGTGATACAATACACTATTGGGTGAAGTTTGGTTGACTTCTGCGCAGCGGTTTGAGAGTGAACATCAAAATTACATTTCTCGGCCATATCGCATAGATCTCACTGTGAAAAGGCTTAAATGACTTTTTTAATTAAGTTTGATGATTGCGCTCAAACCAAATGTCCTAGAACGAAATTTCCACATGTAACTACTAGATTGTGATACAATACACTATTGGGTGAAGTTTGGTTGACTTCTGCGCAGCGGTTTGGGAGTTAACATCAAAATTACATTTCTCAGCCATATCGCGTAGATCTCACTGTGAAAAGGCTTAAATGGCTTTTTTGACCTAAGTTTTAGGATTGCGCTCAAAACAAATGTCCTAGAGCCAAATTTCCACATGTAACTACTAGATTGTGATACAATACACTATTGGGTGAAGTTTGGTTGACTTCTGCGCAGCGGTTTGGGAGTTAACATCAAAATTACATTTCTCGGCCATATCGCATAGATCTCACTGTGAAAAGGCTTAAATGGCTTTTTTGACCTAAGTTTGAGGATTGCGCTCAAATCAAATGTCCTAGAACCAAATTTCCACATGTAACTACTAGATTGTGACACAATACACTATTGGGTGAAGTTTGGTTGACTTCTGCGCAGCGGTTTGGGAGTTAACATCAAAATTACATTTCTCGGCCATATCGCGTAGATCTCACTGTGAAAAGGCTTAAATGACTTTTTTAATTAAGTTTGATGATTGCGCTCAAACCAAATGTCCTAGAACCAAATTTCCACATGTAACTACTAAATTGTGATACAATACACTATTGGGTGAAGTTTGGTTGACTTCTGCGCAGCGGTTTGGGAGTTAACATCAAAATTACATTTCTCGGCCATATCGCATAGATCTCACTGTGAAAAGGCTTAAATGGCTTTTTTGACCTAAGTTTGAGGATTGCGCTCAAATCAAATGTCCTAGAACCAAATTTCCACATGTAACTACTAGATTGTGATACAATACACTATTGGGTGAAGTTTGGTTGACTTCTGCGCAGCGGTTTGGGAGTTAACATCAAAATTACATTTCTCAGCCATATCGCGTAGATCTCACTGTGAAAAGGCTTAAATGGCTTTTTTGACCTAAGTTTGAGGATTGCGCTCAAATCAAATGTCCTAGAACCAAATTTCCACATGTAACTACTAGATTGTGACACAATACACTATTGGGTGAAGTTTGGTTGACTTCTGCGCAGCGGTTTGGGAGTTAACATCAAAATTACATTTCTCGGCCATATCGCGTAGATCTCACTGTGAAAAGGCTTAAATGACTTTTTTAATTAAGTTTGATGATTGCGCTCAAACCAAATGTCCTAGAACTAAATTTCCAAATGTAACTACTAGATTGTGATAAAATACACTATTGGGTGAAGTTTGGTTGACTTCGGCGCAGCGGTTTGGGAGTTAACATCAAAATTACATTTCTCAGCCATATCGCATAGATCTCACTGTGAAAAGGCTTAAATGACTTTTTTTAATTAAGTTTGAAGATTGCGCTCAAACCAAATGTCCTAGAACTAAATTTCCAAATGTAACTACTAGATTATGATAAAATACACTATTGGGTGAAGTTTGGTTGACTTCTGCGCAGCGGTTTGGGAGTTAACATCAAAATTACATTTCTCGGCCATATCGCATAGATCTCACTGTGAAAAGGCTTAAATGGCTTTTTTGACCTAAGTTTGAGGATTGCGCATAAATCAAATGTCCTAGAACCAAATTTCCACATGTAACTACTAGATTGTGATACAATACACTAATGGGTGAAGTTTGGTTGACTTCTGCGCAGCGGTTTGGGAGTGAACATCAAAATTACATTTCTCGGCCATATCGCATAGATCTCACTGTGAAAAGGCTTAAATGACTTTTTTTAATTAAGTTTGAAGATTGCGCTCAAACCAAATGTCCTAAAACTAAATTTCCAACTGTAACTACTAGATTGTGATAAAATACACTATTGGGTGAAGTTTAATTGACTTTTGCGCAGCGGTTTGGGAGTTAACATCAAAATTACATTTCTCGGCCATATCGCATAGATCTCACTGTGAAAAGGCTTAAATGGCTTTTTTGACCTAAGTTTGAGAATTGCGCTCAAATCAAATGTCCTAGAACCAAATTTCCACATGTAACTACTAGATTGTGATACAATACACTATTGGGTGAAGTTTGGTTTACTTCTGCGCAGCGGTTTGGGAGTTAACATCAAAATTACATTTCTCGGCCATATCGCATAGATCTCACTGTGAAAAGGCTTAAATGGCTTTTTTGACCTAAGTTTGAGGATTGCGCTCAAATCAAATGTCCTAGAACCTAATTTCCACATGTAACTACTAGATTGTGATACAATACACTATTGGGTGAAGTTTGGTTTACTTCTGCGCAGCGGTTTGGGAGTTAACATCAAAATTACATTTCTCGGCCATATCGCATAGATCTCACTGTGAAAAGGCTTAAATGACTTTTTTTAATTAAGTTTGAAGATTGCGCTCAAACCAAATGTCCTAGAACTAAATTTCTAAATGTAACTACTAGATTGTGATAAAATACACTATTGGGTGAAGTTTGGTTGACTTCTGCGCAGCGGTTTGGGAGTTAACATCAAAATTACATTTCTCGGCCATATCGCATAGATCTCACTGTGAAAAGGCTTAAATGACTTTTTTTAATTAAGTTTGAAGATTGCGCTCAAACCAAATGTCCTAGAACCAAATTTCCACATGTAACTACTAGATTGTGATACAATACACTATTGGGTGAAGTTTGGTTGACTTCTGCGCAGCGGTTTGGGAGTTAACATCAAAATTACATTTCTCGGCCATATCGCATAGATCTCACTGTGAAAAGGCTTAAATGGCTTTTTTGACCTAAGTTTGAGGATTGCGCTCAAATCAAATGTCCTAGAACCAAATTTCCACATGTAACTACTAGATTGTGATACAATACACTATTGGGTGAAGTTTGGTTGACTTCTGCGCAGCGGTTTGGGAGTTAACATCAAAATTACATTTCTCGGCCATATCGCATAGATCTCACTGTGAAAAGGCTTAAATGGCTTTTTTGACCTAAGTTTGAGGATTGCGCTCAAATCAAATGTCCTAGAACCAAATTTCCACATGTAACTACTAGATTGTGACACAATACACTATTGGGTGAAGTTTGGTTGACTTCTGCGCAGCGGTTTGGGAGTTAACATCAAAATTACATTTCTCGGCCATATCGCGTAGATCTCACTGTGAAAAGGCTTAAATGACTTTTTTAATTAAGTTTGATGATTGCGCTCAAACCAAATGTCCTAGAACTAAATTTCCAAATGTAACTACTAGATTGTGATAAAATACACTATTGGGTGAAGTTTGGTTGACTTCGGCGCAGCGGTTTGGGAGTTAACATCAAAATTACATTTCTCAGCCATATCGCATAGATCTCACTGTGAAAAGGCTTAAATGACTTTTTTTAATTAAGTTTGAAGATTGCGCTCAAACCAAATGTCCTAGAACTAAATTTCCAAATGTAACTACTAGATTATGATAAAATACACTATTGGGTGAAGTTTGGTTGACTTCTGCGCAGCGGTTTGGGAGTTAACATCAAAATTACATTTCTCGGCCATATCGCATAGATCTCACTGTGAAAAGGCTTAAATGGCTTTTTTGACCTAAGTTTGAGGATTGCGCATAAATCAAATGTCCTAGAACCAAATTTCCACATGTAACTACTAGATTGTGATACAATACACTAATGGGTGAAGTTTGGTTGACTTCTGCGCAGCGGTTTGGGAGTGAACATCAAAATTACATTTCTCGGCCATATCGCATAGATCTCACTGTGAAAAGGCTTAAATGACTTTTTTTAATTAAGTTTGAAGATTGCGCTCAAACCAAATGTCCTAAAACTAAATTTCCAACTGTAACTACTAGATTGTGATAAAATACACTATTGGGTGAAGTTTAATTGACTTTTGCGCAGCGGTTTGGGAGTTAACATCAAAATTACATTTCTCGGCCATATCGCATAGATCTCACTGTGAAAAGGCTTAAATGGCTTTTTTGACCTAAGTTTGAGAATTGCGCTCAAATCAAATGTCCTAGAACCAAATTTCCACATGTAACTACTAGATTGTGATACAATACACTATTGGGTGAAGTTTGGTTTACTTCTGCGCAGCGGTTTGGGAGTTAACATCAAAATTACATTTCTCGGCCATATCGCATAGATCTCACTGTGAAAAGGCTTAAATGGCTTTTTTGACCTAAGTTTGAGGATTGCGCTCAAATCAAATGTCCTAGAACCTAATTTCCACATGTAACTACTAGATTGTGATACAATACACTATTGGGTGAAGTTTGGTTTACTTCTGCGCAGCGGTTTGGGAGTTAACATCAAAATTACATTTCTCGGCCATATCGCATAGATCTCACTGTGAAAAGGCTTAAATGACTTTTTTTAATTAAGTTTGAAGATTGCGCTCAAACCAAATGTCCTAGAACTAAATTTCTAAATGTAACTACTAGATTGTGATAAAATACACTATTGGGTGAAGTTTGGTTGACTTCTGCGCAGCGGTTTGGGAGTTAACATCAAAATTACATTTCTCAGCCATATCGCATAGATCTCACTGTGAAAAGGCTTAAATGGCTTTTTTGACCTAAGTTTGATGATTGCGCTCAAACCAAATGTCCTAGAACTAAATTTCCAAATGTAACTACTAGATTTTTATAAAATACACTATTGGGTGAAGTTTGGTTGACTTCTGCGCAGCGGTTTGGGAGTTAACATCAAAATTACATTTCTCGGCCATATCGCATAGATCTCACTGTGAAAAGGCTTAAATGGCTTTTTTGACCTAAGTTTGAAGATTGCGCTCAAACCAAATGTCCTAAAACTAAATTTCCACATGTAACTACTAGATTGTGATACAATACACTATTGGGTGAAGTTTGGTTTACTTCTGCGCAGCGGTTTGGGAGTTAACATCAAAATTACATTTCTCGGCAATATCGCATAGATCTCACTGTGAAAAGGCTGAAATGACTTTTTTAATTAAGTTTGATGATTGCGCTCAAACCAAATGTCCTAGAACGAAATTTCCAAATGTAACTACTAGATTGTGATACAATACACTATTGGGTGAAGTTTGGTTTACTTCTGCGCAGCGGTTTGGGAGTTAACATCAAAATTACATTTCTCGGCCATATCGCATAGATCTCACTGTGAAAAGGCTTAAATGGCTTTTTTGACCTAAGTTTGAGGATTGCGTTCAAATCTAATGTCCTAGAACCTAATTTCCACATGTAACTACTAGATTGTGATACAATACACTATTGGGTGAAGTTTGGTTGACTTCTGCGCAGCGGTTTGAGAGTGAACATCAAAATTACATTTCTCGGCCATATCGCATAGATCTCACTGTGAAAAGGCTTAAATGACTTTTTTAATTAAGTTTGATGATTGCGCTCAAACCAAATGTCCTAGAACGAAATTTCCACATGTAACTACTAGATTGTGATACAATACACTATTGGGTGAAGTTTGGTTGACTTCTGCGCAGCGGTTTGGGAGTTAACATCAAAATTACATTTCTCAGCCATATCGCGTAGATCTCACTGTGAAAAGGCTTAAATGGCTTTTTTGACCTAAGTTTTAGGATTGCGCTCAAAACAAATGTCCTAGAGCCAAATTTCCACATGTAACTACTAGATTGTGATACAATACACTATTGGGTGAAGTTTGGTTGACTTCTGCGCAGCGGTTTGGGAGTTAACATCAAAATTACATTTCTCGGCCATATCGCATAGATCTCACTGTGAAAAGGCTTAAATGGCTTTTTTGACCTAAGTTTGAGGATTGCGCTCAAATCAAATGTCCTAGAACCAAATTTCCACATGTAACTACTAGATTGTGACACAATACACTATTGGGTGAAGTTTGGTTGACTTCTGCGCAGCGGTTTGGGAGTTAACATCAAAATTACATTTCTCGGCCATATCGCGTAGATCTCACTGTGAAAAGGCTTAAATGACTTTTTTAATTAAGTTTGATGATTGCGCTCAAACCAAATGTCCTAGAACCAAATTTCCACATGTAACTACTAAATTGTGATACAATACACTATTGGGTGAAGTTTGGTTGACTTCTGCGCAGCGGTTTGGGAGTTAACATCAAAATTACATTTCTCGGCCATATCGCATAGATCTCACTGTGAAAAGGCTTAAATGGCTTTTTTGACCTAAGTTTGAGGATTGCGCTCAAATCAAATGTCCTAGAACCAAATTTCCACATGTAACTACTAGATTGTGATACAATACACTATTGGGTGAAGTTTGGTTGACTTCTGCGCAGCGGTTTGGGAGTTAACATCAAAATTACATTTCTCAGCCATATCGCGTAGATCTCACTGTGAAAAGGCTTAAATGGCTTTTTTGACCTAAGTTTGAGGATTGCGCTCAAATCAAATGTCCTAGAACCAAATTTCCACATGTAACTACTAGATTGTGACACAATACACTATTGGGTGAAGTTTGGTTGACTTCTGCGCAGCGGTTTGGGAGTTAACATCAAAATTACATTTCTCGGCCATATCGCGTAGATCTCACTGTGAAAAGGCTTAAATGACTTTTTTAATTAAGTTTGATGATTGCGCTCAAACCAAATGTCCTAGAACTAAATTTCCAAATGTAACTACTAGATTGTGATAAAATACACTATTGGGTGAAGTTTGGTTGACTTCGGCGCAGCGGTTTGGGAGTTAACATCAAAATTACATTTCTCAGCCATATCGCATAGATCTCACTGTGAAAAGGCTTAAATGACTTTTTTTAATTAAGTTTGAAGATTGCGCTCAAACCAAATGTCCTAGAACTAAATTTCCAAATGTAACTACTAGATTATGATAAAATACACTATTGGGTGAAGTTTGGTTGACTTCTGCGCAGCGGTTTGGGAGTTAACATCAAAATTACATTTCTCGGCCATATCGCATAGATCTCACTGTGAAAAGGCTTAAATGGCTTTTTTGACCTAAGTTTGAGGATTGCGCATAAATCAAATGTCCTAGAACCAAATTTCCACATGTAACTACTAGATTGTGATACAATACACTAATGGGTGAAGTTTGGTTGACTTCTGCGCAGCGGTTTGGGAGTGAACATCAAAATTACATTTCTCGGCCATATCGCATAGATCTCACTGTGAAAAGGCTTAAATGACTTTTTTTAATTAAGTTTGAAGATTGCGCTCAAACCAAATGTCCTAAAACTAAATTTCCAACTGTAACTACTAGATTGTGATAAAATACACTATTGGGTGAAGTTTAATTGACTTTTGCGCAGCGGTTTGGGAGTTAACATCAAAATTACATTTCTCGGCCATATCGCATAGATCTCACTGTGAAAAGGCTTAAATGGCTTTTTTGACCTAAGTTTGAGAATTGCGCTCAAATCAAATGTCCTAGAACCAAATTTCCACATGTAACTACTAGATTGTGATACAATACACTATTGGGTGAAGTTTGGTTTACTTCTGCGCAGCGGTTTGGGAGTTAACATCAAAATTACATTTCTCGGCCATATCGCATAGATCTCACTGTGAAAAGGCTTAAATGGCTTTTTTGACCTAAGTTTGAGGATTGCGCTCAAATCAAATGTCCTAGAACCTAATTTCCACATGTAACTACTAGATTGTGATACAATACACTATTGGGTGAAGTTTGGTTTACTTCTGCGCAGCGGTTTGGGAGTTAACATCAAAATTACATTTCTCGGCCATATCGCATAGATCTCACTGTGAAAAGGCTTAAATGACTTTTTTTAATTAAGTTTGAAGATTGCGCTCAAACCAAATGTCCTAGAACTAAATTTCTAAATGTAACTACTAGATTGTGATAAAATACACTATTGGGTGAAGTTTGGTTGACTTCTGCGCAGCGGTTTGGGAGTTAACATCAAAATTACATTTCTCGGCCATATCGCATAGATCTCACTGTGAAAAGGCTTAAATGACTTTTTTTAATTAAGTTTGAAGATTGCGCTCAAACCAAATGTCCTAGAACCAAATTTCCACATGTAACTACTAGATTGTGATACAATACACTATTGGGTGAAGTTTGGTTGACTTCTGCGCAGCGGTTTGGGAGTTAACATCAAAATTACATTTCTCGGCCATATCGCATAGATCTCACTGTGAAAAGGCTTAAATGGCTTTTTTGACCTAAGTTTGAGGATTGCGCTCAAATCAAATGTCCTAGAACCAAATTTCCACATGTAACTACTAGATTGTGATACAATACACTATTGGGTGAAGTTTGGTTGACTTCTGCGCAGCGGTTTGGGAGTTAACATCAAAATTACATTTCTCGGCCATATCGCATAGATCTCACTGTGAAAAGGCTTAAATGGCTTTTTTGACCTAAGTTTGAGGATTGCGCTCAAATCAAATGTCCTAGAACCAAATTTCCACATGTAACTACTAGATTGTGACACAATACACTATTGGGTGAAGTTTGGTTGACTTCTGCGCAGCGGTTTGGGAGTTAACATCAAAATTACATTTCTCGGCCATATCGCGTAGATCTCACTGTGAAAAGGCTTAAATGACTTTTTTAATTAAGTTTGATGATTGCGCTCAAACCAAATGTCCTAGAACTAAATTTCCAAATGTAACTACTAGATTGTGATAAAATACACTATTGGGTGAAGTTTGGTTGACTTCGGCGCAGCGGTTTGGGAGTTAACATCAAAATTACATTTCTCAGCCATATCGCATAGATCTCACTGTGAAAAGGCTTAAATGACTTTTTTTAATTAAGTTTGAAGATTGCGCTCAAACCAAATGTCCTAGAACTAAATTTCCAAATGTAACTACTAGATTATGATAAAATACACTATTGGGTGAAGTTTGGTTGACTTCTGCGCAGCGGTTTGGGAGTTAACATCAAAATTACATTTCTCGGCCATATCGCATAGATCTCACTGTGAAAAGGCTTAAATGGCTTTTTTGACCTAAGTTTGAGGATTGCGCATAAATCAAATGTCCTAGAACCAAATTTCCACATGTAACTACTAGATTGTGATACAATACACTAATGGGTGAAGTTTGGTTGACTTCTGCGCAGCGGTTTGGGAGTGAACATCAAAATTACATTTCTCGGCCATATCGCATAGATCTCACTGTGAAAAGGCTTAAATGACTTTTTTTAATTAAGTTTGAAGATTGCGCTCAAACCAAATGTCCTAAAACTAAATTTCCAACTGTAACTACTAGATTGTGATAAAATACACTATTGGGTGAAGTTTAATTGACTTTTGCGCAGCGGTTTGGGAGTTAACATCAAAATTACATTTCTCGGCCATATCGCATAGATCTCACTGTGAAAAGGCTTAAATGGCTTTTTTGACCTAAGTTTGAGGATTGCGCTCAAATCTAATGTCCTAGAACCTAATTTCCACATGTAACTACTAGATTGTGATACAATACACTATTGGGTGAAGTTTGGTTGACTTCTGCGCAGCGGTTTGAGAGTGAACATCAAAATTACATTTCTCGGCCATATCGCATAGATCTCACTGTGAAAAGGCTTAAATGACTTTTTTAATTAAGTTTGATGATTGCGCTCAAACCAAATGTCCTAGAACGAAATTTCCACATGTAACTACTAGATTGTGATACAATACACTATTGGGTGAAGTTTGGTTGACTTCTGCGCAGCGGTTTGGGAGTTAACATCAAAATTACATTTCTCAGCCATATCGCGTAGATCTCACTGTGAAAAGGCTTAAATGGCTTTTTTGACCTAAGTTTTAGGATTGCGCTCAAAACAAATGTCCTAGAGCCAAATTTCCACATGTAACTACTAGATTGTGATACAATACACTATTGGGTGAAGTTTGGTTGACTTCTGCGCAGCGGTTTGGGAGTTAACATCAAAATTACATTTCTCGGCCATATCGCATAGATCTCACTGTGAAAAGGCTTAAATGGCTTTTTTGACCTAAGTTTGAGGATTGCGCTCAAATCAAATGTCCTAGAACCAAATTTCCACATGTAACTACTAGATTGTGACACAATACACTATTGGGTGAAGTTTGGTTGACTTCTGCGCAGCGGTTTGGGAGTTAACATCAAAATTACATTTCTCGGCCATATCGCGTAGATCTCACTGTGAAAAGGCTTAAATGACTTTTTTAATTAAGTTTGATGATTGCGCTCAAACCAAATGTCCTAGAACCAAATTTCCACATGTAACTACTAAATTGTGATACAATACACTATTGGGTGAAGTTTGGTTGACTTCTGCGCAGCGGTTTGGGAGTTAACATCAAAATTACATTTCTCGGCCATATCGCATAGATCTCACTGTGAAAAGGCTTAAATGGCTTTTTTGACCTAAGTTTGAGGATTGCGCTCAAATCAAATGTCCTAGAACCAAATTTCCACATGTAACTACTAGATTGTGATACAATACACTATTGGGTGAAGTTTGGTTGACTTCTGCGCAGCGGTTTGGGAGTTAACATCAAAATTACATTTCTCAGCCATATCGCGTAGATCTCACTGTGAAAAGGCTTAAATGGCTTTTTTGACCTAAGTTTGAGGATTGCGCTCAAATCAAATGTCCTAGAACCAAATTTCCACATGTAACTACTAGATTGTGACACAATACACTATTGGGTGAAGTTTGGTTGACTTCTGCGCAGCGGTTTGGGAGTTAACATCAAAATTACATTTCTCGGCCATATCGCGTAGATCTCACTGTGAAAAGGCTTAAATGACTTTTTTAATTAAGTTTGATGATTGCGCTCAAACCAAATGTCCTAGAACTAAATTTCCAAATGTAACTACTAGATTGTGATAAAATACACTATTGGGTGAAGTTTGGTTGACTTCGGCGCAGCGGTTTGGGAGTTAACATCAAAATTACATTTCTCAGCCATATCGCATAGATCTCACTGTGAAAAGGCTTAAATGACTTTTTTTAATTAAGTTTGAAGATTGCGCTCAAACCAAATGTCCTAGAACTAAATTTCCAAATGTAACTACTAGATTATGATAAAATACACTATTGGGTGAAGTTTGGTTGACTTCTGCGCAGCGGTTTGGGAGTTAACATCAAAATTACATTTCTCGGCCATATCGCATAGATCTCACTGTGAAAAGGCTTAAATGGCTTTTTTGACCTAAGTTTGAGGATTGCGCATAAATCAAATGTCCTAGAACCAAATTTCCACATGTAACTACTAGATTGTGATACAATACACTAATGGGTGAAGTTTGGTTGACTTCTGCGCAGCGGTTTGGGAGTGAACATCAAAATTACATTTCTCGGCCATATCGCATAGATCTCACTGTGAAAAGGCTTAAATGACTTTTTTTAATTAAGTTTGAAGATTGCGCTCAAACCAAATGTCCTAAAACTAAATTTCCAACTGTAACTACTAGATTGTGATAAAATACACTATTGGGTGAAGTTTAATTGACTTTTGCGCAGCGGTTTGGGAGTTAACATCAAAATTACATTTCTCGGCCATATCGCATAGATCTCACTGTGAAAAGGCTTAAATGGCTTTTTTGACCTAAGTTTGAGAATTGCGCTCAAATCAAATGTCCTAGAACCAAATTTCCACATGTAACTACTAGATTGTGATACAATACACTATTGGGTGAAGTTTGGTTTACTTCTGCGCAGCGGTTTGGGAGTTAACATCAAAATTACATTTCTCGGCCATATCGCATAGATCTCACTGTGAAAAGGCTTAAATGGCTTTTTTGACCTAAGTTTGAGGATTGCGCTCAAATCAAATGTCCTAGAACCTAATTTCCACATGTAACTACTAGATTGTGATACAATACACTATTGGGTGAAGTTTGGTTTACTTCTGCGCAGCGGTTTGGGAGTTAACATCAAAATTACATTTCTCGGCCATATCGCATAGATCTCACTGTGAAAAGGCTTAAATGACTTTTTTTAATTAAGTTTGAAGATTGCGCTCAAACCAAATGTCCTAGAACTAAATTTCTAAATGTAACTACTAGATTGTGATAAAATACACTATTGGGTGAAGTTTGGTTGACTTCTGCGCAGCGGTTTGGGAGTTAACATCAAAATTACATTTCTCGGCCATATCGCATAGATCTCACTGTGAAAAGGCTTAAATGACTTTTTTTAATTAAGTTTGAAGATTGCGCTCAAACCAAATGTCCTAGAACCAAATTTCCACATGTAACTACTAGATTGTGATACAATACACTATTGGGTGAAGTTTGGTTGACTTCTGCGCAGCGGTTTGGGAGTTAACATCAAAATTACATTTCTCGGCCATATCGCATAGATCTCACTGTGAAAAGGCTTAAATGGCTTTTTTGACCTAAGTTTGAGGATTGCGCTCAAATCAAATGTCCTAGAACCAAATTTCCACATGTAACTACTAGATTGTGATACAATACACTATTGGGTGAAGTTTGGTTGACTTCTGCGCAGCGGTTTGGGAGTTAACATCAAAATTACATTTCTCGGCCATATCGCATAGATCTCACTGTGAAAAGGCTTAAATGGCTTTTTTGACCTAAGTTTGAGGATTGCGCTCAAATCAAATGTCCTAGAACCAAATTTCCACATGTAACTACTAGATTGTGACACAATACACTATTGGGTGAAGTTTGGTTGACTTCTGCGCAGCGGTTTGGGAGTTAACATCAAAATTACATTTCTCGGCCATATCGCGTAGATCTCACTGTGAAAAGGCTTAAATGACTTTTTTAATTAAGTTTGATGATTGCGCTCAAACCAAATGTCCTAGAACTAAATTTCCAAATGTAACTACTAGATTGTGATAAAATACACTATTGGGTGAAGTTTGGTTGACTTCGGCGCAGCGGTTTGGGAGTTAACATCAAAATTACATTTCTCAGCCATATCGCATAGATCTCACTGTGAAAAGGCTTAAATGACTTTTTTTAATTAAGTTTGAAGATTGCGCTCAAACCAAATGTCCTAGAACTAAATTTCCAAATGTAACTACTAGATTATGATAAAATACACTATTGGGTGAAGTTTGGTTGACTTCTGCGCAGCGGTTTGGGAGTTAACATCAAAATTACATTTCTCGGCCATATCGCATAGATCTCACTGTGAAAAGGCTTAAATGGCTTTTTTGACCTAAGTTTGAGGATTGCGCATAAATCAAATGTCCTAGAACCAAATTTCCACATGTAACTACTAGATTGTGATACAATACACTAATGGGTGAAGTTTGGTTGACTTCTGCGCAGCGGTTTGGGAGTGAACATCAAAATTACATTTCTCGGCCATATCGCATAGATCTCACTGTGAAAAGGCTTAAATGACTTTTTTTAATTAAGTTTGAAGATTGCGCTCAAACCAAATGTCCTAAAACTAAATTTCCAACTGTAACTACTAGATTGTGATAAAATACACTATTGGGTGAAGTTTAATTGACTTTTGCGCAGCGGTTTGGGAGTTAACATCAAAATTACATTTCTCGGCCATATCGCATAGATCTCACTGTGAAAAGGCTTAAATGGCTTTTTTGACCTAAGTTTGAGGATTGCGCTCAAATCTAATGTCCTAGAACCTAATTTCCACATGTAACTACTAGATTGTGATACAATACACTATTGGGTGAAGTTTGGTTGACTTCTGCGCAGCGGTTTGAGAGTGAACATCAAAATTACATTTCTCGGCCATATCGCATAGATCTCACTGTGAAAAGGCTTAAATGACTTTTTTAATTAAGTTTGATGATTGCGCTCAAACCAAATGTCCTAGAACGAAATTTCCACATGTAACTACTAGATTGTGATACAATACACTATTGGGTGAAGTTTGGTTGACTTCTGCGCAGCGGTTTGGGAGTTAACATCAAAATTACATTTCTCAGCCATATCGCGTAGATCTCACTGTGAAAAGGCTTAAATGGCTTTTTTGACCTAAGTTTTAGGATTGCGCTCAAAACAAATGTCCTAGAGCCAAATTTCCACATGTAACTACTAGATTGTGATACAATACACTATTGGGTGAAGTTTGGTTGACTTCTGCGCAGCGGTTTGGGAGTTAACATCAAAATTACATTTCTCGGCCATATCGCATAGATCTCACTGTGAAAAGGCTTAAATGGCTTTTTTGACCTAAGTTTGAGGATTGCGCTCAAATCAAATGTCCTAGAACCAAATTTCCACATGTAACTACTAGATTGTGACACAATACACTATTGGGTGAAGTTTGGTTGACTTCTGCGCAGCGGTTTGGGAGTTAACATCAAAATTACATTTCTCGGCCATATCGCGTAGATCTCACTGTGAAAAGGCTTAAATGACTTTTTTAATTAAGTTTGATGATTGCGCTCAAACCAAATGTCCTAGAACCAAATTTCCACATGTAACTACTAAATTGTGATACAATACACTATTGGGTGAAGTTTGGTTGACTTCTGCGCAGCGGTTTGGGAGTTAACATCAAAATTACATTTCTCGGCCATATCGCATAGATCTCACTGTGAAAAGGCTTAAATGGCTTTTTTGACCTAAGTTTGAGGATTGCGCTCAAATCAAATGTCCTAGAACCAAATTTCCACATGTAACTACTAGATTGTGATACAATACACTATTGGGTGAAGTTTGGTTGACTTCTGCGCAGCGGTTTGGGAGTTAACATCAAAATTACATTTCTCGGCCATATCGCGTAGATCTCACTGTGAAAAGGCTTAAATGACTTTTTTAATTAAGTTTGATGATTGCGCTCAAACCAAATGTCCTAGAACTAAATTTCCAAATGTAACTACTAGATTGTGATAAAATACACTATTGGGTGAAGTTTGGTTGACTTCGGCGCAGCGGTTTGGGAGTTAACATCAAAATTACATTTCTCAGCCATATCGCATAGATCTCACTGTGAAAAGGCTTAAATGACTTTTTTTAATTAAGTTTGAAGATTGCGCTCAAACCAAATGTCCTAGAACTAAATTTCCAAATGTAACTACTAGATTATGATAAAATACACTATTGGGTGAAGTTTGGTTGACTTCTGCGCAGCGGTTTGGGAGTTAACATCAAAATTACATTTCTCGGCCATATCGCATAGATCTCACTGTGAAAAGGCTTAAATGGCTTTTTTGACCTAAGTTTGAGGATTGCGCATAAATCAAATGTCCTAGAACCAAATTTCCACATGTAACTACTAGATTGTGATACAATACACTAATGGGTGAAGTTTGGTTGACTTCTGCGCAGCGGTTTGGGAGTGAACATCAAAATTACATTTCTCGGCCATATCGCATAGATCTCACTGTGAAAAGGCTTAAATGACTTTTTTTAATTAAGTTTGAAGATTGCGCTCAAACCAAATGTCCTAAAACTAAATTTCCAACTGTAACTACTAGATTGTGATAAAATACACTATTGGGTGAAGTTTAATTGACTTTTGCGCAGCGGTTTGGGAGTTAACATCAAAATTACATTTCTCGGCCATATCGCATAGATCTCACTGTGAAAAGGCTTAAATGGCTTTTTTGACCTAAGTTTGAGAATTGCGCTCAAATCAAATGTCCTAGAACCAAATTTCCACATGTAACTACTAGATTGTGATACAATACACTATTGGGTGAAGTTTGGTTTACTTCTGCGCAGCGGTTTGGGAGTTAACATCAAAATTACATTTCTCGGCCATATCGCATAGATCTCACTGTGAAAAGGCTTAAATGGCTTTTTTGACCTAAGTTTGAGGATTGCGCTCAAATCAAATGTCCTAGAACCTAATTTCCACATGTAACTACTAGATTGTGATACAATACACTATTGGGTGAAGTTTGGTTTACTTCTGCGCAGCGGTTTGGGAGTTAACATCAAAATTACATTTCTCGGCCATATCGCATAGATCTCACTGTGAAAAGGCTTAAATGACTTTTTTTAATTAAGTTTGAAGATTGCGCTCAAACCAAATGTCCTAGAACTAAATTTCTAAATGTAACTACTAGATTGTGATAAAATACACTATTGGGGGAAGTTTGGTTGACTTCTGCGCAGCGGTTTGGGAGTTAACATCAAAATTACATTTCTCGGCCATATCGCATAGATCTCACTGTGAAAAGGCTTAAATGACTTTTTTTAATTAAGTTTGAAGATTGCGCTCAAACCAAATGTCCTAGAACCAAATTTCCACATGTAACTACTAGATTGTGATACAATACACTATTGGGTGAAGTTTGGTTGACTTCTGCGCAGCGGTTTGGGAGTTAACATCAAAATTACATTTCTCGGCCATATCGCATAGATCTCACTGTGAAAAGGCTTAAATGGCTTTTTTGACCTAAGTTTGAGGATTGCGCTCAAATCAAATGTCCTAGAACCAAATTTCCACATGTAACTACTAGATTGTGATACAATACACTATTGGGTGAAGTTTGGTTGACTTCTGCGCAGCGGTTTGGGAGTTAACATCAAAATTACATTTCTCGGCCATATCGCATAGATCTCACTGTGAAAAGGCTTAAATGGCTTTTTTGACCTAAGTTTGAGGATTGCGCTCAAATCAAATGTCCTAGAACCAAATTTCCACATGTAACTACTAGATTGTGACACAATACACTATTGGGTGAAGTTTGGTTGACTTCTGCGCAGCGGTTTGGGAGTTAACATCAAAATTACATTTCTCGGCCATATCGCGTAGATCTCACTGTGAAAAGGCTTAAATGACTTTTTTAATTAAGTTTGATGATTGCGCTCAAACCAAATGTCCTAGAACTAAATTTCCAAATGTAACTACTAGATTGTGATAAAATACACTATTGGGTGAAGTTTGGTTGACTTCGGCGCAGCGGTTTGGGAGTTAACATCAAAATTACATTTCTCAGCCATATCGCATAGATCTCACTGTGAAAAGGCTTAAATGACTTTTTTTAATTAAGTTTGAAGATTGCGCTCAAACCAAATGTCCTAGAACTAAATTTCCAAATGTAACTACTAGATTATGATAAAATACACTATTGGGTGAAGTTTGGTTGACTTCTGCGCAGCGGTTTGGGAGTTAACATCAAAATTACATTTCTCGGCCATATCGCATAGATCTCACTGTGAAAAGGCTTAAATGGCTTTTTTGACCTAAGTTTGAGGATTGCGCATAAATCAAATGTCCTAGAACCAAATTTCCACATGTAACTACTAGATTGTGATACAATACACTAATGGGTGAAGTTTGGTTGACTTCTGCGCAGCGGTTTGGGAGTGAACATCAAAATTACATTTCTCGGCCATATCGCATAGATCTCACTGTGAAAAGGCTTAAATGACTTTTTTTAATTAAGTTTGAAGATTGCGCTCAAACCAAATGTCCTAAAACTAAATTTCCAACTGTAACTACTAGATTGTGATAAAATACACTATTGGGTGAAGTTTAATTGACTTTTGCGCAGCGGTTTGGGAGTTAACATCAAAATTACATTTCTCGGCCATATCGCATAGATCTCACTGTGAAAAGGCTTAAATGGCTTTTTTGACCTAAGTTTGAGAATTGCGCTCAAATCAAATGTCCTAGAACCAAATTTCCACATGTAACTACTAGATTGTGATACAATACACTATTGGGTGAAGTTTGGTTTACTTCTGCGCAGCGGTTTGGGAGTTAACATCAAAATTACATTTCTCGGCCATATCGCATAGATCTCACTGTGAAAAGGCTTAAATGGCTTTTTTGACCTAAGTTTGAGGATTGCGCTCAAATCAAATGTCCTAGAACCTAATTTCCACATGTAACTACTAGATTGTGATACAATACACTATTGGGTGAAGTTTGGTTTACTTCTGCGCAGCGGTTTGGGAGTTAACATCAAAATTACATTTCTCGGCCATATCGCATAGATCTCACTGTGAAAAGGCTTAAATGACTTTTTTTAATTAAGTTTGAAGATTGCGCTCAAACCAAATGTCCTAGAACTAAATTTCTAAATGTAACTACTAGATTGTGATAAAATACACTATTGGGTGAAGTTTGGTTGACTTCTGCGCAGCGGTTTGGGAGTTAACATCAAAATTACATTTCTCAGCCATATCGCATAGATCTCACTGTGAAAAGGCTTAAATGGCTTTTTTGACCTAAGTTTGATGATTGCGCTCAAACCAAATGTCCTAGAACTAAATTTCCAAATGTAACTACTAGATTTTTATAAAATACACTATTGGGTGAAGTTTGGTTGACTTCTGCGCAGCGGTTTGGGAGTTAACATCAAAATTACATTTCTCGGCCATATCGCATAGATCTCACTGTGAAAAGGCTTAAATGGCTTTTTTGACCTAAGTTTGAAGATTGCGCTCAAACCAAATGTCCTAAAACTAAATTTCCACATGTAACTACTAGATTGTGATACAATACACTATTGGGTGAAGTTTGGTTTACTTCTGCGCAGCGGTTTGGGAGTTAACATCAAAATTACATTTCTCGGCCATATCGCGTAGATCTCACTGTGAAAAGGCTTAAATGACTTTTTTAATTAAGTTTGATGATTGCGCTCAAACCAAATGTCCTAGAACCAAATTTCCACATGTAACTACTAAATTGTGATACAATACACTATTGGGTGAAGTTTGGTTGACTTCTGCGCAGCGGTTTGGGAGTTAACATCAAAATTACATTTCTCGGCCATATCGCATAGATCTCACTGTGAAAAGGCTTAAATGACTTTTTTTAATTAAGTTTGAAGATTGCGCTCAAACCAAATGTCCTAGAACTAAATTTCTAAATGTAACTACTAGATTGTGATAAAATACACTATTGGGGGAAGTTTGGTTGACTTCTGCGCAGCGGTTTGGGAGTTAACATCAAAATTACATTTCTCGGCCATATCGCATAGATCTCACTGTGAAAAGGCTTAAATGACTTTTTTTAATTAAGTTTGAAGATTGCGCTCAAACCAAATGTCCTAGAACCAAATTTCCACATGTAACTACTAGATTGTGATACAATACACTATTGGGTGAAGTTTGGTTGACTTCTGCGCAGCGGTTTGGGAGTTAACATCAAAATTACATTTCTCGGCCATATCGCATAGATCTCACTGTGAAAAGGCTTAAATGGCTTTTTTGACCTAAGTTTGAGGATTGCGCTCAAATCAAATGTCCTAGAACCAAATTTCCACATGTAACTACTAGATTGTGATACAATACACTATTGGGTGAAGTTTGGTTGACTTCTGCGCAGCGGTTTGGGAGTTAACATCAAAATTACATTTCTCGGCCATATCGCATAGATCTCACTGTGAAAAGGCTTAAATGGCTTTTTTGACCTAAGTTTGAGGATTGCGCTCAAATCAAATGTCCTAGAACCAAATTTCCACATGTAACTACTAGATTGTGACACAATACACTATTGGGTGAAGTTTGGTTGACTTCTGCGCAGCGGTTTGGGAGTTAACATCAAAATTACATTTCTCGGCCATATCGCGTAGATCTCACTGTGAAAAGGCTTAAATGACTTTTTTAATTAAGTTTGATGATTGCGCTCAAACCAAATGTCCTAGAACTAAATTTCCAAATGTAACTACTAGATTGTGATAAAATACACTATTGGGTGAAGTTTGGTTGACTTCGGCGCAGCGGTTTGGGAGTTAACATCAAAATTACATTTCTCAGCCATA
Organism: Corythoichthys intestinalis; assembly: GCF_030265065.1. Lineage (NCBI taxonomy): Eukaryota > Metazoa > Chordata > Actinopteri > Syngnathiformes > Syngnathidae > Corythoichthys > Corythoichthys intestinalis. The sequence goes on from NC_080408.1 coordinate 55,894,792, forward strand.
TCGCATAGATCTCACTGTGAAAAGGCTTAAATGACTTTTTTTAATTAAGTTTGAAGATTGCGCTCAAACCAAATGTCCTAGAACTAAATTTCCAAATGTAACTACTAGATTATGATAAAATACACTATTGGGTGAAGTTTGGTTGACTTCTGCGCAGCGGTTTGGGAGTTAACATCAAAATTACATTTCTCGGCCATATCGCATAGATCTCACTGTGAAAAGGCTTAAATGGCTTTTTTGACCTAAGTTTGAGGATTGCGCATAAATCAAATGTCCTAGAACCAAATTTCCACATGTAACTACTAGATTGTGATACAATACACTAATGGGTGAAGTTTGGTTGACTTCTGCGCAGCGGTTTGGGAGTGAACATCAAAATTACATTTCTCGGCCATATCGCATAGATCTCACTGTGAAAAGGCTTAAATGACTTTTTTTAATTAAGTTTGAAGATTGCGCTCAAACCAAATGTCCTAAAACTAAATTTCCAACTGTAACTACTAGATTGTGATAAAATACACTATTGGGTGAAGTTTAATTGACTTTTGCGCAGCGGTTTGGGAGTTAACATCAAAATTACATTTCTCGGCCATATCGCATAGATCTCACTGTGAAAAGGCTTAAATGGCTTTTTTGACCTAAGTTTGAGAATTGCGCTCAAATCAAATGTCCTAGAACCAAATTTCCACATGTAACTACTAGATTGTGATACAATACACTATTGGGTGAAGTTTGGTTTACTTCTGCGCAGCGGTTTGGGAGTTAACATCAAAATTACATTTCTCGGCCATATCGCATAGATCTCACTGTGAAAAGGCTTAAATGGCTTTTTTGACCTAAGTTTGAGGATTGCGCTCAAATCAAATGTCCTAGAACCTAATTTCCACATGTAACTACTAGATTGTGATACAATACACTATTGGGTGAAGTTTGGTTTACTTCTGCGCAGCGGTTTGGGAGTTAACATCAAAATTACATTTCTCGGCCATATCGCATAGATCTCACTGTGAAAAGGCTTAAATGACTTTTTTTAATTAAGTTTGAAGATTGCGCTCAAACCAAATGTCCTAGAACTAAATTTCTAAATGTAACTACTAGATTGTGATAAAATACACTATTGGGTGAAGTTTGGTTGACTTCTGCGCAGCGGTTTGGGAGTTAACATCAAAATTACATTTCTCAGCCATATCGCATAGATCTCACTGTGAAAAGGCTTAAATGGCTTTTTTGACCTAAGTTTGATGATTGCGCTCAAACCAAATGTCCTAGAACTAAATTTCCAAATGTAACTACTAGATTTTTATAAAATACACTATTGGGTGAAGTTTGGTTGACTTCTGCGCAGCGGTTTGGGAGTTAACATCAAAATTACATTTCTCGGCCATATCGCATAGATCTCACTGTGAAAAGGCTTAAATGGCTTTTTTGACCTAAGTTTGAAGATTGCGCTCAAACCAAATGTCCTAAAACTAAATTTCCACATGTAACTACTAGATTGTGATACAATACACTATTGGGTGAAGTTTGGTTTACTTCTGCGCAGCGGTTTGGGAGTTAACATCAAAATTACATTTCTCGGCAATATCGCATAGATCTCACTGTGAAAAGGCTGAAATGACTTTTTTAATTAAGTTTGATGATTGCGCTCAAACCAAATGTCCTAGAACGAAATTTCCAAATGTAACTACTAGATTGTGATACAATACACTATTGGGTGAAGTTTGGTTTACTTCTGCGCAGCGGTTTGGGAGTTAACATCAAAATTACATTTCTCGGCCATATCGCATAGATCTCACTGTGAAAAGGCTTAAATGGCTTTTTTGACCTAAGTTTGAGGATTGCGTTCAAATCTAATGTCCTAGAACCTAATTTCCACATGTAACTACTAGATTGTGATACAATACACTATTGGGTGAAGTTTGGTTGACTTCTGCGCAGCGGTTTGAGAGTGAACATCAAAATTACATTTCTCGGCCATATCGCATAGATCTCACTGTGAAAAGGCTTAAATGACTTTTTTAATTAAGTTTGATGATTGCGCTCAAACCAAATGTCCTAGAACGAAATTTCCACATGTAACTACTAGATTGTGATACAATACACTATTGGGTGAAGTTTGGTTGACTTCTGCGCAGCGGTTTGGGAGTTAACATCAAAATTACATTTCTCAGCCATATCGCGTAGATCTCACTGTGAAAAGGCTTAAATGGCTTTTTTGACCTAAGTTTTAGGATTGCGCTCAAAACAAATGTCCTAGAGCCAAATTTCCACATGTAACTACTAGATTGTGATACAATACACTATTGGGTGAAGTTTGGTTGACTTCTGCGCAGCGGTTTGGGAGTTAACATCAAAATTACATTTCTCGGCCATATCGCATAGATCTCACTGTGAAAAGGCTTAAATGGCTTTTTTGACCTAAGTTTGAGGATTGCGCTCAAATCAAATGTCCTAGAACCAAATTTCCACATGTAACTACTAGATTGTGACACAATACACTATTGGGTGAAGTTTGGTTGACTTCTGCGCAGCGGTTTGGGAGTTAACATCAAAATTACATTTCTCGGCCATATCGCGTAGATCTCACTGTGAAAAGGCTTAAATGACTTTTTTAATTAAGTTTGATGATTGCGCTCAAACCAAATGTCCTAGAACCAAATTTCCACATGTAACTACTAAATTGTGATACAATACACTATTGGGTGAAGTTTGGTTGACTTCTGCGCAGCGGTTTGGGAGTTAACATCAAAATTACATTTCTCGGCCATATCGCATAGATCTCACTGTGAAAAGGCTTAAATGGCTTTTTTGACCTAAGTTTGATGATTGCGCTCAAACCAAATGTCCTAGAACTAAATTTCCAAATGTAACTACTAGATTTTTATAAAATACACTATTGGGTGAAGTTTGGTTGACTTCTGCGCAGCGGTTTGGGAGTTAACATCAAAATTACATTTCTCGGCCATATCGCATAGATCTCACTGTGAAAAGGCTTAAATGGCTTTTTTGACCTAAGTTTGAAGATTGCGCTCAAACCAAATGTCCTAAAACTAAATTTCCACATGTAACTACTAGATTGTGATACAATACACTATTGGGTGAAGTTTGGTTGACTTCTGCGCAGCGGTTTGGGAGTTAACATCAAAATTACATTTCTCGGCCATATCGCATAGATCTCTCTGTGAAAAGGCTTAAATGGCTTTTTTGACCTAAGTTTGAGGATTGCGCTCAAATCAAATGTCCTAGAACCAAATTTCCACATGTAACTACTAGATTGTGACACAATAAACTATTGGGTGAAGTTTGGTTGACTTCTGCGCAGCGGTTTGGGAGTTAACATCAAAATTACATTTCTCGGCCATATCGCGTAGATCTCACTGTGAAAAGGCTTAAATGACTTTTTTAATTAAGTTTGATGATTGCGCTCAAATCAAATGTCCTAGAACCAAATTTCCACATGTAACTACTAGATTGTGACACAATAAACTATTGGGTGAAGTTTGGTTGACTTCTGCGCAGCGGTTTGGGAGTTAACATCAAAATTACATTTCTCGGCCATATCGCGTAGATCTCACTGTGAAAAGGCTTAAATGGCTTTTTTGACCTAAGTTTGAGGATTGCGCTCAAATCAAATGTCCTAGAACCAAATTTCCACATGTAACTACTAGATTGTGATACAATACACTATTGGGTGAAGTTTGGTTGACTTCTGCGCAGCGGTTTGGGAGTGAACATTAAATTACATTTCTCGGCCATATCGCATAGATCTCACTGTGAAAAGGCTTAAATGGCTTTTTTGACCTAAGTTTGAGGATTGCGCTCAAATCAAATGTCCTAGAACCAAATTTCCACATGTAACTACTAGATTGTGATAAAATACACTATGGGGTGAAGTTTGGTTGACTTCTGCGCAGCGGTTTGGGAGTTAACATCAAAATTACATTTCTCGGCCATATCGCGTAGATCTCACTGTGAAAAGGCTTAAATGACTTTTTTAATTAAGTTTGATGATTGCGCTCAAACCAAATGTCCTAGAACCAAATTTCCACATGTAACTACTAAATTGTGATACAATACACTATTGGGTGAAGTTTGGTTGACTTCTGCGCAGCGGTTTGGGAGTTAACATCAAAATTACATTTCTCGGCCATATCGCATAGATCTCACTGTGAAAAGGCTTAAATGGCTTTTTTGACCTAAGTTTGAGAATTGCGCTCAAATCAAATGTCCTAGAACCAAATTTCCACATGTAACTAATAGATTGTGATACAATACACTATTGGGTGAAGTTTGGTTTACTTCTGCGCAGCGGTTTGGGAGTTAACATCAAAATTACATTTCTCGGCCATATCGCATAGATCTCACTGTGAAAAGGCTTAAATGGCTTTTTTGACCTAAGTTTGAGGATTGCGCTCAAATCAAATGTCCTAGAACCTAATTTCCACATGTAACTACTAGATTGTGATACAATACACTATTGGGTGAAGTTTGGTTTACTTCTGCGCAGCGGTTTGGGAGTTAACATCAAAATTACATTTCTCGGCCATATCGCATAGATCTCACTGTGAAAAGGCTTAAATGGCTTTTTTGACCTAAGTTTGAGGATTGCGCTCAAATCAAATGTCCTAGAACCTAATTTCCACATGTAACTACTAGATTGTGATACAATACACTATTGGGTGAAGTTTGGTTTACTTCTGCGCAGCGGTTTGGGAGTTAACATCAAAATTACATTTCTCGGCCATATCGCATAGATCTCACTGTGAAAAGGCTTAAATGACTTTTTTTAATTAAGTTTGAAGATTGCGCTCAAACCAAATGTCCTAGAACTAAATTTCTAAATGTAACTACTAGATTGTGATAAAATACACTATTGGGTGAAGTTTGGTTGACTTCTGCGCAGCGGTTTGGGAGTTAACATCAAAATTACATTTCTCAGCCATATCGCATAGATCTCACTGTGAAAAGGCTTAAATGGCTTTTTTGACCTAAGTTTGATGATTGCGCTCAAACCAAATGTCCTAGAACTAAATTTCCAAATGTAACTACTAGATTTTTATAAAATACACTATTGGGTGAAGTTTGGTTGACTTCTGCGCAGCGGTTTGGGAGTTAACATCAAAATTACATTTCTCGGCCATATCGCATAGATCTCACTGTGAAAAGGCTTAAATGGCTTTTTTGACCTAAGTTTGAAGATTGCGCTCAAACCAAATGTCCTAAAACTAAATTTCCACATGTAACTACTAGATTGTGATACAATACACTATTGGGTGAAGTTTGGTTTACTTCTGCGCAGCGGTTTGGGAGTTAACATCAAAATTACATTTCTCGGCAATATCGCATAGATCTCACTGTGAAAAGGCTGAAATGACTTTTTTAATTAAGTTTGATGATTGCGCTCAAACCAAATGTCCTAGAACGAAATTTCCAAATGTAACTACTAGATTGTGATACAATACACTATTGGGTGAAGTTTGGTTTACTTCTGCGCAGCGGTTTGGGAGTTAACATCAAAATTACATTTCTCGGCCATATCGCATAGATCTCACTGTGAAAAGGCTTAAATGGCTTTTTTGACCTAAGTTTGAGGATTGCGCTCAAATCTAATGTCCTAGAACCTAATTTCCACATGTAACTACTAGATTGTGATACAATACACTATTGGGTGAAGTTTGGTTGACTTCTGCGCAGCGGTTTGAGAGTGAACATCAAAATTACATTTCTCGGCCATATCGCATAGATCTCACTGTGAAAAGGCTTAAATGACTTTTTTAATTAAGTTTGATGATTGCGCTCAAACCAAATGTCCTAGAACGAAATTTCCACATGTAACTACTAGATTGTGATACAATACACTATTGGGTGAAGTTTGGTTGACTTCTGCGCAGCGGTTTGGGAGTTAACATCAAAATTACATTTCTCAGCCATATCGCGTAGATCTCACTGTGAAAAGGCTTAAATGGCTTTTTTGACCTAAGTTTTAGGATTGCGCTCAAAACAAATGTCCTAGAGCCAAATTTCCACATGTAACTACTAGATTGTGATACAATACACTATTGGGTGAAGTTTGGTTGACTTCTGCGCAGCGGTTTGGGAGTTAACATCAAAATTACATTTCTCGGCCATATCGCATAGATCTCACTGTGAAAAGGCTTAAATGGCTTTTTTGACCTAAGTTTGAGGATTGCGCTCAAATCAAATGTCCTAGAACCAAATTTCCACATGTAACTACTAGATTGTGACACAATACACTATTGGGTGAAGTTTGGTTGACTTCTGCGCAGCGGTTTGGGAGTTAACATCAAAATTACATTTCTCGGCCATATCGCGTAGATCTCACTGTGAAAAGGCTTAAATGGCTTTTTTGACCTAAGTTTGAGGATTGCGCTCAAATCAAATGTCCTAGAACCTAATTTCCACATGTAACTACTAGATTGTGATACAATACACTATTGGGTGAAGTTTGGTTTACTTCTGCGCAGCGGTTTGGGAGTTAACATCAAAATTACATTTCTCGGCCATATCGCATAGATCTCACTGTGAAAAGGCTTAAATGACTTTTTTTAATTAAGTTTGAAGATTGCGCTCAAACCAAATGTCCTAGAACTAAATTTCTAAATGTAACTACTAGATTGTGATAAAATACACTATTGGGTGAAGTTTGGTTGACTTCTGCGCAGCGGTTTGGGAGTTAACATCAAAATTACATTTCTCAGCCATATCGCATAGATCTCACTGTGAAAAGGCTTAAATGGCTTTTTTGACCTAAGTTTGATGATTGCGCTCAAACCAAATGTCCTAGAACTAAATTTCCAAATGTAACTACTAGATTTTTATAAAATACACTATTGGGTGAAGTTTGGTTGACTTCTGCGCAGCGGTTTGGGAGTTAACATCAAAATTACATTTCTCGGCCATATCGCATAGATCTCACTGTGAAAAGGCTTAAATGGCTTTTTTGACCTAAGTTTGAAGATTGCGCTCAAACCAAATGTCCTAAAACTAAATTTCCACATGTAACTACTAGATTGTGATACAATACACTATTGGGTGAAGTTTGGTTTACTTCTGCGCAGCGGTTTGGGAGTTAACATCAAAATTACATTTCTCGGCAATATCGCATAGATCTCACTGTGAAAAGGCTGAAATGACTTTTTTAATTAAGTTTGATGATTGCGCTCAAACCAAATGTCCTAGAACGAAATTTCCAAATGTAACTACTAGATTGTGATACAATACACTATTGGGTGAAGTTTGGTTTACTTCTGCGCAGCGGTTTGGGAGTTAACATCAAAATTACATTTCTCGGCCATATCGCATAGATCTCACTGTGAAAAGGCTTAAATGGCTTTTTTGACCTAAGTTTGAGGATTGCGCTCAAATCTAATGTCCTAGAACCTAATTTCCACATGTAACTACTAGATTGTGATACAATACACTATTGGGTGAAGTTTGGTTGACTTCTGCGCAGCGGTTTGAGAGTGAACATCAAAATTACATTTCTCGGCCATATCGCATAGATCTCACTGTGAAAAGGCTTAAATGACTTTTTTAATTAAGTTTGATGATTGCGCTCAAACCAAATGTCCTAGAACGAAATTTCCACATGTAACTACTAGATTGTGATACAATACACTATTGGGTGAAGTTTGGTTGACTTCTGCGCAGCGGTTTGGGAGTTAACATCAAAATTACATTTCTCAGCCATATCGCGTAGATCTCACTGTGAAAAGGCTTAAATGGCTTTTTTGACCTAAGTTTTAGGATTGCGCTCAAAACAAATGTCCTAGAGCCAAATTTCCACATGTAACTACTAGATTGTGATACAATACACTATTGGGTGAAGTTTGGTTGACTTCTGCGCAGCGGTTTGGGAGTTAACATCAAAATTACATTTCTCGGCCATATCGCATAGATCTCACTGTGAAAAGGCTTAAATGGCTTTTTTGACCTAAGTTTGAGGATTGCGCTCAAATCAAATGTCCTAGAACCAAATTTCCACATGTAACTACTAGATTGTGACACAATACACTATTGGGTGAAGTTTGGTTGACTTCTGCGCAGCGGTTTGGGAGTTAACATCAAAATTACATTTCTCGGCCATATCGCGTAGATCTCACTGTGAAAAGGCTTAAATGACTTTTTTAATTAAGTTTGATGATTGCGCTCAAACCAAATGTCCTAGAACCAAATTTCCACATGTAACTACTAAATTGTGATACAATACACTATTGGGTGAAGTTTGGTTGACTTCTGCGCAGCGGTTTGGGAGTTAACATCAAAATTACATTTCTCGGCCATATCGCATAGATCTCACTGTGAAAAGGCTTAAATGGCTTTTTTGACCTAAGTTTGAGAATTGCGCTCAAATCAAATGTCCTAGAACCAAATTTCCACATGTAACTACTAGATTGTGATACAATACACTATTGGGTGAAGTTTGGTTTACTTCTGCGCAGCGGTTTGGGAGTTAACATCAAAATTACATTTCTCGGCCATATCGCATAGATCTCACTGTGAAAAGGCTTAAATGGCTTTTTTGACCTAAGTTTGAGGATTGCGCTCAAATCAAATGTCCTAGAACCTAATTTCCACATGTAACTACTAGATTGTGATACAATACACTATTGGGTGAAGTTTGGTTTACTTCTGCGCAGCGGTTTGGGAGTTAACATCAAAATTACATTTCTCAGCCATATCGCGTAGATCTCACTGTGAAAAGGCTTAAATGGCTTTTTTGACCTAAGTTTGAGGATTGCGCTCAAATCTAATGTCCTAGAACCTAATTTCCACATGTAACTACTAGATTGTGATACAATACACTATTGGGTGAAGTTTGGTTGACTTCTGCGCAGCGGTTTGAGAGTGAACATCAAAATTACATTTCTCGGCCATATCGCATAGATCTCACTGTGAAAAGGCTTAAATGACTTTTTTAATTAAGTTTGATGATTGCGCTCAAACCAAATGTCCTAGAACGAAATTTCCACATGTAACTACTAGATTGTGATACAATACACTATTGGGTGAAGTTTGGTTGACTTCTGCGCAGCGGTTTGGGAGTTAACATCAAAATTACATTTCTCAGCCATATCGCGTAGATCTCACTGTGAAAAGGCTTAAATGGCTTTTTTGACCTAAGTTTTAGGATTGCGCTCAAAACAAATGTCCTAGAGCCAAATTTCCACATGTAACTACTAGATTGTGATACAATACACTATTGGGTGAAGTTTGGTTGACTTCTGCGCAGCGGTTTGGGAGTTAACATCAAAATTACATTTCTCGGCCATATCGCATAGATCTCACTGTGAAAAGGCTTAAATGGCTTTTTTGACCTAAGTTTGAGGATTGCGCTCAAATCAAATGTCCTAGAACCAAATTTCCACATGTAACTACTAGATTGTGACACAATACACTATTGGGTGAAGTTTGGTTGACTTCTGCGCAGCGGTTTGGGAGTTAACATCAAAATTACATTTCTCGGCCATATCGCGTAGATCTCACTGTGAAAAGGCTTAAATGGCTTTTTTGACCTAAGTTTGAGGATTGCGCTCAAATCAAATGTCCTAGAACCTAATTTCCACATGTAACTACTAGATTGTGATACAATACACTATTGGGTGAAGTTTGGTTTACTTCTGCGCAGCGGTTTGGGAGTTAACATCAAAATTACATTTCTCGGCCATATCGCATAGATCTCACTGTGAAAAGGCTTAAATGACTTTTTTTAATTAAGTTTGAAGATTGCGCTCAAACCAAATGTCCTAGAACTAAATTTCTAAATGTAACTACTAGATTGTGATAAAATACACTATTGGGTGAAGTTTGGTTGACTTCTGCGCAGCGGTTTGGGAGTTAACATCAAAATTACATTTCTCAGCCATATCGCATAGATCTCACTGTGAAAAGGCTTAAATGGCTTTTTTGACCTAAGTTTGATGATTGCGCTCAAACCAAATGTCCTAGAACTAAATTTCCAAATGTAACTACTAGATTTTTATAAAATACACTATTGGGTGAAGTTTGGTTGACTTCTGCGCAGCGGTTTGGGAGTTAACATCAAAATTACATTTCTCGGCCATATCGCATAGATCTCACTGTGAAAAGGCTTAAATGGCTTTTTTGACCTAAGTTTGAAGATTGCGCTCAAACCAAATGTCCTAGAACGAAATTTCCACATGTAACTACTAGATTGTGATACAATACACTATTGGGTGAAGTTTGGTTGACTTCTGCGCAGCGGTTTGGGAGTTAACATCAAAATTACATTTCTCAGCCATATCGCGTAGATCTCACTGTGAAAAGGCTTAAATGGCTTTTTTGACCTAAGTTTTAGGATTGCGCTCAAAACAAATGTCCTAGAGCCAAATTTCCACATGTAACTACTAGATTGTGATACAATACACTATTGGGTGAAGTTTGGTTGACTTCTGCGCAGCGGTTTGGGAGTTAACATCAAAATTACATTTCTCGGCCATATCGCATAGATCTCACTGTGAAAAGGCTTAAATGGCTTTTTTGACCTAAGTTTGAGGATTGCGCTCAAATCAAATGTCCTAGAACCAAATTTCCACATGTAACTACTAGATTGTGACACAATACACTATTGGGTGAAGTTTGGTTGACTTCTGCGCAGCGGTTTGGGAGTTAACATCAAAATTACATTTCTCGGCCATATCGCGTAGATCTCACTGTGAAAAGGCTTAAATGACTTTTTTAATTAAGTTTGATGATTGCGCTCAAACCAAATGTCCTAGAACCAAATTTCCACATGTAACTACTAAATTGTGATACAATACACTATTGGGTGAAGTTTGGTTGACTTCTGCGCAGCGGTTTGGGAGTTAACATCAAAATTACATTTCTCGGCCATATCGCATAGATCTCACTGTGAAAAGGCTTAAATGGCTTTTTTGACCTAAGTTTGAGAATTGCGCTCAAATCAAATGTCCTAGAACCAAATTTCCACATGTAACTACTAGATTGTGATACAATACACTATTGGGTGAAGTTTGGTTTACTTCTGCGCAGCGGTTTGGGAGTTAACATCAAAATTACATTTCTCGGCCATATCGCATAGATCTCACTGTGAAAAGGCTTAAATGGCTTTTTTGACCTAAGTTTGAGGATTGCGCTCAAATCAAATGTCCTAGAACCTAATTTCCACATGTAACTACTAGATTGTGATACAATACACTATTGGGTGAAGTTTGGTTTACTTCTGCGCAGCGGTTTGGGAGTTAACATCAAAATTACATTTCTCGGCCATATCGCATAGATCTCACTGTGAAAAGGCTTAAATGACTTTTTTTAATTAAGTTTGAAGATTGCGCTCAAACCAAATGTCCTAGAACTAAATTTCTAAATGTAACTACTAGATTGTGATAAAATACACTATTGGGTGAAGTTTGGTTGACTTCTGCGCAGCGGTTTGGGAGTTAACATCAAAATTACATTTCTCAGCCATATCGCATAGATCTCACTGTGAAAAGGCTTAAATGGCTTTTTTGACCTAAGTTTGATGATTGCGCTCAAACCAAATGTCCTAGAACTAAATTTCCAAATGTAACTACTAGATTTTTATAAAATACACTATTGGGTGAAGTTTGGTTGACTTCTGCGCAGCGGTTTGGGAGTTAACATCAAAATTACATTTCTCGGCCATATCGCATAGATCTCACTGTGAAAAGGCTTAAATGGCTTTTTTGACCTAAGTTTGAAGGTTGCGCTCAAACCAAATGTCCTAAAACTAAATTTCCACATGTAACTACTAGATTGTGATACAATACACTATTGGGTGAAGTTTGGTTGACTTCTGCGCAGCGGTTTGGGAGTTAACATCAAAATTACATTTCTCGGCCATATCGCATAGATCTCACTGTGAAAAGGCTTAAATGGCTTTTTTGACCTAAGTTTGAGGATTGCGCTCAAATCAAATGTCCTAGAACCAAATTTCCACATGTAACTACTAGATTGTGACACAATAAACTATTGGGTGAAGTTTGGTTGACTTCTGCGCAGCGGTTTGGGAGTTAACATCAAAATTACATTTCTCGGCCATATCGCGTAGATCTCACTGTGAAAAGGCTTAAATGACTTTTTTAATTAAGTTTGATGATTGCGCTCAAACCAAATGTCCTAGAACTAAATTTCCAAATGTAACTACTAGATTGTGATAAAATACACTATTGGGTGAAGTTTGGTTGACTTCGGCGCAGCGGTTTGGGAGTTAACATCAAAATTACATTTCTCAGCCATATCGCATAGATCTCACTGTGAAAAGGCTTAAATGACTTTTTTTAATTAAGTTTGAAGATTGCGCTCAAACCAAATGTCCTAGAACTAAATATCCAAATGTAACTATTAGATTGTGATAAAATACACTATTGGGTGAAGTTTGGTTGACTTCTGCGCAGCGGTTTGGGAGTTAACATCAAAATTACATTTCTCGGCCATATCGCATAGATCTCACTGTGAAAAGGCTTAAATGGCTTTTTTGACCTAAGTTTGAGGATTGCGCTCAAATCAAATGTCCTAGAACCAAATTTCCACATGTAACTACTAGATTGTGATACAATACACTATTGGGTGAAGTTTGGTTGACTTCTGCGCAGCGGTTTGGGAGTGAACATTAAATTACATTTCTCGGCCATATCGCATAGATCTCACTGTGAAAAGGCTTAAATGGCTTTTTTGACCTAAGTTTGAGGATTGCGCTCAAATCAAATGTCCTAGAACCAAATTTCCACATGTAACTACTAGATTGTGATAAAATACACTATGGGGTGAAGTTTGGTTGACTTCTGCGCAGCGGTTTGGGAGTTAACATCAAAATTACATTTCTCGGCCATATCGCGTAGATCTCACTGTGAAAAGGCTTAAATGACTTTTTTAATTAAGTTTGATGATTGCGCTCAAACCAAATGTCCTAGAACCAAATTTCCACATGTAACTACTAAATTGTGATACAATACACTATTGGGTGAAGTTTGGTTGACTTCTGCGCAGCGGTTTGGGAGTTAACATCAAAATTACATTTCTCGGCCATATCGCATAGATCTCACTGTGAAAAGGCTTAAATGGCTTTTTTGACCTAAGTTTGAGAATTGCGCTCAAATCAAATGTCCTAGAACCAAATTTCCACATGTAACTACTAGATTGTGATACAATACACTATTGGGTGAAGTTTGGTTTACTTCTGCGCAGCGGTTTGGGAGTTAACATCAAAATTACATTTCTCAGCCATATCGCGTAGATCTCACTGTGAAAAGGCTTAAATGGCTTTTTTGACCTAAGTTTGAGGATTGCGCTCAAATCAAATGTCCTAGAACCTAATTTCCACATGTAACTACTAGATTGTGATACAATACACTATTGGGTGAAGTTTGGTTTACTTCTGCGCAGCGGTTTGGGAGTTAACATCAAAATTACATTTCTCGGCCATATCGCATAGATCTCACTGTGAAAAGGCTTAAATGACTTTTTTTAATTAAGTTTGAAGATTGCGCTCAAACCAAATGTCCTAGAACTAAATTTCTAAATGTAACTACTAGATTGTGATAAAATACACTATTGGGTGAAGTTTGGTTGACTTCTGCGCAGCGGTTTGGGAGTTAACATCAAAATTACATTTCTCAGCCATATCGCATAGATCTCACTGTGAAAAGGCTTAAATGGCTTTTTTGACCTAAGTTTGATGATTGCGCTCAAACCAAATGTCCTAGAACTAAATTTCCAAATGTAACTACTAGATTTTTATAAAATACACTATTGGGTGAAGTTTGGTTGACTTCTGCGCAGCGGTTTGGGAGTTAACATCAAAATTACATTTCTCGGCCATATCGCATAGATCTCACTGTGAAAAGGCTTAAATGGCTTTTTTGACCTAAGTTTGAGGATTGCGCTCAAATCTAATGTCCTAGAACCTAATTTCCACATGTAACTACTAGATTGTGATACAATACACTATTGGGTGAAGTTTGGTTGACTTCTGCGCAGCGGTTTGAGAGTGAACATCAAAATTACATTTCTCGGCCATATCGCATAGATCTCACTGTGAAAAGGCTTAAATGACTTTTTTAATTAAGTTTGATGATTGCGCTCAAACCAAATGTCCTAGAACGAAATTTCCACATGTAACTACTAGATTGTGATACAATACACTATTGGGTGAAGTTTGGTTGACTTCTGCGCAGCGGTTTGGGAGTTAACATCAAAATTACATTTCTCAGCCATATCGCGTAGATCTCACTGTGAAAAGGCTTAAATGGCTTTTTTGACCTAAGTTTTAGGATTGCGCTCAAAACAAATGTCCTAGAGCCAAATTTCCACATGTAACTACTAGATTGTGATACAATACACTATTGGGTGAAGTTTGGTTGACTTCTGCGCAGCGGTTTGGGAGTTAACATCAAAATTACATTTCTCGGCCATATCGCATAGATCTCACTGTGAAAAGGCTTAAATGGCTTTTTTGACCTAAGTTTGAGGATTGCGCTCAAATCAAATGTCCTAGAACCAAATTTCCACATGTAACTACTAGATTGTGACACAATACACTATTGGGTGAAGTTTGGTTGACTTCTGCGCAGCGGTTTGGGAGTTAACATCAAAATTACATTTCTCGGCCATATCGCGTAGATCTCACTGTGAAAAGGCTTAAATGACTTTTTTAATTAAGTTTGATGATTGCGCTCAAACCAAATGTCCTAGAACCAAATTTCCACATGTAACTACTAAATTGTGATACAATACACTATTGGGTGAAGTTTGGTTGACTTCTGCGCAGCGGTTTGGGAGTTAACATCAAAATTACATTTCTCGGCCATATCGCATAGATCTCACTGTGAAAAGGCTTAAATGGCTTTTTTGACCTAAGTTTGAGAATTGCGCTCAAATCAAATGTCCTAGAACCAAATTTCCACATGTAACTACTAGATTGTGATACAATACACTATTGGGTGAAGTTTGGTTTACTTCTGCGCAGCGGTTTGGGAGTTAACATCAAAATTACATTTCTCGGCCATATCGCATAGATCTCACTGTGAAAAGGCTTAAATGGCTTTTTTGACCTAAGTTTGAGGATTGCGCTCAAATCAAATGTCCTAGAACCTAATTTCCACATGTAACTACTAGATTGTGATACAATACACTATTGGGTGAAGTTTGGTTTACTTCTGCGCAGCGGTTTGGGAGTTAACATCAAAATTACATTTCTCGGCCATATCGCATAGATCTCACTGTGAAAAGGCTTAAATGACTTTTTTTAATTAAGTTTGAAGATTGCGCTCAAACCAAATGTCCTAAAACTAAATTTCCACATGTAACTACTAGATTGTGATACAATACACTATTGGGTGAAGTTTGGTTGACTTCTGCGCAGCGGTTTGGGAGTTAACATCAAAATTACATTTCTCGGCCATATCGCATAGATCTCACTGTGAAAAGGCTTAAATGGCTTTTTTGACCTAAGTTTGAGGATTGCGCTCAAATCAAATGTCCTAGAACCAAATTTCCACATGTAACTACTAGATTTTTACACAATACACTATTGGGTGAAGTTTGGTTGACTTCTGCGCAGCGGTTTGGGAGTTAACATCAAAATTACATTTCTCGGCCATATCGCGTAGATCTCACTGTGAAAAGGCTTAAATGACTTTTTTAATTAAGTTTGATGATTGCGCTCAAACCAAATGTCCTAGAACTAAATTTCCAAATGTAACTACTAGATTGTGATAAAATACACTATTGGGTGAAGTTTGGTTGACTTCGGCGCAGCGGTTTGGGAGTTAACATCAAAATTACATTTCTAAGCCATATCGCATAGATCTCACTGTGAAAAGGCTTAAATGACTTTTTTTAATTAAGTTTGAAGATTGCGCTCAAACCAAATGTCCTAGAACTAAATATCCAAATGTAACTATTAGATTGTGATAAAATACACTATTGGGTGAAGTTTGGTTGACTTCTGCGCAGCGGTTTGGGAGTTAACATCAAAATTACATTTCTCGGCCATATCGCATAGATCTCACTGTGAAAAGGCTTAAATGGCTTTTTTGACCTAAATTTGAGGATTGCGCTCAAATCAAATGTCCTAGAACCAAATTTCCACATGTAACTACTAGATTGTGATACAATACACTATTGGGTGAAGTTTGGTTGACTTCTGCGCAGCGGTTTGGGAGTGAACATTAAATTACATTTCTCGGCCATATCGCATAGATCTCACTGTGAAAAGGCTTAAATGGCTTTTTTGACCTAAGTTTGAGGATTGCGCTCAAATCAAATGTCCTAGAACCAAATTTCCACATGTAACTACTAGATTGTGATAAAATACACTATGGGGTGAAGTTTGGTTGACTTCTGCGCAGCGGTTTGGGAGTTAACATCAAAATTACATTTCTCGGCCATATCGCATAGATCTCACTGTGAAAAGGCTTAAATGGCTTTTTTAACCTAAGTTTGATGATTGCGCTCAAACCAAATGTCCTAGAACTAAATTTCCAAATGTAACTACTAGATTGTGATAAAATACACTATTGGGTGAAGTTTGGTTGACTTCTGCGCAGCGGTTTGGGAGTTAACATCAAAATTACATTTCTCGGCCATATCGCATAGATCTCACTGTGAAAAGGCTTAAATGACTTTTTTTAATTAAGTTTGAAGATTGCGCTCAAACCAAATGTCCTAAAACTAAATTTCCAAATGTAACTACTAGATTGTGATAAAATACACTATTGGGTGAAGTTTGGTTGACTTCTGCGCAGCGGTTTGGGAGTTAACATCAAAATTACATTTCTCGGCCATATCGCATAGATCTCACTGTGAAAAGGCTTAAATGGCTTTTTTGACCTAAGTTTGAGGATTGCGCTCAAATCAAATGTCCTAGAACCAAATTTCCACATGTAACTACTAGATTGTGATACAATACACTAATGGGTGAAGTTTGGTTGACTTCTGCGCAGCGGTTTGGGAGTGAACATCAAAATTACATTTCTCGGCCATATCGCATAGATCTCACTGTGAAAAGGCTTAAATGACTTTTTTTAATTAAGTTTGAAGATTGCGCTCAAACCAAATGTCCTAAAACTAAATTTCCAAATGTAACTACTAGATTGTGATAAAATACACTATTGGGTGAAGTTTGGTTGACTTCTGCGCAGCGGTTTGGGAGTTAACATCAAAATTACATTTCTCGGCCATATCGCATAGATCTCACTGTGAAAAGGCTTAAATGGCTTTTTTGACCTAAGTTTGAGGATTGCGCTCAAATCAAATGTCCTAGAACCAAATTTCCACATGTAACTATTAGATTGTGATACAATACACTATTGGGTGAAGTTTGGTTGACTTCTGCGCAGCGGTTTGGGAGTGAACATCAAAATTACATTTCTCGGCCATATCGCATAGATCTCACTGTGAAAAGGCTTAAATGGCTTTTTTGACCTAAGTTTGAGGATTGCGCTCAAATCAAATGTCCTAGAACCAAATTTCCACATGTAACTAATAGATTGTGATACAATACACTATTGGGTGAAGTTTGGTTGACTTCTGCGCAGCGGTTTGGGAGTGAACATCAAAATTACATTTCTCGGCCATATCGCATAGATCTCACTGTGAAAAGGCTTAAATGGCTTTTTTGACCTAAGTTTGAGGATTGCGCTCAAATCAAATGTCCTAGAACCAAATTTCCACATGTAACTACTAGATTGTGACACAATACACTATTGGGTGAAGTTTGGTTGACTTCTGCGCAGCGGTTTGGGAGTTAACATCAAAATTACATTTCTCGGCCATAACGCGTAGATCTCACTGTGAAAAGGCTTAAATGACTTTTTTAATTAAGTTTGATGATTGCGCTCAAACCAAATGTCCTAGAACCAAATTTCCACATGTAACTACTAAATTGTGATACAATACACTATTGGGTGAAGTTTGGTTTACTTCTGCGCAGCGGTTTGGGAGTTAACATCAAAATTACATTTCTCGGCCATATCGCATAGATCTCACTGTGAAAAGGCTTAAATGGCTTTTTTGACCTAAGTTTGAGAATTGCGCTCAAATCAAATGTCCTAGAACCAAATTTCCACATGTAACTACTAGATTGTGATACAATACACTATTGGGTGAAGTTTGGTTTATTTCTGCGCAGCGGTTTGGGAGTTAACATCAAAATTACATTTCTCGGCCATATCGCATAGATCTCACTGTGAAAAGGCTTAAATGGCTTTTTTGACCTAAGTTTGAGGATTGCGCTCAAATCAAATGTCCTAGAACCTAATTTCCACATGTAACTACTAGATTGTGATACAATACACTATTGGGTGAAGTTTGGTTTACTTCTGCGCAGCGGTTTGGGAGTTAACATCAAAATTACATTTCTCGGCCATATCGCATAGATCTCACTGTGAAAAGGCTTAAATGACTTTTTTTAATTAAGTTTGAAGATTGCGCTTAAACCAAATGTCCTAGAACTAAATTTCTAAATGTAACTACTAGATTGTGATAAAATACACTATTGGGTGAAGTTTGGTTGACTTCTGCGCAGCGGTTTGGGAGTTAACATCAAAATTACATTTCTCAGCCATATCGCATAGATCTCACTGTGAAAAGGCTTAAATGGCTTTTTTGACCTAAGTTTGATTATTGCGCTCAAACCAAATGTCCTAGAACTAAATTTCCAAATGTAACTACTAGATTTTTATAAAATACACTATTGGGTGAAGTTTGGTTTACTTCTGCGCAGCGGTTTGGGAGTTAACATCAAAATTACATTTCTCGGCCATATCGCATAGATCTCACTGTGAAAAGGCTTAAATGGCTTTTTTGACCTAAGTTTGAAGATTGCGCTCAAACCAAATGTCCTAAAACTAAATTTCCACATGTAACTACTAGATTGTGATACAATACACTATTGGGTGAAGTTTGGTTGACTTCTGCGCAGCGGTTTGGGAGTTAACATCAAAATTACATTTCTCAGCCATATCGCGTAGATCTCACTGTGAAAAGGCTTAAATGGCTTTTTTGACCTAAGTTTGAGGATTGCGCTCAAAACAAATGTCCTAGAACCAAATTTCCACATGTAACTACTAGATTGTGATACAATACACTATTGGGTGAAGTTTGGTTGACTTCTGCGCAGCGGTTTGGGAGTTAACATCAAAATAACATTTCTCGGCCATATCGCATAGATCTCACTGTGAAAAGGCTTAAATGGCTTTTTTGACCTAAGTTTGAGGATTGCGCTCAAATCAAATGTCCTAGAACCAAATTTCCACATGTAACTACTAGATTGTGACACAATACACTATTGGGTGAAGTTTGGTTGACTTCTGCGCAGCGGTTTGGGAGTTAACATCAAAATTACATTTCTCGGCCATATCGCGTAGATCTCACTGTGAAAAGGCTTAAATGACTTTTTTAATTAAGTTTGATGATTGCGCTCAAACCAAATGTCCTAGAACTAAATTTCCAAATGTAACTACTAGATTGTGATAAAATACACTATTGGGTGAAGTTTGGTTGACTTCGGCGCAGCGGTTTGGGAGTTAACATCAAAATTACATTTCTAAGCCATATCGCATAGATCTCACTGTGAAAAGGCTTAAATGACTTCTTTTAATTAAGTTTGAAGATTGCGCTCAAACCAAATGTCCTAGAACTAAATATCCAAATGTAACTATTAGATTGTGATAAAATACACTATTGGGTGAAGTTTGGTTGACTTCTGCGCAGCGGTTTGGGAGTTAACATCAAAATTACATTTCTCGGCCATATCGCATAGATCTCACTGTGAAAAGGCTTAAATGGCTTTTTTGACCTAAGTTTGAGGATTGCGCTCAAATCAAATGTCCTAGAACCAAATTTCCACATGTAACTACTAGATTGTGATACAATACACTATTGGGTGAAGTTTGGTTGACTTCTGCGCAGCGGTTTGGGAGTGAACATTAAATTACATTTCTCGGCCATATCGCATAGATCTCACTGTGAAAAGGCTTAAATGGCTTTTTTGACCTAAGTTTGAGGATTGCGCTCAAATCAAATGTCCTAGAACCAAATTTCCACATGTAACTACTAGATTGTGATAAAATACACTATGGGGTGAAGTTTGGTTGACTTCTGCGCAGCGGTTTGGGAGTTAACATCAAAATTACATTTCTCGACCATATCGCATAGATCTCACTGTGAAAAGGCTTAAATGGCTTTTTTAACCTAAGTTTGATGATTGCGCTCAAACCAAATGTCCTAGAACTAAATTTCCAAATGTAACTACTAGATTGTGATAAAATACACTATTGGGTGAAGTTTGGTTGACTTCTGCGCAGCGGTTTGGGAGTTAACATCAAAATTACATTTCTCGGCCATATCGCATAGATCTCACTGTGAAAAGGCTTAAATGGCTTTTTTGACCTAAGTTTGAGGATTGCGCTCAAATCAAATGTCCTAGAACCAAATTTCCACATGTAACTACTAGATTTTTACACAATACACTATTGGGTGAAGTTTGGTTGACTTCTGCGCAGCGGTTTGGGAGTTAACATCAAAATTACATTTCTCGGCCATATCGCGTAGATCTCACTGTGAAAAGGCTTAAATGACTTTTTTAATTAAGTTTGATGATTGCGCTCAAACCAAATGTCCTAGAACTAAATTTCCAAATGTAACTACTAGATTGTGATAAAATACACTATTGGGTGAAGTTTGGTTGACTTCGGCGCAGCGGTTTGGGAGTTAACATCAAAATTACATTTCTAAGCCATATCGCATAGATCTCACTGTGAAAAGGCTTAAATGACTTTTTTTAATTAAGTTTGAAGATTGCGCTCAAACCAAATGTCCTAGAACTAAATATCCAAATGTAACTATTAGATTGTGATAAAATACACTATTGGGTGAAGTTTGGTTGACTTCTGCGCAGCGGTTTGGGAGTTAACATCAAAATTACATTTCTCGGCCATATCGCATAGATCTCACTGTGAAAAGGCTTAAATGGCTTTTTTGACCTAAATTTGAGGATTGCGCTCAAATCAAATGTCCTAGAACCAAATTTCCACATGTAACTACTAGATTGTGATACAATACACTATTGGGTGAAGTTTGGTTGACTTCTGCGCAGCGGTTTGGGAGTGAACATTAAATTACATTTCTCGGCCATATCGCATAGATCTCACTGTGAAAAGGCTTAAATGGCTTTTTTGACCTAAGTTTGAGGATTGCGCTCAAATCAAATGTCCTAGAACCAAATTTCCACATGTAACTACTAGATTGTGATAAAATACACTATGGGGTGAAGTTTGGTTGACTTCTGCGCAGCGGTTTGGGAGTTAACATCAAAATTACATTTCTCGGCCATATCGCATAGATCTCACTGTGAAAAGGCTTAAATGGCTTTTTTAACCTAAGTTTGATGATTGCGCTCAAACCAAATGTCCTAGAACTAAATTTCCAAATGTAACTACTAGATTGTGATAAAATACACTATTGGGTGAAGTTTGGTTGACTTCTGCGCAGCGGTTTGGGAGTTAACATCAAAATTACATTTCTCGGCCATATCGCATAGATCTCACTGTGAAAAGGCTTAAATGACTTTTTTTAATTAAGTTTGAAGATTGCGCTCAAACCAAATGTCCTAAAACTAAATTTCCAAATGTAACTACTAGATTGTGATAAAATACACTATTGGGTGAAGTTTGGTTGACTTCTGCGCAGCGGTTTGGGAGTTAACATCAAAATTACATTTCTCGGCCATATCGCATAGATCTCACTGTGAAAAGGCTTAAATGGCTTTTTTGACCTAAGTTTGAGGATTGCGCTCAAATCAAATGTCCTAGAACCAAATTTCCACATGTAACTACTAGATTGTGATACAATACACTAATGGGTGAAGTTTGGTTGACTTCTGCGCAGCGGTTTGGGAGTGAACATCAAAATTACATTTCTCGGCCATATCGCATAGATCTCACTGTGAAAAGGCTTAAATGACTTTTTTTAATTAAGTTTGAAGATTGCGCTCAAACCAAATGTCCTAAAACTAAATTTCCAAATGTAACTACTAGATTGTGATAAAATACACTATTGGGTGAAGTTTGGTTGACTTCTGCGCAGCGGTTTGGGAGTTAACATCAAAATTACATTTCTCGGCCATATCGCATAGATCTCACTGTGAAAAGGCTTAAATGGCTTTTTTGACCTAAGTTTGAGGATTGCGCTCAAATCAAATGTCCTAGAACCAAATTTCCACATGTAACTATTAGATTGTGATACAATACACTATTGGGTGAAGTTTGGTTGACTTCTGCGCAGCGGTTTGGGAGTGAACATCAAAATTACATTTCTCGGCCATATCGCATAGATCTCACTGTGAAAAGGCTTAAATGGCTTTTTTGACCTAAGTTTGAGGATTGCGCTCAAATCAAATGTCCTAGAACCAAATTTCCACATGTAACTAATAGATTGTGATACAATACACTATTGGGTGAAGTTTGGTTGACTTCTGCGCAGCGGTTTTGGAGTGAACATCAAAATTACATTTCTCGGCCATATCGCATAGATCTCACTGTGAAAAGGCTTAAATGGCTTTTTTGACCTAAGTTTGAGGATTGCGCTCAAATCAAATGTCCTAGAACCAAATTTCCACATGTAACTACTAGATTGTGACACAATACACTATTGGGTGAAGTTTGGTTGACTTCTGCACAGCGGTTTGGGAGTTAACATCAAAATTACATTTCTCGGCCATATCGCGTAGATCTCACTGTGAAAAGGCTTAAATGACTTTTTTAATTAAGTTTGATGATTGCGCTCAAACCAAATGTCCTAGAACCAAATTTCCACATGTAACTACTAAATTGTGATACAATACACTATTGGGTGAAGTTTGGTTTACTTCTGCGCAGCGGTTTGGGAGTTAACATCAAAATTACATTTCTCGGCCATATCGCATAGATCTCACTGTGAAAAGGCTTAAATGGCTTTTTTGACCTAAGTTTGAGAATTGCGCTCAAATCAAATGTCCTAGAACCAAATTTCCACATGTAACTACTAGATTGTGATACAATACACTATTGGGTGAAGTTTGGTTTACTTCTGCGCAGCGGTTTGGGAGTTAACATCAAAATTACATTTCTCGGCCATATCGCATAGATCTCACTGTGAAAAGGCTTAAATGGCTTTTTTGACCTAAGTTTGAGGATTGCGCTCAAATCAAATGTCCTAGAACCTAATTTCCACATGTAACTACTAGATTGTGATACAATACACTATTGGGTGAAGTTTGGTTTACTTCTGCGCAGCGGTTTGGGAGTTAACATCAAAATTACATTTCTCGGCCATATCGCATAGATCTCACTGTGAAAAGGCTTAAATGACTTTTTTTAATTAAGTTTGAAGATTGCGCTTAAACCAAATGTCCTAGAACTAAATTTCTAAATGTAACTACTAGATTGTGATAAAATACACTATTGGGTGAAGTTTGGTTGACTTCTGCGCAGCGGTTTGGGAGTTAACATCAAAATTACATTTCTCAGCCATATCGCATAGATCTCACTGTGAAAAGGCTTAAATGGCTTTTTTGACCTAAGTTTGATTATTGCGCTCAAACCAAATGTCCTAGAACTAAATTTCCAAATGTAACTACTAGATTTTTATAAAATACACTATTGGGTGAAGTTTGGTTTACTTCTGCGCAGCGGTTTGGGAGTTAACATCAAAATTACATTTCTCGGCCATATCGCATAGATCTCACTGTGAAAAGGCTTAAATGGCTTTTTTGACCTAAGTTTGAAGATTGCGCTCAAACCAAATGTCCTAAAACTAAATTTCCACATGTAACTACTAGATTGTGATACAATACACTATTGGGTGAAGTTTGGTTGACTTCTGCGCAGCGGTTTGGGAGTTAACATCAAAATTACATTTCTCAGCCATATCGCGTAGATCTCACTGTGAAAAGGCTTAAATGGCTTTTTTGACCTAAGTTTGAGGATTGCGCTCAAAACAAATGTCCTAGAACCAAATTTCCACATGTAACTACTAGATTGTGATACAATACACTATTGGGTGAAGTTTGGTTGACTTCTGCGCAGCGGTTTGGGAGTTAACATCAAAATAACATTTCTCGGCCATATCGCATAGATCTCACTGTGAAAAGGCTTAAATGGCTTTTTTGACCTAAGTTTGAGGATTGCGCTCAAATCAAATGTCCTAGAACCAAATTTCCACATGTAACTACTAGATTGTGACACAATACACTATTGGGTGAAGTTTGGTTGACTTCTGCGCAGCGGTTTGGGAGTTAACATCAAAATTACATTTCTCGGCCATATCGCGTAGATCTCACTGTGAAAAGGCTTAAATGACTTTTTTAATTAAGTTTGATGATTGCGCTCAAACCAAATGTCCTAGAACTAAATTTCCAAATGTAACTACTAGATTGTGATAAAATACACTATTGGGTGAAGTTTGGTTGACTTCGGCGCAGCGGTTTGGGAGTTAACATCAAAATTACATTTCTAAGCCATATCGCATAGATCTCACTGTGAAAAGGCTTAAATGACTTTTTTTAATTAAGTTTGAAGATTGCGCTCAAACCAAATGTCCTAGAACTAAATATCCAAATGTAACTATTAGATTGTGATAAAATACACTATTGGGTGAAGTTTGGTTGACTTCTGCGCAGCGGTTTGGGAGTTAACATCAAAATTACATTTCTCGGCCATATCGCATAGATCTCACTGTGAAAAGGCTTAAATGGCTTTTTTGACCTAAGTTTGAGGATTGCGCTCAAATCAAATGTCCTAGAACCAAATTTCCACATGTAACTACTAGATTGTGATACAATACACTATTGGGTGAAGTTTGGTTGACTTCTGCGCAGCGGTTTGGGAGTGAACATTAAATTACATTTCTCGGCCATATCGCATAGATCTCACTGTGAAAAGGCTTAAATGGCTTTTTTGACCTAAGTTTGAGGATTGCGCTCAAATCAAATGTCCTAGAACCAAATTTCCACATGTAACTACTAGATTGTGATAAAATACACTATGGGGTGAAGTTTGGTTGACTTCTGCGCAGCGGTTTGGGAGTTAACATCAAAATTACATTTCTCGACCATATCGCATAGATCTCACTGTGAAAAGGCTTAAATGGCTTTTTTAACCTAAGTTTGATGATTGCGCTCAAACCAAATGTCCTAGAACTAAATTTCCAAATGTAACTACTAGATTGTGATAAAATACACTATTGGGTGAAGTTTGGTTGACTTCTGCGCAGCGGTTTGGGAGTTAACATCAAAATTACATTTCTCGGCCATATCGCATAGATCTCACTGTGAAAAGGCTTAAATGACTTTTTTTAATTAAGTTTGAAGATTGCGCTCAAACCAAATGTCCTAAAACTAAATTTCCAAATGTAACTACTAGATTGTGATAAAATACACTATTGGGTGAAGTTTGGTTGACTTCTGCGCAGCGGTTTGGGAGTTAACATCAAAATTACATTTCTCGGCCATATCGCATAGATCTCACTGTGAAAAGGCTTAAATGGCTTTTTTGACCTAAGTTTGAGGATTGCGCTCAAATCAAATGTCCTAGAACCAAATTTCCACATGTAACTACTAGATTGTGATACAATACACTAATGGGTGAAGTTTGGTTGACTTCTGCGCAGCGGTTTGGGAGTGAACATCAAAATTACATTTCTCGGCCATATCGCATAGATCTCACTGTGAAAAGGCTTAAATGACTTTTTTTAATTAAGTTTGAAGATTGCGCTCAAACCAAATGTCCTAAAACTAAATTTCCAAATGTAACTACTAGATTGTGATAAAATACACTATTGGGTGAAGTTTGGTTGACTTCTGCGCAGCGGTTTGGGAGTTAACATCAAAATTACATTTCTCGGCCATATCGCATAGATTTCACTGTGAAAAGGCTTAAATGGCTTTTTTGACCTAAGTTTGAGGATTGCGCTCAAATCAAATGTCCTAGAACTAAATTTCCAAATGTAACTACTAGATTGTGATAAACTACACTATTGGGTGAAGTTTGGTTGACTTCTGCGCAGCGGTTTGGGAGTTAACATCAAAATTACATTTCTCGGCCATATCGCATAGATCTCACTGTAAAAAGGCTTAAATGGCTTTTTTGACCTAAGTTTGAGGATTGCGCTCAAATCAAATGTCCTAGAACCAAATTTCCACATGTAACTACTAGATTGTGATACAATACACTATTGGGTGGTTTGGTTGACTTCTGCGCAGCGGTTTGGGAGTTAACATCAAAATTACATTTCTCGGCCATATCGCATAGATCTCACTATGAAAAGGCTTAAATGACTTTTTTTAATTAAGTTTGAAGATTGCGCTCAAACCAAATGTCCTAAAACTAAATTTCCAAATGTAACTACTAGATTGTGATAAAATACACTATTGGGTGAAGTTTGGTTGACTTCTGTCCAACGGTTTGGGAGTTAACATCAAAATTACATTTCTCGGCCATATCGCATAGATCTCACTGTGAAAAGGCTTAAATGGCTTTTTTGACCTAAGTTTGAGAATTGCGCTCAAATCAAATGTCCTAGAACCAAATTTCCACATGTAACTACTAGATTGTGATACAATACACTATTGGGTGAAGTTTGGTTGACTTCTGCGCAGCGGTTTGGAAGTTAACATCAAAATTACATTTCTCGGCAATATCGCATTGATCTCACTGTGAAAAGGCTGAAATGACTTTTTTAATTAAGTTTGATGATTGCGCTCAAACCAAATGTCCTAGAACGAAATTTCCAAATGTAACTACTAGATTGTGATACAATACACTATTGGGTGAAGTTTGGTTGACTTCTGCGCAGCGGTTTGGGAGTTAACATCAAAATTACATTTCTCAGCCATATCGCGTAGATCTCACTGTGAAAAGGCTTAAATGGCTTTTTTGACCTAAGTTTGAGGATTGCGCTCAAATCAAATGTCCTAGAACCAAATTTCCACATGTAACTACTAGATTGTGATACAATACACTATTGGGTGAAGTTTGGTTTACTTCTGCGCAGCGGTTTGGGAGTTAACATCAAAATTACATTTCTCGGCCATATCGCATAGATCTCACTGTGAAAAGGCTTAAATGGCTTTTTTGACCTAAGTTTGAGGATTGCGCTCAAACCAAATGTCCTAGAACCAAATTTCCACATGTAACTACTAGATTGTGATACAATACACTATTGGGTGAAGTTTGGTTTACTTCTGCGCAGCGGTTTGGGAGTTAACATCAAAATTACATTTCTCGGCCATATCGCATAGATCTCACTGTGAAAAGGCTTAAATGACTTTTTTTAATTAAGTTTGAAGATTGCGCTCAAACCAAATGTCCTAGAACTAAATTTCTACATGTAACTACTAGATTGTGATAAAATCCACTATTGGGTGAAGTTTGGTTGACTTCTGCGCAGCGGTTTGGGAGTTAACATCAAAATTACATTTCTCAGCCATATCGCATAGATCTCACTGTGAAAAGGCTTAAATGGCTTTTTTGACCTAAGTTTGATGATTGCGCTCAAACCAAATGTCCTAGAACTAAATTTCCAAATGTAACTACTAGATTGTGATAAAATACACTATTGGGTGAAGTTTGGTTGACTTCTGCGCAGCGGTTTGGGAGTTAACATCAAAATTACATTTCTCGGCCATATCGCATAGATCTCACTGTGAAAAGGCTTAAATGACTTTTTTTAATTAAGTTTGAAGATTGCGCTCAAACCAAATGTCCGAGAACTAAATTTCCAAATGTAACTACTAGATTATGATAAAATACACTATTGGGTGAAGTTTGGTTTACTTCTGCGCAGCGGTTTGGGAGTTAACATCAAAATTACATTTCTCGGCCATATCGCATAGATCTCACTGTGAAAAGGCTTAAATGGCTTTTTTGACCTAAGTTTGAGGATTGCGCTCAAATCAAATGTCCTAGAACCAAATTTCCACATGTAACTACTAGATTGTGATACAATACACTAATGGGTGAAGTTTGGTTGACTTCTGCGCAGCGGTTTGGGAGTGAACATCAAAATTACATTTCTCGGCCATATCGCATAGATCTCACTGTGAAAAGGCTTAAATGACTTTTTTTAATTAAGTTTGAAGATTGCGCTCAAACCAAATGTCCTAAAACTAAATTTCCAAATGTAACTACTAGATTGTGATAAAATACACTATTGGGTGAAGTTTGGTTGACTTCTGCGCAGCGGTTTGGGAGTTAACATCAAAATTACATTTCTCGGCCATATCGCATAGATCTCACTGTGAAAAGGCTTAAATGGCTTTTTTGACCTAAGTTTGAGGATTGCGCTCAAATCAAATGTCCTAGAACCAAATTTCCACATGTAACTACTAGATTGTGATACAATACACTAATGGGTGAAGTTTGGTTGACTTCTGCGCAGCGGTTTGGGAGTGAACATCAAAATTACATTTCTCGGCCATATCGCATAGATCTCACTGTGAAAAGGCTTAAATGACTTTTTTTAATTAAGTTTGAAGATTGCGCTCAAACCAAATGTCCTAAAACTAAATTTCCAAATGTAACTACTAGATTGTGATAAAATACACTATTGGGTGAAGTTTGGTTGACTTTTGCGCAGCGGTTTGGGAGTTAACATCAAAATTACATTTCTCGGCCATATCGCATAGATCTCACTGTGAAAAGGCTTAAATGGCTTTTTTGACCTAAGTTTGAGAATTGCGCTCAAATCAAATGTCCTAGAACCAAATTTCCACATGTAACTACTAAATTGTGATACAATACACTATTGGGTGAAGTTTGGTTGACTTCTGCGCAGCGGTTTGGGAGTTAACATCAAAATTACATTTCTCGGCCATATCGCATAGATCTCACTGTGAAAAGGCTTAAATGGCTTTTTTGACCTAAGTTTGAGGATTGCGCTCAAATCAAATGTCCTAGAACCAAAATTCCACATGTAACTACTAGATTGTGATACAATACACTATTGGGTGAAGTTTGGTTGACTTCTGCGCAGCGGTTTGGGAGTTAACATCAAAATTACATTTCTCGGCCATATCGCATAGATCTCACTGTGAAAAGGCTTAAAGGGCTTTTTTGACCTAAGTTTTTAGGATTGCGCTCAAATCAAATGTCCTAGAACCAAATTTCCACATGTAACTACTAGATTGTGATACAATACACTATTGGGTGAAGTTTGGTTGACTTCTGCGCAGCGGTTTGGGAGTTAACATTAAAATTACATTTCTCGGCCATATCGCGTAGATCTCACTGTGAAAAGGCTTAAATGACTTTTTTAATTAAGTTTGATGATTGCGCTCAAACCAAATGTCCTAGAACTAAATTTCCAAATGTAACTACTAGATTGTGATAAAATACACTATTGGGTGAAGTTTGGTTTACTTCTGCGCAGCGGTTTGGGAGTTAACATCAAAATTACATTTCTCGGCCATATCGCATAGATCTCACTGTGAAAAGGCTTAAATGGCTTTTTTGACCTAAGTTTGAGAATTGCGCTCAAATCAAATGTCCTAGAACCAAATTTCCACATGTAACTACTAGATTGTGATACAATACACTATTGGGTGAAGTTTGGTTGACTTCTGCGCAGCGGTTTGGGAGTTAACATCAAAATTACATTTCTCGGCCATATCGCATAGATCTCACTGTGAAAAGGCTTAAATGACTTTTTTTAATTAAGTTTGAAGATTGCGCTCAAACCAAATGTCCTAGAACTAAATTTCCAAATGTAACTACTAGATTATGATAAAATACACTATTGGGTGAAGTTTGGTTTACTTCTGCGCAGCGGTTTGGGAGTTAACATCAAAATTACATTTCTCGGCCATATCGCATAGATCTCACTGTGAAAAGGCTTAAATGGCTTTTTTGACCTAAGTTTGAGGATTGCGCTCAAATCAAATGTCTGAAGGGGAAACGATATCGTCATCGCACACACCATATAACTGTTTGCATTAGTCTAACACATATATAGTCTAACACATACATATGGTACAGGTTTTCGTAGGCACCGTCTAACTGTTTGCATTAGGCTAACACACGTAATATAATTAATCAGGAAATGTGTATCATTTTCATATTTACGGTAGGACTACACTACTAATATAAAATAAATAGCACACCATAGTTTAATGAGAAGAAATAGAGATACACAATGCCGTCTTATCACAAGAGTGACGCACATACTCGGGGAATCTGCTCTCAGCAAACTCCAAGGACAAAGCGCTTTGTCCTAAAACAAGCACCACCAGCCCGGACAGCAAAGTTGATAGCGGGCGTCCCAATCCGCGCACGAACCTAAACCGCCCAAAACCGGCCACAGCGGGGGCGGCCCCAAAGCAACGCCCAGAAACGCCTTCGACGAGACCCGCGTCAGCAAAGACTTCAAAAAGACTGGACACTGAGATAAGACAGATTTTCTTCTGCTCGGAAACATGTAGCCTTGTTTTGGATCCAGAATTGTCCCTCCGTCGTCTGTTTTTGCCTTGTCTTTGACCATTGTCGACGAATAAATTGTCAACCTGTTTTCGGCGAGTGTTCTTCAAGCTTTTGAAACATGGAGTCAGTGTGCAAAGGGTTAACACAGGAACGCGCGGAGTTTAGCTTCCTCCTTAGCCTGGCTCCTCGGGGGAGTCAGCGACGGAGCACATTTCCGTTCTGTTGCCGGCCTCCCCGTGCAGTTTGGGCTGGGAGGACTAAATTCCTTCATGTCCTAGAACCAAATTTCCACATGTAACTACTAAATTGTGATACAATACACTATTGGGTGAAGTTTGGTTGACTTCTGCGTAGCGGTTTGGGAGTTAACATCAAAATTACATTTCTCGGCCATATCGCATAGATCTCACTGTGAAAAGGCTTAAATGGCTTTTTTGACCTAAGTTTGAGGATTGCGCTCAAATCAAATGTCCTAGAACCAAATTTCCACATGTAACTACTAGATTGTGATACAATACACTATTGGGTGAAGTTTGGTTGACTTCTGCGCAGCGGTTTGGGAGTGAACATCAAAATTACATTTCTCGGCCATATCGCATAGATCTCACTGTGAAAAGGTTTAAATGACTTTTTTTAATTAAGTTTGAAGATTGCGCTCAAACCAAATGTCCTAGAACTAAATTTCTAAATGTAACTACTAGATTGTGATAAAATACACTATTGGGTGAAGTTTGGTTGACTTCTGCGCAGCGGTTTGGGAGTTAACATCAAAATTACATTTCTCGGCAATATCGCATAGATCTCACTGTGAAAAGGCTGAAATGATTTTTTTAATTAAGTTTGATGATTGCGCTCAAACCAAATGTCCTAGAACTAAATTTCCAAATGTAACTACTAGATTGTGATACAATACACTATTGGGTGAAGTTTGGTTGACTTCTGCGCAGCGGTTTGGGAGTTAACATCAAAATTACATTTCTCAGCCATATCGCGTAGATCTCACTGTGAAAAGGCTTAAATGGCTTTTTTGACCTAAGTTTGAGGATTGCGCTCAAATCAAATGTCCTAGAACCAAATTTCCACATGTAACTACTAGATTGTGATACAATACACTATTGGGTGAAGTTTGGTTGACTTCTGCGCAGCGGTTTGGGAGTTAACATCAAAATTACATTTCTCGGCCATATCGCATAGATCTCACTGTGAAAAGGCTTAAATGGCTTTTTTGACCTAAGTTTGAGGATTGCGCTCAAATCAAATGTCCTAGAACCAAATTTCCACATGTAACTACTAGATTGTGATACAATACACTATTGGGTGAAGTTTGGTTGACTTCTGCGCAGCGGTTTGGGAGTTAACATCAAAATTACATTTCTCGGCCATATCGCATAGATCTCACTGTGAAAAGGCTTAAATGACTTTTTTTAATTAAGTTTGAAGATTGCGCTCAAACCAAATGTCCTAGAACTAAATTTCCAAATGTAACTACTAGATTATGATAAAATACACTATTGGGTGAAGTTTGGTTGACTTCTGCGCAGCGGTTTGGGAGTTAACATCAAAATTACATTTCTCGGCCATATCGCATAGATCTCACTGTGAAAAGGCTTAAATGGCTTTTTTGACCTAAGTTTGAGGATTGTGCTCAAATCAAATGTCCTAGAACCAAATTTCCACATGTAACTACTAGATTGTGATACAATACACTAATGGGTGAAGTTTGGTTGACTTCTGCGCAGCGGTTTGGGAGTGAACATCAAAATTACATTTCTCGGCCATATCGCATAGATCTCACTGTGAAAAGGCTTAAATGGCTTTTTTGACCTAAGTTTGAGGATTGCGCTCAAATCAAATGTCCTAGAACCAAATTTCCACATATAACTACTAGATTGTGATACAATACACTATTGGGTGAAGTTTGGTTTACTTCTGCGCAGCGGTTTGGGAGTTAACATCAAAATTACATTTCTCGGCCATATCGCATAGATCTCACTGTGAAAAGGCTTAAATGGCTTTTTTGACCTAAGTTTGAGGATTGCGCTCAAATCAAATGTCCTAGAACCAAATTTCCACATGTAACTACTAGATTGTGATACAATACACTATTGGGTGAAGTTTGGTTGACTTCTGCGCAGCGGTTTGGGAGTTAACATCAAAATTACATTTCTCGGCCGTATCGCATAGATCTCACTGTGAAAAGGCTTAAATGACTTTTTTTAATTAAGTTTGAAGATTGCGCTCAAACCAAATGTCCTAGAACTAAATTTCCAAATGTAACTACTAGATTATGATAAAATACACTATTGGGTGAAGTTTGGTTTACTTCTGCGCAGCGGTTTGGGAGTTAACATCAAAATTACATTTCTCGGCCATATCGCATAGATCTCACTGTGAAAAGGCTTAAATGACTTTTTTTAATTAAGTTTGAAGATTGCGCTCAAACCAAATGTCCTAGAACTAAATTTCTAAATGTAACTACTAGATTGTGATAAAATACACTATTGGGTGAAGTTTGGTTGACTTCTGCGCAGCGGTTTGGGAGTGAACATCAAAATTACATTTCTCGGCCATATCGCATAGATCTCACTGTGAAAAGGCTTAAATGGCTTTTTTGACCTAAGTTTGAGGATTGCGCTCTAATCAAATGTCCTAGAACCAAATTTCCACATGTAACTACTAGATTGTGATACAATACACTATTGGGTGAAGTTTGGTTGACTTCTGCGCAGCGGTTTGGGAGTTAACATCAAAATTACATTTCTCGGCCATATCGCATAGATCTCACTGTGAAAAGGCTTAAATGGCTTTTTTGACCTAAGTTTGAGGATTGCGCTCAAATCAAATGTTCTAGAACCAAATTTCCACATGTAACTACTAGATTGTGATACAATACACTAATGGGTGAAGTTTGGTTGACTTCTGCGCAGCGGTTTGGGAGTGAACATCAAAATTACATTTCTCGGCCATATCGCATAGATCTCACTGTGAAAAGGCTTAAATGACTTTTTTTAATTAAGTTTGAAGATTGCGCTCAAACCAAATGTCCTAGAACTAAATTTCCAAATGTAACTACTAGATTGTGATAAAATACACTATTGGGTGAAGTTTGGTTGACTTCTGCGCAGCGGTTTGGGAGTTAACATCAAAATTACATTTCTCGGCCATATCGCGTAGATCTCACTGTGAAAAGGCTTAAATGACTTTTTTAATTAAGTTTGATGATTGCGCTCAAACCAAATGTCCTAGAACCAAATTTTCACATGTAACTACTAGATTGTGATACAATACACTATTGGGTGAAGTTTAGTTTACTTCTGCGCAGCGGTTTGGGAGTTAACATCAAAATTACATTTCTCGGCCATATCGCGTAGATCTCACTGTGAAAAGGCTTAAATGGCTTTTTTGACCTAAGTTTGAGAATTGCGCTCAAATCAAATGTCCTAGAACCAAATTTTCACATGTAACTACTAGATTGTGATACAATACACTATTGGGTGAAGTTTAGTTTACTTCTGCGCAGCGGTTTGGGAGTTAACATCAAAATTACATTTCTCGGCCATATCGCATAGATCTCACTGTGAAAAGGCTTAAATGGCTTTTTTGACCTAAGTTTGAGGATTGCGCTCAAATCAAATGTCCTAGAACCAAATTTCCACATGTAACTACTAGATTGTGATACAATACACTAATGGGTGAAGTTTGGTTGACTTCTGCGCAGCGGTTTGGGAGTGAACATCAAAATTACATTTCTCGGCCATATCGCATAGATCTCACTGTGAAAAGGCTTAAATGGCTTTTTTGACCTAAGTTTGAGGATTGCGCTCAAATCAAATGTCCTAGAACCAAATTTCCACATGTAACTACTAGATTGTGATACAATACACTATTGGGTGAAGTTTGGTTGACTTCTGCGCAGCGGTTTGGGAGTGAACATTAAATTACATTTCTCGGCCATATCGCATAGATCTCACTGTGAAAAGGCTTAAATGGCTTTTTTGACCTAAGTTTGAGGATTGCGCTCAAATCAAATGTCCTAGAACCAAATTTCCACATGTAACTACTAGATTGTGATAAAATACACTATGGGGTGAAGTTTGGTTGACTTCTGCGCAGCGGTTTGGGAGTTAACATCAAAATTACATTTCTCGACCATATCGCATAGATCTCACTGTGAAAAGGCTTAAATGGCTTTTTTAACCTAAGTTTGATGATTGCGCTCAAACCAAATGTCCTAGAACTAAATTTCCAAATGTAACTACTAGATTGTGATAAAATACACTATTGGGTGAAGTTTGGTTGACTTCTGCGCAGCGGTTTGGGAGTTAACATCAAAATTACATTTCTCGGCCATATCGCATAGATCTCACTGTGAAAAGGCTTAAATGACTTTTTTTAATTAAGTTTGAAGATTGCGCTCAAACCAAATGTCCTAAAACTAAATTTCCAAATGTAACTACTAGATTGTGATAAAATACACTATTGGGTGAAGTTTGGTTGACTTCTGCGCAGCGGTTTGGGAGTTAACATCAAAATTACATTTCTCGGCCATATCGCATAGATCTCACTGTGAAAAGGCTTAAATGGCTTTTTTGACCTAAGTTTGAGGATTGCGCTCAAATCAAATGTCCTAGAACCAAATTTCCACATGTAACTACTAGATTGTGATACAATACACTAATGGGTGAAGTTTGGTTGACTTCTGCGCAGCGGTTTGGGAGTGAACATCAAAATTACATTTCTCGGCCATATCGCATAGATCTCACTGTGAAAAGGCTTAAATGACTTTTTTTAATTAAGTTTGAAGATTGCGCTCAAACCAAATGTCCTAAAACTAAATTTCCAAATGTAACTACTAGATTGTGATAAAATACACTATTGGGTGAAGTTTGGTTGACTTTTGCGCAGCGGTTTGGGAGTGAACATCAAAATTACATTTCTCGGCCATATCGCATAGATCTCACTGTGAAAAGGCTTAAATGACTTTTTTTAATTAAGTTTGAAGATTGCGCTCAAACCAAATGTCCTAGAACTAAATTTCCAAATGTAACTACTAGATTGTGATAAAATACACTATTGGGTGAAGTTTGGTTGACTTCTGCGCAGCGGTTTGGGAGTTAACATCAAAATTACATTTCTCGGCCATATCGCATAGATCTCACTGTAAAAAGGCTTAAATGGCTTTTTTGACCTAAGTTTGAGGATTGCGCTCAAATCAAATGTCCTAGAACCAAATTTCCACATGTAACTACTAGATTGTGATACAATACACTATTGGGTGGTTTGGTTGACTTCTGCGCAGCGGTTTGGGAGTTAACATCAAAATTACATTTCTCGGCCATATCGCATAGATCTCACTATGAAAAGGCTTAAATGACTTTTTTTAATTAAGTTTGAAGATTGCGCTCAAACCAAATGTCCTAAAACTAAATTTCCAAATGTAACTACTAGATTGTGATAAAATACACTATTGGGTGAAGTTTGGTTGACTTCCGTCCAACGGTTTGGGAGTTAACATCAAAATTACATTTCTCGGCCATATCGCATAGATCTCACTGTGAAAAGGCTTAAATGGCTTTTTTGACCTAAGTTTGAGAATTGCGCTCAAATCAAATGTCCTAGAACCAAATTTCCACATGTAACTACTAGATTGTGATACAATACACTATTGGGTGAAGTTTGGTTGACTTCTGCGCAGCGGTTTGGAAGTTAACATCAAAATTACATTTCTCGGCAATATCGCATAGATCTCACTGTGAAAAGGCTGAAATGACTTTTTTAATTAAGTTTGATGATTGCGCTCAAACCAAATGTCCTAGAACGAAATTTCCAAATGTAACTACTAGATTGTGATACAATACACTATTGGGTGAAGTTTGGTTGACTTCTGCGCAGCGGTTTGGGAGTTAACATCAAAATTACATTTCTCAGCCATATCGCGTAGATCTCACTGTGAAAAGGCTTAAATGGCTTTTTTGACCTAAGTTTGAGGATTGCGCTCAAATCAAATGTCCTAGAACCAAATTTCCACATGTAACTACTAGATTGTGATACAATACACTATTGGGTGAAGTTTGGTTTACTTCTGCGCAGCGGTTTGGGAGTTAACATCAAAATTACATTTCTCGGCCATATCGCATAGATCTCACTGTGAAAAGGCTTAAATGGCTTTTTTGACCTAAGTTTGAGGATTGCGCTCAAACCAAATGTCCTAGAACCAAATTTCCACATGTAACTACTAGATTGTGATACAATACACTATTGGGTGAAGTTTGGTTTACTTCTGCGCAGCGGTTTGGGAGTTAACATCAAAATTACATTTCTCGGCCATATCGCATAGATCTCACTGTGAAAAGGCTTAAATGACTTTTTTTAATTAAGTTTGAAGATTGCGCTCAAACCAAATGTCCTAGAACTAAATTTCTACATGTAACTACTAGATAGTGATAAAATCCACTATTGGGTGAAGTTTGGTTGACTTCTGCGCAGCGGTTTGGGAGTTAACATCAAAATTACATTTCTCAGCCATATCGCATAGATCTCACTGTGAAAAGGCTTAAATGGCTTTTTTGACCTAAGTTTGATGATTGCGCTCAAACCAAATGTCCTAGAACTAAATTTCCAAATGTAACTACTAGATTGTGATAAAATACACTATTGGGTGAAGTTTGGTTGACTTCTGCGCAGCGGTTTGGGAGTTAACATCAAAATTACATTTCTCGGCCATATCGCATAGATCTCACTGTGAAAAGGCTTAAATGACTTTTTTTAATTAAGTTTGAAGATTGCGCTCAAACCAAATGTCCGAGAACTAAATTTCCAAATGTAACTACTAGATTATGATAAAATACACTATTGGGTGAAGTTTGGTTTACTTCTGCGCAGCGGTTTGGGAGTTAACATCAAAATTACATTTCTCGGCCATATCGCATAGATCTCACTGTGAAAAGGCTTAAATGGCTTTTTTGACCTAAGTTTGAGGATTGCGCTCAAATCAAATGTCCTAGAACCAAATTTCCACATGTAACTACTAGATTGTGATACAATACACTAATGGGTGAAGTTTGGTTGACTTCTGCGCAGCGGTTTGGGAGTGAACATCAAAATTACATTTCTCGGCCATATCGCATAGATCTCACTGTGAAAAGGCTTAAATGACTTTTTTTAATTAAGTTTGAAGATTGCGCTCAAACCAAATGTCCTAAAACTAAATTTCCAAATGTAACTACTAGATTGTGATAAAATACACTATTGGGTGAAGTTTGGTTGACTTCTGCGCAGCGGTTTGGGAGTTAACATCAAAATTACATTTCTCGGCCATATCGCATAGATCTCACTGTGAAAAGGCTTAAATGGCTTTTTTGACCTAAGTTTGAGGATTGCGCTCAAATCAAATGTCCTAGAACCAAATTTCCACATGTAACTACTAGATTGTGATACAATACACTAATGGGTGAAGTTTGGTTGACTTCTGCGCAGCGGTTTGGGAGTGAACATCAAAATTACATTTCTCGGCCATATCGCATAGATCTCACTGTGAAAAGGCTTAAATGACTTTTTTTAATTAAGTTTGAAGATTGCGCTCAAACCAAATGTCCTAAAACTAAATTTCCAAATGTAACTACTAGATTGTGATAAAATACACTATTGGCTGAAGTTTGGTTGACTTTTGCGCAGCGGTTTGGGAGTTAACATCAAAATTACATTTCTCGGCCATATCGCATAGATCTCACTGTGAAAAGGCTTAAATGGCTTTTTTGACCTAAGTTTGAGAATTGCGCTCAAATCAAATGTCCTAGAACCAAATTTCCACATGTAACTACTAAATTGTGATACAATACACTATTGGGTGAAGTTTGGTTGACTTCTGCGCAGCGGTTTGGGAGTTAACATCAAAATTACATTTCTCGGCCATATCGCATAGATCTCACTGTGAAAAGGCTTAAATGGCTTTTTTGACCTAAGTTTGAGGATTGCGCTCAAATCAAATGTCCTAGAACCAAAATTCCACATGTAACTACTAGATTGTGATACAATACACTATTGGGTGAAGTTTGGTTGACTTCTGCGCAGCGGTTTGGGAGTTAACATCAAAATTACATTTCTCGGCCATATCGCATAGATCTCACTGTGAAAAGGCTTAAAGGGCTTTTTTGACCTAAGTTTTTAGGATTGCGCTCAAATCAAATGTCCTAGAACCAAATTTCCACATGTAACTACTAGATTGTGATACAATACACTATTGGGTGAAGTTTGGTTGAGTTCTGCGCAGCGGTTTGGGAGTTAACATTAAAATTACATTTCTCGGCCATATCGCGTAGATCTCACTGTGAAAAGGCTTAAATGACTTTTTTAATTAAGTTTGATGATTGCGCTCAAACCAAATGTCCTAGAACTAAATTTCCAAATGTAACTACTAGATTGTGATAAAATACACTATTGGGTGAAGTTTGGTTTACTTCTGCGCAGCGGTTTGGGAGTTAACATCAAAATTACATTTCTCGGCCATATCGCATAGATCTCACTGTGAAAAGGCTTAAATGGCTTTTTTGACCTAAGTTTGAGAATTGCGCTCAAATCAAATGTCCTAGAACCAAATTTCCACATGTAACTACTAGATTGTGATACAATACACTATTGGGTGAAGTTTGGTTGACTTCTGCGCAGCGGTTTGGGAGTTAACATCAAAATTACATTTCTCGGCCATATCGCATAGATCTCACTGTGAAAAGGCTTAAATGACTTTTTTTAATTAAGTTTGAAGATTGCGCTCAAACCAAATGTCCTAGAACTAAATTTCCAAATGTAACTACTAGATTATGATAAAATACACTATTGGGTGAAGTTTGGTTTACTTCTGCGCAGCGGTTTGGGAGTTAACATCAAAATTACATTTCTCGGCCATATCGCATAGATCTCACTGTGAAAAGGCTTAAATGGCTTTTTTGACCTAAGTTTGAGGATTGCGCTCAAATCAAATGTCCTAGAACCAAATTTCCACATGTAACTACTAGATTGTGATACAATACACTAATGGGTGAAGTTTGGTTGACTTCTGCGCAGCGGTTTGGGAGTGAACATCAAAATTACATTTCTCGGCCATATCGCATAGATCTCACTGTGAAAAGGCTTAAATGACTTTTTTTAATTAAGTTTGAAGATTGCGCTCAAACCAAATGTCCTAAAACTAAATTTCCAAATGTAACTACTAGATTGTGATAAAATACACTATTGGGTGAAGTTTGGTTGACTTTTGCGCAGCGGTTTGGGAGTTAACATCAAAATTACATTTCTCGGCCATATCGCATAGATCTCACTGTGAAAAGGCTTAAATGGCTTTTTTGACCTAAGTTTGAGAATTGCGCTCAAATCAAATGTCCTAGAACCAAATTTCCACATGTAACTACTAAATTGTGATACAATACACTATTGGGTGAAGTTTGGTTGACTTCTGCGCAGCGGTTTGGGAGTTAACATCAAAATTACATTTCTCGGCCATATCGCATAGATCTCACTGTGAAAAGGCTTAAATGGCTTTTTTGACCTAAGTTTGAGGATTGCGCTCAAATCAAATGTCCTAGAACCAAAATTCCACATGTAACTACTAGATTGTGATACAATACACTATTGGGTGAAGTTTGGTTGACTTCTGCGCAGCGGTTTGGGAGTTAACATCAAAATTACATTTCTCGGCCATATCGCATAGATCTCACTGTGAAAAGGCTTAAAGGGCTTTTTTGACCTAAGTTTTTAGGATTGCGCTCAAATCAAATGTCCTAGAACCAAATTTCCACATGTAACTACTAGATTGTGATACAATACACTAATGGGTGAAGTTTGGTTGACTTCTGCGCAGCGGTTTGGGAGTGAACATCAAAATTACATTTCTCGGCCATATCGCATAGATCTCACTGTGAAAAGGCTTAAATGACTTTTTTTAATTAAGTTTGAAGATTGCGCTCAAACCAAATGTCCTAAAACTAAATTTCCAAATGTAACTACTAGATTGTGATAAAATACACTATTGGGTGAAGTTTGGTTGACTTCTGCGCAGCGGTTTGGGAGTTAACATCAAAATTACATTTCTCGGCCATATCGCATAGATCTCACTGTGAAAAGGCTTAAATGGCTTTTTTGACCTAAGTTTGAGGATTGCGCTCAAATCAAATGTCCTAGAACCAAATTTCCACATGTAACTACTAGATTGTGATACAATACACTAATGGGTGAAGTTTGGTTGACTTCTGCGCAGCGGTTTGGGAGTGAACATCAAAATTACATTTCTCGGCCATATCGCATAGATCTCACTGTGAAAAGGCTTAAATGACTTTTTTTAATTAAGTTTGAAGATTGCGCTCAAACCAAATGTCCTAAAACTAAATTTCCAAATGTAACTACTAGATTGTGATAAAATACACTATTGGCTGAAGTTTGGTTGACTTTTGCGCAGCGGTTTGGGAGTTAACATCAAAATTACATTTCTCGGCCATATCGCATAGATCTCACTGTGAAAAGGCTTAAATGGCTTTTTTGACCTAAGTTTGAGAATTGCGCTCAAATCAAATGTCCTAGAACCAAATTTCCACATGTAACTACTAAATTGTGATACAATACACTATTGGGTGAAGTTTGGTTGACTTCTGCGCAGCGGTTTGGGAGTTAACATCAAAATTACATTTCTCGGCCATATCGCATAGATCTCACTGTGAAAAGGCTTAAATGGCTTTTTTGACCTAAGTTTGAGGATTGCGCTCAAATCAAATGTCCTAGAACCAAAATTCCACATGTAACTACTAGATTGTGATACAATACACTATTGGGTGAAGTTTGGTTGACTTCTGCGCAGCGGTTTGGGAGTTAACATCAAAATTACATTTCTCGGCCATATCGCATAGATCTCACTGTGAAAAGGCTTAAAGGGCTTTTTTGACCTAAGTTTTTAGGATTGCGCTCAAATCAAATGTCCTAGAACCAAATTTCCACATGTAACTACTAGATTGTGATACAATACACTATTGGGTGAAGTTTGGTTGAGTTCTGCGCAGCGGTTTGGGAGTTAACATTAAAATTACATTTCTCGGCCATATCGCGTAGATCTCACTGTGAAAAGGCTTAAATGACTTTTTTAATTAAGTTTGATGATTGCGCTCAAACCAAATGTCCTAGAACTAAATTTCCAAATGTAACTACTAGATTGTGATAAAATACACTATTGGGTGAAGTTTGGTTTACTTCTGCGCAGCGGTTTGGGAGTTAACATCAAAATTACATTTCTCGGCCATATCGCATAGATCTCACTGTGAAAAGGCTTAAATGGCTTTTTTGACCTAAGTTTGAGAATTGCGCTCAAATCAAATGTCCTAGAACCAAATTTCCACATGTAACTACTAGATTGTGATACAATACACTATTGGGTGAAGTTTGGTTGACTTCTGCGCAGCGGTTTGGGAGTTAACATCAAAATTACATTTCTCGGCCATATCGCATAGATCTCACTGTGAAAAGGCTTAAATGACTTTTTTTAATTAAGTTTGAAGATTGCGCTCAAACCAAATGTCCTAGAACTAAATTTCCAAATGTAACTACTAGATTATGATAAAATACACTATTGGGTGAAGTTTGGTTTACTTCTGCGCAGCGGTTTGGGAGTTAACATCAAAATTACATTTCTCGGCCATATCGCATAGATCTCACTGTGAAAAGGCTTAAATGGCTTTTTTGACCTAAGTTTGAGGATTGCGCTCAAATCAAATGTCCTAGAACCAAATTTCCACATGTAACTACTAGATTGTGATACAATACACTAATGGGTGAAGTTTGGTTGACTTCTGCGCAGCGGTTTGGGAGTGAACATCAAAATTACATTTCTCGGCCATATCGCATAGATCTCACTGTGAAAAGGCTTAAATGACTTTTTTTAATTAAGTTTGAAGATTGCGCTCAAACCAAATGTCCTAAAACTAAATTTCCAAATGTAACTACTAGATTGTGATAAAATACACTATTGGGTGAAGTTTGGTTGACTTTTGCGCAGCGGTTTGGGAGTTAACATCAAAATTACATTTCTCGGCCATATCGCATAGATCTCACTGTGAAAAGGCTTAAATGGCTTTTTTGACCTAAGTTTGAGAATTGCGCTCAAATCAAATGTCCTAGAACCAAATTTCCACATGTAACTACTAAATTGTGATACAATACACTATTGGGTGAAGTTTGGTTGACTTCTGCGCAGCGGTTTGGGAGTTAACATCAAAATTACATTTCTCGGCCATATCGCATAGATCTCACTGTGAAAAGGCTTAAATGGCTTTTTTGACCTAAGTTTGAGGATTGCGCTCAAATCAAATGTCCTAGAACCAAAATTCCACATGTAACTACTAGATTGTGATACAATACACTATTGGGTGAAGTTT
The DNA here is from genome assembly GCF_030265065.1 of Corythoichthys intestinalis. NCBI lineage: Eukaryota > Metazoa > Chordata > Actinopteri > Syngnathiformes > Syngnathidae > Corythoichthys > Corythoichthys intestinalis. The sequence continues at coordinate 55,937,678 of NC_080408.1, forward strand.
GGTTGACTTCTGCGCAGCGGTTTGGGAGTTAACATCAAAATTACATTTCTCGGCCATATCGCATAGATCTCACTGTGAAAAGGCTTAAAGGGCTTTTTTGACCTAAGTTTTTAGGATTGCGCTCAAATCAAATGTCCTAGAACCAAATTTCCACATGTAACTACTAGATTGTGATACAATACACTATTGGGTGAAGTTTGGTTGACTTCTGCGCAGCGGTTTGGGAGTTAACATTAAAATTACATTTCTCGGCCATATCGCGTAGATCTCACTGTGAAAAGGCTTAAATGACTTTTTTAATTAAGTTTGATGATTGCGGTCAAACCAAATGTCCTAGAACTAAATTTCCAAATGTAACTACTAGATTGTGATAAAATACACTATTGGGTGAAGTTTGGTTTACTTCTGCGCAGCGGTTTGGGAGTTAACATCAAAATTACATTTCTCGGCCATATCGCATAGATCTCACTGTGAAAAGGCTTAAATGGCTTTTTTGACCTAAGTTTGAGAATTGCGCTCAAATCAAATGTCCTAGAACCAAATTTCCACATGTAACTACTAGATTGTGATACAATACACTATTGGGTGAAGTTTGGTTGACTTCTGCGCAGCGGTTTGGGAGTTAACATCAAAATTACATTTCTCGGCCATATCGCATAGATCTCACTGTGAAAAGGCTTAAATGACTTTTTTTAATTAAGTTTGAAGATTGCGCTCAAACCAAATGTCCTAGAACTAAATTTCCAAATGTAACTACTAGATTATGATAAAATACACTATTGGGTGAAGTTTGGTTTACTTCTGCGCAGCGGTTTGGGAGTTAACATCAAAATTACATTTCTCGGCCATATCGCATAGATCTCACTGTGAAAAGGCTTAAATGGCTTTTTTGACCTAAGTTTGAGGATTGCGCTCAAATCAAATGTCTGAAGGGGAAACGATATCGTCATCGCACACACCATATAACTGTTTGCATTAGTCTAACACATATATAGTCTAACACATACATATGGTACAGGTTTTCGTAGGCACCGTCTAACTGTTTGCATTAGGCTAACACACGTAATATAATTAATCAGGAAATGTGTATCATTTTCATATTTACGGTAGGACTACACTACTAATATAAAATAAATAGCACACCATAGTTTAATGAGAAGAAATAGAGATACACAATGCCGTCTTATCACAAGAGTGACGCACATACTCGGGGAATCTGCTCTCAGCAAACTCCAAGGACAAAGCGCTTTGTCCTAAAACAAGCACCACCAGCCCGGACAGCAAAGTTGATAGCGGGCGTCCCAATCCGCGCACGAACCTAAACCGCCCAAAACCGGCCACAGCGGGGGCGGCCCCAAAGCAACGCCCAGAAACGCCTTCGACGAGACCCGCGTCAGCAAAGACTTCAAAAAGACTGGACACTGAGATAAGACAGATTTTCTTCTGCTCGGAAACATGTAGCCTTGTTTTGGATCCAGAATTGTCCCTCCGTCGTCTGTTTTTGCCTTGTCTTTGACCATTGTCGACGAATAAATTGTCAACCTGTTTTCGGCGAGTGTTCTTCAAGCTTTTGAAACATGGAGTCAGTGTGCAAAGGGTTAACACAGGAACGCGCGGAGTTTAGCTTCCTCCTTAGCCTGGCTCCTCGGGGGAGTCAGCGACGGAGCACATTTCCGTTCTGTTGCCGGCCTCCCCGTGCAGTTTGGGCTGGGAGGACTAAATTCCTTCATGTCCTAGAACCAAATTTCCACATGTAACTACTAAATTGTGATACAATACACTATTGGGTGAAGTTTGGTTGACTTCTGCGTAGCGGTTTGGGAGTTAACATCAAAATGACATTTCTCGGCCATATCGCATAGATCTCACTGTGAAAAGGCTTAAATGGCTTTTTTGACCTAAGTTTGAGGATTGCGCTAAAATCAAATGTCCTAGAACCAAATTTCCACATGTAACTACTAGATTGTGATACAATACACTATTGGGTGAAGTTTGGTTGACTTCTGCGCAGCGGTTTGGGAGTGAACATCAAAATTACATTTCTCGGCCATATCGCATAGATCTCACTGTGAAAAGGTTTAAATGACTTTTTTTAATTAAGTTTGAAGATTGCGCTCAAACCAAATGTCCTAGAACTAAATTTCTAAATGTAACTACTAGATTGTGATAAAATACACTATTGGGTGAAGTTTGGTTGACTTCTGCGCAGCGGTTTGGGAGTTAACATCAAAATTACATTTCTCGGCAATATCGCATAGATCTCACTGTGAAAAGGCTGAAATGATTTTTTTAATTAAGTTTGATGATTGCGCTCAAACCAAATGTCCTAGAACTAAATTTCCAAATGTAACTACTAGATTGTGATACAATACACTATTGGGTGAAGTTTGGTTGACTTCTGCGCAGCGGTTTGGGAGTTAACATCAAAATTACATTTCTCAGCCATATCGCGTAGATCTCACTGTGAAAAGGCTTAAATGGCTTTTTTGACCTAAGTTTGAGGATTGCGCTCAAATCAAATGTCCTAGAACCAAATTTCCACATGTAACTACTAGATTGTGATACAATACACTATTGGGTGAAGTTTGGTTTACTTCTGCGCAGCGGTTTGGGAGTTAACATCAAAATTACATTTCTCGGCCATATCGCATAGATCTCACTGTGAAAAGGCTTAAATGGCTTTTTTGACCTAAGTTTGAGGATTGCGCTCAAATCAAATGTCCTAGAACCAAATTTCCACATGTAACTACTAGATTGTGATACAATACACTATTGGGTGAAGTTTGGTTGACTTCTGCGCAGCGGTTTGGGAGTTAACATCAAAATTACATTTCTCGGCCATATCGCATAGATCTCACTGTGAAAAGGCTTAAATGACTTTTTTTTAATTAAGTTTGAAGATTGCGCTCAAACCAAATGTCCTAGAACTAAATTTCCAAATGTAACTACTAGATTATGATAAAATACACTATTGGGTGAAGTTTGGTTGACTTCTGCGCAGCGGTTTGGGAGTTAACATCAAAATTACATTTCTCGGCCATATCGCATAGATCTCACTGTGAAAAGGCTTAAATGGCTTTTTTGACCTAAGTTTGAGGATTGTGCTCAAATCAAATGTCCTAGAACCAAATTTCCACATGTAACTACTAGATTGTGATACAATACACTAATGGGTGAAGTTTGGTTGACTTCTGCGCAGCGGTTTGGGAGTGAACATCAAAATTACATTTCTCGGCCATATCGCATAGATCTCACTGTGAAAAGGCTTAAATGGCTTTTTTGACCTAAGTTTGAGGATTGCGCTCAAATCAAATGTCCTAGAACCAAATTTCCACATATAACTACTAGATTGTGATACAATACACTATTGGGTGAAGTTTGGTTTACTTCTGCGCAGCGGTTTGGGAGTTAACATCAAAATTACATTTCTCGGCCATATCGCATAGATCTCACTGTGAAAAGGCTTAAATGGCTTTTTTGACCTAAGTTTGAGGATTGCGCTCAAATCAAATGTCCTAGAACCAAATTTCCACATGTAACTACTAGATTGTGATACAATACACTATTGGGTGAAGTTTGGTTGACTTCTGCGCAGCGGTTTGGGAGTTAACATCAAAATTACATTTCTCGGCCGTATCGCATAGATCTCACTGTGAAAAGGCTTAAATGACTTTTTTTAATTAAGTTTGAAGATTGCGCTCAAACCAAATGTCCTAGAACTAAATTTCCAAATGTAACTACTAGATTATGATAAAATACACTATTGGGTGAAGTTTGGTTTACTTCTGCGCAGCGGTTTGGGAGTTAACATCAAAATTACATTTCTCGGCCATATCGCATAGATCTCACTGTGAAAAGGCTTAAATGACTTTTTTTAATTAAGTTTGAAGATTGCGCTCAAACCAAATGTCCTAGAACTAAATTTCTAAATGTAACTACTAGATTGTGATAAAATACACTATTGGGTGAAGTTTGGTTGACTTCTGCGCAGCGGTTTGGGAGTGAACATCAAAATTACATTTCTCGGCCATATCGCATAGATCTCACTGTGAAAAGGCTTAAATGGCTTTTTTGACCTAAGTTTGAGGATTGCGCTCTAATCAAATGTCCTAGAACCAAATTTCCACATGTAACTACTAGATTGTGATACAATACACTATTGGGTGAAGTTTGGTTGACTTCTGCGCAGCGGTTTGGGAGTTAACATCAAAATTACATTTCTCGGCCATATCGCATAGATCTCACTGTGAAAAGGCTTAAATGGCTTTTTTGACCTAAGTTTGAGGATTGCGCTCAAATCAAATGTTCTAGAACCAAATTTCCACATGTAACTACTAGATTGTGATACAATACACTAATGGGTGAAGTTTGGTTGACTTCTGCGCAGCGGTTTGGGAGTGAACATCAAAATTACATTTCTCGGCCATATCGCATAGATCTCACTGTGAAAAGGCTTAAATGACTTTTTTTAATTAAGTTTGAAGATTGCGCTCAAACCAAATGTCCTAGAACTAAATTTCCAAATGTAACTACTAGATTGTGATAAAATACACTATTGGGTGAAGTTTGGTTGACTTCTGCGCAGCGGTTTGGGAGTTAACATCAAAATTACATTTCTCGGCCATATCGCGTAGATCTCACTGTGAAAAGGCTTAAATGACTTTTTTAATTAAGTTTGATGATTGCGCTCAAACCAAATGTCCTAGAACCAAATTTTCACATGTAACTACTAGATTGTGATACAATACACTATTGGGTGAAGTTTAGTTTACTTCTGCGCAGCGGTTTGGGAGTTAACATCAAAATTACATTTCTCGGCCATATCGCGTAGATCTCACTGTGAAAAGGCTTAAATGGCTTTTTTGACCTAAGTTTGAGAATTGCGCTCAAATCAAATGTCCTAGAACCAAATTTTCACATGTAACTACTAGATTGTGATACAATACACTATTGGGTGAAGTTTAGTTTACTTCTGCGCAGCGGTTTGGGAGTTAACATCAAAATTACATTTCTCGGCCATATCGCATAGATCTCACTGTGAAAAGGCTTAAATGGCTTTTTTGACCTAAGTTTGAGGATTGCGCTCAAATCAAATGTCCTAGAACCAAATTTCCACATGTAACTACTAGATTGTGATACAATACACTAATGGGTGAAGTTTGGTTGACTTCTGCGCAGCGGTTTGGGAGTGAACATCAAAATTACATTTCTCGGCCATATCGCATAGATCTCACTGTGAAAAGGCTTAAATGGCTTTTTTGACCTAAGTTTGAGGATTGCGCTCAAATCAAATGTCCTAGAACTAAATTTCCACATGTAACTACTAGATTGTGATACAATACACTATTGGGTGAAGTTTGGTTTACTTCTGCGCAGCGGTTTGGGAGTTAACATCAAAATTACATTTCTCGGCCATATCGCATAGATCTCACTGTGAAAAGGCTTAAATGGCTTTTTTGACCTAAGTTTGAGGATTGCGCTCAAATCAAATGTCCTAGAACTAAATTTTTAAATGTAACTACTAGATTGTGATAAAATACACTATTGGGTGAAGTTTGGTTGACTTTTGCGCAGCGGTTTGGGAGTTAACATCAAAATTACATTTCTCGGCCATATCGCATAGATCTCACTGTGAAAAGGCTTAAATGACTTTTTTAATTAAGTTTGATGATTGCGCTCAAACCAAATGTCCTAGAACCAAATTTTCACATGTAACTACTAGATTGTGATACAATACACTATTGGGTGAAGTTTAGTTTACTTCTGCGCAGCGGTTTGGGAGTTAACATCAAAATTACATTTCTCGGCCATATCGCGTAGATCTCACTGTGAAAAGGCTTAAATGGCTTTTTTGACCTAAGTTTGAGAATTGCGCTCAAATCAAATGTCCTAGAACCAAATTTTCACATGTAACTACTAGATTGTGATACAATACACTATTGGGTGAAGTTTAGTTTACTTCTGCGCAGCGGTTTGGGAGTTAACATCAAAATTACATTTCTCGGCCATATCGCATAGATCTCACTGTGAAAAGGCTTAAATGACTTTTTTTAATCAAGTTTGAAGATTGCGCTCAAACCAAATGTCCTAGAACTAAATTTCCAAATGTAACTACTAGATTGTGATAAAATACACTATTGGGTGAAGTTTGGTTGACTTCTGCGCAGCGGTTTGGGAGTTAACATCAAAATTACATTTCTCGGCCATATCGCGTAGATCTCACTGTGAAAAGGCTTAAATGACTTTTTTAATTAAGTTTGATGATTGCGCTCAAACCAAATGTCCTAGAACCAAATTTTCACATGTAACTACTAGATTGTGATACAATACACTATTGGGTGAAGTTTAGTTTACTTCTGCGCAGCGGTTTGGGAGTTAACATCAAAATTACATTTCTCGGCCATATCGCGTAGATCTCACTGTGAAAAGGCTTAAATGGCTTTTTTGACCTAAGTTTGAGAATTGCGCTCAAATCAAATGTCCTAGAACCAAATTTTCACATGTAACTACTAGATTGTGATACAATACACTATTGGGTGAAGTTTAGTTTACTTCTGCGCAGCGGTTTGGGAGTTAACATCAAAATTACATTTCTCGGCCATATCGCATAGATCTCACTGTGAAAAGGCTTAAATGGCTTTTTTGACCTAAGTTTGAGGATTGCGCTCAAATCAAATGTCCTAGAACCAAATTTCCACATGTAACTACTAGATTGTGATACAATACACTAATGGGTGAAGTTTGGTTGACTTCTGCGCAGCGGTTTGGGAGTGAACATCAAAATTACATTTCTCGGCCATATCGCATAGATCTCACTGTGAAAAGGCTTAAATGGCTTTTTTGACCTAAGTTTGAGGATTGCGCTCAAATCAAATGTCCTAGAACTAAATTTTTAAATGTAACTACTAGATTGTGATAAAATACACTATTGGGTGAAGTTTGGTTGACTTTTGCGCAGCGGTTTGGGAGTTAACATCAAAATTACATTTCTCGGCCATATCGCATAGATCTCACTGTGAAAAGGCTTAAATGACTTTTTTAATTAAGTTTGATGATTGCGCTCAAACCAAATGTCCTAGAACCAAATTTTCACATGTAACTACTAGATTGTGATACAATACACTATTGGGTGAAGTTTAGTTTACTTCTGCGCAGCGGTTTGGGAGTTAACATCAAAATTACATTTCTCGGCCATATCGCGTAGATCTCACTGTGAAAAGGCTTAAATGGCTTTTTTGACCTAAGTTTGAGAATTGCGCTCAAATCAAATGTCCTAGAACCAAATTTTCACATGTAACTACTAGATTGTGATACAATACACTATTGGGTGAAGTTTAGTTTACTTCTGCGCAGCGGTTTGGGAGTTAACATCAAAATTACATTTCTCGGCCATATCGCATAGATCTCACTGTGAAAAGGCTTAAATGGCTTATTTGACCTAAGTTTGAGGATTGCGCTCAAATCAAATGTCCTAGAACCAAATTTCCACATGTAACTACTAGATTGTGATAAAATACACTATTGGGTGAAGTTTGGTTGACTTCTGCGCAGCGGTTTGGGAGTGAACATCAAAATTACATTTCTCGGCCATATCGCATAGATCTCACTGTGAAAAGGCTTAAATGACTTTTTTTAATTAAGTTTGAAGATTGCGCTCAAACCAAATGTCCTAGAACTAAATTTCCAAATGTAACTTCTAGATTGTGATAAAATACACTATTGGGTGAAGTTTGGTTGACTTCTGCGCAGCGGTTTGGGAGTGAACATCAAAATTACATTTCTCGGCCATATCGCATAGATCTCACTGTGAAAAGGCTTAAATGACTTTTTTTAATTAAGTTTGAAGATTGCGCTCAAACCAAATGTCCTAGAACTAAATTTTTAAATGTAACTACTAGATTGTGATAAAATACACTATTGGGTGAAGTTTTGTTGACTTTTGCGCAGCGGTTTGGGAGTTAACATCAAAATTACATTTCTCGGCCATATCGCATAGATCTCACTGTGAAAAGGCTTAAATGACTTTTTTAATTAAGTTTGATGATTGCGCTCAAACCAAATGTCCTAGAACTAAATTTCCAAATGTAACTACTAGATTGTGATAAAATACACTATTGGGTGAAGTTTGGTTGACTTCGGCGCAGCGGTTTGGGAGTTAACATCAAAATTACATTTCTCGGCCATATCGCATAGATCTCACTGTGAAAAGGCTTAAATGGCTTTTTTGACCTAAGTTTGAGAATTGCGCTCAAATCAAATGTCCTAGAACCAAATTTCCACATGTAACTACTAGATTGTGATCCAATACACTATTGGGTGAAGTTTGGTTGACTTCTGCGCAGCGGTTTGGGAGTTAACATCAAAATTACATTTCTCAGCCATATCGCTTAGATCTCACTGTGAAAAGGCTTAAATGGCTTTTTTGACCTAAGTTTGAGGATTGCGCTCAAAACAAATGTCCTAGAACCAAATTTCCACATGTAACTACTAGATTGTGATACAATACACTATTGGGTGAAGTTTGGTTGACTTCTGCGCAGCGGTTTGGGAGTTAACATCAAAATTACATTTCTCGGCCATATCGCATAGATCTCACTGTGAAAAGGCTTAAATGGCTTTTTTGACCTAAGTTTGAGGATTGCGCTCAAATCAAATGTCCTAGAACTAAATTTCCAAATGTAACTACTAGATTGTGATAAAATACACTATTGGGTGAAGTTTGGTTGACTTCTGCGCAGCGGTTTGGGAGTTAACATCAAAATTACATTTCTCGGCCATATCGCATAGATCTCAATGTGAAAAGGCTTAAATGGCTTTTTTGACCGAAGTTTGAGGATTGCGCTCAAATCAAATGTCCTAGAACCAAATTTCCACATGTAACTACTAGATTGTGATACAATACACTAATGGGTGAAGTTTGGTTGACTTCTGCGCAGCGGTTTGGGAGTGAACATCAAAATTACATTTCTCGGCCATATCGCATAGATCTCACTGTGAAAAGGCTTAAATGACTTTTTTTAATTAAGTTTGAAGATTGCGCTCAAACCAAATGTCCTAGAACTAAATTTTTAAATGTAACTACTAGATTGTGATAAAATACACTATTGGGTGAAGTTTTGTTGACTTTTGCGCAGCGGTTTGGGAGTTAACATCAAAATTACATTTCTCGGCCATATCGCATAGATCTCACTGTGAAAAGGCTTAAATGACTTTTTTAATTAAGTTTGATGATTGCGCTCAAACCAAATGTCCTAGAACTAAATTTCCAAATGTAACTACTAGATTGTGATAAAATACACTATTGGGTGAAGTTTGGTTGACTTCGGCGCAGCGGTTTGGGAGTTAACATCAAAATTACATTTCTCGGCCATATCGCATAGATCTCACTGTGAAAAGGCTTAAATGGCTTTTTTGACCTAAGTTTGAGAATTGCGCTCAAATCAAATGTCCTAGAACCAAATTTCCACATGTAACTACTAGATTGTGATCCAATACACTATTGGGTGAAGTTTGGTTGACTTCTGCGCAGCGGTTTGGGAGTTAACATCAAAATTACATTTCTCAGCCATATCGCTTAGATCTCACTGTGAAAAGGCTTAAATGGCTTTTTTGACCTAAGTTTGAGGATTGCGCTCAAAACAAATGTCCTAGAACCAAATTTCCACATGTAACTACTAGATTGTGATACAATACACTATTGGGTGAAGTTTGGTTGACTTCTGCGCAGCGGTTTGGGAGTTAACATCAAAATTACATTTCTCGGCCATATCGCATAGATCTCACTGTGAAAAGGCTTAAATGGCTTTTTTGACCTAAGTTTGAGGATTGCGCTCAAATCAAATGTCCTAGAACTAAATTTCCAAATGTAACTACTAGATTGTGATAAAATACACTATTGGGTGAAGTTTGGTTGACTTCTGCGCAGCGGTTTGGGAGTTAACATCAAAATTACATTTCTCGGCCATATCGCATAGATCTCAATGTGAAAAGGCTTAAATGGCTTTTTTGACCGAAGTTTGAGGATTGCGCTCAAATCAAATGTCCTAGAACCAAATTTCCACATGTAACTACTAGATTGTGATACAATACACTAATGGGTGAAGTTTGGTTGACTTCTGCGCAGCGGTTTGGGAGTGAACATCAAAATTACATTTCTCGGCCATATCGCATAGATCTCACTGTGAAAAGGCTTAAATGACTTTTTTTAATTAAGTTTGAAGATTGCGCACAAACCAAATGTCCTAGAACTAAATTTCCAAATGTAACTACTAGATTGTGATAAAATACACTATTGGGTGAAGTTTGGTTGACTTCTGCGCAGCGGTTTGGGAGTTAACATCAAAATTACATTTCTCAGCCATATCGCATAGATCTCACTGTGAAAAGGCTTAAATGGCTTTTTTGACCTAAGTTTGAGGATTGCGCTCAAATCAAATGTCCTAGAACCAAATTTCCACATGTAACTACTAGATTGTGATACAATACACTAATGGGTGAAGTTTGGTTGACTTCTGCGCAGCGGTTTGGGAGTTAACATCAAAATTACATTTCTCGGCCATATCGCATAGATCTCACTGTGAAAAGGCTTAAATGGCTTATTTGACCTAAGTTTGAGGATTGCGCTCAAATCAAATGTCCTAGAACCAAATTTCCACATGTAACTACTAGATTGTGATAAAATACACTATTGGGTGAAGTTTGGTTGACTTCTGCGCAGCGGTTTGGGAGTGAACATCAAAATTACATTTCTCGGCCATATCGCATAGATCTCACTGTGAAAAGGCTTAAATGACTTTTTTTAATTAAGTTTGAAGATTGCGCTCAAACCAAATGTCCTAGAACTAAATTTCCAAATGTAACTACTAGATTGTGATAAAATACACTATTGGGTGAAGTTTGGTTGACTTCTGCGCAGCGGTTTGGGAGTGAACATCAAAATTACATTTCTCGGCCATATCGCATAGATCTCACTTTGAAAAGGCTTAAATGACTTTTTTTAATTAAGTTTGAAGATTGCGCTCAAACCAAATGTCCTAGAACTAAGATTTTAAATGTAACTACTAGATTGTGATAAAATACACTATTGGGTGAAATTTTGTTGACTTTTGCGCAGCGGTTTGGGAGTTAACATCAAAATTACATTTCTCGGCCATATCGCATAGATCTCACTGTGAAAAGGCTTAAATGACTTTTTTAATTAAGTTTGATGATTGCGCTCAAACCAAATGTCCTAGAACAAAATTTCCACATGTAACTACTAGATTGTGATACAATACACTAATGGGTGAAGTTTGGTTGACTTCTGCGCAGCGGTTTGGGAGTGAACATCAAAATTACATTTCTCGGCCATATCGCATAGATCTCACTGTGAAAAGGCTTAAATGACTTTTTTTAATTAAGTTTGAAGATTGCGCTCAAACCAAATGTCCTAGAACTAAATTTCCAAATGTAACTACTAGATTGTGATAAAATACACTATTGGGTGAAGTTTGGTTGACTTCTGCGCAGCGGTTTGGGAGTGAACATCAAAATTACATTTCTCGGCCATATCACATAGATCTCATTGTGAAAAGGCTTAAATGACTTTTTTAATTAAGTTTGATGATTGCGCTCAAACCAAATGTCCTAGAACTAAATTTCCAAATGTAACTACTAGATTGTGATAAAATACACTATTGGGTTAAGTTTGGTTGACTTCGGCGCAGCGGTTTGGGAGTTAACATCAAAATTACATTTCTCGGCCATATCGCATAGATCTCACTGTGAAAAGGCTTAAATGGCTTTTTTGACCTAAGTTTGAGAATTGCGCTCAAATCAAATGTCCTAGAACCAAATTTCCACATGTAACTACTAGATTGTGATACAATACACTATTGGGTGAAGTTTGGTTGACTTCTGCGCAGCGGTTTGGGAGTTAACATCAAAATTACATTTCTCAGCCATATCGCTTAGATCTCACTGTGAAAAGGCTTAAATGGCTTTTTTGACCTAAGTTTGAGGATTGCGCTCAAAACAAATGTCCTAGAACCAAATTTCCACATGTAACTACTAGATTGTGATACAATACACTATTGGGTGAAGTTTGGTTGACTTCTGCGCAGCGGTTTGGGAGTTAACATCAAAATTACATTTCTCGGCCATATCGCATAGATCTCACTGTGAAAAGGCTTAAATGGCTTTTTTGACCTAAGTTTGAGGATTGCGCTCAAATCAAATGTCCTAGAACTAAATTTCCAAATGTAACTACTAGATTGTGATAAAATACACTATTGGGTGAAGTTTGGTTGACTTCTGCGCAGCGGTTTGGGAGTTAACATCAAAATTACATTTCTCGGCCATATCGCATATATCTCACTGTGAAAAGGCTTAAATGGCTTTTTTGACCTAAGTTTGAGAATTGCGCTCAAATCAAATGTCCTAGAACCAAATTTCCACATGTATCTACTAAATTGTGATACAATACACTATTGGGTGAAGTTTGGTTGACTTCTGCGCACCGGTTTGGGAGTTAACATCAAAATTACATTTCTCGGCCATATCGCATAGATCTCACTGTGAAAAGGCTTAAATGGCTTTTTTGACCTAAGTTTGAGGATTGCGCTCAAATCAAATGTCCTAGAACCAAATTTCCACATGTAACTACTAGATTGTGATACAATGCAATATTGGGTGAAGTTTGGTTGACTTCTGCGCAGCGGTTTGGGATTGAACATCAAAATTACATTTCTCGGCCATATCGCATAGATCTCACTGTGAAAAGGCTTAAATGGCTTTTTTGACCTAAGTTTGATGATTGCGCTCAAACCAAATGTCCTAGAACTAAATTTCGAAATGTAACTACTAGATTGTGATAAAATACACTATTGGGTGAAGTTTGGTTGACTTCTGCACAGCGGTTTGGGAGTGAACATCAAAATTACATTTCTCGGCCATATCGCATAGATCTCACTGTGAAAAGGCTTAAATGGCTTTTTTGACCTAAGTTTGAGGATTGCGCTCAAATCAAATGTCCTAGAACCAAATTTCCACATGTAACTACTAGATTGTGATACAATGCACTATTGGGTGAAGTTTGGTTGACTTCTGCGCAGCGGTTTGGGAGTTAACATCAAAATTACATTTCTCGGCCATATCGCATAGATCTCACTGTGAAAAGGCTTAAATGACTTTTTTTAATTAAGTTTGAAGATTGCGCTCAAACCAAATGTCCTAGAACTAAATTTCTAAATGTAACTACTAGATTGTGATAAAATACACTATTGGGTGAAGTTTGGTTGACTTCTGCGCAGCGGTTTGGGAGTGAACATCAAAATTACATTTCTCGGCCGAATTGCGTTGATCTCACTGTCAAAAGGCTTAAGTGACTTTTTTGAACGAAGTTTGAGGATTGCGCTCAAACCAAATGTCCTAGAACCAAATTTCCAAATGTAACTACTAGATTGTGATACAATACACTATTGGGTGAAGTTTGGTTCATTGGTTCTTGGGAAGGCCTGTCTCCCTACCAGAGGCAAGCAAGTAATGTGCTTTGGCTATTAGAGAATTGGCTTGGGCTATAGGAGAATTGGCTCGGTAAGGCCAGTCTACCTGCCAGGGGCAAGCAAGGAATTTGCTGGGGCTATTACAGAATAGGCTTGGGAAGGCCTGTCTAGCTACCAGTGAGAAATAAGTCATGGGCTGAGGCGATGAGAGAATAGGCTTGGGAAGGCCTATCTACCTCCCAGGTGCAAGCAAGTAATTTGCTGGGACTATTACAGAATAGGCTTGTGAAGGCTTGTCTACCTACCAGAGGCAAGCATGTAATTTGCAGCGGCTATTACAGAATAGGCTTGGGAAGGCCTGTCTACCTACCAGGGAGAAATAAGTCATGGGCTGAGGCGATGAGAGAATAGGCTTGGGAAGGCGTGTCTACCTACCAGGGGCAAGCAAGTAATTTGCAGCGGCTATTACAGAATAGGCTTAGGAAAGCCTGTCTACCTACCAGGGGCAAGCAAGTAATGTGCAGGGGCTATTAGAGAATTGGCTTGGGAAGGCCTGTCTACCTACCAGGGGCAACCAAATAATGTGCTGGGGCTATTAGAGAATTGGCTTGGGATATAAGAGAATTGGTTCGGGAAGGCCAGTCGACCTACCAGGGAGAAGTAAGTCATGGGCTGAGGCAATGAGAGAATAGGCTTGGGAAGGGCAGTCTACCTACCAGGGGCAAGCAAGTAATTTGCTGGGGCTATTACAGAATAGGCTTGGGAGGCCTGTCTGCCGACAATGGGGCAAGCAAGTAATTTGCTGGGGCGATGAGAGAAAAGGCTTGGGAAGGACTGTCTACCCACCAGGGGCAAGAAAATAATGTGCTGGGGCTATTCGAGAATTGGCTTGGGCTATAAGAGAATTGGTTTGGGAAGGCCTGTCTACCTACCAGGGGCAAGCAAGTAATTTGCTGGGACTATTACAGAATAGGCTTGGGAAGGCCTGTCTACCTACCAGGGACAAGCAAGTAATTTGCTGGGACTATTACAGAATTGGTTTGGGAAGGCCTGTCTACCTACCAGGGGCAAGCAAGTAATTTGCTGGGACTATTACAGAATAGGCTTAGGAAGGCCTGTCTACCAACCAGGGGCAAGCAAGTAATTTGCTGGGGCTATTACAGAATAGGCTTGGGAAGGCCTGTCTACCTACCAGGGGCAAGCAAGTAATTTGCTGGGACTATTACAGAATAGGCTTAGGAAGGCCTGTCTACATACCAGGGGCAAGCAAGTAATTTGCTGGGGCTATTACAGAATAGGCTTGGGAAGGCCTGTCTACCTACCAGGGGCAAGCAAGTAATTTGCTGGGACTATTACAGAATAGGCTTGGGAAGCCCTGTCTACCATACTTGGGCAAGCAAGTAATTTGCTGGGGCTATTAAAGAATAGGCTTGGGAAGGCCTGTGAAACTACCAGGGACAAGCAAGTAATTTGCTGGGACTATTACAGAATAGGCTTGGGAAAGCCTGTCTACCTACCAGGGGCAAGCAAGTAATTTGCTGGGACTATTACAGAATAGGTTTGGGGAGGCCTGTCTACATACCAAGGGCAAGCAAGTAATGTTCTGGGGCTATTCGAGAATTGGCTTGGGCTATAGGAGAATTGGTTTGGGAAGGCCTGTCTACCGACCAGGGGCAAGCAAGGTATTTGCTGGGGCTATTACAGAATAGGCTTGGGAAGGCCTGTCTAGCTACCAGGGGCAAGCAAGTAATGTTCTGGGGCTATTCGAGAATTGGCTTGGGCTTTAAGAGAATTGGTTTGGGAAGGCCTGTCTACCTACCAGGGGCAAGCAAGTAATTTTCTGGGGCTATTACAGAATAGGCTTGGGAAGGCCTGTCTAGCTACCAGAGAGAAATAAGTCATGGGCTAAGGCGATGAGAGAATAGGCTTGGGAAGGCCTATCTACCTACCAGGGGCAAGCAAATAATATGCTGGAGCTATTCGAGAATTGGCTTGGGCTATAAGAGAATTGGTTTGGGAAGGCCTGTCTACCTACCAGGGGCAAGCAAGTAATTTGCTGGGACTATTACAGAATAGGCTTGGGAAGGCCTGTTTACCTACCAGGGATAATCAAGTCATGGGCTGAGGCGATGAAGAATAGGCTTGGGAAGGCCTATCTACCTACCAGGGGCAAGCAAGTGATTTGCTGGGACTATTACAGAATAGGCTTGGGAAGGCTTGTCTACCTACCAGGGGCAAGCAAGTAATTTGCTGGGGCTATTGCAGAATAGGCTTGGGAAAGCCTGTCTACCTACCTGGGGCAAGCAAGTAATGTGCTGGGGCTATTCGAGAATTGGCTTGGGCTATAAGAGAATTGGTTTGGGAAGGCCTGTCTACCTACCAGGGACAAGCAAGTAATTTTCTGGGGCTATTACAGAATAGGCTTGGGAAGGCCTGTCTAGCTACCAGAGAGAAATAAGTCATGGGCTAAGGCGATGAGAGAATAGGCTTGGGAAGGCCTATCTACCTACCAGGGGCAAGCAAATAATATGCTGGAGCTATTCGAGAATTGGCTTGGGCTATAAGAGAATTGGTTTGGGAAGGCCTGTCTACCTACCAGGGGCAAGCAAGTAATATGCTGGGACTATTACAGAATAGGCTTGGGAAGGCCTGTTTACCTACCAGGGATAAATAAGTCATGGGCTGAGGCGATGAAGAATAGGCTTGGGAAGGCCTATCTACCTACCAGGGGCAAGCAAGTGATTTGCTGGGACTATTACAGAATAGGCTTGGGAAGGCTTGTCTACCTACCAGGGGCAAGCAAGTAATTTGCTGGGGCTATTGCAGAATAGGCTTGGGAAAGCCTGTCTACCTACCTGGGGCAAGCAAGTAATGTGCTGGGGCTATTCGAGAATTGGCTTGGGCTATAAGAGAATTGGTTTGGGAAGGCCTGTCTACCTACCAGGGACAAGCAAGTAATTTGCTGGGACTATTACAGAATAGGCTTGGGAAGGCCTGTCTACCTACCAGGGAGAAATAAGTCATGGGCTGAGGCGATGAGAGAATAGGCTTGGGAAGGCCTATCTACCTACCAGGGGCAAGCAAGTAATTTGCTGGGCCTATTACAGAATAGGCTTGGGAAAGCCTGTCTAACTACCAGGGGAAAGCAAGTAAAGTGCAGGGGCTATTAGAGAATTGGCTTAGGAAGGCCTGTCTACCTACCAGGGGCAAGCAAATAATATGCTGGAGCTATTCGAGAATTGGCTTGGGCTATAAGAGAATTGGTTTGGGAAGGCCTGTCTACCTACCAGGGAGAAATAAGTAATGGGCTGAGGCGATGAGAGAATAGGCTTGGGAAGGCCTATCTACCTACCAGGGGCAAGCAAGTAATTTGCTGGGACTATTACAGAATAGGCTTGGGAAAGCCTGTCTACCTGTCAGGGGCAAGCAAGTAATGTGCAGGGGCTATTAGAGAATTGGCTTGGGAAGGCCTGTCTACCTACCAGGGGCAAGCAAATAATGTGCTGGGGCTATTCGAGAATTGTCTTGGGAAGGCCTGTCTACCTACCAGGGGCAAGCAAATAATTTGCTGGGGCTATTCGAGAATTGGCTTGGGCTATAAGAGAATTGGTTTGGGAAGGCCTGTCTACCTACCAGGGGCAAGCAAGTAATTTGCTGGGACTATTACATAATAGGCTTGGGAAGCCTTGTCTACCTACCAGGGGCAAGCAAGTAATTTGCTGGGGCTATTACAGAATAGGTTTGGGAAGGCCTGTCTAGCTATCAGGGACAAGCAAGTAATTTGCTGGGACTATTACAGAATAGGCTTGTGAAGACCTGTCTACCTACCAGGGGCAAGCAAGTAATTTGCAGCGGCTATTACAGAAGAGGCTTGGGAAGGCCTGTCTACCTACCAGGGAGAAATAAGTCATGGGCTGAGGCGATGAGAGAATAGGCTTGGGAAGGCGTGTCTACCTACCAGGGGCAAGCAAGTAATTTGCAGCGGCTATTACAGAATAGGCTTGGGAAGGCCTGTCTACCGACCAGGGGCAAGCAAGTAATTTGCAGGTGCTATTACAGTATAGGCTTGGGAAGGCCTGTATGCCTACCAGGGGCAAGCAAGTAATTTGCTGGGGCTATTACAGAATAGGCTTGGGAAGGCCTGTCTACCTACCAGGGGCAAGCAAGTAATTTGCAGCGGCTATTACAGAAGAGGCTTGGGAAGGCCTGTCTACCTACCAGGGAGAAATAAGTCATGGGCTGAGGCGATGAGAGAATAGGCTTGGGAAGGCGTGTCTACCTACCAGGGGCAAGCAAGTAATTTGCAGCGGCTATTACAGAATAGGCTTGGGAAAACCTGTCTACCTAACAGGGGCAAGCAAGTAATGTGCAGGGGCTATTAGAGAATTGGCTTGGGAAGGCCTGTCTACCTACAAGCAAATAATGTGCTGGCGCTATTAGAGAATTGGCTTGGGATATAAGAGAATTGGTTCGGGAAGGCCAGTCGACCTACCAGGGAGAAGTAAGTCATGGGCTGAGGCAATGAAAGAATAGGCTTGGGAAGGGCAGTCTACCTACCAGGGGCAAGCAAGTAATTTGCTGGGGCGATGAGAGAAAAGGCTTGGGAAGGCCTGTCTACCTACCAGGGGCAAGAAAATAATGTGCTGGGGCTATTCGAGAATTGGCTTGGGCTATAAGAGAATTGGTTTGGGAAGGCCCGTCTACCTACCAGGGGCAAGCAAGTAATTTGCTGGGACTATTACAGAATAGGCTTGGGAAAGCCTGTCTACCTACCAGGGGAAAGCAAGTAAAGTGCAGGGGCTATTAGAGAATTGGCTTGGGAAGGCCTGTCTACATACCAGGGGCAAGCAAGTAATTTGCTGGGGCTATTACAGAATAGGCTTGGGAAGCCCTGTCTACCATACTTGGGCAAGCAAGTAATTTGCTAGGGCTATTAAACAATAGGCTTGGGAAGGCCTGTGAATCTACCAGGGACAAGAAGCAAGTAATTTGCTGGGACTATTACAGAATAGGCTTGGGAAAGCCTGTCTACCTACCAGGGGCAAGCAAGTAATTTGCTGGGACTATTACAGAATAGGTTTGGGGAGGCCTGTCTACCCACCAAGGGCAAGCAAGTAATGTTCTGGGGCTATTCGAGAATTGGCTTGGGCTATAGGAGAATTGGTTTGGGAAGGCCTGTCTACCGACCAGGGGCAAGCAAGGAATTTGCTGGGGCTATTACAGAATAGGCTTGGGAAGGCCTGTCTAGCTACCAGGGGCAAGCAAGTAATGTTCTGGGGCTATTCGAGAATTGGCTTGGGCTTTAAGAGAATTGGTTTGGGAAGGCCTGTCTACCTACCAGGGGCAAGCAAGTAATTTGCTGGGGCTATTACAGAATATGCTTGGGAAGGCCTGTCTACCTACCAGGGATAAATAAGTCATGGGCTGAGGCGATGAAGAATAGGCTTGGGAAGGCCTATCTACCTACCAGGGGCAAGCAAGTGATTTGCTGGGACTATTACAGAATAGGCTTGGGAAGGCTTGTCTACCTACCAGGGGCAAGCAAGTAATTTGCTGGGGCTATTGCAGAATAGGCTTGGGAAAGCCTGTCTACCTACCTGGGGCAAGCAAGTAATGTGCTGGGGCTATTCGAGAATTGGCTTGGGCTATAAGAGAATTGGTTTGGAAAGGCCTGTCTACCTACCAGGGACAAGCAAGTAATTTGCTGGGACTATTACAGAATAGGCTTGGGAAGGCCTGTCTACCTACCAGGGAGAAATAAGTCATGGGCTGAGGCGATGAGAGAATAGGCTTGGGAAGGCCTATCTACCTACCAGGGGCAAGCAAGTAATTTGCTGGGAGTATTACAGAATAGGCTTGGGAAAGCCTAACTACCAGGGGAAAGCAAGTAAAGTGCAGGGGCTATTAGAGAATTGGCTTAGGAAGGCCTGTCTACCTACCAGGGGCAAGCAAATAATAAGCTGGAGCTATTCGAGAATTGGCTTGGGCTATAAGAGAATTGGTTTGGGAAGGCCTGTCTACCTACCAGGGGCAAGCAAGTAATTTGCTGGGACTATTACAGAATAGGCTTGGAAAGGCCTGTCTACCTACCAGGGAGAAATAAGTCATGGGCTGAGGCGATGAGAGAATAGGCTTGGGAAGGCCTATCTACCTACCAGGGGCAAGCAAGTAATTTGCTGGGACTATTACAGAATAGGCTTGGGAAAGCCTGTCTACCTGTCAGGGGCAAGCAAGTAATGTGCAGGGGCTATTAGAGAATTGGCTTGGGAAGGCCTGTCTACCTACCAGGGGCAAGCAAATAATGTGCTGGGGCTATTCGAGAATTGTCTTGGGAAGGCCTGTCTACCTACCAGGGGCAAGCAAATAATTTGCTGGGGCTATTCGAGAATTGGCTTGGGCTATAAGAGAACTGGTTTGGGAAGGCCTGTCTACCTACCAGGGGCAAGCAAGTAATTTGCTGGGACTATTACATAATAGGCTTGGGAAGCCTTGTCTACCTACCAGGGGCAAGCAAGTAATTTGCTGGGGCTATTACAGAATAGGTTTGGGAAGGCCTGTCTAGCTACCAGGGACAAGCAAGTAATTTGCTGGGACTATTACAGAATAGGCTTGGGAAGACCTGTCTACCTACCAGGGGCAAGCAAGTAATTTGCAGCGGCTATTACAGAAGAGGCTTGGGAAGGCCTGTCTACCTACCAGGGAGAAATAAATCATGGGCTGAGGCGATGAGAGAATAGGCTTGGGAAGGCGTGTCTACCTACCAGGGGCAAGCAAGTAATTTGCAGCGGCTATTACAGAATAGGCTTGGGAAGGCCTGTCTACCGACCAGGGGCAAGCAAGTAATTTGCAGGTGCTATTACAGTATAGGCTTGGGAAGGCCTGTCTGCCTACCAGGGGCAAGCAAGTAATTTGCTGGGGCTATTACAGAATAGGCTTGGGAAGGCCTGTCTACCTACCAGGGGCAAGCAAGTAATTTGCAGCGGCTATTACAGAAGAGGCTTGGGAAGGCCTGTCTACCTACCAGGGAGAAATAAGTCATGGGCTGAGTCGATGAGAGAATAGGCTTGGGAAGGCGTGTCTACCTACCAGGGGCAAGCAAGTAATTTGCAGCGGCTATTACAGAATAGGCTTGGGAAAACCTGTCTACCTACCAGGGGCAAGCAAGTAATGTGCAGGGGCTATTAGAGAATTGGCTTGGGAAGGCCTGTCTACCTACAAGCAAATAATGTGCTGGCGCTATTAGAGAATTGGCTTGGGATATAAGAGAATTGGTTCGGGAAGGCCAGTCGACCTACCAGGGAGAAGTAAGTCATGGGCTGAGGCAATGAAAGAATAGGCTTGGGAAGGGCAGTCTACCTACCAGGGGCAAGCAAGTAATTTGCTGGGGCGATGAGAGAAAAGGCTTGGGAAGGCCTGTCTACCTACCAGGGGCAAGAAAATAATGTGCTGGGGCTATTCGAGAATTGGCTTGGGCTATAAGAGAATTGGTTTGGGAAGGCCTGTCTACCTACCAGGGGCAAGCAAGTAATTTGCTGGGACTATTACAGAATAGGCTTAGGAAGGCCTGTCTACATACCAGGGGCAAGCAAGTAATTTGCTGGGGCTATTACAGAATAGGCTTGGGAAGGCCTGTCTACCTACCAGGGGCAAGCAAGTAATTTGCTGGGGCTATTACAGAATAGGCTTGGGAAGGCCTATCTACCTACCAGGGGCAAGCAAATAATATGCTGGAGCTATTCGAGAATTGGCTTGGGCTATAAGAGAATTGGTTTGGGAAGGCCTGTCTACCTACCAGGGGCAAGCAAGTAATTTGCTGGGACTATTACAGAATAGGCTTGGGAAGGCCTGTCTACCTACCAGGGATAAATAAGTCATGGGCTGAGGCGATGAAGAATAGGCTTGGGAAGGCCTATCTACCTACCAGGGGCAAGCAAGTGATTTGCTGGGACTATTACAGAATAGGCTTGGGAAGGCTTGTCTACCTACCAGGGGCAAGCAAGTAATTTGCTGGGGCTATTGCAGAATAGGCTTGGGAAAGCCTGTCTACCTACCTGGGGCAAGCAAGTAATGTGCTGGGGCTATTCGAGAATTGGCTTGGGCTATAAGACAATTGGTTTGGAAAGGCCTGTCTACCTACCAGGGACAAGCAAGTAATTTGCTGGGACTATTACAGAATAGGCTTGGGAAGGCCTGTCTACCTACCAGGGAGAAATAAGTCATGGGCTGAGGCGATGAGAGAATAGGCTTGGGAAGGCCTATCTACCTACCAGGGGCAAGCAAGTAATTTGCTGGGAGTATTACAGAATAGGCTTGGGAAAGCCTAACTACCAGGGGAAAGCAAGTAAAGTGCAGGGGCTATTAGAGAATTGGCTTAGGAAGGCCTGTCTACCTACCAGGGGCAAGCAAATAATATGCTGGAGCTATTCGAGAATTGGCTTGGGCTATAAGAGAATTGGTTTGGGAAGGCCTGTCTACCTACCAGGGGCAAGCAAGTAATTTGCTGGGACTATTACAGAATAGGCTTGGAAAGGCCTGTCTACCTACCAGGGATAAATAAGTCATGGGCTGAGGCGATGAGAGAATAGGCTTGGGAAGGCCTATCTACCTACCAGGGGCAAGCAAGTAATTTGCTGGGACTATTACAGAATAGGCTTGGGAAAGCCTGTCTTCCTGTCAGGGGCAAGCAAGTAATGTGCAGGGGCTATTAGAGAATTGGCTTGGGAAGGCCTGTCTACCTACCAGGGGCAAGCAAATAATGTGCTGGGGCTATTCGAGAATTGTCTTGGGAAGGCCTGTCTACCTACCAGGGGCAAGCAAATAATTTGCTGGGGCTATTCGAGAATTGGCTTGGGCTATAAGAGAATTGGTTTGGGAAGGCCTGTCTACCTACCAGGGGCAAGCAAGTAATTTGCTGGGACTATTACATAATAGGCTTGGGAAGCCTTGTCTACCTACCAGGGGCAAGCAAGTAATTTGCTGGGGCTATTACAGAATAGGCTTGGGAAGGCCTGTCTACCTACCAGGGGCAAGCAAGTAATTTGCAGCGGCTATTACAGAAGAGGCTTGGGAAGGCCTGTCTACCTACCAGGGAGAAATAAGTCATGGGCTGAGGCGATGAGAGAATAGGCTTGGGAAGGCGTGTCTACCTACCAGGGGCAAGCAAGTAATTTGCAGCGGCTATTACAGAATAGGCTTGGGAAAACCTGTCTACCTACCAGTGGCAAGCAAGTAAAGTGCAGGGGCTATTAGAGAATTGGCTTGGGAAGGCCTGTCTACCTACCAGGGGCAAGCAAATAATATGCTGGGGCTATTCGAGAATTGGCTTGGGCTATAAGAGAATTGGTTTGGGAAGGCCTGTCTACCTACCAGGGGCAAGCAAGTAATTTGCTGGGACTATTACAGAATAGGCTTAGGAAGGCCTGTCTACATACCAGGGGCAAGCAAGTAATTTGCTGGGGCTATTACAGAATAGGCTTGGGAAGGCCTGTCTACCTACCAGGGGCAAGCAAGTAATTTGCTGGGGCTATTACAGAATAGGCTTGGGAAGGCCTGTCTACCTACCAGGGGCAAGCAAGTAATTTGCTGGGACTATTACAGAATAGGTTTGGGAAGGCCTGTCTACCTACCAGGGGCAAGCAAGTAATGTGCAGGGGCTATGAGAGAAAAGGCTTGGAAAGAACTGTCTACCTACCTGGGGCAAGCAAGTAATTTGCTGGGGCTATTACAGAATAGGCTTGGGAAGGCCTGTCTACCTACCAGGGGCAAGCAAGTAATTTGCTGGGACTATTACAGAATAGGCTTAGGAAGGCCTGTCTACATACCAGGGGCAAGCAAGTAATTTGCTGGGGCTATTACAGAATAGGCTTGGGAAGGCCTGTCTACCTACCAGGGGCAAGCAAGTAATTTGCTGGGGCTATTACAGAATAGGCTTGGGAAGGCCTGTCTACCTACCAGGGGCAAGCAAGTAATTTGCTGGGACTATTACAGAATAGGCTTAGGAAGGCCTGTCTACATACCAGGGGCAAGCAAGTAATTTGCTGGGGCTATTACAGAATAGGCTTGGGAAGGCCTGTCTACCTACCAGGGACAAGCAAGTAATTTGCTGGGACTATTACAGAATAGGCTTGGGAAAGCCTGTCTACCTACCAGGGGCAAGCAAGTAATTTGCTGGGACTATTACAGAATAGGTTTGGGAAGGCCTGTCTACCTACCAGGGGCAAGCAAGTAATGTGCAGGGGCTATGAGAGAAAAGGCTTGGAAAGAACTGTCTACCTACCTGGGGCAAGCAAGTAATTTGCTGGGGCTATTACAGAATAGGCTTGGGAAGGCCTGTCTACCTACCAGGGGCAAGAAAATAATGTGCTGGGGCTATTCGAGAATTGGCTTGGGCTATAAGAGAATTGGTTTGGGAAGGCCTGTCTACCTACCAGGGGCTAGCAAATAATTTGCTGGGACTATTACAGAATAGGCTTGGGAAAGCCTGTCTACCTACCAGGGGCAAGCAAGTAAAGTGCAGGGGCTATTAGAGAATTGGCTTGGGAAGGCCTGTCTACCTACCAGGGGCAAGCAAATAATATGCTGGGGCTATTCGAGAATTGGCTTGGGCTATAAGAGAATTGGTTTGGGAAGGCCTGTCTACCTACCAGGGGCAAGCAAGTAATTTGCTGGGACTATTACAGAATAGGCTTAGGAAGGCCTGTCTACATACCAGGGGCAAGCAAGTAATTTGCTGGGGCTATTACAGAATAGGCTTGGGAAGGCCTGTCTACCTACCAGGGGCAAGCAAGTAATTTGCTGGGGCTATTACAGAATAGGCTTGGGAAGGCCTATCTACCTACCAGGGGCAAGCAAATAATATGCTGGAGCTATTCGAGAATTGGCTTGGGCTATAAGAGAATTGGTTTGGGAAGGCCTGTCTACCTACCAGGGGCAAGCAAGTAATTTGCTGGGACTATTACAGAATAGGCTTGGGAAGGCCTGTCTACCTACCAGGGATAAATAAGTCATGGGCTGAGGCGATGAAGAATAGGCTTGGGAAGGCCTATCTACCTACCAGGGGCAAGCAAGTGATTTGCTGGGACTATTACAGAATAGGCTTGGGAAGGCTTGTCTACCTACCAGGGGCAAGCAAGTAATTTGCTGGGGCTATTGCAGAATAGGCTTGGGAAAGCCTGTCTACCTACCTGGGGCAAGCAAGTAATGTGCTGGGGCTATTCGAGAATTGGCTTGGGCTATAAGACAATTGGTTTGGAAAGGCCTGTCTACCTACCAGGGACAAGCAAGTAATTTGCTGGGACTATTACAGAATAGGCTTGGGAAGGCCTGTCTACCTACCAGGGAGAAATAAGTCATGGGCTGAGGCGATGAGAGAATAGGCTTGGGAAGGCCTATCTACCTACCAGGGGCAAGCAAGTAATTTGCTGGGAGTATTACAGAATAGGCTTGGGAAAGCCTAACTACCAGGGGAAAGCAAGTAAAGTGCAGGGGCTATTAGAGAATTGGCTTAGGAAGGCCTGTCTACCTACCAGGGGCAAGCAAATAATATGCTGGAGCTATTCGAGAATTGGCTTGGGCTATAAGAGAATTGGTTTGGGAAGGCCTGTCTACCTACCAGGGGCAAGCAAGTAATTTGCTGGGACTATTACAGAATAGGCTTGGAAAGGCCTGTCTACCTACCAGGGATAAATAAGTCATGGGCTGAGGCGATGAGAGAATAGGCTTGGGAAGGCCTATCTACCTACCAGGGGCAAGCAAGTAATTTGCTGGGACTATTACAGAATAGGCTTGGGAAAGCCTGTCTACCTGTCAGGGGCAAGCAAGTAATGTGCAGGGGCTATTAGAGAATTGGCTTGGGAAGGCCTGTCTACCTACCAGGGGCAAGCAAATAATGTGCTGGGGCTATTCGAGAATTGTCTTGGGAAGGCCTGTCTACCTACCAGGGGCAAGCAAATAATTTGCTGGGGCTATTCGAGAATTGGCTTGGGCTATAAGAGAATTGGTTTGGGAAGGCCTGTCTACCTACCAGGGGCAAGCAAGTAATTTGCTGGGACTATTACATAATAGGCTTGGGAAGCCTTGTCTACCTACCAGGGGCAAGCAAGTAATTTGCTGGGGCTATTACAGAATAGGTTTGGGAAGGCCTGTCTAGCTACCAGGGACAAGCAAGTAATTTGCTGGGACTATTACAGAATAGGCTTGGGAAGGCCTGTCTACCTACCAGGGGCAAGCAAGTAATTTGCAGCGGCTATTACAGAAGAGGCTTGGGAAGGCCTGTCTACCTACCAGGGAGAAATAAGTCATGGGCTGAGGCGATGAGAGAATAGGCTTGGGAAGGCGTGTCTACCTACCAGGGGCAAGCAAGTAATTTGCAGCGGCTATTACAGAATAGGCTTGGGAAAACCTGTCTACCTACCAGGGGCAAGCAAGTAATGTGCAGGGGCTATTAGAGAATTGGCTTGGGAAGGCCTGTCTACCTACAAGCAAATAATGTGCTGGTGCTATTAGAGAATTGGCTTGGGATATAAGAGAATTGGTTCGGGAAGGCCAGTCGACCTACCAGGGAGAAGTAAGTCATGGGCTGAGGCAATGAAAGAATAGGCTTGGGAAGGGCAGTCTACCTACCAGGGGCAAGCAAGTAATTTGCTGGGGCGATGAGAGAAAAGGCTTGGGAAGGCCTATCTACCTACCAGGGGCAAGAAAATAATGTGCTGGGGCTATTCGAGAATTGGCTTGGGCTATAAGAGAATTGGTTTGGGAAGGCCTGTCTACCTACCAGGGGCAAGCAAATAATTTGCTGGGACTATTACAGAATAGGCTTGGGAAAGCCTGTCTACCTACCAGGGGCAAGCAAGTAAAGTGCAGGGGCTATTAGAGAATTGGCTTGGGAAGGCCTGTCTACCTACCAGGGGCAAGCAAATAATATGCTGGGGCTATTCGAGAATTGGCTTGGGCTATAAGAGAATTGGTTTGGGAAGGCCTGTCTACCTACCAGGGGCAAGCAAGTAATATGCTGGGACTATTACAGAATAGGCTTAGGAAGGCCTGTCTACATACCAGGGGCAAGCAAGTAATTTGCTGGGGCTATTACAGAATAGGCTTGGGAAGGCCTGTCTACCTACCAGGGGCAAGCAAGTAATTTGCTGGGGCTATTACAGAATAGGCTTGGGAAGGCCTGTCTACCTACCAGGGGCAAGCAAGTAATTTGCTGGGACTATTACAGAATAGGCTTAGGAAGGCCTGTCTACATACCAGGGGCAAGCAAGTAATTTGCTGGGGCTATTACAGAATAGGCTTGGGAAGGCCTGTCTACCTACCAGGGACAAGCAAGTAATTTGCTGGGACTATTACAGAATAGGCTTGGGAAAGCCTGTCTACCTACCAGGGGCAAGCAAGTAATTTGCTGGGACTATTACAGAATAGGTTTGGGAAGGCCTGTCTACCTACCAGGGGCAAGCAAGTAATGTGCAGGGGCTATGAGAGAAAAGGCTTGGGAAGAACTGTCTACCTACCTGGGGCAAGCAAGTAATTTGCTTGGGCTATTACAGAATAGGCTTGGGAAGGCCTGTCTACCTACCAGGGGCAAGAAAATAATGTGCTGGGGCTATTCGAGAATTGGCTTGGGCTATAAGAGAATTGGTTTGGGAAGGCCTGTCTACCTACCAGGGGCAAGCAAATAATTTGCTGGGACTATTACAGAATAGGCTTGGGAAAGCCTGTCTACCTACCAGGGGCAAGCAAGTAAAGTGCAGGGGCTATTAGAGAATTGGCTTGGGAAGGCCTGTCTACCTACCAGGGGCAAGCAAATAATATGCTGGGGCTATTCGAGAATTGGCTTGGGCTATAAGAGAATTCGTTTGAGAAGGCCTGTCTACCTACCAGGGGCAAGCAAGTAATTTGCTGGGACTATTACAGAATAGGCTTAGGAAGGCCTGTCTACATACCAGGGGCAAGCAAGTAATTTGCTGGGGCTATTACAGAATAGGCTTGGGAAGGCCTGTCTACCTACCAGGGGCAAGCAAGTAATTTGCTGGGGCTATTACAGAATAGGCTTGGGAAGGCCTATCTACCTACCAGGGGCAAGCAAATAATATGCTGGAGCTATTCGAGAATTGGCTTGGGCTATAAGAGAATTGGTTTGGGAAGGCCTGTCTACCTACCAGGGGCAAGCAAGTAATTTGCTGGGACTATTACAGAATAGGCTTGGGAAGGCCTGTCTACCTACCAGGGATAAATAAGTCATGGGCTGAGGCGATGAAGAATAGGCTTGGGAAGGCCTATCTACCTACCAGGGGCAAGCAAGTGATTTGCTGGGACTATTACAGAATAGGCTTGGGAAGGCTTGTCTACCTACCAGGGGCAAGCAAGTAATTTGCTGGGGCTATTGCAGAATAGGCTTGGGAAAGCCTGTCTACCTACCTGGGGCAAGCAAGTAATGTGCTGGGGCTATTCGAGAATTGGCTTGGGCTATAAGACAATTGGTTTGGAAAGGCCTGTCTACCTACCAGGGACAAGCAAGTAATTTGCTGGGACTATTACAGAATAGGCTTGGGAAGGCCTGTCTACCTACCAGGGAGAAATAAGTCATGGGCTGAGGCGATGAGAGAATAGGCTTGGGAAGGCCTATCTACCTACCAGGGGCAAGCAAGTAATTTGCTGGGAGTATTACAGAATAGGCTTGGGAAAGCCTAACTACCATGGGAAAGCAAGTAAAGTGCAGGGGCTATTAGAGAATTGGCTTAGGAAGGCCTGTCTACCTACCAGGGGCAAGCAAATAATATGCTGGAGCTATTCGAGAATTGGCTTGGGCTATAAGAGAATTGGTTTGGGAAGGCCTGTCTACCTACCAGGGGCAAGCAAGTAATTTGCTGGGACTATTACAGAATAGGCTTGGAAAGGCCTGTCTACTTACCAGGGATAAATAAGTCATGGGCTGAGGCGATGAGAGAATAGGCTTGGGAAGGCCTATCTACCTACCAGGGGCAAGCAAGTAATTTGCTGGGACTATTACAGAATAGGCTTGGGAAAGCCTGTCTACCTGTCAGGGGCAAGCAAGTAATGTGCAGGGGCTATTAGAGAATTGGCTTGGGAAGGCCTGTCTACCTACCAGGGGCAAGCAAATAATGTGCTGGGGCTATTCGAGAATTGTCTTGGGAAGGCCTGTCTACCTACCAGGGGCAAGCAAATAATTTGCTGGGGCTATTCGAGAATTGGCTTGGGCTATAAGAGAATTGGTTTGGGAAGGCCTGTCTACCTACCAGGGGCAAGCAAGTAATTTGCTGGGACTATTACATAATAGGCTTGGGAAGCCTTGTCTACCTACCAGGGGCAAGCAAGTAATTTGCTGGGGCTATTACAGAATAGGTTTGGGAAGGCCTGTCTAGCTACCAGGGACAAGCAAGTAATTTGCTGGGACTATTACAGAATAGGCTTGGGAAGGCCTGTCTACCTACCAGGGGCAAGCAAGTAATTTGCAGCGGCTATTACAGAAGAGGCTTGGGAAGGCCTGTCTACCTACCAGGGAGAAATAAGTCATGGGCTGAGGCGATGAGAGAATAGGCTTGGGAAGGCGTGTCTACCTACCAGGGGCAAGCAAGTAATTTGCAGCGGCTATTACAGAATAGGCTTGGGAAAACCTGTCTACCTACCAGGGGCAAGCAAGTAATGTGCAGGGGCTATTAGAGAATTGGCTTGGGAAGGCCTGTCTACCTACAAGCAAATAATGTGCTGGTGCTATTAGAGAATTGGCTTGGGATATAAGAGAATTGGTTCGGGAAGGCCAGTCGACCTACCAGGGAGAAGTAAGTCATGGGCTGAGGCAATGAAAGAATAGGCTTGGGAAGGGCAGTCTACCTACCAGGGGCAAGCAAGTAATTTGCTGGGGCGATGAGAGAAAAGGCTTGGGAAGGCCTATCTACCTACCAGGGGCAAGAAAATAATGTGCTGGGGCTATTCGAGAATTGGCTTGGGCTATAAGAGAATTGGTTTGGGAAGGCCTGTCTACCTACCAGGGGCAAGCAAATAATTTGCTGGGACTATTACAGAATAGGCTTGGGAAAGCCTGTCTACCTACCAGGGGCAAGCAAGTAAAGTGCAGGGGCTATTACAGAATAGGCTTGGGAAGGCCTGTCTACCTACCAGGGGCAAGCAAGTAATTTGCTGGGGCTATTACAGAATAGGCTTGGGAAGGCCTGTCTACCTACCAGGGGCAAGCAAGTAATTTGCTGGGGCTATTACAGAATAGGCTTGGGAAGGCCTATCTACCTACCAGGGGCAAGCAAATAATATGCTGGAGCTATTCGAGAATTGGCTTGGGCTATAAGAGAATTGGTTTGGGAAGGCCTGTCTACCTACCAGGGGCAAGCAAGTAATTTGCTGGGACTATTACAGAATAGGCTTGGGAAGGCCTGTCTACCTACCAGGGATAAATAAGTCATGGGCTGAGGCGATGAAGAATAGGCTTGGGAAGGCCTATCTACCTACCAGGGGCAAGCAAGTGATTTGCTGGGACTATTACAGAATAGGCTTGGGAAGGCTCTTCTACCTACCAGGGGCAAGCAAGTAATTTGCTGGGGCTATTGCAGAATAGGCTTGGGAAAGCCTGTCTACCTACCTGGGGCAAGCAAGTAATGTGCTGGGGCTATTCGAGAATTGGCTTGGGCTATAAGACAATTGGTTTGGAAAGGCCTGTCTACCTACCAGGGACAAGCAAGTAATTTGCTGGGACTATTACAGAATAGGCTTGGGAAGGCCTGTCTACCTACCAGGGAGAAATAAGTCATGGGCTGAGGCGATGAGAGAATAGGCTTGGGAAGGCCTATCTACCTACCAGGGGCAAGCAAGTAATTTGCTGGGAGTATTACAGAATAGGCTTGGGAAAGCCTAACTACCATGGGAAAGCAAGTAAAGTGCAGGGGCTATTAGAGAATTGGCTTAGGAAGGCCTGTCTACCTACCAGGGGCAAGCAAATAATATGCTGGAGCTATTCGAGAATTGGCTTGGGCTATAAGAGAATTGGTTTGGGAAGGCCTGTCTACCTACCAGGGGCAAGCAAGTAATTTGCTGGGACTATTACAGAATAGGCTTGGAAAGGCCTGTCTACTTACCAGGGATAAATAAGTCATGGGCTGAGGCGATGAGAGAATAGGCTTGGGAAGGCCTATCTACCTACCAGGGGCAAGCAAGTAATTTGCTGGGACTATTACAGAATAGGCTTGGGAAAGCCTGTCTACCTGTCAGGGGCAAGCAAGTAATGTGCAGGGGCTATTAGAGAATTGGCTTGGGAAGGCCTGTCTACCTACCAGGGGCAAGCAAATAATGTGCTGGGGCTATTCGAGAATTGTCTTGGGAAGGCCTGTCTACCTACCAGGGGCAAGCAAATAATTTGCTGGGGCTATTCGAGAATTGGCTTGGGCTATAAGAGAATTGGTTTGGGAAGGCCTGTCTACCTACCAGGGGCAAGCAAGTAATTTGCTGGGACTATTACATAATAGGCTTGGGAAGCCTTGTCTACCTACCAGGGGCAAGCAAGTAATTTGCTGGGGCTATTACAGAATAGGTTTGGGAAGGCCTGTCTAGCTACCAGGGACAAGCAAGTAATTTGCTGGGACTATTACAGAATAGGCTTGGGAAGGCCTGTCTACCTACCAGGGGCAAGCAAGTAATTTGCAGCGGCTATTACAGAAGAGGCTTGGGAAGGCCTGTCTACCTACCAGGGAGAAATAAGTCATGGGCTGAGGCGATGAGAGAATAGGCTTGGGAAGGCGTGTCTACCTACCAGGGGCAAGCAAGTAATTTGCAGCGGCTATTACAGAATAGGCTTGGGAAAACCTGTCTACCTACCAGGGGCAAGCAAGTAATGTGCAGGGGCTATTAGAGAATTGGCTTGGGAAGGCCTGTCTACCTACAAGCAAATAATGTGCTGGTGCTATTAGAGAATTGGCTTGGGATATAAGAGAATTGGTTCGGGAAGGCCAGTCGACCTACCAGGGAGAAGTAAGTCATGGGCTGAGGCAATGAAAGAATAGGCTTGGGAAGGGCAGTCTACCTACCAGGGGCAAGCAAGTAATTTGCTGGGGCTATTAGAGAATTGGCTTGGGAAGGCCTGTCTACCTACCAGGGGCAAGCAAATAATATGCTGGGGCTATTCGAGAATTGGCTTGGGCTATAAGAGAATTGGTTTGGGAAGGCCTGTCTACCTACCAGGGGCAAGCAAGTAATTTGCTGGGACTATTACAGAATAGGCTTAGGAAGGCCTGTCTACATACCAGGGGCAAGCAAGTAATTTGCTGGGGCTATTACAGAATAGGCTTGGGAAGGCCTGTCTACCTACCAGGGGCAAGCAAGTAATTTGCTGGGGCTATTACAGAATAGGCTTGGGAAGGCCTGTCTACCTACCAGGGGCAAGCAAGTAATTTGCTGGGACTATTACAGAATAGGCTTAGGAAGGCCTGTCTACATACCAGGGGCAAGCAAGTAATTTGCTGGGGCTATTACAGAATAGGCTTGGGAAGGCCTGTCTACCTACCAGGGACAAGCAAGTAATTTGCTGGGACTATTACAGAATAGGCTTGGGAAAGCCTGTCTACCTACCAGGGGCAAGCAAGTAATTTGCTGGGACTATTACAGAATAGGTTTGGGAAGGCCTGTCTACCTACCAGGGGCAAGCAAGTAATGTGCAGGGGCTATGAGAGAAAAGGCTTGGGAAGAACTGTCTACCTACCTGGGGCAAGCAAGTAATTTGCTGGGGCTATTACAGAATAGGCTTGGGAAGGCCTGTCTACCTACCAGGGGCAAGAAAATAATGTGCTGGGGCTATTCGAGAATTGGCTTGGGCTATAAGAGAATTGGTTTGGGAAGGCCTGTCTACCTACCAGGGGCAAGCAAATAATTTGCTGGGACTATTACAGAATAGGCTTGGGAAAGCCTGTCTACCTACCAGGGGCAAGCAAGTAAAGTGCAGGGGCTATTAGAGAATTGGCTTGGGAAGGCCTGTCTACCTACCAGGGGCAAGCAAATAATATGCTGGGGCTATTCGAGAATTGGCTTGGGCTATAAGAGAATTCGTTTGAGAAGGCCTGTCTACCTACCAGGGGCAAGCAAGTAATTTGCTGGGACTATTACAGAATAGGCTTAGGAAGGCCTGTCTACATACCAGGGGCAAGCAAGTAATTTGCTGGGGCTATTACAGAATAGGCTTGGGAAGGCCTGTCTACCTACCAGGGGCAAGCAAGTAATTTGCTGGGGCTATTACAGAATAGGCTTGGGAAGGCCTATCTACCTACCAGGGGCAAGCAAATAATATGCTGGAGCTATTCGAGAATTGGCTTGGGCTATAAGAGAATTGGTTTGGGAAGGCCTGTCTACCTACCAGGGGCAAGCAAGTAATTTGCTGGGACTATTACAGAATAGGCTTGGGAAGGCCTGTCTACCTACCAGGGATAAATAAGTCATGGGCTGAGGCGATGAAGAATAGGCTTGGGAAGGCCTATCTACCTACCAGGGGCAAGCAAGTGATTTGCTGGGACTATTACAGAATAGGCTTGGGAAGGCTTGTCTACCTACCAGGGGCAAGCAAGTAATTTGCTGGGGCTATTGCAGAATAGGCTTGGGAAAGCCTGTCTACCTACCTGGGGCAAGCAAGTAATGTGCTGGGGCTATTCGAGAATTGGCTTGGGCTATAAGACAATTGGTTTGGAAAGGCCTGTCTACCTACCAGGGACAAGCAAGTAATTTGCTGGGACTATTACAGAATAGGCTTGGGAAGGCCTGTCTACCTACCAGGGAGAAATAAGTCATGGGCTGAGGCGATGAGAGAATAGGCTTGGGAAGGCCTATCTACCTACCAGGGGCAAGCAAGTAATTTGCTGGGAGTATTACAGAATAGGCTTGGGAAAGCCTAACTACCAGGGGAAAGCAAGTAAAGTGCAGGGGCTATTAGAGAATTGGCTTAGGAAGGCCTGTCTACCTACCAGGGGCAAGCAAATAATATGCTGGAGCTATTCGAGAATTGGCTTGGGCTATAAGAGAATTGGTTTGGGAAGGCCTGTCTACCTACCAGGGGCAAGCAAGTAATTTGCTGGGACTATTACAGAATAGGCTTGGAAAGGCCTGTCTACCTACCAGGGATAAATAAGTCATGGGCTGAGGCGATGAGAGAATAGGCTTGGGAAGGCCTATCTACCTACCAGGGGCAAGCAAGTAATTTGCTGGGACTATTACAGAATAGGCTTGGGAAAGCCTGTCTACCTGTCAGGGGCAAGCAAGTAATGTGCAGGGGCTATTAGAGAATTGGCTTGGGAAGGCCTGTCTACCTACCAGGGGCAAGCAAATAATGTGCTGGGGCTATTCGAGAATTGTCTTGGGAAGGCCTGTCTACCTACCAGGGGCAAGCAAATAATTTGCTGGGGCTATTCGAGAATTGGCTTGGGCTATAAGAGAATTGGTTTGGGAAGGCCTGTCTACCTACCAGGGGCAAGCAAGTAATTTGCTGGGACTATTACATAATAGGCTTGGGAAGCCTTGTCTACCTACCAGGGGCAAGCAAGTAATTTGCTGGGGCTATTACAGAATAGGTTTGGGAAGGCCTGTCTAGCTACCAGGGACAAGCAAGTAATTTGCTGGGACTATTACAGAATAGGCTTGGGAAGGCCTGTCTACCTACCAGGGGCAAGCAAGTAATTTGCAGCGGCTATTACAGAAGAGGCTTGGGAAGGCCTGTCTACCTACCAGGGAGAAATAAGTCATGGGCTGAGGCGATGAGAGAATAGGCTTGGGAAGGCGTGTCTACCTACCAGGGGCAAGCAAGTAATTTGCAGCGGCTATTACAGAATAGGCTTGGGAAAACCTGTCTACCTACCAGGGGCAAGCAAGTAATGTGCAGGGGCTATTAGAGAATTGGCTTGGGAAGGCCTGTCTACCTACAAGCAAATAATGTGCTGGTGCTATTAGAGAATTGGCTTGGGATATAAGAGAATTGGTTCGGGAAGGCCAGTCGACCTACCAGGGAGAAGTAAGTCATGGGCTGAGGCAATGAAAGAATAGGCTTGGGAAGGGCAGTCTACCTACCAGGGGCAAGCAAGTAATTTGCTGGGGCTATTAGAGAATTGGCTTGGGAAGGCCTGTCTACCTACCAGGGGCAAGCAAATAATATGCTGGGGCTATTCGAGAATTGGCTTGGGCTATAAGAGAATTGGTTTGGGAAGGCCTGTCTACCTACCAGGGGCAAGCAAGTAATTTGCTGGGACTATTACAGAATAGGCTTAGGAAGGCCTGTCTACATACCAGGGGCAAGCAAGTAATTTGCTGGGGCTATTACAGAATAGGCTTGGGAAGGCCTGTCTACCTACCAGGGGCAAGCAAGTAATTTGCTGGGGCTATTACAGAATAGGCTTGGGAAGGCCTGTCTACCTACCAGGGGCAAGCAAGTAATTTGCTGGGACTATTACAGAATAGGCTTAGGAAGGCCTGTCTACATACCAGGGGCAAGCAAGTAATTTGCTGGGGCTATTACAGAATAGGCTTGGGAAGGCCTGTCTACCTACCAGGGACAAGCAAGTAATTTGCTGGGACTATTACAGAATAGGCTTGGGAAAGCCTGTCTACCTACCAGGGGCAAGCAAGTAATTTGCTGGGACTATTACAGAATAGGTTTGGGAAGGCCTGTCTACCTACCAGGGGCAAGCAAGTAATGTGCAGGGGCTATGAGAGAAAAGGCTTGGGAAGAACTGTCTACCTACCTGGGGCAAGCAAGTAATTTGCTGGGGCTATTACAGAATAGGCTTGGGAAGGCCTGTCTACCTACCAGGGGCAAGAAAATAATGTGCTGGGGCTATTCGAGAATTGGCTTGGGCTATAAGAGAATTGGTTTGGGAAGGCCTGTCTACCTACCAGGGGCAAGCAAATAATTTGCTGGGACTATTACAGAATAGGCTTGGGAAAGCCTGTCTACCTACCAGGGGCAAGCAAGTAAAGTGCAGGGGCTATTAGAGAATTGGCTTGGGAAGGCCTGTCTACCTACCAGGGGCAAGCAAATAATATGCTGGGGCTATTCGAGAATTGGCTTGGGCTATAAGAGAATTCGTTTGAGAAGGCCTGTCTACCTACCAGGGGCAAGCAAGTAATTTGCTGGGACTATTACAGAATAGGCTTAGGAAGGCCTGTCTACATACCAGGGGCAAGCAAGTAATTTGCTGGGGCTATTACAGAATAGGCTTGGGAAGGCCTGTCTACCTACCAGGGGCAAGCAAGTAATTTGCTGGGGCTATTACAGAATAGGCTTGGGAAGGCCTATCTACCTACCAGGGGCAAGCAAATAATATGCTGGAGCTATTCGAGAATTGGCTTGGGCTATAAGAGAATTGGTTTGGGAAGGCCTGTCTACCTACCAGGGGCAAGCAAGTAATTTGCTGGGACTATTACAGAATAGGCTTGGGAAGGCCTGTCTACCTACCAGGGATAAATAAGTCATGGGCTGAGGCGATGAAGAATAGGCTTGGGAAGGCCTATCTACCTACCAGGGGCAAGCAAGTGATTTGCTGGGACTATTACAGAATAGGCTTGGGAAGGCTTGTCTACCTACCAGGGGCAAGCAAGTAATTTGCTGGGGCTATTGCAGAATAGGCTTGGGAAAGCCTGTCTACCTACCTGGGGCAAGCAAGTAATGTGCTGGGGCTATTCGAGAATTGGCTTGGGCTATAAGACAATTGGTTTGGAAAGGCCTGTCTACCTACCAGGGACAAGCAAGTAATTTGCTGGGACTATTACAGAATAGGCTTGGGAAGGCCTGTCTACCTACCAGGGAGAAATAAGTCATGGGCTGAGGCGATGAGAGAATAGGCTTGGGAAGGCCTATCTACCTACCAGGGGCAAGCAAGTAATTTGCTGGGAGTATTACAGAATAGGCTTGGGAAAGCCTAACTACCAGGGGAAAGCAAGTAAAGTGCAGGGGCTATTAGAGAATTGGCTTAGGAAGGCCTGTCTACCTACCAGGGGCAAGCAAATAATATGCTGGAGCTATTCGAGAATTGGCTTGGGCTATAAGAGAATTGGTTTGGGAAGGCCTGTCTACCTACCAGGGGCAAGCAAGTAATTTGCTGGGACTATTACAGAATAGGCTTGGAAAGGCCTGTCTACCTACCAGGGATAAATAAGTCATGGGCTGAGGCGATGAGAGAATAGGCTTGGGAAGGCCTATCTACCTACCAGGGGCAAGCAAGTAATTTGCTGGGACTATTACAGAATAGGCTTGGGAAAGCCTGTCTACCTGTCAGGGGCAAGCAAGTAATGTGCAGGGGCTATTAGAGAATTGGCTTGGGAAGGCCTGTCTACCTACCAGGGGCAAGCAAATAATGTGCTGGGGCTATTCGAGAATTGTCTTGGGAAGGCCTGTCTACCTACCAGGGGCAAGCAAATAATTTGCTGGGGCTATTCGAGAATTGGCTTGGGCTATAAGAGAATTGGTTTGGGAAGGCCTGTCTACCTACCAGGGGCAAGCAAGTAATTTGCTGGGACTATTACATAATAGGCTTGGGAAGCCTTGTCTACCTACCAGGGGCAAGCAAGTAATTTGCTGGGGCTATTACAGAATAGGTTTGGGAAGGCCTGTCTAGCTACCAGGGACAAGCAAGTAATTTGCTGGGACTATTACAGAATAGGCTTGGGAAGGCCTGTCTACCTACCAGGGGCAAGCAAGTAATTTGCAGCGGCTATTACAGAAGAGGCTTGGGAAGGCCTGTCTACCTACCAGGGAGAAATAAGTCATGGGCTGAGGCGATGAGAGAATAGGCTTGGGAAGGCGTGTCTACCTACCAGGGGCAAGCAAGTAATTTGCAGCGGCTATTACAGAATAGGCTTGGGAAAACCTGTCTACCTACCAGGGGCAAGCAAGTAATGTGCAGGGGCTATTAGAGAATTGGCTTGGGAAGGCCTGTCTACCTACAAGCAAATAATGTGCTGGCGCTATTAGAGAATTGGCTTGGGATATAAGAGAATTGGTTCGGGAAGGCCAGTCGACCTACCAGGGAGAAGTAAGTCATGGGCTGAGGCAATGAAAGAATAGGCTTGGGAAGGGCAGTCTACCTACCAGGGGCAAGCAAGTAATTTGCTGGGGCGATGAAAGAAAAGGCTTGGGAAGGCCTGTCTACCTACCAGGGGCAAGAAAATAATGTGCTGGGGCTATTCGAGAATTGGCTTGGGCTATAAGAGAATTGGTTTGGGAAGGCCTGTCTACCTACCAGGGGCAAGCAAATAATTTGCTGGGACTATTACAGAATAGGCTTGGGAAAGCCTGTCTACCTACCAGGGGCAAGCAAGTAAAGTGCAGGGGCTATTAGAGAATTGGCTTGGGAAGGCCTGTCTACCTACCAGGGGCAAGCAAATAATATGCTGGGGCTATTCGAGAATTGGCTTGGGCTATAAGAGAATTGGTTTGGGAAGGCCTGTCTACCTACCAGGGGCAAGCAAGTAATTTGCTGGGACTATTACAGAATAGGCTTAGGAAGGCCTGTCTACATACCAGGGGCAAGCAAGTAATTTGCTGGGGCTATTACAGAATAGGCTTGGGAAGGCCTGTCTACCTACCAGGGGCAAGCAAGTAATTTGCTGGGGCTATTACAGAATAGGCTTGGGAAGGCCTGTCTACCTACCAGGGGCAAGCAAGTAATTTGCTGGGACTATTACAGAATAGGCTTAGGAAGGCCTGTCTACATACCAGGGGCAAGCAAGTAATTTGCTGGGGCTATTACAGAATAGGCTTGGGAAGGCCTGTCTACCTACCAGGGACAAGCAAGTAATTTGCTGGGACTATTACAGAATAGGCTTGGGAAAGCCTGTCTACCTACCAGGGGCAAGCAAGTAATTTGCTGGGACTATTACAGAATAGGTTTGGGAAGGCCTGTCTACCTACCAGGGGCAAGCAAGTAATGTGCAGGGGCTATGAGAGAAAAGGCTTGGGAAGAACTGTCTACCTACCTGGGGCAAGCAAGTAATTTGCTGGGGCTATTACAGAATAGGCTTGGGAAGGCCTGTCTACCTACCAGGGGCAAGAAAATAATGTGCTGGGGCTATTCGAGAATTGGCTTGGGCTATAAGAGAATTGGTTTGGGAAGGCCTGTCTACCTACCAGGGGCAAGCAAATAATTTGCTGGGACTATTACAGAATAGGCTTGGGAAAGCCTGTCTACCTACCAGGGGCAAGCAAGTAAAGTGCAGGGGCTATTAGAGAATTGGCTTGGGAAGGCCTGTCTACCTACCAGGGGCAAGCAAATAATATGCTGGGGCTATTCGAGAATTGGCTTGGGCTATAAGAGAATTCGTTTGAGAAGGCCTGTCTACCTACCAGGGGCAAGCAAGTAATTTGCTGGGACTATTACAGAATAGGCTTAGGAAGGCCTGTCTACATACCAGGGGCAAGCAAGTAATTTGCTGGGGCTATTACAGAATAGGCTTGGGAAGGCCTGTCTACCTACCAGGGGCAAGCAAGTAATTTGCTGGGGCTATTACAGAATAGGCTTGGGAAGGCCTATCTACCTACCAGGGGCAAGCAAATAATATGCTGGAGCTATTCGAGAATTGGCTTGGGCTATAAGAGAATTGGTTTGGGAAGGCCTGTCTACCTACCAGGGGCAAGCAAGTAATTTGCTGGGACTATTACAGAATAGGCTTGGGAAGGCCTGTCTACCTACCAGGGATAAATAAGTCATGGGCTGAGGCGATGAAGAATAGGCTTGGGAAGGCCTATCTACCTACCAGGGGCAAGCAAGTGATTTGCTGGGACTATTACAGAATAGGCTTGGGAAGGCTTGTCTACCTACCAGGGGCAAGCAAGTAATTTGCTGGGGCTATTGCAGAATAGGCTTGGGAAAGCCTGTCTACCTACCTGGGGCAAGCAAGTAATGTGCTGGGGCTTTTCGAGAATTGGCTTGGGCTATAAGACAATTGGTTTGGAAAGGCCTGTCTACCTACCAGGGACAAGCAAGTAATTTGCTGGGACTATTACAGAATAGGCTTGGGAAGGCCTGTCTACCTACCAGGGGCAAGCAAGTAATTTGCAGCGGCTATTACAGAAGAGGCTTGGGAAGGCCTGTCTACCTACCAGGGAGAAATAAGTCATGGGCTGAGGCGATGAGAGAATAGGCTTGGGAAGGCGTGTCTACCTACCAGGGGCAAGCAAGTAATTTGCAGCGGCTATTACAGAATAGGCTTGGGAAAACCTGTCTACCTACCAGGGGCAAGCAAGTAATGTGCAGGGGCTATTAGAGAATTGGCTTGGGAAGGCCTGTCTACCTACAAGCAAATAATGTGCTGGTGCTATTAGAGAATTGGCTTGGGATATAAGAGAATTGGTTCGGGAAGGCCAGTCGACCTACCAGGGAGAAGTAAGTCATGGGCTGAGGCAATGAAAGAATAGGCTTGGGAAGGGCAGTCTACCTACCAGGGGCAAGCAAGTAATTTGCTGGGGCTATTAGAGAATTGGCTTGGGAAGGCCTGTCTACCTACCAGGGGCAAGCAAATAATATGCTGGGGCTATTCGAGAATTGGCTTGGGCTATAAGAGAATTGGTTTGGGAAGGCCTGTCTACCTACCAGGGGCAAGCAAGTAATTTGCTGGGACTATTACAGAATAGGCTTAGGAAGGCCTCTCTACATACCAGGGGCAAGCAAGTAATTTGCTGGGGCTATTACAGAATAGGCTTGGGAAGGCCTGTCTACCTACCAGGGGCAAGCAAGTAATTTGCTGGGGCTATTACAGAATAGGCTTGGGAAGGCCTGTCTACCTACCAGGGGCAAGCAAGTAATTTGCTGGGACTATTACAGAATAGGCTTAGGAAGGCCTGTCTACATACCAGGGGCAAGCAAGTAATTTGCTGGGGCTATTACAGAATAGGCTTGGGAAGGCCTGTCTACCTACCAGGGACAAGCAAGTAATTTGCTGGGACTATTACAGAATAGGCTTGGGAAAGCCTGTCTACCTACCAGGGGCAAGCAAGTAATTTGCTGGGACTATTACAGAATAGGTTTGGGAAGGCCTGTCTACCTACCAGGGGCAAGCAAGTAATGTGCAGGGGCTATGAGAGAAAAGGCTTGGGAAGAACTGTCTACCTACCTGGGGCAAGCAAGTAATTTGCTGGGGCTATTACAGAATAGGCTTGGGAAGGCCTGTCTACCTACCAGGGGCAAGAAAATAATGTGCTGGGGCTATTCGAGAATTGGCTTGGGCTATAAGAGAATTGGTTTGGGAAGGCCTGTCTACCTACCAGGGGCAAGCAAATAATTTGCTGGGACTATTACAGAATAGGCTTGGGAAAGCCTGTCTACCTACCAGGGGCAAGCAAGTAAAGTGCAGGGGCTATTAGAGAATTGGCTTGGGAAGGCCTGTCTACCTACCAGGGGCAAGCAAATAATATGCTGGGGCTATTCGAGAATTGGCTTGGGCTATAAGAGAATTCGTTTGAGAAGGCCTGTCTACCTACCAGGGGCAAGCAAGTAATTTGCTGGGACTATTACAGAATAGGCTTAGGAAGGCCTGTCTACATACCAGGGGCAAGCAAGTAATTTGCTGGGGCTATTACAGAATAGGCTTGGGAAGGCCTGTCTACCTACCAGGGGCAAGCAAGTAATTTGCTGGGGCTATTACAGAATAGGCTTGGGAAGGCCTATCTACCTACCAGGGGCAAGCAAATAATATGCTGGAGCTATTCGAGAATTGGCTTGGGCTATAAGAGAATTGGTTTGGGAAGGCCTGTCTACCTACCAGGGGCAAGCAAGTAATTTGCTGGGACTATTACAGAATAGGCTTGGGAAGGCCTGTCTACCTACCAGGGATAAATAAGTCATGGGCTGAGGCGATGAAGAATAGGCTTGGGAAGGCCTATCTACCTACCAGGGGCAAGCAAGTGATTTGCTGGGACTATTACAGAATAGGCTTGGGAAGGCTTGTCTACCTACCAGGGGCAAGCAAGTAATTTGCTGGGGCTATTGCAGAATAGGCTTGGGAAAGCCTGTCTACCTACCTGGGGCAAGCAAGTAATGTGCTGGGGCTATTCGAGAATTGGCTTGGGCTATAAGACAATTGGTTTGGAAAGGCCTGTCTACCTACCAGGGACAAGCAAGTAATTTGCTGGGACTATTACAGAATAGGCTTGGGAAGGCCTGTCTACCTACCAGGGAGAAATAAGTCATGGGCTGAGGCGATGAGAGAATAGGCTTGGGAAGGCCTATCTACCTACCAGGGGCAAGCAAGTAATTTGCTGGGAGTATTACAGAATAGGCTTGGGAAAGCCTAACTACCAGGGGAAAGCAAGTAAAGTGCAGGGGCTATTAGAGAATTGGCTTAGGAAGGCCTGTCTACCTACCAGGGGCAAGCAAATAATATGCTGGAGCTATTCGAGAATTGGCTTGGGCTATAAGAGAATTGGTTTGGGAAGGCCTGTCTACCTACCAGGGGCAAGCAAGTAATTTGCTGGGACTATTACAGAATAGGCTTGGAAAGGCCTGTCTACCTACCAGGGATAAATAAGTCATGGGCTGAGGCGATGAGAGAATAGGCTTGGGAAGGCCTATCTACCTACCAGGGGCAAGCAAGTAATTTGCTGGGACTATTACAGAATAGGCTTGGGAAAGCCTGTCTACCTGTCAGGGGCAAGCAAGTAATGTGCAGGGGCTATTAGAGAATTGGCTTGGGAAGGCCTGTCTACCTACCAGGGGCAAGCAAATAATGTGCTGGGGCTATTCGAGAATTGTCTTGGGAAGGCCTGTCTACCTACCAGGGGCAAGCAAA
This sequence comes from Corythoichthys intestinalis, assembly GCF_030265065.1. Classification (NCBI taxonomy): domain Eukaryota; kingdom Metazoa; phylum Chordata; class Actinopteri; order Syngnathiformes; family Syngnathidae; genus Corythoichthys; species Corythoichthys intestinalis. The sequence continues at coordinate 55,979,932 of NC_080408.1, forward strand.
TAATTTGCTGGGGCTATTCGAGAATTGGCTTGGGCTATAAGAGAATTGGTTTGGGAAGGCCTGTCTACCTACCAGGGGCAAGCAAGTAATTTGCTGGGACTATTACATAATAGGCTTGGGAAGCCTTGTCTACCTACCAGGGGCAAGCAAGTAATTTGCTGGGGCTATTACAGAATAGGTTTGGGAAGGCCTGTCTAGCTACCAGGGACAAGCAAGTAATTTGCTGGGACTATTACAGAATAGGCTTGGGAAGGCCTGTCTACCTACCAGGGGCAAGCAAGTAATTTGCAGCGGCTATTACAGAAGAGGCTTGGGAAGGCCTGTCTACCAACCAGGGAGAAATAAGTCATGGGCTGAGGCGATGAGAGAATAGGCTTGGGAAGGCGTGTCTACCTACCAGGGGCAAGCAAGTAATTTGCAGCGGCTATTACAGAATAGGCTTGGGAAAACCTGTCTACCTACCAGGGGCAAGCAAGTAATGTGCAGGGGCTATTAGAGAATTGGCTTGGGAAGGCCTGTCTACCTACAAGCAAATAATGTGCTGGCGCTATTAGAGAATTGGCTTGGGATATAAGAGAATTGGTTCGGGAAGGCCAGTCGACCTACCAGGGAGAAGTAAGTCATGGGCTGAGGCAATGAAAGAATAGGCTTGGGAAGGGCAGTCTACCTACCAGGGTTAAGCAAGTAATTTGCTGGGGCGATGAAAGAAAAGGCTTGGGAAGGCCTGTCTACCTACCAGGGGCAAGAAAATAATGTGCTGGGGCTATTCGAGAATTGGCTTGGGCTATAAGAGAATTGGTTTGGGAAGGCCTGTCTACCTACCAGGGGCAAGCAAATAATTTGCTGGGACTATTACAGAATAGGCTTGGGAAAGCCTGTCTACCTACCAGGGGCAAGCAAGTAAAGTGCAGGGGCTATTAGAGAATTGGCTTGGGAAGGCCTGTCTACCTACCAGGGGCAAGCAAATAATATGCTGGGGCTATTCGAGAATTGGCTTGGGCTATAAGAGAATTGGTTTGGGAAGGCCTGTCTACCTACCAGGGGCAAGCAAGTAATTTGCTGGGACTATTACAGAATAGGCTTAGGAAGGCCTGTCTACATACCAGGGGCAAGCAAGTAATTTGCTGGGGCTATTACAGAATAGGCTTGGGAAGGCCTGTCTACCTACCAGGGGCAAGCAAGTAATTTGCTGGGGCTATTACAGAATAGGCTTGGGAAGGCCTGTCTACCTACCAGGGGCAAGCAAGTAATTTGCTGGGACTATTACAGAATAGGCTTAGGAAGGCCTGTCTACATACCAGGGGCAAGCAAGTAATTTGCTGGGGCTATTACAGAATAGGCTTGGGAAGGCCTGTCTACCTACCAGGGACAAGCAAGTAATTTGCTGGGACTATTACAGAATAGGCTTGGGAAAGCCTGTCTACCTACCAGGGGCAAGCAAGTAATTTGCTGGGACTATTACAGAATAGGTTTGGGAAGGCCTGTCTACCTACCAGGGGCAAGCAAGTAATGTGCAGGGGCTATGAGAGAAAAGGCTTGGGAAGAACTGTCTACCTACCTGGGGCAAGCAAGTAATTTGCTGGGGCTATTACAGAATAGGCTTGGGAAGGCCTGTCTACCTACCAGGGGCAAGAAAATAATTTGCTGGGGCTATTCGAGAATTGGCTTGGGCTATAAGAGAATTGGTTTGGGAAGGCCTGTCTACCTACCAGGGGCAAGCAAATAATTTGCTGGGACTATTACAGAATAGGCTTGGGAAAGCCTGTCTACCTACCAGGGGCAAGCAAGTAAAGTGCAGGGGCTATTAGAGAATTGGCTTGGGAAGGCCTGTCTACCTACCAGGGGCAAGCAAATAATATGCTGGGGCTATTCGAGAATTGGCTTGGGCTATAAGAGAATTCGTTTGAGAAGGCCTGTCTACCTACCAGGGATAAATAAGTCATGGGCTGAGGCGATGAAGAATAGGCTTGGGAAGGCCTATCTACCTACCAGGGGCAAGCAAGTGATTTGCTGGGACTATTACAGAATAGGCTTGGGAAGGCTTGTCTACCTACCAGGGGCAAGCAAGTAATTTGCTGGGGCTATTGCAGAATAGGCTTGGGAAAGCCTGTCTACCTACCTGGGGCAAGCAAGTAATGTGCTGGGGCTATTCGAGAATTGGCTTGGGCTATAAGACAATTGGTTTGGAAAGGCCTGTCTACCTACCAGGGACAAGCAAGTAATTTGCTGGGACTATTACAGAATAGGCTTGGGAAGGCCTGTCTACCTACCAGGGAGAAATAAGTCATGGGCTGAGGCGATGAGAGAATAGGCTTGGGAAGGCCTATCTACCTACCAGGGGCAAGCAAGTAATTTGCTGGGAGTATTACAGAATAGGCTTGGGAAAGCCTAACTACCAGGGGAAAGCAAGTAAAGTGCAGGGGCTATTAGAGAATTGGCTTAGGAAGGCCTGTCTACCTACCAGGGGCAAGCAAATAATATGCTGGAGCTATTCGAGAATTGGCTTGGGCTATAAGAGAATTGGTTTGGGAAGGCCTGTCTACCTACCAGGGGCAAGCAAGTAATTTGCTGGGACTATTACAGAATAGGCTTGGAAAGGCCTGTCTACCTACCAGGGATAAATAAGTCATGGGCTGAGGCGATGAGAGAATAGGCTTGGGAAGGCCTATCTACCTACCAGGGGCAAGCAAGTAATTTGCTGGGACTATTACAGAATAGGCTTGGGAAAGCCTGTCTACCTGTCAGGGGCAAGCAAGTAATGTGCAGGGGCTATTAGAGAATTGGCTTGGGAAGGCCTGTCTACCTACCAGGGGCAAGCAAATAATGTGCTGGGGCTATTCGAGAATTGTCTTGGGAAGGCCTGTCTACCTACCAGGGGCAAGCAAATAATTTGCTGGGGCTATTCGAGAATTGGCTTGGGCTATAAGAGAATTGGTTTGGGAAGGCCTGTCTACCTACCAGGGGCAAGCAAGTAATTTGCTGGGACTATTACATAATAGGCTTGGGAAGCCTTGTCTACCTACCAGGGGCAAGCAAGTAATTTGCTGGGGCTATTACAGAATAGGTTTGGGAAGGCCTGTCTAGCTACCAGGGACAAGCAAGTAATTTGCTGGGACTATTACAGAATAGGCTTGGGAAGGCCTGTCTACCTACCAGGGGCAAGCAAGTAATTTGCAGCGGCTATTACAGAAGAGGCTTGGGAAGGCCTGTCTACCTACCAGGGAGAAATAAGTCATGGGCTGAGGCGATGAGAGAATAGGCTTGGGAAGGCGTGTCTACCTACCAGGGGCAAGCAAGTAATTTGCAGCGGCTATTACAGAATAGGCTTGGGAAAACCTGTCTACCTACCAGGGGCAAGCAAGTAATGTGCAGGTGCTATTAGAGAATTGGCTTGGGAAGGCCTGTCTACCTACAAGCAAATAATGTGCTGGCGCTATTAGAGAATTGGCTTGGGATATAAGAGAATTGGTTCGGGAAGGCCAGTCGACCTACCAGGGAGAAGTAAGTCATGGGCTGAGGCAATGAAAGAATAGGCTTGGGAAGGGCAGTCTACCTACCAGGGGCAAGAAAATAATGTGCTGGGGCTATTCGAGAATTGGCTTGGGCTATAAGAGAATTGGTTTGGGAAGGCCTGTCTACCTACCAGGGGCAAGCAAATAATTTGCTGGGACTATTACAGAATAGGCTTGGGAAGGGCAGTCTACCTACCAGGGGCAAGCAAGTAAAGTGCAGGGGCTATTAGAGAATTGGCTTGGGAAGGCCTGTCTACCTACCAGGGGCAAGCAAATAATATGCTGGGGCTATTACAGAATAGGCTTGGGAAGGCCTGTCTACCTACCAGGGGCAAGCAAGTAATTTGCTGGGGCTATTACAGAATAGGCTTGGGAAGGCCTGTCTACCTACCAGGGACAAGCAAGTAATTTGCTGGGACTATTACAGAATAGGCTTGGGAAAGCCTGTCTACCTACCAGGGGCAAGCAAGTAATTTGCTGGGACTATTACAGAATAGGTTTGGGAAGGCCTGTCTACCTACCAGGGGCAAGCAAGTAATGTGCAGGGGCTATGAGAGAAAAAGCTTGGGAAGAACTGTCTACCTACCTGGGGCAAGCAAGTAATTTGCTGGGGCTATTACAGAATAGGCTTGGGAAGGCCTGTCTACCTACCAGGGGCAAGAAAATAATGTGCTGGGGCTATTCGAGAATTGGCTTGGGCTATAAGAGAATTGGTTTGGGAAGGCCTGTCTACCTACCAGGGGCAAGCAAATAATTTGCTGGGACTATTACAGAATAGGCTTGGGAAAGCCTGTCTACCTACCAGGGGCAAGCAAGTAAAGTGCAGGGGCTATTAGAGAATTGGCTTGGGAAGGCCTGTCTACCTACCAGGGGCAAGCAAATAATATGCTGGGGCTATTCGAGAATTGGCTTGGGCTATAAGAGAATTCGTTTGAGAAGGCCTGTCTACCTACCAGGGGCAAGCAAGTAATTTGCTGGGACTATTACAGAATAGGCTTAGGAAGGCCTGTCTACATACCAGGGGCAAGCAAGTAATTTGCTGGGGCTATTACAGAATAGGCTTGGGAAGGCCTGTCTACCTACCAGGGGCAAGCAAGTAATTTGCTGGGGCTATTACAGAATAGGCTTGGGAAGGCCTATCTACTTACCAGGGGCAAGCAAATAATATGCTGGAGCTATTCGAGAATTGGCTTGGGCTATAAGAGAATTGGTTTGGGAAGGCCTGTCTACCTACCAGGGGCAAGCAAGTAATTTGCTGGGACTATTACAGAATAGGCTTGGGAAGGCCTGTCTACCTACCAGGGATAAATAAGTCATGGGCTGAGGCGATGAAGAATAGGCTTGGGAAGGCCTGTCTACCTACCAGGGGCAAGCAAGTAATGTGCAGGGGCTATGAGAGAAAAGGCTTGGGAAGAACTGTCTACCTACCTGGGGCAAGCAAGTAATTTGCTGGGGCTATTGCAGAATAGGCTTGGGAAAGCCTGTCTACCTACCTGGGGCAAGCAAGTAATGTGCTGGGGCTATTCGAGAATTGGCTTGGGCTATAAGACAATTGGTTTGGAAAGGCCTGTCTACCTACCAGGGACAAGCAAGTAATTTGCTGGGACTATTACAGAATAGGCTTGGGAAGGCCTGTCTACCTACCAGGGAGAAATAAGTCATGGGCTGAGGCGATGAGAGAATAGGCTTGGGAAGGCCTATCTACCTACCAGGGGCAAGCAAGTAATGTGCAGGGGCTATGAGAGAAAAGGCTTGGGAAGAACTGTCTACCTACCTGGGGCAAGCAAGTAATTTGCTGGGGCTATTACAGAATAGGCTTGGGAAGGCCTGTCTACCTACCAGGGGCAAGAAAATAATGTGCTGGGGCTATTCGAGAATTGGCTTGGGCTATAAGAGAATTGGTTTGGGAAGGCCTGTCTACCTACCAGGGGCAAGCAAATAATTTGCTGGGACTATTACAGAATAGGCTTGGGAAAGCCTGTCTACCTACCAGGGGCAAGCAAGTAAAGTGCAGGGGCTATTAGAGAATTGGCTTGGGAAGGCCTGTCTACCTACCAGGGGCAAGCAAATAATATGCTGGGGCTATTCGAGAATTGGCTTGGGCTATAAGAGAATTCGTTTGAGAAGGCCTGTCTACCTACCAGGGGCAAGCAAGTAATTTGCTGGGACTATTACAGAATAGGCTTAGGAAGGCCTGTCTACATACCAGGGGCAAGCAAGTAATTTGCTGGGGCTATTACAGAATAGGCTTGGGAAGGCCTGTCTACCTACCAGGGGCAAGCAAGTAATTTGCTGGGGCTATTACAGAATAGGCTTGGGAAGGCCTATCTACCTACCAGGGGCAAGCAAATAATATGCTGGAGCTATTCGAGAATTGGCTTGGGCTATAAGAGAATTGGTTTGGGAAGGCCTGTCTACCTACCAGGGGCAAGCAAGTAATTTGCTGGGACTATTACAGAATAGGCTTGGGAAGGCCTGTCTACCTACCAGGGATAAATAAGTCATGGGCTGAGGCGATGAAGAATAGGCTTGGGAAGGCCTATCTACCTACCAGGGGCAAGCAAGTGATTTGCTGGGACTATTACAGAATAGGCTTGGGAAGGCTTGTCTACCTACCAGGGGCAAGCAAGTAATTTGCTGGGGCTATTGCAGAATAGGCTTGGGAAAGCCTGTCTACCTACCTGGGGCAAGCAAGTAATGTGCTGGGGCTATTCGAGAATTGGCTTGGGCTATAAGACAATTGGTTTGGAAAGGCCTGTCTACCTACCAGGGACAAGCAAGTAATTTGCTGGGACTATTACAGAATAGGCTTGGGAAGGCCTGTCTACCTACCAGGGAGAAATAAGTCATGGGCTGAGGCGATGAGAGAATAGGCTTGGGAAGGCCTATCTACCTACCAGGGGCAAGCAAGTAATTTGCTGGGAGTATTACAGAATAGGCTTGGGAAAGCCTAACTACCAGGGGAAAGCAAGTAAAGTGCAGGGGCTATTAGAGAATTGGCTTAGGAAGGCCTGTCTACCTACCAGGGGCAAGCAAATAATATGCTGGAGCTATTCGAGAATTGGCTTGGGCTATAAGAGAATTGGTTTGGGAAGGCCTGTCTACCTACCAGGGGCAAGCAAGTAATTTGCTGGGACTATTACAGAATAGGCTTGGAAAGGCCTGTCTACCTACCAGGGATAAATAAGTCATGGGCTGAGGCGATGAGAGAATAGGCTTGGGAAGGCCTATCTACCTACCAGGGGCAAGCAAGTAATTTGCTGGGACTATTACAGAATAGGCTTGGGAAAGCCTGTCTACCTGTCAGGGGCAAGCAAGTAATGTGCAGGGGCTATTAGAGAATTGGCTTGGGAAGGCCTGTCTACCTACCAGGGGCAAGCAAATAATGTGCTGGGGCTATTCGAGAATTGTCTTGGGAAGGCCTGTCTACCTACCAGGGGCAAGCAAATAATTTGCTGGGGCTATTCGAGAATTGGCTTGGGCTATAAGAGAATTGGTTTGGGAAGGCCTGTCTACCTACCAGGGGCAAGCAAGTAATTTGCTGGGACTATTACATAATAGGCTTGGGAAGCCTTGTCTACCTACCAGGGGCAAGCAAGTAATTTGCTGGGGCTATTACAGAATAGGTTTGGGAAGGCCTGTCTAGCTACCAGGGACAAGCAAGTAATTTGCTGGGACTATTACAGAATAGGCTTGGGAAGGCCTGTCTACCTACCAGGGGCAAGCAAGTAATTTGCAGCGGCTATTACAGAAGAGGCTTGGGAAGGCCTGTCTACCTACCAGGGAGAAATAATTCATGGGCTGAGGCGATGAGAGAATAGGCTTGGGAAGGCGTGTCTACCTACCAGGGGCAAGCAAGTAATTTGCAGCGGCTATTACAGAATAGGCTTGGGAAAACCTGTCTACCTACCAGGGGCAAGCAAGTAATGTGCAGGTGCTATTAGAGAATTGGCTTGGGAAGGCCTGTCTACCTACAAGCAAATAATGTGCTGGCGCTATTAGAGAATTGGCTTGGGATATAAGAGAATTGGTTCGGGAAGGCCAGTCGACCTACCAGGGAGAAGTAAGTCATGGGCTGAGGCAATGAAAGAATAGGCTTGGGAAGGGCAGTCTACCTACCAGGGGCAAGAAAATAATGTGCTGGGGCTATTCGAGAATTGGCTTGGGCTATAAGAGAATTGGTTTGGGAAGGCCTGTCTACCTACCAGGGGCAAGCAAATAATTTGCTGGGACTATTACAGAATAGGCTTGGGAAGGGCAGTCTACCTACCAGGGGCAAGCAAGTAAAGTGCAGGGGCTATTAGAGAATTGGCTTGGGAAGGCCTGTCTACCTACCAGGGGCAAGCAAATAATATGCTGGGGCTATTCGAGAATTGGCTTGGGCTATAAGAGAATTGGTTTGGGAAGGCCTGTCTACCTACCAGGGGCAAGCAAGTAATTTGCTGGGACTATTACAGAATAGGCTTAGGAAGGCCTGTCTACATACCAGGGGCAAGCAAGTAATTTGCTGGGGCTATTACAGAATAGGCTTGGGAAGGCCTGTCTACCTACCAGGGGCAAGCAAGTAATTTGCTGGGGCTATTACAGAATAGGCTTGGGAAGGCCTGTCTACCTACCAGGGGCAAGCAAGTAATTTGCTGGGGCTATTACAGAATAGGCTTGGGAAGGCCTGTCTACCTACCAGGGACAAGCAAGTAATTTGCTGGGACTATTACAGAATAGGCTTGGGAAAGCCTGTCTACCTACCAGGGGCAAGCAAGTAATTTGCTGGGACTATTACAGAATAGGTTTGGGAAGGCCTGTCTACCTACCAGGGGCAAGCAAGTAATGTGCAGGGGCTATGAGAGAAAAAGCTTGGGAAGAACTGTCTACCTACCTGGGGCAAGCAAGTAATTTGCTGGGGCTATTACAGAATAGGCTTGGGAAGGCCTGTCTACCTACCAGGGGCAAGAAAATAATGTGCTGGGGCTATTCGAGAATTGGCTTGGGCTATAAGAGAATTGGTTTGGGAAGGCCTGTCTACCTACCAGGGGCAAGCAAATAATTTGCTGGGACTATTACAGAATAGGCTTGGGAAAGCCTGTCTACCTACCAGGGGCAAGCAAGTAAAGTGCAGGGGCTATTAGAGAATTGGCTTGGGAAGGCCTGTCTACCTACCAGGGGCAAGCAAATAATATGCTGGGGCTATTCGAGAATTGGCTTGGGCTATAAGAGAATTCGTTTGAGAAGGCCTGTCTACCTACCAGGGGCAAGCAAGTAATTTGCTGGGACTATTACAGAATAGGCTTAGGAAGGCCTGTCTACATACCAGGGGCAAGCAAGTAATTTGCTGGGGCTATTACAGAATAGGCTTGGGAAGGCCTGTCTACCTACCAGGGGCAAGCAAGTAATTTGCTGGGGCTATTACAGAATAGGCTTGGGAAGGCCTATCTACTTACCAGGGGCAAGCAAATAATATGCTGGAGCTATTCGAGAATTGGCTTGGGCTATAAGAGAATTGGTTTGGGAAGGCCTGTCTACCTACCAGGGGCAAGCAAGTAATTTGCTGGGACTATTACAGAATAGGCTTGGGAAGGCCTGTCTACCTACCAGGGATAAATAAGTCATGGGCTGAGGCGATGAAGAATAGGCTTGGGAAGGCCTGTCTACCTACCAGGGGCAAGCAAGTAATGTGCAGGGGCTATGAGAGAAAAGGCTTGGGAAGAACTGTCTACCTACCTGGGGCAAGCAAGTAATTTGCTGGGGCTATTGCAGAATAGGCTTGGGAAAGCCTGTCTACCTACCTGGGGCAAGCAAGTAATGTGCTGGGGCTATTCGAGAATTGGCTTGGGCTATAAGACAATTGGTTTGGAAAGGCCTGTCTACCTACCAGGGACAAGCAAGTAATTTGCTGGGACTATTACAGAATAGGCTTGGGAAGGCCTGTCTACCTACCAGGGAGAAATAAGTCATGGGCTGAGGCGATGAGAGAATAGGCTTGGGAAGGCCTATCTACCTACCAGGGGCAAGCAAGTAATTTGCTGGGAGTATTACAGAATAGGCTTGGGAAAGCCTAACTACCAGGGGAAAGCAAGTAAAGTGCAGGGGCTATTAGAGAATTGGCTTAGGAAGGCCTGTCTACCTACCAGGGGCAAGCAAATAATATGCTGGAGCTATTCGAGAATTGGCTTGGGCTATAAGAGAATTGGTTTGGGAAGGCCTGTCTACCTACCAGGGGCAAGCAAGTAATTTGCTGGGACTATTACAGAATAGGCTTGGAAAGGCCTGTCTACCTACCAGGGATAAATAAGTCATGGGCTGAGGCGATGAGAGAATAGGCTTGGGAAGGCCTATCTACCTACCAGGGGCAAGCAAGTAATTTGCTGGGACTATTACAGAATAGGCTTGGGAAAGCCTGTCTACCTGTCAGGGGCAAGCAAGTAATGTGCAGGGGCTATTAGAGAATTGGCTTGGGAAGGCCTGTCTACCTACCAGGGGCAAGCAAATAATGTGCTGGGGCTATTCGAGAATTGTCTTGGGAAGGCCTGTCTACCTACCAGGGGCAAGCAAATAATTTGCTGGGGCTATTCGAGAATTGGCTTGGGCTATAAGAGAATTGGTTTGGGAAGGCCTGTCTACCTACCAGGGGCAAGCAAGTAATTTGCTGGGACTATTACATAATAGGCTTGGGAAGCCTTGTCTACCTACCAGGGGCAAGCAAGTAATTTGCTGGGGCTATTACAGAATAGGTTTGGGAAGGCCTGTCTAGCTACCAGGGACAAGCAAGTAATTTGCTGGGACTATTACAGAATAGGCTTGGGAAGGCCTGTCTACCTACCAGGGGCAAGCAAGTAATTTGCAGCGGCTATTACAGAAGAGGCTTGGGAAGGCCTGTCTACCTACCAGGGAGAAATAAGTCATGGGCTGAGGCGATGAGAGAATAGGCTTGGGAAGGCGTGTCTACCTACCAGGGGCAAGCAAGTAATTTGCAGCGGCTATTACAGAATAGGCTTGGGAAAACCTGTCTACCTACCAGGGGCAAGCAAGTAATGTGCAGGGGCTATTAGAGAATTGGCTTGGGAAGGCCTGTCTACCTACAAGCAAATAATGTGCTGGCGCTATTAGAGAATTGGCTTGGGATATAAGAGAATTGGTTCGGGAAGGCCAGTCGACCTACCAGGGAGAAGTAAGTCATGGGCTGAGGCAATGAAAGAATAGGCTTGGGAAGGCCTATCTACCTACCAGGGGCAAGCAAGTGATTTGCTGGGACTATTACAGAATAGGCTTGGGAAGGCTTGTCTACCTACCAGGGGCAAGCAAGTAATTTGCTGGGGCTATTGCAGAATAGGCTTGGGAAAGCCTGTCTACCTACCTGGGGCAAGCAAGTAATGTGCTGGGGCTATTCGAGAATTGGCTTGGGCTATAAGACAATTGGTTTGGAAAGGCCTGTCTACCTACCAGGGACAAGCAAGTAATTTGCTGGGACTATTACAGAATAGGCTTGGGAAGGCCGTCTACCTACCAGGGAGAAATAAGTCATGGGCTGAGGCGATGAGAGAATAGGCTTGGGAAGGCCTATCTACCTACCAGGGGCAAGCAAGTAATTTGCTGGGAGTATTACAGAATAGGCTTGGGAAAGCCTAACTACCAGGGGAAAGCAAGTAAAGTGCAGGGGCTATTAGAGAATTGGCTTAGGAAGGCCTGTCTACCTACCAGGGGCAAGCAAATAATATGCTGGAGCTATTCGAGAATTGGCTTGGGCTATAAGAGAATTGGTTTGGGAAGGCCTGTCTACCTACCAGGGGCAAGCAAGTAATTTGCTGGGACTATTACAGAATAGGCTTGGAAAGGCCTGTCTACCTACCAGGGATAAATAAGTCATGGGCTGAGGCGATGAGAGAATAGGCTTGGGAAGGCCTATCTACCTACCAGGGGCAAGCAAGTAATTTGCTGGGACTATTACAGAATAGGCTTGGGAAAGCCTGTCTACCTGTCAGGGGCAAGCAAGTAATGTGCAGGGGCTATTAGAGAATTGGCTTGGGAAGGCCTGTCTACCTACCAGGGGCAAGCAAATAATGTGCTGGGGCTATTCGAGAATTGTCTTGGGAAGGCCTGTCTACCTACCAGGGGCAAGCAAATAATTTGCTGGGGCTATTCGAGAATTGGCTTGGGCTATAAGAGAATTGGTTTGGGAAGGCCTGTCTACCTACCAGGGGCAAGCAAGTAATTTGCTGGGACTATTACATAATAGGCTTGGGAAGCCTTGTCTACCTACCAGGGGCAAGCAAGTAATTTGCTGGGGCTATTACAGAATAGGTTGGGGAAGGCCTGTCTAGCTACCAGGGACAAGCAAGTAATTTGCTGGGACTATTACAGAATAGGCTTGGGAAGGCCTGTCTACCTACCAGGGGCAAGCAAGTAATTTGCAGCGGCTATTACAGAAGAGGCTTGGGAAGGCCTGTCTACCTACCAGGGAGAAATAAGTCATGGGCTGAGGCGATGAGAGAATAGGCTTGGGAAGGCGTGTCTACCTACCAGGGGCAAGCAAGTAATTTGCAGCGGCTATTACAGAATAGGCTTGGGAAAACCTGTCTACCTACCAGGGGCAAGCAAGTAATGTGCAGGGGCTATTAGAGAATTGGCTTGGGAAGGCCTGTCTACCTACAAGCAAATAATGTGCTGGCGCTATTAGAGAATTGGCTTGGGATATAAGAGAATTGGTTCGGGAAGGCCAGTCGACCTACCAGGGAGAAGTAAGTCATGGGCTGAGGCAATGAAAGAATAGGCTTGGGAAGGGCAGTCTACCTACCAGGGGCAAGCAAGTAATTTGCTGGGGCGATGAGAGAAAAGGCTTGGGAAGGCCTGTCTACCTACCAGGGGCAAGAAAATAATGTGCTGGGGCTATTCGAGAATTGGCTTGGGCTATAAGAGAATTGGTTTGGGAAGGCCTGTCTACCTACCAGGGGCAAGCAAATAATTTGCTGGGACTATTACAGAATAGGCTTGGGAAAGCCTGTCTACCTACCAGGGGCAAGCAAGTAAAGTGCAGGGGCTATTAGAGAATTGGCTTGGGAAGGCCTGTCTACCTACCAGGGGCAAGCAAATAATATGCTGGGGCTATTCGAGAATTGGCTTGGGAAGGCCTGTCTACCTACCAGGGGCAAGCAAGTAATTTGCTGGGACTATTACAGAATAGGCTTAGGAAGGCCTGTCTACATACCAGGGGCAAGCAAGTAATTTGCTGGGGCTATTACAGAATAGGCTTGGGAAGGCCTGTCTACCTACCAGGGACAAGCAAGTAATTTGCTGGGACTATTACAGAATAGGCTTGGGAAAGCCTGTCTACCTACCAGGGGCAAGCAAGTAATTTGCTGGGACTATTACAGAATAGGTTTGGGAAGGCCTGTCTACCTACCAGGGGCAAGCAAGTAATGTGCAGGGGCTATGAGAGAAAAGGCTTGGGAAGAACTGTCTACCTACCTGGGGCAAGCAAGTAATTTGCTGGGGCTATTGCAGAATAGGCTTGGGAAAGCCTGTCTACCTACCTGGGGCAAGCAAGTAATGTGCTGGGGCTATTCGAGAATTGGCTTGGGCTATAAGACAATTGGTTTGGAAAGGCCTGTCTACCTACCAGGGACAAGCAAGTAATTTGCTGGGACTATTACAGAATAGGCTTGGGAAGGCCTGTCTACCTACCAGGGAGAAATAAGTCATGGGCTGAGGCGATGAGAGAATAGGCTTGGGAAGGCCTATCTACCTACCAGGGGCAAGCAAGTAATTTGCTGGGAGTATTACAGAATAGGCTTGGGAAAGCCTAACTACCAGGGGAAAGCAAGTAAAGTGCAGGGGCTATTAGAGAATTGGCTTAGGAAGGCCTGTCTACCTACCAGGGGCAAGCAAATAATATGCTGGAGCTATTCGAGAATTGGCTTGGGCTATAAGAGAATTGGTTTGGGAAGGCCTGTCTACCTACCAGGGGCAAGCAAGTAATTTGCTGGGACTATTACAGAATAGGCTTGGAAAGGCCTGTCTACCTACCAGGGATAAATAAGTCATGGGCTGAGGCGATGAGAGAATAGGCTTGGGAAGGCCTATCTACCTACCAGGGGCAAGCAAGTAATTTGCTGGGACTATTACAGAATAGGCTTGGGAAAGCCTGTCTACCTGTCAGGGGCAAGCAAGTAATGTGCAGGGGCTATTAGAGAATTGGCTTGGGAAGGCCTGTCTACCTACCAGGGGCAAGCAAATAATGTGCTGGGGCTATTCGAGAATTGTCTTGGGAAGGCCTGTCTACCTACCAGGGGCAAGCAAATAATTTGCTGGGGCTATTCGAGAATTGGCTTGGGCTATAAGAGAATTGGTTTGGGAAGGCCTGTCTACCTACCAGGGGCAAGCAAGTAATTTGCTGGGACTATTACATAATAGGCTTGGGAAGCCTTGTCTACCTACCAGGGGCAAGCAAGTAATTTGCTGGGGCTATTACAGAATAGGTTTGGGAAGGCCTGTCTAGCTACCAGGGACAAGCAAGTAATTTGCTGGGACTATTACAGAATAGGCTTGGGAAGGCCTGTCTACCTACCAGGGGCAAGCAAGTAATTTGCAGCGGCTATTACAGAAGAGGCTTGGGAAGGCCTGTCTACCTACCAGGGAGAAATAAGTCATGGGCTGAGGCGATGAGAGAATAGGCTTGGGAAGGCGTGTCTACCTACCAGGGGCAAGCAAGTAATTTGCAGCGGCTATTACAGAATAGGCTTGGGAAAACCTGTCTACCTACCAGGGGCAAGCAAGTAATGTGCAGGGGCTATTAGAGAATTGGCTTGGGAAGGCCTGTCTACCTACAAGCAAATAATGTGCTGGCGCTATTAGAGAATTGGCTTGGGATATAAGAGAATTGGTTCGGGAAGGCCAGTCGACCTACCAGGGAGAAGTAAGTCATGGGCTGAGGCAATGAAAGAATAGGCTTGGGAAGGGCAGTCTACCTACCAGGGGCAAGAAAATAATGTGCTGGGGCTATTCGAGAATTGGCTTGGGCTATAAGAGAATTGGTTTGGGAAGGCCTGTCTACCTACCAGGGGCAAGCAAATAATTTGCTGGGACTATTACAGAATAGGCTTGGGAAGGGCAGTCTACCTACCAGGGGCAAGCAAGTAAAGTGCAGGGGCTATTAGAGAATTGGCTTGGGAAGGCCTGTCTACCTACCAGGGGCAAGCAAATAATATGCTGGGGCTATTCGAGAATTGGCTTGGGCTATAAGAGAATTGGTTTGGGAAGGCCTGTCTACCTACCAGGGGCAAGCAAGTAATTTGCTGGGACTATTACAGAATAGGCTTAGGAAGGCCTGTCTACATACCAGGGGCAAGCAAGTAATTTGCTGGGGCTATTACAGAATAGGCTTGGGAAGGCCTGTCTACCTACCAGGGGCAAGCAAGTAATTTGCTGGGGCTATTACAGAATAGGCTTGGGAAGGCCTGTCTACCTACCAGGGGCAAGCAAGTAATTTGCTGGGACTATTACAGAATAGGCTTAGGAAGGCCTGTCTACATACCAGGGGCAAGCAAGTAATTTGCTGGGGCTATTACAGAATAGGCTTGGGAAGGCCTGTCTACCTACCAGGGACAAGCAAGTAATTTGCTGGGACTATTACAGAATAGGCTTGGGAAAGCCTGTCTACCTACCAGGGGCAAGCAAGTAATTTGCTGGGACTATTACAGAATAGGTTTGGGAAGGCCTGTCTACCTACCAGGGGCAAGCAAGTAATGTGCAGGGGCTATGAGAGAAAAAGCTTGGGAAGAACTGTCTACCTACCTGGGGCAAGCAAGTAATTTGCTGGGGCTATTACAGAATAGGCTTGGGAAGGCCTGTCTACCTACCAGGGGCAAGAAAATAATGTGCTGGGGCTATTCGAGAATTGGCTTGGGCTATAAGAGAATTGGTTTGGGAAGGCCTGTCTACCTACCAGGGGCAAGCAAATAATTTGCTGGGACTATTACAGAATAGGCTTGGGAAAGCCTGTCTACCTACCAGGGGCAAGCAAGTAAAGTGCAGGGGCTATTAGAGAATTGGCTTGGGAAGGCCTGTCTACCTACCAGGGGCAAGCAAATAATATGCTGGGGCTATTCGAGAATTGGCTTGGGCTATAAGAGAATTCGTTTGAGAAGGCCTGTCTACCTACCAGGGGCAAGCAAGTAATTTGCTGGGACTATTACAGAATAGGCTTAGGAAGGCCTGTCTACATACCAGGGGCAAGCAAGTAATTTGCTGGGGCTATTACAGAATAGGCTTGGGAAGGCCTGTCTACCTACCAGGGGCAAGCAAGTAATTTGCTGGGGCTATTACAGAATAGGCTTGGGAAGGCCTATCTACTTACCAGGGGCAAGCAAATAATATGCTGGAGCTATTCGAGAATTGGCTTGGGCTATAAGAGAATTGGTTTGGGAAGGCCTGTCTACCTACCAGGGGCAAGCAAGTAATTTGCTGGGACTATTACAGAATAGGCTTGGGAAGGCCTGTCTACCTACCAGGGATAAATAAGTCATGGGCTGAGGCGATGAAGAATAGGCTTGGGAAGGCCTATCTACCTACCAGGGGCAAGCAAGTGATTTGCTGGGACTATTACAGAATAGGCTTGGGAAGGCTTGTCTACCTACCAGGGGCAAGCAAGTAATTTGCTGGGGCTATTGCAGAATAGGCTTGGGAAAGCCTGTCTACCTACCTGGGGCAAGCAAGTAATGTGCTGGGGCTATTCGAGAATTGGCTTGGGCTATAAGACAATTGGTTTGGAAAGGCCTGTCTACCTACCAGGGACAAGCAAGTAATTTGCTGGGACTATTACAGAATAGGCTTGGGAAGGCCTGTCTACCTACCAGGGAGAAATAAGTCATGGGCTGAGGCGATGAGAGAATAGGCTTGGGAAGGCCTATCTACCTACCAGGGGCAAGCAAGTAATTTGCTGGGAGTATTACAGAATAGGCTTGGGAAAGCCTAACTACCAGGGGAAAGCAAGTAAAGTGCAGGGGCTATTAGAGAATTGGCTTAGGAAGGCCTGTCTACCTACCAGGGGCAAGCAAATAATATGCTGGAGCTATTCGAGAATTGGCTTGGGCTATAAGAGAATTGGTTTGGGAAGGCCTGTCTACCTACCAGGGGCAAGCAAGTAATTTGCTGGGACTATTACAGAATAGGCTTGGAAAGGCCTGTCTACCTACCAGGGATAAATAAGTCATGGGCTGAGGCGATGAGAGAATAGGCTTGGGAAGGCCTATCTACCTACCAGGGGCAAGCAAGTAATTTGCTGGGACTATTACAGAATAGGCTTGGGAAAGCCTGTCTACCTGTCAGGGGCAAGCAAGTAATGTGCAGGGGCTATTAGAGAATTGGCTTGGGAAGGCCTGTCTACCTACCAGGGGCAAGCAAATAATGTGCTGGGGCTATTCGAGAATTGTCTTGGGAAGGCCTGTCTACCTACCAGGGGCAAGCAAATAATTTGCTGGGGCTATTCGAGAATTGGCTTGGGCTATAAGAGAATTGGTTTGGGAAGGCCTGTCTACCTACCAGGGGCAAGCAAGTAATTTGCTGGGACTATTACATAATAGGCTTGGGAAGCCTTGTCTACCTACCAGGGGCAAGCAAGTAATTTGCTGGGGCTATTACAGAATAGGTTGGGGAAGGCCTGTCTAGCTACCAGGGACAAGCAAGTAATTTGCTGGGACTATTACAGAATAGGCTTGGGAAGGCCTGTCTACCTACCAGGGGCAAGCAAGTAATTTGCAGCGGCTATTACAGAAGAGGCTTGGGAAGGCCTGTCTACCTACCAGGGAGAAATAAGTCATGGGCTGAGGCGATGAGAGAATAGGCTTGGGAAGGCGTGTCTACCTACCAGGGGCAAGCAAGTAATTTGCAGCGGCTATTACAGAATAGGCTTGGGAAAACCTGTCTACCTACCAGGGGCAAGCAAGTAATGTGCAGGGGCTATTAGAGAATTGGCTTGGGAAGGCCTGTCTACCTACAAGCAAATAATGTGCTGGCGCTATTAGAGAATTGGCTTGGGATATAAGAGAATTGGTTCGGGAAGGCCAGTCGACCTACCAGGGAGAAGTAAGTCATGGGCTGAGGCAATGAAAGAATAGGCTTGGGAAGGGCAGTCTACCTACCAGGGGCAAGCAAGTAATTTGCTGGGGCGATGAGAGAAAAGGCTTGGGAAGGCCTGTCTACCTACCAGGGGCAAGAAAATAATGTGCTGGGGCTATTCGAGAATTGGCTTGGGCTATAAGAGAATTGGTTTGGGAAGGCCTGTCTACCTACCAGGGGCAAGCAAATAATTTGCTGGGACTATTACAGAATAGGCTTGGGAAAGCCTGTCTACCTACCAGGGGCAAGCAAGTAAAGTGCAGGGGCTATTAGAGAATTGGCTTGGGAAGGCCTGTCTACCTACCAGGGGCAAGCAAATAATATGCTGGGGCTATTCGAGAATTGGCTTGGGAAGGCCTGTCTACCTACCAGGGGCAAGCAAGTAATTTGCTGGGACTATTACAGAATAGGCTTAGGAAGGCCTGTCTACATACCAGGGGCAAGCAAGTAATTTGCTGGGGCTATTACAGAATAGGCTTGGGAAGGCCTGTCTACCTACCAGGGACAAGCAAGTAATTTGCTGGGACTATTACAGAATAGGCTTGGGAAAGCCTGTCTACCTACCAGGGGCAAGCAAGTAATTTGCTGGGACTATTACAGAATAGGTTTGGGAAGGCCTGTCTACCTACCAGGGGCAAGCAAGTAATGTGCAGGGGCTATGAGAGAAAAGGCTTGGGAAGAACTGTCTACCTACCTGGGGCAAGCAAGTAATTTGCTGGGGCTATTACAGAATAGGCTTGGGAAGGCCTGTCTACCTACCAGGGGCAAGAAAATAATTTGCTGGGGCTATTCGAGAATTGGCTTGGGCTATAAGAGAATTGGTTTGGGAAGGCCTGTCTACCTACCAGGGGCAAGCAAATAATTTGCTGGGACTATTACAGAATAGGCTTGGGAAAGCCTGTCTACCTACCAGGGGCAAGCAAGTAAAGTGCAGGGGCTATTAGAGAATTGGCTTGGGAAGGCCTGTCTACCTACCAGGGGCAAGCAAATAATATGCTGGGGCTATTCGAGAATTGGCTTGGGCTATAAGAGAATTCGTTTGAGAAGGCCTGTCTACCTACCAGGGGCAAGCAAGCAATTTGCTGGGACTATTACAGAATAGGCTTAGGAAGGCCTGTCTACATACCAGGGGCAAGCAAGTAATTTGCTGGGGCTATTACAGAATAGGCTTGGGAAGGCCTGTCTACCTACCAGGGGCAAGCAAGTAATTTGCTGGGGCTATTACAGAATAGGCTTGGGAAGGCCTATCTACCTACCAGGGGCAAGCAAATAATATGCTGGAGCTATTCGAGAATTGGCTTGGGCTATAAGAGAATTGGTTTGGGAAGGCCTGTCTACCTACCAGGGGCAAGCAAGTAATTTGCTGGGACTATTACAGAATAGGCTTGGGAAGGCCTGTCTACCTACCAGGGATAAATAAGTCATGGGCTGAGGCGATGAAGAATAGGCTTGGGAAGGCCTATCTACCTACCAGGGGCAAGCAAGTGATTTGCTGGGACTATTACAGAATAGGCTTGGGAAGGCTTGTCTACCTACCAGGGGCAAGCAAGTAATTTGCTGGGGCTATTGCAGAATAGGCTTGGGAAAGCCTGTCTACCTACCTGGGGCAAGCAAGTAATGTGCTGGGGCTATTCGAGAATTGGCTTGGGCTATAAGACAATTGGTTTGGAAAGGCCTGTCTACCTACCAGGGACAAGCAAGTAATTTGCTGGGACTATTACAGAATAGGCTTGGGAAGGCCTGTCTACCTACCAGGGAGAAATAAGTCATGGGCTGAGGCGATGAGAGAATAGGCTTGGGAAGGCCTATCTACCTACCAGGGGCAAGCAAGTAATTTGCTGGGAGTATTACAGAATAGGCTTGGGAAAGCCTAACTACCAGGGGAAAGCAAGTAAAGTGCAGGGGCTATTAGAGAATTGGCTTAGGAAGGCCTGTCTACCTACCAGGGGCAAGCAAATAATATGCTGGAGCTATTCGAGAATTGGCTTGGGCTATAAGAGAATTGGTTTGGGAAGGCCTGTCTACCTACCAGGGGCAAGCAAGTAATTTGCTGGGACTATTACAGAATAGGCTTGGAAAGGCCTGTCTACCTACCAGGGATAAATAAGTCATGGGCTGAGGCGATGAGAGAATAGGCTTGGGAAGGCCTATCTACCTACCAGGGGCAAGCAAGTAATTTGCTGGGACTATTACAGAATAGGCTTGGGAAAGCCTGTCTACCTGTCAGGGGCAAGCAAGTAATGTGCAGGGGCTATTAGAGAATTGGCTTGGGAAGGCCTGTCTACCTACCAGGGGCAAGCAAATAATGTGCTGGGGCTATTCGAGAATTGTCTTGGGAAGGCCTGTCTACCTACCAGGGGCAAGCAAATAATTTGCTGGGGCTATTCGAGAATTGGCTTGGGCTATAAGAGAATTGGTTTGGGAAGGCCTGTCTACCTACCAGGGGCAAGCAAGTAATTTGCTGGGACTATTACATAATAGGCTTGGGAAGCCTTGTCTACCTACCAGGGGCAAGCAAGTAATTTGCTGGGGCTATTACAGAATAGGTTTGGGAAGGCCTGTCTAGCTACCAGGGACAAGCAAGTAATTTGCTGGGACTATTACAGAATAGGCTTGGGAAGGCCTGTCTACCTACCAGGGGCAAGCAAGTAATTTGCAGCGGCTATTACAGAAGAGGCTTGGGAAGGCCTGTCTACCTACCAGGGAGAAATAAGTCATGGGCTGAGGCGATGAGAGAATAGGCTTGGGAAGGCGTGTCTACCTACCAGGGGCAAGCAAGTAATTTGCAGCGGCTATTACAGAATAGGCTTGGGAAAACCTGTCTACCTACCAGGGGCAAGCAAGTAATGTGCAGGGGCTATTAGAGAATTGGCTTGGGAAGGCCTGTCTACCTACAAGCAAATAATGTGCTGGCGCTATTAGAGAATTGGCTTGGGATATAAGAGAATTGGTTCGGGAAGGCCAGTCGACCTACCAGGGAGAAGTAAGTCATGGGCTGAGGCAATGAAAGAATAGGCTTGGGAAGGGCAGTCTACCTACCAGGGGTAAGAAAATAATGTGCTGGGGCTATTCGAGAATTGGCTTGGGCTATAAGAGAATTGGTTTGGGAAGGCCTGTCTACCTACCAGGGGCAAGCATATAATTTGCTGGGACTATTACAGAATAGGCTTGGGAAAGCCTGTCTACCTACCAGGGGCAAGCAAGTAAAGTGCAGGGGCTATTAGAGAATTGGCTTGGGAAGGCCTGTCTACCTACCAGGGGCAAGCAAATAATATGCTGGGGCTATTCGAGAATTGGCTTGGGCTATAAGAGAATTGGTTTGGGAAGGCCTGTCTACCTACCAGGGGCAAGCAAGTAATTTGCTGGGACTATTACAGAATAGGCTTAGGAAGGCCTGTCTACATACCAGGGGCAAGCAAGTAATTTGCTGGGGCTATTACAGAATAGGCTTGGGAAGGCCTGTCTACCTACCAGGGGCAAGCAAGTAATTTGCTGGGGCTATTACAGAATAGGCTTGGGAAGGCCTGTCTACCTACCAGGGGCAAGCAAGTAATTTGCTGGGACTATTACAGAATAGGCTTAGGAAGGCCTGTCTACATACCAGGGGCAAGCAAGTAATTTGCTGGGGCTATTACAGAATAGGCTTGGGAAGGCCTGTCTACCTACCAGGGACAAGCAAGTAATTTGCTGGGACTATTACAGAATAGGCTTGGGAAAGCCTGTCTACCTACCAGGGGCAAGCAAGTAATTTGCTGGGACTATTACAGAATAGGTTTGGGAAGGCCTGTCTACCTACCAGGGGCAAGCAAGTAATGTGCAGGGGCTATGAGAGAAAAGGCTTGGGAAAACCTGTCTACCTACCTGGGGCAAGCAAGTAATTTGCTGGGGCTATTACAGAATATGCTTGGGAAGGCCTGTCTACCTACCAGGGGCAAGCAAGTAATGTGCAGGGGCTATGAGAGAAAAGGCTTGGGAAAACCTGTCTACCTACCTGGGGCAAGCAAGTAATTTGCTGGGGCTATTACAGTATAGGCTTGGGAAGGCCTGTCTGCCTACCAAGGGCAAGCAAGTAATTTTCTGGGGCTATTACAGAATAGGCTTGGGAAGGCCTGTCTACCTACCAGGGGCAAGCAAGGAATTTGCTGGGGCTATTACAGAATAGGCTTGGGGAGGCCTGTCTAGCTACCAGGGAGAAATAAGTCATGGGCTAAGGCGATGAGAGAATAGGCTTGGGAAGGCGTGTCTACCTACCAGGGGCAAGCAAGTAATTTGCAGCGGCTATTACAGAATAGGCTTGGGAAGGCCTGTCTACCTACCAGGGGCAAGCAAGTAATTTGCTGGGACTATTACAGAATAGGCTTGGGAAGCCCTGTCTACCATACTTGGGCAAGCAAGTAATTTGCTGGGGCTATTACAGAATAGGCTTGGGAAAGCCTGTCTACATACCAGGGGCAAGCAAGTAATTTGCTGGGACTATTACAGAATAGGTTTGGGAAGACCTGTCTACCTACCAGGGGCAAGCAAGTAATTTGCTGGGGCGATGAGAGAAAAGGCTTGGGCTATAAGAGAATTGGTTTGGGAAGGCCTGTCTACCTACCAGGGGCAAGCAAGTAATTTGCTGGGACTATTACAGAATAGGCTTGGGAAGGCCTGTCTACCTACCAGGGGCAAGCAAGTAATTTGCTGGGGCTATTACAGAATAGGTTTGGGAAGGCCTGTCAACCTACCAGGGGCAAGAAAATAATGAGCTGGGGCTATTCGAGAATTGGCTTGGGCTATAAGAGAATTGGTTTGGGAAGGCCTGTCTACCTACCAGGGGCAAGCAAGTAATTTGCTGGGACTATTACAGAATAGGCTTGGGAAAGCCTGTCTACCTACCAGGGGCAAGCAAGTAAAGTGCAGGGGCTATTAGAGAGTTGGCTTGGGAAGGCCTGTCTAATTACCTGGGGCAAGCAAATAATGTGCTGGGGCTATTAGAGAATTGGCTTGGGCTATAAGAGAATTGGTTTGGGAAGGCCTGTCTACCTACCAGGGGCAAGCAAGTAATTTGCTGGGACTATTACAGAATAGGCTTGGGAAGGCCTGTCTACCTACCAGTGGCAAGCAAGTAATTTGCTGGGGCTATTACAGAAAAGGCTTGGGAAGGCCTGTCTACCTACCAGGGGTAAGCAAGTAATTTGCTGGGACTATTACAGAATAGGCTTAGGAAGGCCTGTCTACACACCAGGGGTAAGCAAATAATTTGCTGGGGCTATTACAGAATAGGCTTGGGAAAGCCTGTCTACCTACCTGGGGCAAGCAAGTAAAGTGCAGGGGCTATTAGAGAATTGGCTTGGGAAGGCCTGTCTACCTACCAGGGCCAAGCAAATAATATGCTGGAGCTATTAGAGAATTGGCTTGGGATATAAGAGAATTGGCTCGGGAAGGCCAGTCGACCTACCAGGGAGAAGTAAGTCATGGGCTGAGGCAATGAAAGAATAGGCTTGGGAAGGGCAGTCTACCTACCAGGGGCAAGCAAGTAATTTGCTGGGGCGATGAGAGAAAAGGCTTGGGAAGGCCTGTCTACCTACCAGGGGCAAGAAAATAATGTGCTGGGGCTATTCGAGAATTGGCTTGGGCTATAAGAGAATTGGTTTGGGAAGGCCTGTCTACCTACCAGGGGCAAGCAAATAATTTGCTGGGACTATTACAGAATAGGCTTGGGAAAGCCTGTCTACCTACCAGGGGCAAGCAAGTAAAGTGCAGGGGCTATTAGAGAATTGGCTTGGGAAGGCCTGTCTACCTACCAGGGGCAAGCAAATAATATGCTGGGGCTATTCGAGAATTGGCTTGGGCTATAAGAGAATTGGTTTGGGAAGGCCTGTCTACCTACCAGGGGCAAGCAAGTAATTTGCTGGGACTATTACAGAATAGGCTTAGGAAGGCCTGTCTACATACCAGGGGCAAGCAAGTAATTTGCTGGGGCTATTACAGAATAGGCTTGGGAAGGCCTGTCTACCTACCAGGGGCAAGCAAGTAATTTGCTGGGGCTATTACAGAATAGGCTTGGGAAGGCCTGTCTACCTACCAGGGGCAAGCAAGTAATTTGCTGGGACTATTACAGAATAGGCTTGGGAAAGCCTGTCTACCTACCAGGGGCAAGCAAGTAATTTGCTGGGACTATTACAGAATAGGTTTGGGAAGGCCTGTCTACCTACCAGGGGCAAGCAAGTAATGTGCAGGGGCTATGAGAGAAAAGGCTTGGGAAAACCTGTCTACCTACCTGGGGCAAGCAAGTAATTTGCTGGGGCTATTACAGAATAGGCTTGGGAAGGCCTGTCTACCTACCAGGGGCAAGCAAGTAATGTTCTTGGACTATTCGAGAATTGGCTTGGGCTATAGGAGAATTGGTTTGGGAAGGCCTGTCTACCTACCAGGGGCAAGCAAGGAATTTGCTGGGGCTATTACAGAATAGGCTTGGGGAGGCCTGTCTAGCTACCAGGGAGAAATAAGTCATGGGCTAAGGCGATGAGAGAATAGGCTTGGGAAGGCGTGTCTACCTACCAGGGGCAAGCAAGTAATTTGCAGCGGCTATTACAGAATAGGCTTGGGAAGGCCTGTCTACCTACCAGGGGCAAGCAAGTAATTTGCTGGGACTATTACAGAATAGGCTTGGGAAGCCCTGTCTACCATACTTGGGCAAGCAAGTAATTTGCTGGGGCTATTACAGAATAGGCTTGGGAAAGCCTGTCTACATACCAGGGGCAAGCAAGTAATTTGCTGGGACTATTACAGAATAGGTTTGGGAAGACCTGTCTACCTACCAGGGGCAAGCAAGTAATTTGCTGGGGCGATGAGAGAAAAGGCTTGGGCTATAAGAGAATTGGTTTGGGAAGGCCTGTCTACCTACCAGGGGCAAGAAAATAATGAGCTGGGGCTATTCGAGAATTGGCTTGGGCTATAAGAGAATTGGTTTGGGAAGGCCTGTCTACCTACCAGGGGCAAGCAAGTAATTTGCTGGGACTATTACAGAATAGGCTTGGGAAAGCCTGTCTACCTACCAGGGGCAAGCAAGTAAAGTGCAGGGGCTATTAGAGAATTGGCTTGGGAAGGCCTGTCTACCTACCAGGGGCAAGCAAATAATATGCTGGGGCTATTCGAGAATTGGCTTGGGCTATAAGAGAATTGGTTTGGGAAGGCCTGTCTACCTACCAGGGGCAAGCAAGTAATTTGCTGGGACTATTAC
The DNA here is from genome assembly GCF_030265065.1 of Corythoichthys intestinalis. Lineage (NCBI taxonomy): Eukaryota > Metazoa > Chordata > Actinopteri > Syngnathiformes > Syngnathidae > Corythoichthys > Corythoichthys intestinalis. The sequence goes on from NC_080408.1 coordinate 56,004,775, forward strand.
AGAATAGGCTTAGGAAGGCCTGTCTACATACCAGGGGCAAGCAAGTAATTTGCTGGGGCTATTACAGAATAGGCTTGGGAAGGCCTGTCTACCTACCAGGGGCAAGCAAGTAATTTGCTGGGGCTATTACAGAATAGGCTTGGGAAGGCCTGTCTACCTACCAGGGGCAAGCAAGTAATTTGCTGGGACTATTACAGAATAGGCTTAGGAAGGCCTGTCTACATACCAGGGGCAAGCAAGTAATTTGCTGGGGCTATTACAGAATAGGCTTGGGAATGCCTGTCTACCTACCAGGGACAAGCAAGTAATTTGCTGGGACTATTACAGAATAGGCTTGGGAAAGCCTGTCTACCTACCAGGGGCAAGCAAGTAATTTGCTGGGACTATTACAGAATAGGTTTGGGAAGGCCTGTCTACCTACCAGGGGCAAGCAAGTAATGTGCAGGGGCTATGAGAGAAAAGGCTTGGGAAAACCTGTCTACCTACCTGGGGCAAGCAAGTAATTTGCTGGGGCTATTACAGAATAGGCTTGGGAAGGCCTGTCTACCTACCAGGGGCAAGCAAGTAATGTTCTTGGACTATTCGAGAATTGGCTTGGGCTATAGGAGAATTGGTTTGGGAAGGCCTGTCTACCTACCAGGGGCAAGCAAGGAATTTGCTGGGGCTATTACAGAATAGGCTTGGGGAGGCCTGTCTAGCTACCAGGGAGAAATAAGTCATGGGCTAAGGCGATGAGAGAATAGGCTTGGGAAGGCGTGTCTACCTACCAGGGGCAAGCAAGTAATTTGCAGCGGCTATTACAGAATAGGCTTGGGAAGGCCTGTCTACCTACCAGGGGCAAGCAAGTAATTTGCTGGGACTATTACAGAATAGGCTTGGGAAGCCCTGTCTACCATACTTGGGCAAGCAAGTAATTTGCTGGGGCTATTACAGAATAGGCTTGGGAAAGCCTGTCTACATACCAGGGGCAAGCAAGTAATTTGCTGGGACTATTACAGAATAGGTTTGGGAAGACCTGTCTACCTACCAGGGGCAAGCAAGTAATTTGCTGGGGCGATGAGAGAAAAGGCTTGGGCTATAAGAGAATTGGTTTGGGAAGGCCTGTCTACCTACCAGGGGCAAGAAAATAATGAGCTGGGGCTATTCGAGAATTGGCTTGGGCTATAAGAGAATTGGTTTGGGAAGGCCTGTCTACCTACCAGGGGCAAGCAAGTAATTTGCTGGGACTATTACAGAATAGGCTTGGGAAAGCCTGTCTACCTACCAGGGGCAAGCAAGTAAAGTGCAGGGGCTATTAGAGAGTTGGCTTGGGAAGGCCTGTCTACCTACCAGGGGCAAGCAAATAATGTGCTGGGGCTATTCGAGAATTGGCTTGGGCTATAAGAGAATTGGTTTGGGAAGGCCTGTCTACCTACCAGGGGCAAGCAAGTAATTTGCTGGGACTATTACAGAATAGGCTTGGGAAGGCCTGTCTACCTACCAGTGGCAAGCAAGTAATTTGCTGGGGCTATTACAGAAAAGGCTTGGGAAGGCCTGTCTACCTACCAGGGGTAAGCAAGTAATTTGCTGGGACTATTACAGAATAGGCTTAGGAAGGCCTGTCTACACACCAGGGGTAAGCAAATAATTTGCTGGGGCTATTACAGAATAGGCTTGGGAAAGCCTGTCTACCTACCTGGGGCAAGCAAGTAAAGTGCAGGGGCTATTAGAGAATTGGCTTGGGAAGGCCTGTCTACCTACCAGGGCCAAGCAAATAATATGCTGGAGCTATTAGAGAATTGGCTTGGGATATAAGAGAATTGGCTCGGGAAGGCCAGTGGACCTACCAGGGAGAAGTAAGTCATGGGCTGAGGCAATGAGAGAATAGGCTTGGGAAGGGCAGTCTACCTACCAGGGAGAAATAAGTCATGGGCTGAGGCGATGAAGAATAGGCTTGGGAAGGCCTATCTACCTACCAGGGGCAAGCAAGTGATTTGCTGGGACTATTACAGAATAGGCTTGGGAAGGCTTGTCTACCTACCAGGGGCAAGCAAGTAATGTGCAGGGGCTATGAGAGAAAAGGCTTGGGAAGGCCTGTCTACCTACCTGGGGCAAGCAAGTAATTTGCTGGGGCTATTAGAGAATTGGCTTGGGAAGGCCTGTCTGCCTACCAAGGGCAAGCAAGTTATTTGCTGGGACTATTACAGAATAGGCTTGGGAAAGCCTGTCTACCTACCAGGGGCAAGCAAGTAAAGTGCAGGGGCTATTAGAGAATTGGCTTGGGAAGGCCTGTCTACCTACCAGGGGCAAGCAAGGAATTTGCAAGGGCTATTACAGTATAGGCTTGGGAAGGCCTGTCTGCCTACCAAGGGCAAGCAAGTAATTTTCTGGGGCTATTACAGAATAGGCTTGGGAAGGCCTGTCTACCTACCAGGGGCAAATAAGTAATTTGCAGCGGCTATTACAGAAGAGGCTTGGGAAGGCCTGTCTACCTATCAGGGAGAAATAAGTCATGGGCTGAGGCGAAGAGAGAATAGGCTTGGGAAGGCGTGTCTACCTACCAGGGGCAAGCAAGTAATTTGCAGCGGCTATTACAGAATAGGCTTGGGAAAACCTGTCTACCTACCAGGGGCAAGCAAGTAATGTGCAGGGGCTATTAGAGAATTGGCTTGGGAAGGCCTGTCTACCTACAAGCAAATAATGTGCTGGCGCTATTAGAGAATTGGCTTGGGATATAAGAGAATTGGTTCGGGAAGGCCAGTCGACCTACCAGGGAGAAGTAAGTCATGGGCTGAGGCAATGAAAGAATAGGCTTGGGAAGGGCAGTCTACCTACCAGGGGCAAGCAAGTAATTTGCTGGGGCGATGAGAGAAAAGGCTTGGGAAGGCCTGTCTACCTACCAGGGGCAAGAAAATAATGTGCTGGGGCTATTCGAGAATTGGCTTGGGCTATAAGAGAATTGGTTTGGGAAGGCCTGTCTACCTACCAGGGGCAAGCAAGTAATTTGCTGGGACTATTACAGAATAGGCTTGGGAAAGCCTGTCTACCTACCAGGGGCAAGCAAATAATATGCTGGGGCTATTTTAGAATTGGCTTGGGCTATAAGAGAATTGGTTTGGGAAGGCCTGTCTACCTACCAGGGGCAAGCAAGTAATTTGCTGGGGCTATTACAGAATAGGCTTGGGAAGGCCTGTCTACCTACCAGGGGCAAGCAAGTAATTTGCTGGGACTATTACAGAATAGGCTTGGGAAGCCCTGTCTACCATACTTGGGCAAGCAAGTAATTTGCTGGGGCTATTACAGAATAGGCTTGGGAAAGCCTGTCTACATACCAGGGGCAAGCAAGTAATTTGCTGGGACTATTACAGAATAGGTTTGGGAAGACCTGTCTACCTACCAGGGGCAAGCAAGTAATTTGCTGGGGCGATGAGAGAAAAGGCTTGGGCTACAAGAGAATTGGTTTGGGAAGGCCTGTCTACCTACCAGGGGCAAGAAAATAATTAGCTGGGGCTATTCGAGAATTGGCTTGGGCTATAAGAGAATTGGTTTGGGAAGTCCTGTCTACCTACCAGGGGCAAGCAAGTAATTTGCTGGGACTATTACAGAATAGGCTTGGGAAAGCCTGTCTACCTACCAGGGGCAAGCAAGTAAAGTGCAGGGGCTATTAGAGAGTTGGCTTGGGAAGGCCTGTCTACCTACCAGGGGCAAGCAAATAATGTGCTGGGGCTATTCGAGAATTGGCTTGGGCTATAAGAGAATTGGTTTGGGAAGGCCTGTCTACCTACCAGGGGCAAGCAAGTAATTTGCTGGGACTATTACAGAATAGGCTTGGGAAGGCCTGTCTACCTACCAGTGGCAAGCAAGTAATTTGCTGGGGCTATTACAGAAAAGGCTTGGGAAGGCCTGTCTACACACCAGGGGCAAGCAAGTAATTTGCAGCGGCTATTACAGAAGAGGCTTGGGAAAGCCTGTCTACCTATCAGGGGCAAGCAAGTAATTTGCTGGGACTATTACAGAATAGGCTTGGGAAAGCCTGTCTACCTATCAGGGGCAAGCAAGTAATGTGCAGGGGCTATTAGAGAATTGGCTTAGGAAGGCCTGTCTACCTACCAGGGGCAAGCAAATAATGTGCTGGGGCTATTCGAGAATTGGCTTGGGAAGGCCTGTCTACCTACCAGGGGAAAGCAAATAATTTGCTGGGGCTATTCGAGAATTGGCTTGGGCTATAAGAGAATTGGTTTGGGAAGGCCTGTCTACCTACCAGGGGCAAGCAAGTAATTTGCTGGGACTATTACAGAATAGGCTTGGGAAGCCCTGTCTACCTACCAGGAGCAAGCAAGTAATTTGATGGGGCTATTACAGAATAGGCTTGGGAAGGCCTGTCTACCTACCAGGGACAAGCAAGTAATTTGCTAGGACTATTACAGAATAGGCTTGGGAAAGCCTGTCTACCTACCAGGGGCAAGCAAGTAATTTGCTGGGACTATTACAGAATAGGCTTGGGAAGGCCTGTCTACCTACCAGGGGCAAGCAAGTAATGTGCAGGGGCTATGAGAGAAAAGGCTTGGGAAGGCCTGTCTGCTTACCAGGGGCAAGCAAGTAATTTGCATGGGCTATTACAGAATAGGTTTGGGAAGGCCTGTCTAGCTACCAGGGACAAGCAAGTAATTTGCTGGGACTATTACAGAATAGGCTTGGGAAGGCCTGTCTACCTACCAGGGGCAAGTAAGTAATGTGCAGGGGCTATTAGAGAATTGGCTTGGGATATAAGAGAATTGGCTCGGGAAGGCCAGTGGACCTACCAGGGAGAAGTAAGTCATGGGCTGAGGCAATGAGAGAATAGGCTTGGGAAGGGCAGTCTACCTACCAGGGGCAAGCAAGTATTTTGCTGGGGCTATTAGAGAATTGGCTTGGGAAGGCCTGTCTACCTACCAGGGGCAAGCAAATAATATGCTGGGGCTATTCGATAATTGGCTTGGGCTATGAGAGAATTGGTTTGGGAAGGCCTGTCTACCTACCAGGGGCAAGCAAGTAATTTGCTGGGACTATTACAGAATAGGCTTGGGAAAACCTGTCTACCTAACAGGGGCAAGCAAGTAATGTGCAGGGGCTATTAGAGAATTGGCTTGGGAAGGCCTGTCTACCTACAAGCAAATAATGTGCTGGCGCTATTAGAGAATTGGCTTGGGATATAAGAGAATTGGTTCGGGAAGGCCAGTCGACCTACCAGGGAGAAGTAAGTCATGGGCTGAGGCAATGAAAGAATAGGCTTGTGAAGGGCAGTCTACCTACCAGGGGCAAGCAAGTAATTTGCTGGGGCTATTACAGAATAGGCTTGGGAAAGCCTGTCTACCTACCAGGGGCAAGCAAATAATATGCTGGGGCTATTCGAGAATTGGCTTGGGCTATAAGAGAATTGGTTTGGGAAGGCCTGTCTACCTACCAGGGGCAAGCAAGTAATTTGCTGGGGCTATTACAGAATAGGCTTGGGAAGGCCTGTCTACCTACCAGGGGCAAGCAAGTAATTTGCTGGGACTATTACAGAATAGGCTTGGGAAGCCCTGTCTACCATACTTGGGCAAGCAAGTAATTTGCTGGGGCTATTACAGAATAGGCTTGGGAAAGCCTGTCTACATACCAGGGGCAAGCAAGTAATTTGCTGGGACTATTACAGAATAGGTTTGGGAAGACCTGTCTACCTACCAGGGGCAAGCAAGTAATTTGCTGGGGCGATGAGAGAAAAGGCTTGGGCTACAAGAGAATTGGTTTGGGAAGGCCTGTCTACCTACCAGGGGCAAGAAAATAATGAGCTGGGGCTATTCGAGAATTGGCTTGGGCTATAAGAGAATTGGTTTGGGAAGTCCTGTCTACCTACCAGGGGCAAGCAAGTAATTTGCTGGGACTATTACAGAATAGGCTTGGGAAAGCCTGTCTACCTACCAGGGGCAAGCAAGTAAAGTGCAGGGGCTATTAGAGAGTTGGCTTGGGAAGGCCTGTCTACCTACCAGGGGCAAGCAAATAATGTGCTGGGGCTATTCGAGAATTGGCTTGGGCTATAAGAGAATTGGTTTGGGAAGGCCTGTCTACCTACCAGGGGCAAGCAAGTAATTTGCTGGGACTATTACAGAATAGGCTTGGGAAGGCCTGTCTACCTACCAGTGGCAAGCAAGTAATTTGCTGGGGCTATTACAGAAAAGGCTTGGGAAGGCCTGTCTACACACCAGGGGCAAGCAAGTAATTTGCAGCGGCTATTACAGAAGAGGCTTGGGAAAGCCTGTCTACCTATCAGGGGCAAGCAAGTAATTTGCTGGGACTATTACAGAATAGGCTTGGGAAAGCCTGTCTACCTATCAGGGGCAAGCAAGTAATGTGCAGGGGCTATTAGAGAATTGGCTTAGGAAGGCCTGTCTACCTACCAGGGGCAAGCAAATAATGTGCTGGGGCTATTCGAGAATTGGCTTGGGAAGGCCTGTCTACCTACCAGGGGAAAGCAAATAATTTGCTGGGGCTATTCGAGAATTGGCTTGGGCTATAAGAGAATTGGTTTGGGAAGGCCTGTCTACCTACCAGGGGCAAGCAAGTAATTTGCTGGGACTATTACAGAATAGGCTTGGGAAGCCCTGTCTACCTACCAGGAGCAAGCAAGTAATTTGATGGGGCTATTACAGAATAGGCTTGGGAAGGCCTGTCTACCTACCAGGGACAAGCAAGTAATTTGCTAGGACTATTACAGAATAGGCTTGGGAAAGCCTGTCTACCTACCAGGGGCAAGCAAGTAATTTGCTGGGACTATTACAGAATAGGCTTGGGAAGGCCTGTCTACCTACCAGGGGCAAGCAAGTAATGTGCAGGGGCTATGAGAGAAAAGGCTTGGGAAGGCCTGTCTGCTTACCAGGGGCAAGCAAGTAATTTGCATGGGCTATTACAGAATAGGTTTGGGAAGGCCTGTCTAGCTACCAGGGACAAGCAAGTAATTTGCTGGGACTATTACAGAATAGGCTTGGGAAGGCCTGTCTACCTACCAGGGGCAAGCAAGTAATGTGCAGGGGCTATTAGAGAATTGGCTTGGGATATAAGAGAATTGGCTCGGGAAGGCCAGTGGACCTACCAGGGAGAAGTAAGTCATGGGCTGAGGCAATGAGAGAATAGGCTTGGGAAGGGCAGTCTACCTACCAGGGGCAAGCAAGTATTTTGCTGGGGCTATTAGAGAATTGGCTTGGGAAGGCCTGTCTACCTACCAGGGGCAAGCAAATAATATGCTGGGGCTATTCGATAATTGGCTTGGGCTATGAGAGAATTGGTTTGGGAAGGCCTGTCTACCTACCAGGGGCAAGCAAGTAATTTGCTGGGACTATTACAGAATAGGCTTGGGAAAACCTGTCTACCTAACAGGGGCAAGCAAGTAATGTGCAGGGGCTATTAGAGAATTGGCTTGGGAAGGCCTGTCTACCTACAAGCAAATAATGTGCTGGCGCTATTAGAGAATTGGCTTGGGATATAAGAGAATTGGTTCGGGAAGGCCAGTCGACCTACCAGGGAGAAGTAAGTCATGGGCTGAGGCAATGAAAGAATAGGCTTGTGAAGGGCAGTCTACCTACCAGGGGCAAGCAAGTAATTTGCTGGGGCGATGAGAGAAAAGGCTTGGGAAGGCCTGTCTACCTACCAGGGGCAAGAAAATAATGTGCTGGGGCTATTCGAGAATTGGCTTGGGCTATAAGAGAATTGGTTTGGGAAGGCCTGTCTACCTACCAGGGGCAAGCAAGTAATTTGCTGGGACTATTACAGAATAGGCTTGGGAAAGCCTGTCTACCTACCAGGGGCAAGCAAATAATATGCTGGGGCTATTCGAGAATTGGCTTGGGCTATAAGAGAATTGGTTTGGGAAGGCCTGTCTACCTACCAGGGGCAAGCAAGTAATTTGCTGGGGCTATTACAGAATAGGCTTGGGAAGGCCTGTCTACCTACCAGGGGCAAGCAAGTAATTTGCTGGGACTATTACAGAATAGGCTTGGGAAGCCCTGTCTACCATACTTGGGCAAGCAAGTAATTTGCTGGGGCTATTACAGAATAGGCTTGGGAAAGCCTGTCTACATACCAGGGGCAAGCAAGTAATTTGCTGGGACTATTACAGAATAGGTTTGGGAAGACCTGTCTACCTACCAGGGGCAAGCAAGTAATTTGCTGGGGCGATGAGAGAAAAGGCTTGGGCTACAAGAGAATTGGTTTGGGAAGGCCTGTCTACCTACCAGGGGCAAGCAAGTAATTTGCTGGGACTATTACAGAATAGGCTTGGGAAGCCCTGTCTACCATACTTGGGCAAGCAAGTAATTTGCTGGGGCTATTACAGAATAGGCTTGGGAAAGCCTGTCTACATACCAGGGGCAAGCAAGTAATTTGCTGGGACTATTACAGAATAGGCTTGGGAAGGGCAGTCTACCTACCAGGGGCAAGCAAGTATTTTGCTGGGGCTATTAGAGAATTGGCTTGGGAAGGCCTGTCTACCTACCAGGGGCAAGCAAATAATATGCTGGGGCTATTCGATAATTGGCTTGGGCTATGAGAGAATTGGTTTGGGAAGGCCTGTCTACCTACCAGGGGCAAGCAAGTAATTTGCTGGGACTATTACAGAATAGGCTTGGGAAGGCCTGTCTACCTACCAGGGGCAAGCAAGTAAAGTACAGGGGCTATTAGAGAATTGGCTTGGGAAGGCCTGTCTGCCTACCAAGGGCAAGCAAGTAATTTGCTGGGACTATTACAGAATAGGCTTGGGAAAGCCTGTCTACCTACCAGGGGCAAGCAAGTAAAGTGCAGGGGCTATTAGAGAATTGGCTTGGGAAGGCCTGTCTACCTACCAGGGGCAAGCAAGGAATTTGCAAGGGCTATTACAGTATAGGCTTGGGAAGGCCTGTCTGCCTACCAAGGGCAAGCAAGTAATTTTCTGGGGCTATTACAGAATAGGCTTGGGAAGGCCTGTCTACCTACCAGGGGCAAATAAGTAATTTGCAGCGGCTATTACAGAAGAGGCTTGGGAAGGCCTGTCTACCTATCAGGGAGAAATAAGTCATGGGCTGAGGCGAAGAGAGAATAGGCTTGGGAAGGCGTGTCTACCTACCAGGGGCAAGCAAGTAATTTGCAGCGGCTATTACAGAATAGGCTTGGGAAAACCTGTCTACCTACCATGGGCAAGAGAGTAATGTGCAGGGGCTATTAGAGAATTGGCTTGGGAAGGCCTGTCTACCTACAAGCAAATAATGTGCTGGCGCTATTAGAGAATTGGCTTGGGATATAAGAGAATTGGTTCGGGAAGGCCAGTCGACCTACCAGGGAGAAGTAAGTCATGGGCTGAGGCAATGAAAGAATAGGCTTGGGAAGGGCAGTCTACCTACCAGGGGCAAGCAAGTAATTTGCTGGGGCGATGAGAGAAAAGGCTTGGGAAGGCCTGTCTACCTACCAGGGGCAAGAAAATAATGTGCTGGGGCTATTCGAGAATTGGCTTGGGCTATAAGAGAATTGGTTTGGGAAGGCCTGTCTACCTACCAGGGGCAAGCAAGTAATTTGCTGGGACTATTACAGAATAGGCTTGGGAAAGCCTGTCTACCTACCAGGGGCAAGCAAATAATATGCTGGGGCTATTCGAGAATTGGCTTGGGCTATAAGAGAATTGGTTTGGGAAGGCCTGTCTACCTACCAGGGGCAAGCAAGTAATTTGCTGGGGCTATTACAGAATAGGCTTGGGAAGGCCTGTCTACCTACCAGGGGCAAGCAAGTAATTTGCTGGGACTATTACAGAATAGGCTTGGGAAGCCCTGTCTACCATACTTGGGCAAGCAAGTAATTTGCTGGGGCTATTACAGAATAGGCTTGGGAAAGCCTGTCTACATACCAGGGGCAAGCAAGTAATTTGCTGGGACTATTACAGAATAGGTTTGGGAAGACCTGTCTACCTACCAGGGGCAAGCAAGTAATTTGCTGGGGCGATGAGAGAAAAGGCTTGGGCTACAAGAGAATTGGTTTGGGAAGGCCTGTCTACCTACCAGGGGCAAGAAAATAATGAGCTGGGGCTATTCGAGAATTGGCTTGGGCTATAAGAGAATTGGTTTGGGAAGTCCTGTCTACCTACCAGGGGCAAGCAAGTAATTTGCTGGGACTATTACAGAATAGGCTTGGGAAAGCCTGTCTACCTACCAGGGGCAAGCAAGTAAAGTGCAGGGGCTATTAGAGAGTTGGCTTGGGAAGGCCTGTCTACCTACCAGGGGCAAGCAAATAATGTGCTGGGGCTATTCGAGAATTGGCTTGGGCTATAAGAGAATTGGTTTGGGAAGGCCTGTCTACCTACCAGGGGCAAGCAAGTAATTTGCTGGGACTATTACAGAATAGGCTTGGGAAGGCCTGTCTACCTACCAGTGGCAAGCAAGTAATTTGCTGGGGCTATTACAGAAAAGGCTTGGGAAGGCCTGTCTACACACCAGGGGCAAGCAAGTAATTTGCAGCGGCTATTACAGAAGAGGCTTGGGAAAGCCTGTCTACCTATCAGGGGCAAGCAAGTAATTTGCTGGGACTATTACAGAATAGGCTTGGGAAAGCCTGTCTACCTATCAGGGGCAAGCAAGTAATGTGCAGGGGCTATTAGAGAATTGGCTTAGGAAGGCCTGTCTACCTACCAGGGGCAAGCAAATAATGTGCTGGGGCTATTCGAGAATTGGCTTGGGCTATAAGAGAATTGGTTTGGGAAGGCCTGTCTACCTACCAGGGGCAAGCAAGTAATTTGCTGGGACTATTACAGAATAGGCTTGGGAAGGCCTGTCTACCTACCAGTGGCAAGCAAGTAATTTGCTGGGGCTATTACAGAAAAGGCTTGGGAAGGCCTGTCTACCTACCAGGGGTAAGCAAGTAATTTGCTGGGACTATTACAGAATAGGCTTAGGAAGGCCTGTCTACACACCAGGGGCAAGCAAGTAATTTGCAGCGGCTATTACAGAAGAGGCTTGGGAAAGCCTGTCTACCTACCAGGGGCAAGCAAGTAATTTGCTGGGACTATTACAGAATAGGCTTGGGGAGGCCTGTCTACCTACCAGGGGCAAGCAAGTAATGTGCAGGGGCTATGAGAGAAAAGGCTTGGGAAGGCCTGTCTGCTTACCAGGGGCAAGCAAGTAATTTGCATGGGCTATTACAGAATAGGTTTGGGAAGGCCTGTCTAGCTACCAGGGACAAGCAAGTAATTTGCTGGGACTATTACAGAATAGGCTTGGGAAGGCCTGTCTACCTACCAGGGGCAAGCAAGTAATGTGCAGGGGCTATTAGAGAATTGGCTTGGGATATAAGAGAATTGGCTCGGGAAGGCCAGTGGACCTACCAGGGAGAAGTAAGTCATGGGCTGAGGCAATGAGAGAATAGGCTTGGGAAGGGCAGTCTACCTACCAGGGGCAAGCAAGTATTTTGCTGGGGCTATTAGAGAATTGGCTTGGGAAGGCCTGTCTACCTACCAGGGGCAAGCAAATAATATGCTGGGGCTATTCGATAATTGGCTTGGGCTATGAGAGAATTGGTTTGGGAAGGCCTGTCTACCTACCAGGGGCAAGCAAGTAATTTGCTGGGACTATTACAGAATAGGCTTGGGAAGGCCTGTCTACCTACCAGGGGCAAGCAAGTAAAGTACAGGGGCTATTAGAGAATTGGCTTGGGAAGGCCTGTCTGCCTACCAAGGGCAAGCAAGTAATTTGCTGGGACTATTACAGAATAGGCTTGGGAAAGCCTGTCTACCTACCAGGGGCAAGCAAGTAAAGTGCAGGGGCTATTAGAGAATTGGCTTGGGAAGGCCTGTCTACCTACCAGGGGCAAGCAAGGAATTTGCAAGGGCTATTACAGTATAGGCTTGGGAAGGCCTGTCTGCCTACCAAGGGCAAGCAAGTAATTTTCTGGGGCTATTACAGAATAGGCTTGGGAAGGCCTGTCTACCTACCAGGGGCAAATAAGTAATTTGCAGCGGCTATTACAGAAGAGGCTTGGGAAGGCCTGTCTACCTATCAGGGAGAAATAAGTCATGGGCTGAGGCGAAGAGAGAATAGGCTTGGGAAGGCGTGTCTACCTACCAGGGGCAAGCAAGTAATTTGCAGCGGCTATTACAGAATAGGCTTGGGAAAACCTGTCTACCTACCATGGGCAAGAGAGTAATGTGCAGGGGCTATTAGAGAATTGGCTTGGGAAGGCCTGTCTACCTACAAGCAAATAATGTGCTGGCGCTATTAGAGAATTGGCTTGGGATATAAGAGAATTGGTTCGGGAAGGCCAGTCGACCTACCAGGGAGAAGTAAGTCATGGGCTGAGGCAATGAAAGAATAGGCTTGGGAAGGGCAGTCTACCTACCAGGGGCAAGCAAGTAATTTGCTGGGGCGATGAGAGAAAAGGCTTGGGAAGGCCTGTCTACCTACCAGGGGCAAGAAAATAATGTGCTGGGGCTATTCGAGAATTGGCTTGGGCTATAAGAGAATTGGTTTGGGAAGGCCTGTCTACCTACCAGGGGCAAGCAAGTAATTTGCTGGGACTATTACAGAATAGGCTTGGGAAAGCCTGTCTACCTACCAGGGGCAAGCAAATAATATGCTGGGGCTATTCGAGAATTGGCTTGGGCTATAAGAGAATTGGTTTGGGAAGGCCTGTCTACCTACCAGGGGCAAGCAAGTAATTTGCTGGGGCTATTACAGAATAGGCTTGGGAAGGCCTGTCTACCTACCAGGGGCAAGCAAGTAATTTGCTGGGACTATTACAGAATAGGCTTGGGAAGCCCTGTCTACCATACTTGGGCAAGCAAGTAATTTGCTGGGGCTATTACAGAATAGGCTTGGGAAAGCCTGTCTACATACCAGGGGCAAGCAAGTAATTTGCTGGGACTATTACAGAATAGGTTTGGGAAGACCTGTCTACCTACCAGGGGCAAGCAAGTAATTTGCTGGGGCGATGAGAGAAAAGGCTTGGGCTACAAGAGAATTGGTTTGGGAAGGCCTGTCTACCTACCAGGGGCAAGCAAGTAATTTGCTGGGACTATTACAGAATAGGCTTGGGAAGCCCTGTCTACCATACTTGGGCAAGCAAGTAATTTGCTGGGGCTATTACAGAATAGGCTTGGGAAAGCCTGTCTACATACCAGGGGCAAGCAAGTAATTTGCTGGGACTATTACAGAATAGGCTTGGGAAGGGCAGTCTACCTACCAGGGGCAAGCAAGTATTTTGCTGGGGCTATTAGAGAATTGGCTTGGGAAGGCCTGTCTACCTACCAGGGGCAAGCAAATAATATGCTGGGGCTATTCGATAATTGGCTTGGGCTATGAGAGAATTGGTTTGGGAAGGCCTGTCTACCTACCAGGGGCAAGCAAGTAATTTGCTGGGACTATTACAGAATAGGCTTGGGAAGGCCTGTCTACCTACCAGGGGCAAGCAAGTAAAGTACAGGGGCTATTAGAGAATTGGCTTGGGAAGGCCTGTCTGCCTACCAAGGGCAAGCAAGTAATTTGCTGGGACTATTACAGAATAGGCTTGGGAAAGCCTGTCTACCTACCAGGGGCAAGCAAGTAAAGTGCAGGGGCTATTAGAGAATTGGCTTGGGAAGGCCTGTCTACCTACCAGGGGCAAGCAAGGAATTTGCAAGGGCTATTACAGTATAGGCTTGGGAAGGCCTGTCTGCCTACCAAGGGCAAGCAAGTAATTTTCTGGGGCTATTACAGAATAGGCTTGGGAAGGCCTGTCTACCTACCAGGGGCAAATAAGTAATTTGCAGCGGCTATTACAGAAGAGGCTTGGGAAGGCCTGTCTACCTATCAGGGAGAAATAAGTCATGGGCTGAGGCGAAGAGAGAATAGGCTTGGGAAGGCGTGTCTACCTACCAGGGGCAAGCAAGTAATTTGCAGCGGCTATTACAGAATAGGCTTGGGAAAACCTGTCTACCTACCATGGGCAAGAGAGTAATGTGCAGGGGCTATTAGAGAATTGGCTTGGGAAGGCCTGTCTACCTACAAGCAAATAATGTGCTGGCGCTATTAGAGAATTGGCTTGGGATATAAGAGAATTGGTTCGGGAAGGCCAGTCGACCTACCAGGGAGAAGTAAGTCATGGGCTGAGGCAATGAAAGAATAGGCTTGGGAAGGGCAGTCTACCTACCAGGGGCAAGCAAGTAATTTGCTGGGGCGATGAGAGAAAAGGCTTGGGAAGGCCTGTCTACCTACCAGGGGCAAGAAAATAATGTGCTGGGGCTATTCGAGAATTGGCTTGGGCTATAAGAGAATTGGTTTGGGAAGGCCTGTCTACCTACCAGGGGCAAGCAAGTAATTTGCTGGGACTATTACAGAATAGGCTTGGGAAAGCCTGTCTACCTACCAGGGGCAAGCAAATAATATGCTGGGGCTATTCGAGAATTGGCTTGGGCTATAAGAGAATTGGTTTGGGAAGGCCTGTCTACCTACCAGGGGCAAGCAAGTAATTTGCTGGGGCTATTACAGAATAGGCTTGGGAAGGCCTGTCTACCTACCAGGGGCAAGCAAGTAATTTGCTGGGACTATTACAGAATAGGCTTGGGAAGCCCTGTCTACCATACTTGGGCAAGCAAGTAATTTGCTGGGGCTATTACAGAATAGGCTTGGGAAAGCCTGTCTACATACCAGGGGCAAGCAAGTAATTTGCTGGGACTATTACAGAATAGGTTTGGGAAGACCTGTCTACCTACCAGGGGCAAGCAAGTAATTTGCTGGGGCGATGAGAGAAAAGGCTTGGGCTACAAGAGAATTGGTTTGGGAAGGCCTGTCTACCTACCAGGGGCAAGAAAATAATGAGCTGGGGCTATTCGAGAATTGGCTTGGGCTATAAGAGAATTGGTTTGGGAAGTCCTGTCTACCTACCAGGGGCAAGCAAGTAATTTGCTGGGACTATTACAGAATAGGCTTGGGAAAGCCTGTCTACCTACCAGGGGCAAGCAAGTAAAGTGCAGGGGCTATTAGAGAGTTGGCTTGGGAAGGCCTGTCTACCTACCAGGGGCAAGCAAATAATGTGCTGGGGCTATTCGAGAATTGGCTTGGGCTATAAGAGAATTGGTTTGGGAAGGCCTGTCTACCTACCAGGGGCAAGCAAGTAATTTGCTGGGACTATTACAGAATAGGCTTGGGAAGGCCTGTCTACCTACCAGTGGCAAGCAAGTAATTTGCTGGGGCTATTACAGAAAAGGCTTGGGAAGGCCTGTCTACACACCAGGGGCAAGCAAGTAATTTGCAGCGGCTATTACAGAAGAGGCTTGGGAAAGCCTGTCTACCTATCAGGGGCAAGCAAGTAATTTGCTGGGACTATTACAGAATAGGCTTGGGAAAGCCTGTCTACCTATCAGGGGCAAGCAAGTAATGTGCAGGGGCTATTAGAGAATTGGCTTAGGAAGGCCTGTCTACCTACCAGGGGCAAGCAAATAATGTGCTGGGGCTATTCGAGAATTGGCTTGGGCTATAAGAGAATTGGTTTGGGAAGGCCTGTCTACCTACCAGGGGCAAGCAAGTAATTTGCTGGGACTATTACAGAATAGGCTTGGGAAGGCCTGTCTACCTACCAGTGGCAAGCAAGTAATTTGCTGGGGCTATTACAGAAAAGGCTTGGGAAGGCCTGTCTACCTACCAGGGGTAAGCAAGTAATTTGCTGGGACTATTACAGAATAGGCTTAGGAAGGCCTGTCTACACACCAGGGGCAAGCAAGTAATTTGCAGCGGCTATTACAGAAGAGGCTTGGGAAAGCCTGTCTACCTACCAGGGGCAAGCAAGTAATTTGCTGGGACTATTACAGAATAGGCTTGGGGAGGCCTGTCTACCTACCAGGGGCAAGCAAGTAATGTGCAGGGGCTATGAGAGAAAAGGCTTGGGAAGGCCTGTCTGCTTACCAGGGGCAAGCAAGTAATTTGCATGGGCTATTACAGAATAGGTTTGGGAAGGCCTGTCTAGCTACCAGGGACAAGCAAGTAATTTGCTGGGACTATTACAGAATAGGCTTGGGAAGGCCTGTCTACCTACCAGGGGCAAGCAAGTAATGTGCAGGGGCTATTAGAGAATTGGCTTGGGATATAAGAGAATTGGCTCGGGAAGGCCAGTGGACCTACCAGGGAGAAGTAAGTCATGGGCTGAGGCAATGAGAGAATAGGCTTGGGAAGGGCAGTCTACCTACCAGGGGCAAGCAAGTATTTTGCTGGGGCTATTAGAGAATTGGCTTGGGAAGGCCTGTCTACCTACCAGGGGCAAGCAAATAATATGCTGGGGCTATTCGATAATTGGCTTGGGCTATGAGAGAATTGGTTTGGGAAGGCCTGTCTACCTACCAGGGGCAAGCAAGTAATTTGCTGGGACTATTACAGAATAGGCTTGGGAAGGCCTGTCTACCTACCAGGGGCAAGCAAGTAAAGTACAGGGGCTATTAGAGAATTGGCTTGGGAAGGCCTGTCTGCCTACCAAGGGCAAGCAAGTAATTTGCTGGGACTATTACAGAATAGGCTTGGGAAAGCCTGTCTACCTACCAGGGGCAAGCAAGTAAAGTGCAGGGGCTATTAGAGAATTGGCTTGGGAAGGCCTGTCTACCTACCAGGGGCAAGCAAGGAATTTGCAAGGGCTATTACAGTATAGGCTTGGGAAGGCCTGTCTGCCTACCAAGGGCAAGCAAGTAATTTTCTGGGGCTATTACAGAATAGGCTTGGGAAGGCCTGTCTACCTACCAGGGGCAAATAAGTAATTTGCAGCGGCTATTACAGAAGAGGCTTGGGAAGGCCTGTCTACCTATCAGGGAGAAATAAGTCATGGGCTGAGGCGAAGAGAGAATAGGCTTGGGAAGGCGTGTCTACCTACCAGGGGCAAGCAAGTAATTTGCAGCGGCTATTACAGAATAGGCTTGGGAAAACCTGTCTACCTACCATGGGCAAGAGAGTAATGTGCAGGGGCTATTAGAGAATTGGCTTGGGAAGGCCTGTCTACCTACAAGCAAATAATGTGCTGGCGCTATTAGAGAATTGGCTTGGGATATAAGAGAATTGGTTCGGGAAGGCCAGTCGACCTACCAGGGAGAAGTAAGTCATGGGCTGAGGCAATGAAAGAATAGGCTTGGGAAGGGCAGTCTACCTACCAGGGGCAAGCAAGTAATTTGCTGGGGCGATGAGAGAAAAGGCTTGGGAAGGCCTGTCTACCTACCAGGGGCAAGAAAATAATGTGCTGGGGCTATTCGAGAATTGGCTTGGGCTATAAGAGAATTGGTTTGGGAAGGCCTGTCTACCTACCAGGGGCAAGCAAGTAATTTGCTGGGACTATTACAGAATAGGCTTGGGAAAGCCTGTCTACCTACCAGGGGCAAGCAAATAATATGCTGGGGCTATTCGAGAATTGGCTTGGGCTATAAGAGAATTGGTTTGGGAAGGCCTGTCTACCTACCAGGGGCAAGCAAGTAATTTGCTGGGGCTATTACAGAATAGGCTTGGGAAGGCCTGTCTACCTACCAGGGGCAAGCAAGTAATTTGCTGGGACTATTACAGAATAGGCTTGGGAAGCCCTGTCTACCATACTTGGGCAAGCAAGTAATTTGCTGGGGCTATTACAGAATAGGCTTGGGAAAGCCTGTCTACATACCAGGGGCAAGCAAGTAATTTGCTGGGACTATTACAGAATAGGTTTGGGAAGACCTGTCTACCTACCAGGGGCAAGCAAGTAATTTGCTGGGGCGATGAGAGAAAAGGCTTGGGCTACAAGAGAATTGGTTTGGGAAGGCCTGTCTACCTACCAGGGGCAAGCAAGTAATTTGCTGGGACTATTACAGAATAGGCTTGGGAAGCCCTGTCTACCATACTTGGGCAAGCAAGTAATTTGCTGGGGCTATTACAGAATAGGCTTGGGAAAGCCTGTCTACATACCAGGGGCAAGCAAGTAATTTGCTGGGACTATTACAGAATAGGCTTGGGAAGGGCAGTCTACCTACCAGGGGCAAGCAAGTATTTTGCTGGGGCTATTAGAGAATTGGCTTGGGAAGGCCTGTCTACCTACCAGGGGCAAGCAAATAATATGCTGGGGCTATTCGATAATTGGCTTGGGCTATGAGAGAATTGGTTTGGGAAGGCCTGTCTACCTACCAGGGGCAAGCAAGTAATTTGCTGGGACTATTACAGAATAGGCTTGGGAAGGCCTGTCTACCTACCAGGGGCAAGCAAGTAAAGTACAGGGGCTATTAGAGAATTGGCTTGGGAAGGCCTGTCTGCCTACCAAGGGCAAGCAAGTAATTTGCTGGGACTATTACAGAATAGGCTTGGGAAAGCCTGTCTACCTACCAGGGGCAAGCAAGTAAAGTGCAGGGGCTATTAGAGAATTGGCTTGGGAAGGCCTGTCTACCTACCAGGGGCAAGCAAGGAATTTGCAAGGGCTATTACAGTATAGGCTTGGGAAGGCCTGTCTGCCTACCAAGGGCAAGCAAGTAATTTTCTGGGGCTATTACAGAATAGGCTTGGGAAGGCCTGTCTACCTACCAGGGGCAAATAAGTAATTTGCAGCGGCTATTACAGAAGAGGCTTGGGAAGGCCTGTCTACCTATCAGGGAGAAATAAGTCATGG
Organism: Corythoichthys intestinalis; assembly: GCF_030265065.1. Taxonomy (NCBI): domain Eukaryota; kingdom Metazoa; phylum Chordata; class Actinopteri; order Syngnathiformes; family Syngnathidae; genus Corythoichthys; species Corythoichthys intestinalis. The sequence continues at coordinate 56,023,351 of NC_080408.1, forward strand.
GCTGAGGCGAAGAGAGAATAGGCTTGGGAAGGCGTGTCTACCTACCAGGGGCAAGCAAGTAATTTGCAGCGGCTATTACAGAATAGGCTTGGGAAAACCTGTCTACCTACCATGGGCAAGAGAGTAATGTGCAGGGGCTATTAGAGAATTGGCTTGGGAAGGCCTGTCTACCTACAAGCAAATAATGTGCTGGCGCTATTAGAGAATTGGCTTGGGATATAAGAGAATTGGTTCGGGAAGGCCAGTCGACCTACCAGGGAGAAGTAAGTCATGGGCTGAGGCAATGAAAGAATAGGCTTGGGAAGGGCAGTCTACCTACCAGGGGCAAGCAAGTAATTTGCTGGGGCGATGAGAGAAAAGGCTTGGGAAGGCCTGTCTACCTACCAGGGGCAAGAAAATAATGTGCTGGGGCTATTCGAGAATTGGCTTGGGCTATAAGAGAATTGGTTTGGGAAGGCCTGTCTACCTACCAGGGGCAAGCAAGTAATTTGCTGGGACTATTACAGAATAGGCTTGGGAAAGCCTGTCTACCTACCAGGGGCAAGCAAATAATATGCTGGGGCTATTCGAGAATTGGCTTGGGCTATAAGAGAATTGGTTTGGGAAGGCCTGTCTACCTACCAGGGGCAAGCAAGTAATTTGCTGGGGCTATTACAGAATAGGCTTGGGAAGGCCTGTCTACCTACCAGGGGCAAGCAAGTAATTTGCTGGGACTATTACAGAATAGGCTTGGGAAGCCCTGTCTACCATACTTGGGCAAGCAAGTAATTTGCTGGGGCTATTACAGAATAGGCTTGGGAAAGCCTGTCTACATACCAGGGGCAAGCAAGTAATTTGCTGGGACTATTACAGAATAGGTTTGGGAAGACCTGTCTACCTACCAGGGGCAAGCAAGTAATTTGCTGGGGCGATGAGAGAAAAGGCTTGGGCTACAAGAGAATTGGTTTGGGAAGGCCTGTCTACCTACCAGGGGCAAGAAAATAATGAGCTGGGGCTATTCGAGAATTGGCTTGGGCTATAAGAGAATTGGTTTGGGAAGTCCTGTCTACCTACCAGGGGCAAGCAAGTAATTTGCTGGGACTATTACAGAATAGGCTTGGGAAAGCCTGTCTACCTACCAGGGGCAAGCAAGTAAAGTGCAGGGGCTATTAGAGAGTTGGCTTGGGAAGGCCTGTCTACCTACCAGGGGCAAGCAAATAATGTGCTGGGGCTATTCGAGAATTGGCTTGGGCTATAAGAGAATTGGTTTGGGAAGGCCTGTCTACCTACCAGGGGCAAGCAAGTAATTTGCTGGGACTATTACAGAATAGGCTTGGGAAGGCCTGTCTACCTACCAGTGGCAAGCAAGTAATTTGCTGGGGCTATTACAGAAAAGGCTTGGGAAGGCCTGTCTACACACCAGGGGCAAGCAAGTAATTTGCAGCGGCTATTACAGAAGAGGCTTGGGAAAGCCTGTCTACCTATCAGGGGCAAGCAAGTAATTTGCTGGGACTATTACAGAATAGGCTTGGGAAAGCCTGTCTACCTATCAGGGGCAAGCAAGTAATGTGCAGGGGCTATTAGAGAATTGGCTTAGGAAGGCCTGTCTACCTACCAGGGGCAAGCAAATAATGTGCTGGGGCTATTCGAGAATTGGCTTGGGCTATAAGAGAATTGGTTTGGGAAGGCCTGTCTACCTACCAGGGGCAAGCAAGTAATTTGCTGGGACTATTACAGAATAGGCTTGGGAAGGCCTGTCTACCTACCAGTGGCAAGCAAGTAATTTGCTGGGGCTATTACAGAAAAGGCTTGGGAAGGCCTGTCTACCTACCAGGGGTAAGCAAGTAATTTGCTGGGACTATTACAGAATAGGCTTAGGAAGGCCTGTCTACACACCAGGGGCAAGCAAGTAATTTGCAGCGGCTATTACAGAAGAGGCTTGGGAAAGCCTGTCTACCTATCAGGGGCAAGCAAGTAATTTGCTGGGACTATTACAGAATAGGCTTGGGAAAGCCTGTTTACCTATCAGGGGCAAGCAAGTAATGTGCAGGGGCTATTAGAGAATTGGCTTAGGAAGGCCTGTCTACCTACCAGGGGCAAGCAAATAATGTGCTGGGGCTATTCGAGAATTGGCTTGGGAAGGCCTGTCTACCTACCAGGGGAAAGCAAATAATTTGCTGGGGCTATTCGAGAATTGGCTTGGGCTATAAGAGAATTGGTTTGGGAAGGCCTGTCTACCTACCAGGGGCAAGCAAGTAATTTGCTGGGACTATTACAGAATAGGCTTGGGAAGCCCTGTCTACCTACCAGGAGCAAGCAAGTAATTTGATGGGGCTATTACAGAATAGGCTTGGGAAGGCCTGTCTACCTACCAGGGACAAGCAAGTAATTTGCTAGGACTATTACAGAATAGGCTTGGGAAAGCCTGTCTACCTACCAGGGGCAAGCAAGTAATTTGCTGGGACTATTACAGAATAGGCTTGGGAAGGCCTGTCTGCTTACCAGGGGCAAGCAAGTAATTTGCATGGGCTATTACAGAATAGGTTTGGGAAGGCCTGTCTAGCTACCAGGGACAAGCAAGTAATTTGCTGGGACTATTACAGAATAGGCTTGGGAAGGCCTGTCTACCTACCAGGGGCAAGCAAGTAATGTGCAGGGGCTATTAGAGAATTGGCTTGGGATATAAGAGAATTGGCTCGGGAAGGCCAGTGGACCTACCAGGGAGAAGTAAGTCATGGGCTGAGGCAATGAGAGAATAGGCTTGGGAAGGGCAGTCTACCTACCAGGGGCAAGCAAGTATTTTGCTGGGGCTATTAGAGAATTGGCTTGGGAAGGCCTGTCTACCTACCAGGGGCAAGCAAATAATATGCTGGGGCTATTCGATAATTGGCTTGGGCTATGAGAGAATTGGTTTGGGAAGGCCTGTCTACCTACCAGGGGCAAGCAAGTAATTTGCTGGGACTATTACAGAATAGGCTTGGGAAGGCCTGTCTACCTACCAGTGGCAAGCAAGTAATTTGCTGGGGCTATTACAGAAAAGGCTTGGGAAGGCCTGTCTACACACCAGGGGCAAGCAAGTAATTTGCAGCGGCTATTACAGAAGAGGCTTGGGAAAGCCTGTCTACCTATCAGGGGCAAGCAAGTAATTTGCTGGGACTATTACAGAATAGGCTTGGGAAAGCCTGTCTACCTATCAGGGGCAAGCAAGTAATGTGCAGGGGCTATTAGAGAATTGGCTTAGGAAGGCCTGTCTACCTACCAGGGGCAAGCAAATAATGTGCTGGGGCTATTCGAGAATTGGCTTGGGCTATAAGAGAATTGGTTTGGGAAGGCCTGTCTACCTACCAGGGGCAAGCAAGTAATTTGCTGGGACTATTACAGAATAGGCTTGGGAAGGCCTGTCTACCTACCAGTGGCAAGCAAGTAATTTGCTGGGGCTATTACAGAAAAGGCTTGGGAAGGCCTGTCTACCTACCAGGGGTAAGCAAGTAATTTGCTGGGACTATTACAGAATAGGCTTAGGAAGGCCTGTCTACACACCAGGGGCAAGCAAGTAATTTGCAGCGGCTATTACAGAAGAGGCTTGGGAAAGCCTGTCTACCTATCAGGGGCAAGCAAGTAATTTGCTGGGACTATTACAGAATAGGCTTGGGAAAGCCTGTTTACCTATCAGGGGCAAGCAAGTAATGTGCAGGGGCTATTAGAGAATTGGCTTAGGAAGGCCTGTCTACCTACCAGGGGCAAGCAAATAATGTGCTGGGGCTATTCGAGAATTGGCTTGGGAAGGCCTGTCTACCTACCAGGGGAAAGCAAATAATTTGCTGGGGCTATTCGAGAATTGGCTTGGGCTATAAGAGAATTGGTTTGGGAAGGCCTGTCTACCTACCAGGGGCAAGCAAGTAATTTGCTGGGACTATTACAGAATAGGCTTGGGAAGCCCTGTCTACCTACCAGGAGCAAGCAAGTAATTTGATGGGGCTATTACAGAATAGGCTTGGGAAGGCCTGTCTACCTACCAGGGACAAGCAAGTAATTTGCTAGGACTATTACAGAATAGGCTTGGGAAAGCCTGTCTACCTACCAGGGGCAAGCAAGTAATTTGCTGGGACTATTACAGAATAGGCTTGGGAAGGCCTGTCTGCTTACCAGGGGCAAGCAAGTAATTTGCATGGGCTATTACAGAATAGGTTTGGGAAGGCCTGTCTAGCTACCAGGGACAAGCAAGTAATTTGCTGGGACTATTACAGAATAGGCTTGGGAAGGCCTGTCTACCTACCAGGGGCAAGCAAGTAATGTGCAGGGGCTATTAGAGAATTGGCTTGGGATATAAGAGAATTGGCTCGGGAAGGCCAGTGGACCTACCAGGGAGAAGTAAGTCATGGGCTGAGGCAATGAGAGAATAGGCTTGGGAAGGGCAGTCTACCTACCAGGGGCAAGCAAGTATTTTGCTGGGGCTATTAGAGAATTGGCTTGGGAAGGCCTGTCTACCTACCAGGGGCAAGCAAATAATATGCTGGGGCTATTCGATAATTGGCTTGGGCTATGAGAGAATTGGTTTGGGAAGGCCTGTCTACCTACCAGGGGCAAGCAAGTAATTTGCTGGGACTATTACAGAATAGGCTTGGGAAGGCCTGTCTACCTACCAGGGGCAAGCAAGTAAAGTACAGGGGCTATCAGAGAATTGGCTTGGGAAGGCCTGTCTGCCTACCAAGGGCAAGCAAGTAATTTGCTGGGACTATTACAGAATAGGCTTGGGAAAGCCTGTCTACCTACCAGGGGCAAGCAAGTAAAGTGCAGGGGCTATTAGAGAATTGGCTTGGGAAGGCCTGTCTACCTACCAGGGGCAAGCAAGGAATTTGCAGGGGCTATTACAGTATAGGCTTGGGAAGGCCTGTCTGCCTACCAGGGGCAAGCAAGTAATTTGCTGGGGCTATTACAGAATAGGCTTGGGAAGGCCTGTCTACCTACCAGGGGCAATCAAGTAATTTACAGCGGCTATTACAGAAGAGGCTTGGGAAGGCCTGTTTACCTACCAGGGAGAAATAAGTCATGGGCTGAGGCGATGAGAGAATAGGATTGGGAAGGCGTGTCTACCTACCAGGGGCAAGCAAGTAATTTGCAGCGGCTATTACAGAATAGGCTTGGGAAAACCTGTCTACCTACAAGGGGCAAGCAAGTAATGTGCAGGGGCTATTAGAGAATTGGCTTGGGAAGGCCTGTCTACCTACAAGCAAATAATGTGCTGGCGCTATTAGAGAATTGGCTTGGGATATAAGAGAATTGGTTCGGGAAGGCCAGTCGACCTACCAGGGAGAAGTAAGTCATGGGCTGAGGCAATGAAAGAATAGGCTTGGAAAGGGCAGTCTACCTACCAGGGGCAAGCAAGTATTTTGCTGGGGCGATGAGAGAAAAGGCTTGGGAAGGCCTGTCTACCTATCAGGGGCAAGAAAATAATGTGCTGGGGCTATTCGACAATTGGCTTGGGCTATAAGAGAATTGGTTTGGGAAGGCCTATCTACCTACCAGGGGCAAGCAAGTAATTTGCTGGGACTATTACAGAATAGGCTTGGGAAAGCCTGTCTACCTACCAGGGGCAAGCAAGTAAAGTGCAGGGGCTATTAGAGAATTGGCTTGGGAAGGCCTGTCTACCTACCAGGGGCAAGCAAATAATATGCTGGAGCTATTCGAGAATTGGCTTGGGTTATAAGAGAATTGGTTTGGGAAGGCCTGTCTACCTACAAGGGGCAAGCAAGTAATTTGCTGGGACTATTACAGAATAGGCTTGGGAAAACCTGTCTACCTACCAGGGGCAAGCAAGTAATGTGCAGGGGCTATTAGAGAATTGGCTTGGGAAGGCCTGTCTACCTACAAGCAAATAATGTGCTGGCGCTATTAGAGAATTGGCTTGGGATATAAGAGAATTGGTTCGGGAAGGCCAGTCGACCTACAAGGGAGAAGTAAGTCATGGGCTGAGGCAATGAAAGAATAGGCTTGGGAAGGCCTGTCTACCTACCAGGGGCAAGCAAGTAATTTGCTGGGACTATTACAGAATAGGCTTGGGAAAGCCTGTCTACCTACCAGGGGCAAGCAAGTAAAGTGCAGGGGCTATTAGAGAATTGGCTTGGGAAGGCCTGTCTACCTACCAGGGGCAAGCAAATAATATGCTGGGGCTATTCGAGAATTGGCTTGGGCTATAAGAGAATTGGTTTGGGAAGGCCTGTCTACCTACCAGGGGAGAGCAAGTAATTTGCTGGGACTATTACAGAATAGGCTTGGGAAGGCCTGTCTACCTACCAGGGGCAAGCAAGTAATTTGCTGGGACTATTACAGAATAGGCTTGGGAAGCCCTGCCTACCATACTTGGGCAAGCAAGTAATTTGCTGGGGCTATTACAGAAGAGGCTTGGGAAGGCCTGTCTACCTACCAGGGGTAAGCAAGTAATTTGCTGGGACTATTACAGAATAGGCTTAGGAAGGCCTGTCTACATACCATGGGCAAGCAAGTAATTTGCTGGGGCTATTACAGAATAGGCTTGGGAAAGCCTGTCTACCTACCTGGGGCAAGCAAGTAAAGTGCAGGGGCTATTAGAGAATTGGCTTGGGAAGGCCTGTCTACCTACCAGGGGCAAGCAAATAATATGCTGGAGCTATTCGAGAATTGGCTTGGGCTATAAGAGAATTGGTTTGGGAAGGCCTGTCTACCTACCAGGGGCAAGCAAGTAATTTGCTGGGACTATTACAGAATAGGCTTGGGAAGGCCTGTGTACCTACCAGGGAGAAATAAGCCATGGGCTGAGGCGATGAGAGAATAGGCTTGGGAAGGCCTGTCTACCTACCAGGGGCAAGCAAGTAATTTGCTGGGACTATTACAGAATAGGCTTGGGAAAGCCTGTCTACCTATCAGGGGCAAGCAAGTAATGTGCAGGGGCTATTAGAGAATTGGCTTAGGAAGGCCTGTCTACCTACCAGGGGCAAGCAAATAATGTGCTGGGGCTATTCGAGAATTGGCTTGGGAAGGCCTGTCTACCTACCAGGGGAAAGCAAATAATTTGCTGGGGCTATTCGAGAATTGGCTTGGGCTATAAGAGAATTGGTTTGGGAAGGCCTGTCTACCTACCAGAGGCAAGCAAGTAATTTGCTGGGACTATTACAGAATAGGCTTGGGAAGCCCTGTCTACCTACCAGGAGCAAGCAAGTAATTTGCTGGGGCTATTACAGAATAGGCTTGGGAAGGCCTGTCTACCTACCAGGGACAAGCAAGTAATTTGCTAGGACTATTACAGAATAGGCTTGGGAAAGCCTGTCTACCTACCAGGGGCAAGCAAGTAATTTGCTGGGACTATTACAGAATAGGCTTGGGAAAGCCTGTCTACCTATCAGGGGCAAGCAAGTAATGTGCAGGGGCTATTAGAGAATTGGCTTAGGAAGGCCTGTCTACCTACCAGGGGCAAGCAAATAATGTGCTGGGGCTATTCGAGAATTGGCTTGGGAAGGCCTGTCTACCTACCAGGGGAAAGCAAATAATTTGCTGGGGCTATTCGAGAATTGGCTTGGGCTATAAGAGAATTGGTTTGGGAAGGCCTGTCTACCTACCAGGGGCAAGCAAGTAATGTGCAGGGGCTATTAGAGAATTGGCTTGGGATATAAGAGAATTGGCTCGGGAATGCCAGTGGACCTACCAGGGAGAAGTAAGTCATGGGCTGAGGCAATGAGAGAATAGGCTTGGGAAGGGCAGTCTACCTACCAGTGGCAAGGAAATATTTTGCTGGGGCTATTAGAGAATTGGCTTGGGAAGGCCTGTCTACCTACCAGGGGCAAGCAAATAATATGCTGGGGCTATTCGAGAATTGGCTTGGGCTATGAGAAAATTGGTTTGGGAAGGCCTGTCTACCTACCAGGGGCAAGCAAGTAATTTGCTGGGACTATTACAGAATAGGCTTGGGAAGGCCTGTCTACCTACCAGGGGCAAGCAAGTAAAGTACAGGGGCTATTAGAGAATTGGCTTAGGAAGGCCTGTCTACCTACCAGGGGCAAGCAAATAATGTGCTGGGGCTATTCGAGAATTGGCTTGGGAAGGCCTGTCTACCTACCAGGGGAAAGCAAATAATTTGCTGGGGCTATTCGAGAATTGGCTTGGGCTATAAGAGAATTGGTTTGGGAAGGCCTGTCTACCTACCAGGGGCAAGCAAGTAATTTGCTGGGACTATTACAGAATAGGCTTGGGAAGCCCTGTCTACCTACCAGGAGCAAGCAAGTAATTTGCTGGGGCTATTACAGAATAGGCTTGGGAAGGCCTGTCTACCTACCAGGGACAAGCAAGTAATTTGCTAGGACTATTACAGAATAGGCTTGGGAAAGCCTGTCTACCTACCAGGGGCAAGCAAGTAATTTGCTGGGACTATTACAGAATAGGCTTGGGAAAGCCTGTCTACCTATCAGGGGCAAGCAAGTAATGTGCAGGGGCTATTAGAGAATTGGCTTAGGAAGGCCTGTCTACCTACCAGGGGCAAGCAAATAATGTGCTGGGGCTATTCGAGAATTGGCTTGGGAAGGCCTGTCTACCTACCAGGGGAAAGCAAATAATTTGCTGGGGCTATTCGAGAATTGGCTTGGGCTATAAGAGAATTGGTTTGGGAAGGCCTGTCTACCTACCAGGGGCAAGCAAGTAATGTGCAGGGGCTATTAGAGAATTGGCTTGGGATATAAGAGAATTGGCTCGGGAATGCCAGTGGACCTACCAGGGAGAAGTAAGTCATGGGCTGAGGCAATGAGAGAATAGGCTTGGGAAGGGCAGTCTACCTACCAGTGGCAAGGAAGTATTTTGCTGGGGCTATTAGAGAATTGGCTTGGGAAGGCCTGTCTACCTACCAGGGGCAAGCAAATAATATGCTGGGGCTATTCGAGAATTGGCTTGGGCTATGAGAAAATTGGTTTGGGAAGGCCTGTCTACCTACCAGGGGCAAGCAAGTAATTTGCTGGGACTATTACAGAATAGGTTTGGGAAGGCCTGTCTACCTACAAGGGGCAAGCAAGTAATGTGCAGGGGCTATTAGAGAATTGGCTTGGGAAGGCCTGTCTACCTACAAGCAAATAATGTGCTGGCGCTATTAGAGAATTGGCTTGGGATATAAGAGAATTGGTTCGGGAAGGCCAGTCGACCTACCAGGGAGAAGTAAGTCATGGGCTGAGGCAATGAAAGAATAGGCTTGGAAAGGGCAGTCTACCTACCAGGGGCAAGCAAGTATTTTGCTGGGGCGATGAGAGAAAAGGCTTGGGAAGGCCTGTCTACCTATCAGGGGCAAGAAAATAATGTGCTGGGGCTATTCGACAATTGGCTTGGGCTATAAGAGAATTGGTTTGGGAAGGCCTATCTACCTACCAGGGGCAAGCAAGTAATTTGCTGGGACTATTACAGAATAGGCTTGGGAAAGCCTGTCTACCTACCAGGGGCAAGCAAGTAAAGTGCAGGGGCTATTAGAGAATTGGCTTGGGAAGGCCTGTCTACCTACCAGGGGCAAGCAAATAATATGCTGGAGCTATTCGAGAATTGGCTTGGGTTATAAGAGAATTGGTTTGGGAAGGCCTGTCTACCTACAAGGGGCAAGCAAGTAATTTGCTGGGACTATTACAGAATAGGCTTGGGAAAACCTGTCTACCTACCAGGGGCAAGCAAGTAATGTGCAGGGGCTATTAGAGAATTGGCTTGGGAAGGCCTGTCTACCTACAAGCAAATAATGTGCTGGCGCTATTAGAGAATTGGCTTGGGATATAAGAGAATTGGTTCGGGAAGGCCAGTCGACCTACAAGGGAGAAGTAAGTCATGGGCTGAGGCAATGAAAGAATAGGCTTGGGAAGGCCTGTCTACCTACCAGGGGCAAGCAAGTAATTTGCTGGGACTATTACAGAATAGGCTTGGGAAAGCCTGTCTACCTACCAGGGGCAAGCAAGTAAAGTGCAGGGGCTATTAGAGAATTGGCTTGGGAAGGCCTGTCTACCTACCAGGGGCAAGCAAATAATATGCTGGGGCTATTCGAGAATTGGCTTGGGCTATAAGAGAATTGGTTTGGGAAGGCCTGTCTACCTACCAGGGGAGAGCAAGTAATTTGCTGGGACTATTACAGAATAGGCTTGGGAAGGCCTGTCTACCTACCAGGGGCAAGCAAGTAATTTGCTGGGACTATTACAGAATAGGCTTGGGAAGCCCTGCCTACCATACTTGGGCAAGCAAGTAATTTGCTGGGGCTATTACAGAAGAGGCTTGGGAAGGCCTGTCTACCTACCAGGGGTAAGCAAGTAATTTGCTGGGACTATTACAGAATAGGCTTAGGAAGGCCTGTCTACATACCATGGGCAAGCAAGTAATTTGCTGGGGCTATTACAGAATAGGCTTGGGAAAGCCTGTCTACCTACCTGGGGCAAGCAAGTAAAGTGCAGGGGCTATTAGAGAATTGGCTTGGGAAGGCCTGTCTACCTACCAGGGGCAAGCAAATAATATGCTGGAGCTATTCGAGAATTGGCTTGGGCTATAAGAGAATTGGTTTGGGAAGGCCTGTCTACCTACCAGGGGCAAGCAAGTAATTTGCTGGGACTATTACAGAATAGGCTTGGGAAGGCCTGTGTACCTACCAGGGAGAAATAAGCCATGGGCTGAGGCGATGAGAGAATAGGCTTGGGAAGGCCTGTCTACCTACCAGGGGCAAGCAAGTAATTTGCTGGGACTATTACAGAATAGGCTTGGGAAAGCCTGTCTACCTATCAGGGGCAAGCAAGTAATGTGCAGGGGCTATTAGAGAATTGGCTTAGGAAGGCCTGTCTACCTACCAGGGGCAAGCAAATAATGTGCTGGGGCTATTCGAGAATTGGCTTGGGAAGGCCTGTCTACCTACCAGGGGAAAGCAAATAATTTGCTGGGGCTATTCGAGAATTGGCTTGGGCTATAAGAGAATTGGTTTGGGAAGGCCTGTCTACCTACCAGAGGCAAGCAAGTAATTTGCTGGGACTATTACAGAATAGGCTTGGGAAGCCCTGTCTACCTACCAGGAGCAAGCAAGTAATTTGCTGGGGCTATTACAGAATAGGCTTGGGAAGGCCTGTCTACCTACCAGGGACAAGCAAGTAATTTGCTAGGACTATTACAGAATAGGCTTGGGAAAGCCTGTCTACCTACCAGGGGCAAGCAAGTAATTTGCTGGGACTATTACAGAATAGGCTTGGGAAAGCCTGTCTACCTATCAGGGGCAAGCAAGTAATGTGCAGGGGCTATTAGAGAATTGGCTTAGGAAGGCCTGTCTACCTACCAGGGGCAAGCAAATAATGTGCTGGGGCTATTCGAGAATTGGCTTGGGAAGGCCTGTCTACCTACCAGGGGAAAGCAAATAATTTGCTGGGGCTATTCGAGAATTGGCTTGGGCTATAAGAGAATTGGTTTGGGAAGGCCTGTCTACCTACCAGGGGCAAGCAAGTAATGTGCAGGGGCTATTAGAGAATTGGCTTGGGATATAAGAGAATTGGCTCGGGAATGCCAGTGGACCTACCAGGGAGAAGTAAGTCATGGGCTGAGGCAATGAGAGAATAGGCTTGGGAAGGGCAGTCTACCTACCAGTGGCAAGGAAATATTTTGCTGGGGCTATTAGAGAATTGGCTTGGGAAGGCCTGTCTACCTACCAGGGGCAAGCAAATAATATGCTGGGGCTATTCGAGAATTGGCTTGGGCTATGAGAAAATTGGTTTGGGAAGGCCTGTCTACCTACCAGGGGCAAGCAAGTAATTTGCTGGGACTATTACAGAATAGGCTTGGGAAGGCCTGTCTACCTACCAGGGGCAAGCAAGTAAAGTACAGGGGCTATTAGAGAATTGGCTTAGGAAGGCCTGTCTACCTACCAGGGGCAAGCAAATAATGTGCTGGGGCTATTCGAGAATTGGCTTGGGAAGGCCTGTCTACCTACCAGGGGAAAGCAAATAATTTGCTGGGGCTATTCGAGAATTGGCTTGGGCTATAAGAGAATTGGTTTGGGAAGGCCTGTCTACCTACCAGGGGCAAGCAAGTAATTTGCTGGGACTATTACAGAATAGGCTTGGGAAGCCCTGTCTACCTACCAGGAGCAAGCAAGTAATTTGCTGGGGCTATTACAGAATAGGCTTGGGAAGGCCTGTCTACCTACCAGGGACAAGCAAGTAATTTGCTAGGACTATTACAGAATAGGCTTGGGAAAGCCTGTCTACCTACCAGGGGCAAGCAAGTAATTTGCTGGGACTATTACAGAATAGGCTTGGGAAAGCCTGTCTACCTATCAGGGGCAAGCAAGTAATGTGCAGGGGCTATTAGAGAATTGGCTTAGGAAGGCCTGTCTACCTACCAGGGGCAAGCAAATAATGTGCTGGGGCTATTCGAGAATTGGCTTGGGAAGGCCTGTCTACCTACCAGGGGAAAGCAAATAATTTGCTGGGGCTATTCGAGAATTGGCTTGGGCTATAAGAGAATTGGTTTGGGAAGGCCTGTCTACCTACCAGGGGCAAGCAAGTAATGTGCAGGGGCTATTAGAGAATTGGCTTGGGATATAAGAGAATTGGCTCGGGAATGCCAGTGGACCTACCAGGGAGAAGTAAGTCATGGGCTGAGGCAATGAGAGAATAGGCTTGGGAAGGGCAGTCTACCTACCAGTGGCAAGGAAGTATTTTGCTGGGGCTATTAGAGAATTGGCTTGGGAAGGCCTGTCTACCTACCAGGGGCAAGCAAATAATATGCTGGGGCTATTCGAGAATTGGCTTGGGCTATGAGAAAATTGGTTTGGGAAGGCCTGTCTACCTACCAGGGGCAAGCAAGTAATTTGCTGGGACTATTACAGAATAGGCTTGGGAAGGCCTGTCTACCTACCAGGGGCAAGCAAGTAAAGTACAGGGGCTATTACAGAATAGGCTTGGGAAGCCCTGTCTACCTACCAGGAGCAAGCAAGTAATTTGCTGGGGCTATTACAGAATAGGCTTGGGAAGGCCTGTCTACCTACCAGGTACAAGCAAGTAATTTGCTAGGACTATTACAGAATAGGCTTGGGAAAGCCTGTCTACCTACCAGGGGCAAGCAAGTAATTTGCTGGGACTATTACAGAATAGGCTTGGGAACGCCTGTCTACCTACCAGGGGCAAGCAAGTAATGTGCAGGGGCTATGAGAGAAAAGGCTTGGGAAGGCCTGTCTGCCTACCAGGGGCAAGCAAGTAATTTGCAGGGGCTATTACAGAATAGGTTTGGGAAGGCCTGTCTAGCTACCAGGGACAAGCAAGTAATTTGCTGGGACTATTACAGAATAGGTTTGGGAAGGCCTGTCTACCTACCAGGGGCAAGCAAGTAATGTGCAGGGGCTATTAGAGAATTGGCTTGGGATATAAGAGAATTGGCTCGGGAAGGCCAGTGGTCCTACCAGGGAGAAGTAAGTCATGGGCTGAGGCAATGAGAGAATAGGCTAGGGAAGGGCAGTCTACCTACCAGGGGCAAGCAAGTATTTTGCTGGGGCTATTAGAGAATTGGCTTGGGAAGGCCTGTCTACCTACCAGGGACAAGCAAATAATATGCTGGGGCTATTCGAGAATTGGCTTGGGCTATGAGAGAATTGGTTTGGGAAGGCCTGTCTACCTACCAGGGGCAAGCAAGTAATTTGCTGGGACTATTACAGAATAGGCTTGGGAAGGCCTGTCTACCTACCAGGGGCAAGCAAGTAAAGTACAGGGGCTATTAGAGAATTGGTTTGGGAAGGCCTGTCTGCCTACCAAGGGCAAGCAAGTAATTTGCTGGGACTATTACAGAATAGGTTGGGAAAGCCTGTCTAACTACCAGGGGCAAACAAGTAAAGTGCAGGGGCTATTAGAGAATTGGCTTGGGAAGGCCTGTCTGCCTACCAGGGGCAAGCAAGTAATTTGCTGGGGCTATTACAGAATAGGCTTGGGAAGGCCTGTTTACCTACCAGGGAGAAATAAGTCATGGGCTGAGGCGGTGAGAGAATAGGATTGGGAAGGCGTGTCTACCTACCAGGGGCAAGCAAGTAATTTGCAGCGGCTATTATAGAATAGGCTTGGGAAAACCTGTCTACCTACCAGGGGCAAGCAAGTAATGTGCAGGGGCTATTATAGAATTGGCTTGGGAAGGCCTACAAGCAAATAATGTGCTGGCGCTATTAGAGAATTGGCTTGGGATATAAGAGAATTGGTTTGGGAAGTCCAGTCGACCTACCAGGGAGAAGTAAGTCATGGGCTGAGGCAATGAAAGAATAGGCTTGGAAAGGGCAGTCTACCTACCAGGGGCAAGCAAGTAATTTGCTGGGGCGATGAGAGAAAAGGCTTGGGAAGGCCTGTCTACCTACCAGGGGCAAGAAAATAATGTGCTGGGGCTATTCGAGAATTGGCTTGGGCTATAAGAGAATTGGTTTGGGAAGGCCTGTCTACCTACCAGGGGCAAGCAAGTAATTTGCTGGGACTATTACAGAATAGGCTTGGGAAGGCCTGTCTACCTACCAGTGGCAAGCAAGTAATTTGCTGGGGCTATTACAGAAAAGGCTTGGGAAGGCCTGTCTACCTACCAGGGGTAAGCAAGTAATTTGCTGGGACTATTATAGAATAGGCTTAGGAAGGCCTGTCTACACACCAGGGGTAAGCAAATAATTTGCTGGGGCTATTACAGAATAGGCTTGGGAAAGCCTGTCTACCTACCTGGGGCAAGCAAGTAAAGTGCAGGGGCTATTAGAGAATTGGCTTGGGAAGGCCTGTCTACCTACCAGGGCCAAGCAAATAATATGCTGGAGCTATTAGAGAATTGGCTTGGGATATAAGAGAATTGGCTCGGGAAGGCCAGTGGACCTACCAGGGAGAAGTAAGTCATGGGCTGAGGCAATGAGAGAATAGGCTTGGGAAGGGCAATCTACCTACCAGGGAGAAATAAGTCATGGGCTGAGGCGATGAAGAATAGGCTTGGGAAGGCCTATCTACCTACCAGGGGCAAGCAAGTGATTTGCTGGGACTATTACAGAATAGGCTTGGGAAGGCTTGTCTACCTACCAGGGGCAAGCAAGTAATGTGCAGGGGCTATGAGAGAAAAGGCTTGGGAAGGCCTGTCTACCTACCTGGGGCAAGCAAGTAATTTGCTGGGGCTATTAGAGAATTGGCTTGGGAAGGCCTGTCTGCCTACCAAGGGCAAGCAAGTAATTTGCTGGGACTATTACAGAATTGGCTTGGGAAGGCCTGTCTACCTACCAGGGGAAAGCAAATAATTTGCTGGGGCTATTCGAGAATTGGCTTGGGCTATAAGAGAATTGGTTTGGGAAGGCCTGTCTACCTACCAGGGGCAAGCAAGTAATGTGCAGGGGCTATTAGAGAATTGGCTTGGGATATAAGAGAATTGGCTCGGGAATGCCAGTGGACCTACCAGGGAGAAGTAAGTCATGGGCTGAGGCAATGAGAGAATAGGCTTGGGAAGGGCAGTCTACCTACCAGTGGCAAGGAAATATTTTGCTGGGGCTATTAGAGAATTGGCTTGGGAAGGCCTGTCTACCTACCAGGGGCAAGCAAATAATATGCTGGGGCTATTCGAGAATTGGCTTGGGCTATGAGAAAATTGGTTTGGGAAGGCCTGTCTACCTACCAGGGGCAAGCAAGTAATTTGCTGGGACTATTACAGAATAGGCTTGGGAAGGCCTGTCTACCTACCAGGGGCAAGCAAGTAAAGTACAGGGGCTATTAGAGAATTGGCTTAGGAAGGCCTGTCTACCTACCAGGGGCAAGCAAATAATGTGCTGGGGCTATTCGAGAATTGGCTTGGGAAGGCCTGTCTACCTACCAGGGGAAAGCAAATAATTTGCTGGGGCTATTCGAGAATTGGCTTGGGCTATAAGAGAATTGGTTTGGGAAGGCCTGTCTACCTACCAGGGGCAAGCAAGTAATTTGCTGGGACTATTACAGAATAGGCTTGGGAAGCCCTGTCTACCTACCAGGAGCAAGCAAGTAATTTGCTGGGGCTATTACAGAATAGGCTTGGGAAGGCCTGTCTACCTACCAGGGACAAGCAAGTAATTTGCTAGGACTATTACAGAATAGGCTTGGGAAAGCCTGTCTACCTACCAGGGGCAAGCAAGTAATTTGCTGGGACTATTACAGAATAGGCTTGGGAAAGCCTGTCTACCTATCAGGGGCAAGCAAGTAATGTGCAGGGGCTATTAGAGAATTGGCTTAGGAAGGCCTGTCTACCTACCAGGGGCAAGCAAATAATGTGCTGGGGCTATTCGAGAATTGGCTTGGGAAGGCCTGTCTACCTACCAGGGGAAAGCAAATAATTTGCTGGGGCTATTCGAGAATTGGCTTGGGCTATAAGAGAATTGGTTTGGGAAGGCCTGTCTACCTACCAGGGGCAAGCAAGTAATGTGCAGGGGCTATTAGAGAATTGGCTTGGGATATAAGAGAATTGGCTCGGGAATGCCAGTGGACCTACCAGGGAGAAGTAAGTCATGGGCTGAGGCAATGAGAGAATAGGCTTGGGAAGGGCAGTCTACCTACCAGTGGCAAGGAAGTATTTTGCTGGGGCTATTAGAGAATTGGCTTGGGAAGGCCTGTCTACCTACCAGGGGCAAGCAAATAATATGCTGGGGCTATTCGAGAATTGGCTTGGGCTATGAGAAAATTGGTTTGGGAAGGCCTGTCTACCTACCAGGGGCAAGCAAGTAATTTGCTGGGACTATTACAGAATAGGCTTGGGAAGGCCTGTCTACCTACCAGGGGCAAGCAAGTAAAGTACAGGGGCTATTACAGAATAGGCTTGGGAAGCCCTGTCTACCTACCAGGAGCAAGCAAGTAATTTGCTGGGGCTATTACAGAATAGGCTTGGGAAGGCCTGTCTACCTACCAGGTACAAGCAAGTAATTTGCTAGGACTATTACAGAATAGGCTTGGGAAAGCCTGTCTACCTACCAGGGGCAAGCAAGTAATTTGCTGGGACTATTACAGAATAGGCTTGGGAACGCCTGTCTACCTACCAGGGGCAAGCAAGTAATGTGCAGGGGCTATGAGAGAAAAGGCTTGGGAAGGCCTGTCTGCCTACCAGGGGCAAGCAAGTAATTTGCAGGGGCTATTACAGAATAGGTTTGGGAAGGCCTGTCTAGCTACCAGGGACAAGCAAGTAATTTGCTGGGACTATTACAGAATAGGTTTGGGAAGGCCTGTCTACCTACCAGGGGCAAGCAAGTAATGTGCAGGGGCTATTAGAGAATTGGCTTGGGATATAAGAGAATTGGCTCGGGAAGGCCAGTGGTCCTACCAGGGAGAAGTAAGTCATGGGCTGAGGCAATGAGAGAATAGGCTAGGGAAGGGCAGTCTACCTACCAGGGGCAAGCAAGTATTTTGCTGGGGCTATTAGAGAATTGGCTTGGGAAGGCCTGTCTACCTACCAGGGACAAGCAAATAATATGCTGGGGCTATTCGAGAATTGGCTTGGGCTATGAGAGAATTGGTTTGGGAAGGCCTGTCTACCTACCAGGGGCAAGCAAGTAATTTGCTGGGACTATTACAGAATAGGCTTGGGAAGGCCTGTCTACCTACCAGGGGCAAGCAAGTAAAGTACAGGGGCTATTAGAGAATTGGTTTGGGAAGGCCTGTCTGCCTACCAAGGGCAAGCAAGTAATTTGCTGGGACTATTACAGAATAGGTTGGGAAAGCCTGTCTAACTACCAGGGGCAAACAAGTAAAGTGCAGGGGCTATTAGAGAATTGGCTTGGGAAGGCCTGTCTGCCTACCAGGGGCAAGCAAGTAATTTGCTGGGGCTATTACAGAATAGGCTTGGGAAGGCCTGTTTACCTACCAGGGAGAAATAAGTCATGGGCTGAGGCGGTGAGAGAATAGGATTGGGAAGGCGTGTCTACCTACCAGGGGCAAGCAAGTAATTTGCAGCGGCTATTATAGAATAGGCTTGGGAAAACCTGTCTACCTACCAGGGGCAAGCAAGTAATGTGCAGGGGCTATTATAGAATTGGCTTGGGAAGGCCTACAAGCAAATAATGTGCTGGCGCTATTAGAGAATTGGCTTGGGATATAAGAGAATTGGTTTGGGAAGTCCAGTCGACCTACCAGGGAGAAGTAAGTCATGGGCTGAGGCAATGAAAGAATAGGCTTGGAAAGGGCAGTCTACCTACCAGGGGCAAGCAAGTAATTTGCTGGGGCGATGAGAGAAAAGGCTTGGGAAGGCCTGTCTACCTACCAGGGGCAAGAAAATAATGTGCTGGGGCTATTCGAGAATTGGCTTGGGCTATAAGAGAATTGGTTTGGGAAGGCCTGTCTACCTACCAGGGGCAAGCAAGTAATTTGCTGGGACTATTACAGAATAGGCTTGGGAAGGCCTGTCTACCTACCAGTGGCAAGCAAGTAATTTGCTGGGGCTATTACAGAAAAGGCTTGGGAAGGCCTGTCTACCTACCAGGGGTAAGCAAGTAATTTGCTGGGACTATTATAGAATAGGCTTAGGAAGGCCTGTCTACACACCAGGGGTAAGCAAATAATTTGCTGGGGCTATTACAGAATAGGCTTGGGAAAGCCTGTCTACCTACCTGGGGCAAGCAAGTAAAGTGCAGGGGCTATTAGAGAATTGGCTTGGGAAGGCCTGTCTACCTACCAGGGCCAAGCAAATAATATGCTGGAGCTATTAGAGAATTGGCTTGGGATATAAGAGAATTGGCTCGGGAAGGCCAGTGGACCTACCAGGGAGAAGTAAGTCATGGGCTGAGGCAATGAGAGAATAGGCTTGGGAAGGGCAATCTACCTACCAGGGAGAAATAAGTCATGGGCTGAGGCGATGAAGAATAGGCTTGGGAAGGCCTATCTACCTACCAGGGGCAAGCAAGTGATTTGCTGGGACTATTACAGAATAGGCTTGGGAAGGCTTGTCTACCTACCAGGGGCAAGCAAGTAATGTGCAGGGGCTATGAGAGAAAAGGCTTGGGAAGGCCTGTCTACCTACCTGGGGCAAGCAAGTAATTTGCTGGGGCTATTAGAGAATTGGCTTGGGAAGGCCTGTCTGCCTACCAAGGGCAAGCAAGTAATTTGCTGGGACTATTACAGAATAGGCTTGGGAAAGCCTGTCTACCTACCAGGGGCAAGCAAGTAAAGTGCAGGGGCTATTAGAGAATTGGCTTGGGAAGGCCTGTCTACCTACCAGGGGCAAGCAAGGAATTTGCAAGGGCTATTACAGTATAGGCTTGGGAAGGCCTGTCTGCCTACCAGGGGCAAGCAAGTAATTTTCTGGGGCTATTACAGAATAGGCTTGGGAAGGCCTGTCTACCTACCAGGGGCAAATAAGTAATTTGCAGCGGCTATTACAGAAGAGGCTTGGGAAGGCCTGTCTACCTATCAGGGAGAAATAAGTCATGGGCTGAGGCGAAGAGAGAATAGGCTTGGGAAGGCGTGTCTACCTACCAGGGGCAAGCAAGTAATTTGCTGGGGCGATGAGAGAAAAGGCTTGGGAAGGCCTGTCTACCTACCAGGGGCAAGAAAATAATGTGCTGGGGCTATTCGAGAATTGGCTTGGGCTATAAGAGAATTGGTTTGGGAAGGCCTGTCTACCTACCAGGGGCAAGCAAATAATTTGCTGGGACTATTACAGAATAGGCTTGGGAAAGCCTGTCTACCTACCAGGGGCAAGCAAGTAAAGTGCAGGGGCTATTAGAGAATTGGCTTGGGAAGGCCTGTCTACCTACCAGGGGCAAGCAAATAATATGCTGGGGCTATTCGAGAATTGGCTTGGGCTATAAGAGAATTGGTTTGGGAAGGCCTGTCTACCTACCAGGGGCAAGCAAGTAATTTGCTGGGACTATTACAGAATAGGCTTAGGAAGGCCTGTCTACATACCAGGGGCAAGCAAGTAATTTGCTGGGGCTATTACAGAATAGGCTTGGGAAGGCCTGTCTACCTACCAGGGGCAAGCAAGTAATTTGCTGGGGCTATTACAGAATAGGCTTGGGAAGGCCTGTCTACCTACCAGGGGCAAGCAAGTAATTTGCTGGGACTATTACAGAATAGGCTTAGGAAGGCCTGTCTACATACCAGGGGCAAGCAAGTAATTTGCTGGGGCTATTACAGAATAGGCTTGGGAAGGCCTGTCTACCTACCAGGGACAAGCAAGTAATTTGCTGGGACTATTACAGAATAGGCTTGGGAAAGCCTGTCTACCTACCAGGGGCAAGCAAGTAATTTGCTGGGACTATTACAGAATAGGCTTGGGAACGCCTGTCTACCTACCAGGGGCAAGCAAGTAATGTGCAGGGGCTATGAGAGAAAAGGCTTGGGAAGGCCTGTCTGCCTACCAGTTGCAAGCAAGTAATTTGCAGGGGCTATTACAGAATAGGTTTGGGAAGGCCTGTCTAGCTACCAGGGACAAGCAAGTAATTTGCTGGGACTATTACAGAATAGGTTTGGGAAGGCCTGTCTACCTACCAGGGGCAAGCAAGTAATGTGCAGGGGCTATTAGAGAATTGGCTTGGGATATAAGAGAATTGGCTCGGGAAGGCCAGTGGTCCTACCAGGGAGAAGTAAGTCATGGGCTGAGGCAATGAGAGAATAGGCTAGGGAAGGGCAGTCTACCTACCAGGGGCAAGCAAGTATTTTGCTGGGGCTATTAGAGAATTGGCTTGGGAAGGCCTGTCTACCTACCAGGGACAAGCAAATAATATGCTGGGGCTATTCGAGAATTGGCTTGGGCTATGAGAGAATTGGTTTGGGAAGGCCTGTCTACCTACCAGGGGCAAGCAAGTAATTTGCTGGGACTATTACAGAATAGGCTTGGGAAGGCCTGTCTACCTACCAGGGGCAAGCAAGTAAAGTACAGGGGCTATTAGAGAATTGGTTTGGGAAGGCCTGTCTGCCTACCAAGGGCAAGCAAGTAATTTGCTGGGACTATTACAGAATAGGTTGGGAAAGCCTGTCTAACTACCAGGGGCAAACAAGTAAAGTGCAGGGGCTATTAGAGAATTGGCTTGGGAAGGCCTGTCTGCCTACCAGGGGCAAGCAAGTAATTTGCTGGGGCTATTACAGAATAGGCTTGGGAAGGCCTGTTTACCTACCAGGGAGAAATAAGTCATGGGCTGAGGCGGTGAGAGAATAGGATTGGGAAGGCGTGTCTACCTACCAGGGGCAAGCAAGTAATTTGCAGCGGCTATTATAGAATAGGCTTGGGAAAACCTGTCTACCTACCAGGGGCAAGCAAGTAATGTGCAGGGGCTATTATAGAATTGGCTTGGGAAGGCCTACAAGCAAATAATGTGCTGGCGCTATTAGAGAATTGGCTTGGGATATAAGAGAATTGGTTCGGGAAGTCCAGTCGACCTACCAGGGAGAAGTAAGTCATGGGCTGAGGCAATGAAAGAATAGGCTTGGAAAGGGCAGTCTACCTACCAGGGGCAAGCAAGTAATTTGCTGGGGCGATGAGAGAAAAGGCTTGGGAAGGCCTGTCTACCTACCAGGGGCAAGAAAATAATGTGCTGGGGCTATTCGAGAATTGGCTTGGGCTATAAGAGAATTGGTTTGGGAAGGCCTGTCTACCTACCAGGGGCAAGCAAGTAATTTGATGGGACTATTACAGAATAGGCTTGGGAAGGCCTGTCTACCTACCAGGGGCAAGCAAATAATGTGCTGGGGCTATTCGAGAATTGGCTTGGGCTATAAGAGAATTGGTTTGGGAAGGCCTGTCTACCTACCAGGGGCAAGCAAGTAATTTGCTGGGACTATTACAGAATAGGCTTGGGAAGGCCTGTCTACCTACCAGTGGCAAGCAAGTAATTTGCTGGGGCTATTACAGAAAAGGCTTGGGAAGGCCTGTCTACCTACCAGGGGTAAGCAAGTAATTTGCTGGGACTATTATAGAATAGGCTTAGGAAGGCCTGTCTACACACCAGGGGTAAGCAAATAATTTGCTGGGGCTATTACAGAATAGGCTTGGGAAAGCCTGTCTACCTACCTGGGGCAAGCAAGTAAAGTGCAGGGGCTATTAGAGAATTGGCTTGGGAAGGCCTGTCTACCTACCAGGGCCAAGCAAATAATATGCTGGAGCTATTAGAGAATTGGCTTGGGATATAAGAGAATTGGCTCGGGAAGGCCAGTGGACCTACCAGGGAGAAGTAAGTCATGGGCTGAGGCAATGAGAGAATAGGCTTGGGAAGGGCAATCTACCTACCAGGGAGAAATAAGTCATGGGCTGAGGCGATGAAGAATAGGCTTGGGAAGGCCTATCTACCTACCAGGGGCAAGCAAGTGATTTGCTGGGACTATTACAGAATAGGCTTGGGAAGGCTTGTCTACCTACCAGGGGCAAGCAAGTAATGTGCAGGGGCTATGAGAGAAAAGGCTTGGGAAGGCCTGTCTACCTACCTGGGGCAAGCAAGTAATTTGCTGGGGCTATTAGAGAATTGGCTTGGGAAGGCCTGTCTGCCTACCAAGGGCAAGCAAGTAATTTGCTGGGACTATTACAGAATAGGCTTGGGAAAGCCTGTCTACCTACCAGGGGCAAGCAAGTAAAGTGCAGGGGCTATTAGAGAATTGGCTTGGGAAGGCCTGTCTACCTACCAGGGGCAAGCAAGGAATTTGCAAGGGCTATTACAGTATAGGCTTGGGAAGGCCTGTCTGCCTACCAGGGGCAAGCAAGTAATTTTCTGGGGCTATTACAGAATAGGCTTGGGAAGGCCTGTCTACCTACCAGGGGCAAATAAGTAATTTGCAGCGGCTATTACAGAAGAGGCTTGGGAAGGCCTGTCTACCTATCAGGGAGAAATAAGTCATGGGCTGAGGCGAAGAGAGAATAGGTTTGGGAAGGCGTGTCTACCTACCAGGGGCAAGCAAGTAATTTGCTGGGGCGATGAGAGAAAAGGCTTGGGAAGGCCTGTCTACCTACCAGGGGCAAAAAAATAATGTGCTGGGGCTATTCGAGAATTGGCTTGGGCTATAAGAGAATTGGTTTGGGAAGGCCTGTCTACCTACCAGGGGCAAGCAAATAATTTGCTGGGACTATTACAGAATAGGCTTGGGAAAGCCTGTCTACCTACCAGGGGCAAGCAAGTAAAGTGCAGGGGCTATTAGAGAATTGGCTTGGGAAGGCCTGTCTACCTACCAGGGGCAAGCAAATAATATGCTGGGGCTATTCGAGAATTGGCTTGGGCTATAAGAGAATTGGTTTGGGAAGGCCTGTCTACCTACCAGGGGCAAGCAAGTAATTTGCTGGGACTATTACAGAATAGGCTTAGGAAGGCCTGTCTACATACCAGGGGCAAGCAAGTAATTTGCTGGGGCTATTACAGAATAGGCTTGGGAAGGCCTGTCTACCTACCAGGGGCAAGCAAGTAATTTGCTGGGGCTATTACAGAATAGGCTTGGGAAGGCCTGTCTACCTACCAGGGGCAAGCAAGTAATTTGCTGGGACTATTACAGAATAGGCTTAGGAAGGCCTGTCTACATACCAGGGGCAAGCAAGTAATTTGCTGGGGCTATTACAGAATAGGCTTGGGAAGGCCTGTCTACCTACCAGGGACAAGCAAGTAATTTGCTGGGACTATTACAGAATAGGCTTGGGAAAGCCTGTCTACCTACCAGGGGCAAGCAAGTAATTTGCTGGGACTATTACAGAATAGGTTTGGGAAGGCCTGTCTACCTACCAGGGGCAAGCAAGTAATGTGCAGGGGCTATGAGAGAAAAGGCTTGGGAAGAACTGTCTACCTACCTGGGGCAAGCAAGTAATTTGCTGGGGCTATTACAGAATAGGCTTGGGAAGGCCTGTCTACCTACCAGGGGCAAGAAAATAATGTGCTGGGGCTATTCGAGAATTGGCTTGGGCTATAAGAGAATTGGTTTGGGAAGGCCTGTCTACCTACCAGGGGCAAGCAAATAATTTGCTGGGACTATTACAGAATAGGCTTGGGAAAGCCTGTCTACCTACCAGGGGCAAGCAAGTAAAGTGCAGGGGCTATTAGAGAATTGGCTTGGGAAGGCCTGTCTACCTACCAGGGGCAAGCAAATAATATGCTGGGGCTATTCGAGAATTGGCTTGGGCTATAAGAGAATTGGTTTGGGAAGGCCTGTCTACCTACCAGGGGCAAGCAAGTAATTTGCTGGGACTATTACAGAATAGGCTTAGGAAGGCCTGTCTACATACCAGGGGCAAGCAAGTAATTTGCTGGGGCTATTACAGAATAGGCTTGGGAAGGCCTGTCTACCTACCAGGGGCAAGCAAGTAATTTGCTGGGGCTATTACAGAATAGGCTTGGGAAGGCCTATCTACCTACCAGGGGCAAGCAAATAATATGCTGGAGCTATTCGAGAATTGGCTTGGGCTATAAGAGAATTGGTTTGGGAAGGCCTGTCTACCTACCAGGGGCAAGCAAGTAATTTGCTGGGACTATTACAGAACAGGCTTGGGAAGGCCTGTCTACCTACCAGGGATAAAAAAGTCATGGGCTGAGGCGATGAAGAATAGGCTTGGGAAGGCCTATCTACCTACCAGGGGCAAGCAAGTGATTTGCTGGGACTATTACAGAATAGGCTTGGGAAGGCTTGTCTACCTACCAGGGGCAAGCAAGTAATTTGCTGGGGCTATTGCAGAATAGGCTTGGGAAAGCCTGTCTACCTACCTGGGGCAAGCAAGTAATGTGCTGGGGCTATTCGAGAATTGGCTTGGGCTATAAGACAATTGGTTTGGAAAGGCCTGTCTACCTACCAGGGACAAGCAAGTAATTTGCTGGGACTATTACAGAATAGGCTTGGGAAGGCCTGTCTACCTACCAGGGAGAAATAAGTCATGGGCTGAGGCGATGAGAGAATAGGCTTGGGAAGGCCTATCTACCTACCAGGGGCAAGCAAGTAATTTGCTGGGAGTATTACAGAATAGGCTTGGGAAAGCCTAACTACCAGGGGAAAGCAAGTAAAGTGCAGGGGCTATTAGAGAATTGGCTTAGGAAGGCCTGTCTACCTACCAGGGGCAAGCAAATAATATGCTGGAGCTATTTGAGAATTGGCTTGGGCTATAAGAGAATTGGTTTGGGAAGGCCTGTCTACCTACCAGGGGCAAGCAAGTAATTTGCTGGGACTATTACAGAATAGGCTTGGAAAGGCCTGTCTACCTACCAGGGATAAATAAGTCATGGGCTGAGGCGATGAGAGAATAGGCTTGGGAAGGCCTATCTACCTACCAGGGGCAAGCAAGTAATTTGCTGGGACTATTACAGAATAGGCTTGGGAAAGCCTGTCTACCTGTCAGGGGCAAGCAAGTAATGTGCAGGGGCTATTAGAGAATTGGCTTGGGAAGGCCTGTCTACCTACCAGGGGCAAGCAAATAATGTGCTGGGGCTATTCGAGAATTGTCTTGGGAAGGCCTGTCTACCTACCAGGGGCAAGCAAATAATTTGCTGGGGCTATTCGAGAATTGGCTTGGGCTATAAGAGAATTGGTTTGGGAAGGCCTGTCTACCTACCAGGGGCAAGCAAGTAATTTGCTGGGACTATTACATAATAGGCTTGGGAAGCCTTGTCTACCTACCAGGGGCAAGCAAGTAATGAGCTGGGGCTATTACAGAATAGGTTTGGGAAGGCCTGTCTAGCTACCAGGGACAAGCAAGTAATTTGCTGGGACTATTACAGAATAGGCTTGGGAAGGCCTGTCT
The DNA here is from genome assembly GCF_030265065.1 of Corythoichthys intestinalis. Lineage (NCBI taxonomy): Eukaryota > Metazoa > Chordata > Actinopteri > Syngnathiformes > Syngnathidae > Corythoichthys > Corythoichthys intestinalis. The sequence continues at coordinate 56,048,989 of NC_080408.1, forward strand.
ACCTACCAGGGGCAAGCAAGTAATTTGCAGCGGCTATTACAGAAGAGGCTTGGGAAGGCCTGTCTACCTACCAGGGAGAAATAAGTCATGGGCTGAGGCGATGAGAGAATAGGCTTGGGAAGGCCTGTCTACCTACAAGCAAATAATGTGCTGGCGCTATTAGAGAATTGGCTTGGGATATAAGAGAATTGGTTCGGGAAGGCCAGTCGACCTACCAGGGAGAAGTAAGTCATGGGCTGAGGCAATGAAAGAATAGGCTTGGGAAGGGCAGTCTACCTACCAGGGGTAAGCAAGTAATTTGCTGGGGCGATGAGAGAAAAGGCTTGGGAAGGCCTGTCTACCTACCAGGGGCAAGAAAATAATGTGCTGGGGCTATTCGAGAATTGGCTTGGGCTATAAGAGAATTGGTTTGGGAAGGCCTGTCTACCTACCAGGGGCAAGCAAATAATTTGCTGGGACTATTACAGAATAGGCTTGGGAAAGCCTGTCTACCTACCAGGGGCAAGCAAGTAAAGTGCAGGGGCTATTAGAGAATTGGCTTGGGAAGGCCTGTCTACCTACCAGGGGCAAGCAAATAATATGCTGGGGCTATTCGAGAATTGGCTTGGGCTATAAGAGAATTGGTTTGGGAAGGCCTGTCTACCTACCAGGGGCAAGCAAGTAATTTGCTGGGACTATTACAGAATAGGCTTGGGAAGGCCTGTCTACCTACCAGGGACAAGCAAGTAATTTGCTGGGACTATTACAGAATAGGCTTGGGAAAGCCTGTCTACCTACCAGGGGCAAGCAAGTAATTTGCTGGGACTATTACAGAATAGGTTTGGGAAGGCCTGTCTACCTACCAGGGGCAAGCAAGTAATGTGCAGGGGCTATGAGAGAAAAGGCTTGGGAAGAACTGTCTACCTACCTGGGGCAAGCAAGTAATTTGCTGGGGCTATTACAGAATAGGCTTGGGAAGGCCTGTCTACCTACCAGGGGCAAGCAAGTAATGTTCTTGGACTATTCGAGAATTGGCTTGGGCTATAGGAGAATTGGTTTGGGAAGGCCTGTCTACCTACCAGGGGCAAGCAAGGAATTTGCTGGGGCTATTACAGAATAGGCTTGGGGAGGCCTGTCTAGCTACCAGGGAGAAATAAGTCATGGGCTAAGGCGATGAGAGAATAGGCTTGGGAAGGCGTGTCTACCTACCAGGGGCAAGCAAGTAATTTGCAGCGGCTATTACAGAATAGGCTTGGGAAGGCCTGTCTACCTACCAGGGGCAAGCAAGTAATTTTCTGGGACTATTACAGAATAGGCTTGGGAAGCCCTGTCTACCATACTTGGGCAAGCAAGTAATTTGCTGGGGCTATTACAGAATAGGCTTGGGAAAGCCTGTCTACATACCAGGGGCAAGCAAGTAATTTGCTGGGACTATTACAGAATAGGTTTGGGAAGACCTGTCTACCTACCAGGGGCAAGCAAGTAATTTGCTGGGGCGATGAGAGAAAAGGCTTGGGCTATAAGAGAATTGGTTTGGGAAGGCCTGTCTACCTACCAGGGGCAATCAAGTAATTTACAGCGGCTATTACAGAAGAGGCTTGGGAAGGCCTGTTTACCTACCAGGGAGAAATAAGTCATGGGCTGAGGCGATGAGAGAATAGGATTGGGAAGGCCTGTCTACCTACCAGGGGCAAGCAAGTAAAGTGCAGGGGCTATTAGAGAATTGGCTTGGGAAGGCCTGTCTACCTACCAGGGGCAAGCAAGGAATTTGCAGGGGCTATTACAGAAGAGGCTTGGGAAGGCCTGTTTACCTACCAGGGAGAAATAAGTCATGGGCTGAGGCAATGAAAGAATAGGCTTGGAAAGGGCAGTCTACCTACCAGGGGCAAGCAAGTATTTTGCTGGGGCGATGAGAGAAAAGGCTTGGGAAGGCCTGTCTACCTATCAGGGGCAAGAAAATAATGTGCTGGGGCTATTCGAGAATTGGCTTGGGCTATAAGAGAATTGGTTTGGGAAGGCCTATCTACCTACCAGGGGCAAGCAAGTAATTTGCTGGGACTATTACAGAATAGGCTTGGGAAAGCCTGTCTACCTACCAGTGGCAAGCAAGTAAAGTGCAGGGGCTATTAGAGAATTGGCTTGGGAAGGCCTGTCTACCTACCAGGGGCAAGCAAATAATATGCTGGAGCTATTCGAGAATTGGCTTGGGCTATAAGAGAATTGGTTTGGGAAGGCCTGTCTACCTACCAGGGGCAAGCAAGTAATTTGCTGGGACTATTACAGAATAGGCTTGGGAAAACCTGTCTACCTACCAGGGGCAAGCAAGTAATGTGCAGGGGCTATTAGAGAATTGGCTTGGGAAGGCCTGTCTACCTACAAGCAAATAATGTGCTGGCGCTATTAGAGAATTGGCTTGGGATATAAGAGAATTGGTTCGGGAAGGCCAGTCGACCTACAAGGGAGAAGTAAGTCATGGGCTGAGGCAATGAAAGAATAGGCTTGGGAAGGCCTGTCTACCTACCAGGGGCAAGCAAGTAATTTGCTGGGACTATTACAGAATAGGCTTGGGAAAGCCTGTCTACCTACCAGGGGCAAGCAAGTAAAGTGCAGGGGCTATTAGAGAATTGGCTTGGGAAGGCCTGTCTACCTACCAGGGGCAAGCAAATAATATGCTGGGGCTATTCGAGAATTGGCTTGGGCTATAAGAGAATTGGTTTGGGAAGGCCTGTCTACCTACCAGGGGAGAGCAAGTAATTTGCTGGGACTATTACAGAATAGGCTTGGGAAGGCCTGTCTACCTACCAGGGGCAAGCAAGTAATTTGCTGGGACTATTACAGAATAGGCTTGGGAAGCCCTGCCTACCATACTTGGGCAAGCAAGTAATTTGCTGGGGCTATTACAGAATAGGCTTGGGAAGGCCTGTCTACCTACCAGGGGTAAGCAAGTAATTTGCTGGGACTATTACAGAATAGGCTTAGGAAGGCCTGTCTACATACCATGGGCAAGCAAGTAATTTGCTGGGGCTATTACAGAATAGGCTTGGGAAAGCCTGTCTACCTACCTGGGGCAAGCAAGTAAAGTGCAGGGGCTATTAGAGAATTGGCTTGGGAAGGCCTGTCTACCTACCAGGGGCAAGCAAATAATATGCTGGAGCTATTCGAGAATTGGCTTGGGCTATAAGAGAATTGGTTTGGGAAGGCCTGTCTACCTACCAAGGGCAAGCAAGTAATTTGCTGGGACTATTACAGAATAGGCTTGGGAAGGCCTGTGTACCTACCAGGGAGAAATAAGCCATGGGCTGAGGCGATGAGAGAATAGGCTTGGGAAGGCCTGTCTACCTACTAGGGGCAAGCAAGTAATTTGCTGGGACTATTACAGAATATGCTTGGGAAAGCCTGTCTACCTATCAGGGGCAAGCAAGTAATGTGCAGGGGCTATTAGAGAATTGGCTTAGGAAGGCCTGTCTACCTACCAGGGGCAAGCAAATAATGTGCTGGGGCTATTCGAGAATTGGCTTGGGAAGGCCTGTCTACCTACCAGGGGAAAGCAAATAATTTGCTGGGGCTATTCGAGAATTGGCTTGGGCTATAAGAGAATTGGTTTGGGAAGGCCTGTCTACCTACCAGGGGCAAGCAAGTAATTTGCTGGGACTATTACAGAATAGGCTTGGGAAGCCCTGTCTACCTACCAGGAGCAAGCAAGTAATTTGCTGGGGCTATTACAGAATAGGCTTGGGAAGGCCTGTCTACCTACCAGGGACAAGCAAGTAATTTGCTAGGACTATTACAGAATAGGCTTGGGAAAGCCTGTCTACCTACCAGGGGCAAGCAAGTAATTTGCTGGGACTATTACAGAATAGGCTTGGGAAAGCCTGTCTACCTACCAGGGGCAAGCAAGTAATGTGCAGGGGCTATTAGAGAATTGGCTTAGGAAGGCCTGTCTACCTACCAGGGGCAAGCAAATAATGTGCTGGGGCTATTCGAGAATTGGCTTGGGAAGGCCTGTCTACCTACCAGGGGAAAGCAAATAATTTGCTGGGGCTATTCGAGAATTGGCTTGGGCTATAAGAGAATTGGTTTGGGAAGGCCTGTCTACCTACCAGGGGCAAGCAAGTAATGTGCAGGGGCTATTAGAGAATTGGCTTGGGATATAAGAGAATTGGCTCGGGAATGCCAGTGGACCTACCAGGGAGAAGTAAGTCATGGGCTGAGGCAATGAGAGAATAGGCTTGGGAAGGGCAGTCTACCTACCAGTGGCAAGGAAGTATTTTGCTGGGGCTATTAGAGAATTGGCTTGGGAAGGCCTGTCTACCTACCAGGGGCAAGCAAATAATATGCTGGGGCTATTCGAGAATTGGCTTGGGCTATGAGAGAATTGGTTTGGGAAGGCCTGTCTACCTACCAGGGGCAAGCAAGTAATGTTCTTGGACTATTCGAGAATTGGCTTGGGCTATAGGAGAATTGGTTTGGGAAGGCCTGTCTACCTACCAGGGGCAAGCAAGGAATTTGCTGGGGCTATTACAGAATAGGCTTGGGGAGGCCTGTCTAGCTACCAGGGAGAAATAAGTCATGGGCTAAGGCGATGAGAGAATAGGCTTGGGAAGGCGTGTCTACCTACCAGGGGCAAGCAAGTAATTTGCAGCGGCTATTACAGAATAGGCTTGGGAAGGCCTGTCTACCTACCAGGGGCAAGCAAGTAATTTTCTGGGACTATTACAGAATAGGCTTGGGAAGCCCTGTCTACCATACTTGGGCAAGCAAGTAATTTGCTGGGGCTATTACAGAATAGGCTTGGGAAAGCCTGTCTACATACCAGGGGCAAGCAAGTAATTTGCTGGGACTATTACAGAATAGGTTTGGGAAGACCTGTCTACCTACCAGGGGCAAGCAAGTAATTTGCTGGGGCGATGAGAGAAAAGGCTTGGGCTATAAGAGAATTGGTTTGGGAAGGCCTGTCTACCTACCAGGGGCAATCAAGTAATTTACAGCGGCTATTACAGAAGAGGCTTGGGAAGGCCTGTTTACCTACCAGGGAGAAATAAGTCATGGGCTGAGGCGATGAGAGAATAGGATTGGGAAGGCCTGTCTACCTACCAGGGGCAAGCAAGTAAAGTGCAGGGGCTATTAGAGAATTGGCTTGGGAAAGCCTGTCTACCTACCAGTGGCAAGCAAGTAAAGTGCAGGGGCTATTAGAGAATTGGCTTGGGAAGGCCTGTCTACCTACCAGGGGCAAGCAAATAATATGCTGGAGCTATTCGAGAATTGGCTTGGGCTATAAGAGAATTGGTTTGGGAAGGCCTGTCTACCTACCAGGGGCAAGCAAGTAATTTGCTGGGACTATTACAGAATAGGCTTGGGAAAACCTGTCTACCTACCAGGGGCAAGCAAGTAATGTGCAGGGGCTATTAGAGAATTGGCTTGGGAAGGCCTGTCTACCTACAAGCAAATAATGTGCTGGCGCTATTAGAGAATTGGCTTGGGATATAAGAGAATTGGTTCGGGAAGGCCAGTCGACCTACAAGGGAGAAGTAAGTCATGGGCTGAGGCAATGAAAGAATAGGCTTGGGAAGGCCTGTCTACCTACCAGGGGCAAGCAAGTAATTTACTGGGACTATTACAGAATAGGCTTGGGAAAGCCTGTCTACCTACCAGGGGCAAGCAAGTAAAGTGCAGGGGCTATTAGAGAATTGGCTTGGGAAGGCCTGTCTACCTACCAGGGGCAAGCAAATAATATGCTGGGGCTATTCGAGAATTGGCTTGGGCTATAAGAGAATTGGTTTGGGAAGGCCTGTCTACCTACCAGGGGAGAGCAAGTAATTTGCTGGGACTATTACAGAATAGGCTTGGGAAGGCCTGTCTACCTACCAGGGGCAAGCAAGTAATTTGCTGGGACTATTACAGAATAGGCTTGGGAAGCCCTGCCTACCATACTTGGGCAAGCAAGTAATTTGCTGGGGCTATTACAGAATAGGCTTGGGAAGGCCTGTCTACCTACCAGGGGTAAGCAAGTAATTTGCTGGGACTATTACAGAATAGGCTTAGGAAGGCCTGTCTACCTACCAGGGGAAAGCAAATAATTTGCTGGGGCTATTCGAGAATTGGCTTGGGCTATAAGAGAATTGGTTTGGGAAGGCCTGTCTACCTACCATGGGCAAGCAAGTAATTTGCTGGGGCTATTACAGAATAGGCTTGGGAAAGCCTGTCTACCTACCTGGGGCAAGCAAGTAAAGTGCAGGGGCTATTAGAGAATTGGCTTGGGAAGGCCTGTCTACCTACCAGGGGCAAGCAAATAATATGCTGGAGCTATTCGAGAATTGGCTTGGGCTATAAGAGAATTGGTTTGGGAAGGCCTGTCTACCTACCAAGGGCAAGCAAGTAATTTGCTGGGACTATTACAGAATAGGCTTGGGAAGGCCTGTGTACCTACCAGGGAGAAATAAGCCATGGGCTGAGGCGATGAGAGAATAGGCTTGGGAAGGCCTGTCTACCTACTAGGGGCAAGCAAGTAATTTGCTGGGACTATTACAGAATATGCTTGGGAAAGCCTGTCTACCTATCAGGGGCAAGCAAGTAATGTGCAGGGGCTATTAGAGAATTGGCTTAGGAAGGCCTGTCTACCTACCAGGGGCAAGCAAATAATGTGCTGGGGCTATTCGAGAATTGGCTTGGGAAGGCCTGTCTACCTACCAGGGGAAAGCAAATAATTTGCTGGGGCTATTCGAGAATTGGCTTGGGCTATAAGAGAATTGGTTTGGGAAGGCCTGTCTACCTACCAGGGGCAAGCAAGTAATTTGCTGGGACTATTACAGAATAGGCTTGGGAAGCCCTGTCTACCTACCAGGAGCAAGCAAGTAATTTGCTGGGGCTATTACAGAATAGGCTTGGGAAGGCCTGTCTACCTACCAGGGACAAGCAAGTAATTTGCTAGGACTATTACAGAATAGGCTTGGGAAAGCCTGTCTACCTACCAGGGGCAAGCAAGTAATTTGCTGGGACTATTACAGAATAGGCTTGGGAAAGCCTGTCTACCTACCAGGGGCAAGCAAGTAATGTGCAGGGGCTATTAGAGAATTGGCTTAGGAAGGCCTGTCTACCTACCAGGGGCAAGCAAATAATGTGCTGGGGCTATTCGAGAATTGGCTTGGGAAGGCCTGTCTACCTACCAGGGGAAAGCAAATAATTTGCTGGGGCTATTCGAGAATTGGCTTGGGCTATAAGAGAATTGGTTTGGGAAGGCCTGTCTACCTACCAGGGACAAGCAAGTAATTTGCTGGGACTATTACAGAATAGGCTTGGGAAGGCCTGTCTACCTACCAGGGGCAAGCAAGTAATGTGCAGGGGCTATTAGAGAATTGGCTTGGGATATAAGAGAATTGGCTCGGGAAGGCCAGTGGTCCTACCAGGGAGAAGTAAGTCATGGGCTGAGGCAATGAGAGAATAGGCTAGGGAAGGGCAGTCTACCTACCAGGGGCAAGCAAGTATTTTGCTGGGGCTATTAGAGAATTGGCTTGGGAAGGCCTGTCTACCTACCAGGGACAAGCAAATAATATGCTGGGGCTATTCGAGAATTGGCTTGGGCTATGAGAGAATTGGTTTGGGAAGGCCTGTCTACCTACCAGGGGCAAGCAAGTAATTTGCTGGGACTATTACAGAATAGGCTTGGGAAGGCCTGTCTACCTACCAGGGGCAAGCAAGTAAAGTACAGGGGCTATTAGAGAATTGGTTTGGGAAGGCCTGTCTGCCTACCAAGGGCAAGCAAGTAATTTGCTGGGACTATTACAGAATAGGTTGGGAAAGCCTGTCTAACTACCAGGGGCAAACAAGTAAAGTGCAGGGGCTATTAGAGAATTGGCTTGGGAAGGCCTGTCTGCCTACCAGGGGCAAGCAAGTAATTTGCTGGGGCTATTACAGAATAGGCTTGGGAAGGCCTGTTTACCTACCAGGGAGAAATAAGTCATGGGCTGAGGCGGTGAGAGAATAGGATTGGGAAGGCGTGTCTACCTACCAGGGGCAAGCAAGTAATTTGCAGCGGCTATTATAGAATAGGCTTGGGAAAACCTGTCTACCTACCAGGGGCAAGCAAGTAATGTGCAGGGGCTATTATAGAATTGGCTTGGGAAGGCCTACAAGCAAATAATGTGCTGGCGCTATTAGAGAATTGGCTTGGGATATAAGAGAATTGGTTCGGGAAGTCCAGTCGACCTACCAGGGAGAAGTAAGTCATGGGCTGAGGCAATGAAAGAATAGGCTTGGAAAGGGCAGTCTACCTACCAGGGGCAAGCAAGTAATTTGCTGGGGCGATGAGAGAAAAGGCTTGGGAAGGCCTGTCTACCTACCAGGGGCAAGAAAATAATGTGCTGGGGCTATTCGAGAATTGGCTTGGGCTATAAGAGAATTGGTTTGGGAAGGCCTGTCTACCTACCAGGGGCAAGCAAGTAATTTGATGGGACTATTACAGAATAGGCTTGGGAAAGCCTGTCTACCTACCAGGGGCAAGCAAGTAAAGTGCAGGGGCTCTTAGAGAATTGGCTTGGGAAGGCCTGTCTACCTACCAGGGGCAAGCAAGTAATATGCTGGGGCTATTCGAGAATTGGCTTGGGCTATAAGAGAATTGGTTTGGGAAGGCCTGTCTGCCTACCAAGGGCAAGCAAGTAATTTGCTGGGACTTTTACAGAATAGGCTTGGGAAAGCCTGTCTACCTACCAGGGGCAAGCAAATAATGTGCTGGGGCTATTCGAGAATTGGCTTGGGCTATAAGAGAATTGGTTTGGGAAGGCCTGTCTACCTACCAGGGACAAGCAAGTAATTTGCTGGGACTATTACAGAATAGGCTTGGGAAAGCCTGTCTACCTACCAGGGGCAAGCAAGTAATTTGCTGGGACTATTACAGAATAGGCTTGGGAAGGCCTGTCTACCTACCAGGGGCAAGCAAGTAATGTGCAGGGGCTATTAGAGAATTGGCTTGGGAAGGCCTGTCTACCTACAAGCAAATAATGTGCTGGCGCTATTAGAGAATTGGCTTGGGATATAAGAGAATTGGTTCGGGAAGTCCAGTCGACCTACCAGGGAGAAGTAAGTCATGGGCTGAGGCAATGAAAGAATAGGCTTGGAAAGGGCAGTCTACCTACCAGGGGCAAGCAAGTAATTTGCTGCGGCGATGAGAGAAAAGGCTTGGGAAGGCCTGTCTACCTACCAGGGGCAAGAAAATAATGTGCTGGGGCTATTCGAGAATTGGCTTGGGCTATAAGAGAATTGGTTTGGGAAGGCCTGTCTACCTACCAGGGGCAAGCAAGTAATTTGATGGGACTATTACAGAATAGGCTTGGGAAAGCCTGTCTACCTACCAGGGGCAAGCAAGTAAAGTGCAGGGGCTATTAGAGAATTGGCTTGGGAAGGCCTGTCTACCTACCAGGGGCAAGCAAGTAATATGCTGGGGCTATTCGAGAATTGGCTTGGGCTATAAGAGAATTGGTTTGGGAAGGCCTGTCTGTCTACCAAGGGCAAGCAAGTAATTTGCTGGGACTTTTACAGAATAGGCTTGGGAAAGCCTGTCTACCTACCAGGGGCAAGCAAATAATGTGCTGGGGCTATTCGAGAATTGGCTTGGGCTATAAGAGAATTGGTTTGGGAAGGCCTGTCTACCTACCAGGGACAAGCAAGTAATTTGCTGGGACTATTACAGAATAGACTTGGGAAAGCCTGTCTACCTACCAGGGGCAAGCAAGTAATTTGCTGGGACTATTACAGAATAGGCTTGGGAAGGCCTGTCTACCTACCAGGGGCAAGCAAGTAATGTGCAGGGGCTATTAGAGAATTGGCTTGGGAAGGCCTGTCTACCTACAAGCAAATAATGTGCTGGCGCTATTAGAGAATTGGCTTGGGATATAAGAGAATTGGTTCGGGAAGTCCAGTCGACCTACCAGGGAGAAGTAAGTCATGGGCTGAGGCAATGAAAGAATAGGCTTGGAAAGGGCAGTCTACCTACCAGGGGCAAGCAAGTAATTTGCTGCGGCGATGAGAGAAAAGGCTTGGGAAGGCCTGTCTACCTACCAGGGGCAAGAAAATAATGTGCTGGGGCTATTCGAGAATTGGCTTGGGCTATAAGAGAATTGGTTTGGGAAGGCCTGTCTACCTACCAGGGGCAAGCAAGTAATTTGATGGGACTATTACAGAATAGGCTTGGGAAAGCCTGTCTACCTACCAGGGGCAAGCAAGTAAAGTGCAGGGGCTATTAGAGAATTGGCTTGGGAAGGCCTGTCTACCTACCAGGGGCAAGCAAGTAATATGCTGGGGCTATTCGAGAATTGGCTTGGGCTATAAGAGAATTGGTTTGGGAAGGCCTGTCTGCCTACCAAGGGCAAGCAAGTAATTTGCTGGGACTTTTACAGAATAGGCTTGGGAAAGCCTGTCTACCTACCAGGGGCAAGCAAGTAAAGTGCAGGGGCTATTAGAGAATTGGCTTGGGAAGGCCTGTCTACCTACCAGGGGCAAGCAAATAATGTGCTGGGGCTATTCGAGAATTGGCTTGGGCTATAAGAGAATTGGTTTGGGAAGGCCTGTCTACCTACCAGGGACAAGCAAGTAATTTGCTGGGACTATTACAGAATAGGCTTGGGAAAGCCTGTCTACCTACCAGGGGCAAGCAAGTAATTTGCTGAGACTATTACAGAATAGGCTTGGGAAGGCCTGTCTACCTACCAGGGGCAAGCAAGTAATGTGCAGGGGCTATTAGAGAATTGGCTTGGGATATAAGAGAATTGGCTCGGGAATGCCAGTGGACCTACCAGGGAGAAGTAAGTCATGGGCTGAGGCAATGAGAGAATAGGCTTGGGAAGGGCAGTCTACCTACCAGGGGCAAGGAAGTATTTTGCTGGGGCTATTAGAGAATTGGCTTGGGAAGGCCTGTCTACCTACCAGGGGCAAGCAAATAATATGCTGGGGCTATTCGAGAATTGGCTTGGGCTGTGAGAGAATTGGTTTGGGAAGGCCTGTCTACCTACCAGGGGCAAGCAAGTAATTTGCTGGGACTATTACAGAATAGGCTTGGGAAGGCCTGTCTACCTACCAGGGGCAAGCATGTAAAGTACAGGGGCTATTAGAGAATTGGCTTGGGAAGGCCTGTCTGCCTACCAAGGGCAAGCAAGTAATTTGCTGGGACTTTTACAGAATAGGCTTGGTAAAGCCTGTCTACCTACCAGTGGCAAGCAAGTAATGTGCTGGGGCTATTCGAGAATTGGCTTGGGCTATAAGAGAATTGGTTTGGGAAGGCCTGTCTACCTACCAGGGACAAGCAAGTAATTTGCTGGGACTTTTACAGAATAGGCTTGGGAAAGCCTGTCTACCTACCAGGGGCAAGCAAGTAAAGTGCAGGGGCTATTAGAGAATTGGCTTGGGAAGGCCTGTCTACCTACCAGGGGCAAGCAAATAATGTGCTGGGGCTATTCGAGAATTGGCTTGGGCTATAAGAGAATTGGTTTGGGAAGGCCTGTCTACCTACCAGGGGCAAGCAAGTAATTTGCAGCGGCTATTACAGAATAGGCTTGGGAAAACCTGTGTACCTACCAGGGGCAAGCAAGTAATGTGCAGGGGCTATTAGAGAATTGGCTTGGGAAGGCCTGTCTACCTACAAGCAAATAATGTGCTGGCGCTATTAGAGAATTGGCTTGGGATATAAGAGAATTGGTTCGGGAAGGCCAGTCGACCTACCAGGGAGAAGTAAGTCATGGGCTGAGGCAATGAAAGAATAGGCTTGGGAAGGGCAGTCTACCTACCAGGGGCAAGCAAGTAATTTGCTGGGGCGATTAGAGAAAAGGCTTGGGAAGGCCTGTCTACCTACCAGGGGCAAGAAAATAATGTGCTGGGGCTATTACAGAATAGGCTTGGGAAGCCCTGTCTACCATACTGAGGCAAGCAAGTAATTTGCTGGGGCTATTACAGAATAGGCTTGGGAAAGCCTGTCTACATACCAGGGGCAAGCAAGTAATTTGCTGGGACTATTACAGAATAGGCTTGGGAAAGCCTGTCTACCTACCAGGGGCAAGCAAGTAATTTGCTGGGACTATTACAGAATAGGTTTGGGAAGGCCTGTCTACCTACCAGGGGCAAGCAAGTAATGTGCAGGGGCTATGAGAGAAAAGGCTTGGGAAGGCCTGTCTACCTACCTGGGGCAAGCAAGTAATTTGCTGGGGCTATTACAGATTAGGTTTGGGAAGACCTGTCTACCTACCAGGGGCAAGCAAGTAATTTGCTGGGGCGATGAGAGAAAAGGCTTGGGAAGGCCTGTCTACCTACCAGGGGCAAGAAAATAATGAGCTGGGGCTATTCGAGAATTGGCTTGGGCTATAAGAGAATTGGTTTGGGAAGGCCTGTCTACCTACCAGGGGCAAGCAAGTAATTTGCTGGGACTATTACAGAATAGGCTTGGGAAAGCCTGTCTACCTACCAGGGGCAAGCAAGTAAAGTGCAGGGGCTATTAGAGAGTTGGCTTGGGAAGGCCTGTCTACCTACCAGGGGCAAGCAAATAATGTGCTGGGGCTATTCGAGAATTGGCTTGGGCTATAAGAGAATTGGTTTGGGAAGGCCTGTCTACCTACCAGGGGAGAGCAAGTAATTTGCTGGGACTATTACAGAATAGGCTTGGGAAGGCCTGTCTACCTACCAGGGGTAAGCAAGTAATTTGCTGGGACTATTACAGAATAGGCTTGGGAAAGCCTGTCTACCTACCTGGGGCAAGCAAGTAAAGTGCAGGGGCTATTAGAGAATTGGCTTGGGAAGGCCTGTCTACCTACCAGGGGCAAGCAAATAATATGCTGGAGCTATTCGAGAATTGGCTTGGGCTATAAGAGAATTGGTTTGGGAAGGCCTGTCTACCTACCAGGGGCAAGCAAGTAATTTGCTGGGACTATTACAGAATAGGCTTGGGAAGGCCTGTCTACCTACCAGGGAGAAATAAGCCATGGGCTGAGGCGATGAGAGAATAGGCTTGGGAAGGCCTGTCTACCTACCAGGGGCAAGCAAGTAATTTGCTGGGACTATTACAGAATAGGCTTGGGAAAGCCTGTCTACCTATCAGGGGCAAGCAAGTAATGTGCAGGGGCTATTAGAGAATTGGCTTAGGAAGGCCTGTCTACCTACCAGGGGCAAGCAAATAATATGCTGGGGCTATTCGAGAATTGGCTTGGGCTATGAAAGAATTAGTTTGGGAAGGCCTGTCTACCTACCAGGGGCAAGCAAGTAATTTGCTGGGACTATTACAGAATAGGCTTGGGAAGGCCTGTCTACCTTCCAGGGGCAAGCAAGTAAAGTACAGGGGCTATTAGAGAATTGGCTTGGGAAGGCCTGTCTGCCTACCAAGGGCAAGCAAGTAATTTGCTGGGACTATTACAGAATAGGCTTGGGAAAGCCTGTCTACCTACCAGGGGCAAGCAAGTAAAGTGCAGGGGCTATTAGAGAATTGGCTTGGGAAGGCCTGTCTACCTACCAGGGGCAAGCAAATAATATGCTGGGGCTATTCGAGAATTGGCTTGGGCTATAAGAGAATTGGTTTGGGAAGGCCTGTCTACCTACCAGGGGAGAGCAAGTAATTTACAGCGGCTATTACAGAAGAGGCTTGGGAAGGCCTGTTTACCTACCAGGGAGAAATAAGTCATGGGCTGAGGCGATGAGAGAATAGGATTGGGAAGGCGTGTCTACCTACCAGGGGCAAGCAAGTAATTTGCAGCGGCTATTACAGAATAGGCTTGGGAAAACCTGTCTACCTACCAGGGGCAAGCAAGTAATGTGCAGGGGCTATTAGAGAATTGGCTTGGGAAGGCCTGTCTACCTACAAGCAAATAATGTGCTGGCGCTATTAGAGAATTGGCTTGGGATATAAGAGAATTGGTTCGGGAAGGCCAGTCGACCTACCAGGGAGAAGTAAGTCATGGGCTGAGGCAATGAAAGAATAGGCTTGGAAAGGGCAGTCTACCTACCAGGGGCAAGCAAGTATTTTGCTGGGGCGATGAGAGAAAAGGCTTGGGAAGGCCTGTCTACCTATCAGGGGCAAGAAAATAATGTGCTGGGGCTATTCGAGAATTGGCTTGGGCTATAAGAGAATTGGTTTGGGAAGGCCTATCTACCTACCAGGGGCAAGCAAGTAATTTGCTGGGACTATTACAGAATAGGCTTGGGAAAGCCTGTCTACCTACCAGTGGCAAGCAAGTAAAGTGCAGGGGCTATTAGAGAATTGGCTTGGGAAGGCCTGTCTACCTACCAGGGGCAAGCAAATAATATGCTGGAGCTATTCGAGAATTGGCTTGGGCTATAAGAGAATTGGTTTGGGAAGGCCTGTCTACCTACCAGGGGCAAGCAAGTAATTTGCTGGGACTATTACAGAATAGGCTTGGGAAAACCTGTCTACCTACCAGGGGCAAGCAAGTAATGTGCAGGGGCTATTAGAGAATTGGCTTGGGAAGGCCTGTCTACCTACAAGCAAATAATGTGCTGGCGCTATTAGAGAATTGGCTTGGGATATAAGAGAATTGGTTCGGGAAGGCCAGTCGACCTACAAGGGAGAAGTAAGTCATGGGCTGAGGCAATGAAAGAATAGGCTTGGGAAGGCCTGTCTACCTACCAGGGGCAAGCAAGTAATTTGCTGGGACTATTACAGAATAGGCTTGGGAAAGCCTGTCTACCTACCAGGGGCAAGCAAGTAAAGTGCAGGGGCTATTAGAGAATTGGCTTGGGAAGGCCTGTCTACCTACCAGGGGCAAGCAAATAATATGCTGGGGCTATTCGAGAATTGGCTTGGGCTGTGAGAGAATTGGTTTGGGAAGGCCTGTCTACCTACCAGGGGCAAGCAAGTAATTTGCTGGGACTATTACAGAATAGGCTTGGGAAGGCCTGTCTACCTACCAGGGGCAAGCATGTAAAGTACAGGGGCTATTAGAGAATTGGCTTGGGAAGGCCTGTCTGCCTACCAAGGGCAAGCAAGTAATTTGCTGGGACTTTTACAGAATAGGCTTGGTAAAGCCTGTCTACCTACCAGTGGCAAGCAAGTAATGTGCTGGGGCTATTCGAGAATTGGCTTGGGCTATAAGAGAATTGGTTTGGGAAGGCCTGTCTACCTACCAGGGACAAGCAAGTAATTTGCTGGGACTTTTACAGAATAGGCTTGGGAAAGCCTGTCTACCTACCAGGGGCAAGCAAGTAAAGTGCAGGGGCTATTAGAGAATTGGCTTGGGAAGGCCTGTCTACCTACCAGGGGCAAGCAAATAATGTGCTGGGGCTATTCGAGAATTGGCTTGGGCTATAAGAGAATTGGTTTGGGAAGGCCTGTCTACCTACCAGGGGCAAGCAAGTAATTTGCAGCGGCTATTACAGAATAGGCTTGGGAAAACCTGTGTACCTACCAGGGGCAAGCAAGTAATGTGCAGGGGCTATTAGAGAATTGGCTTGGGAAGGCCTGTCTACCTACAAGCAAATAATGTGCTGGCGCTATTAGAGAATTGGCTTGGGATATAAGAGAATTGGTTCGGGAAGGCCAGTCGACCTACCAGGGAGAAGTAAGTCATGGGCTGAGGCAATGAAAGAATAGGCTTGGGAAGGGCAGTCTACCTACCAGGGGCAAGCAAGTAATTTGCTGGGGCGATTAGAGAAAAGGCTTGGGAAGGCCTGTCTACCTACCAGGGGCAAGAAAATAATGTGCTGGGGCTATTCGAGAATTGGCTTGGGCTATAAGAGAATTGGTTTGGGAAGGCCTGTCTACCTACCAGGGGCAAGCAAGTAATTTGCTGGGACTATTACAGAATAGGCTTGGGAAAGCCTGTCTACCTACCAGGGGCAAGCAAATAATATGCTGGGGCTATTCGAGAATTGGCTTGGGCTATAAGAGAATTGGTTTGGGAAGGCCTGTCTACCTACCAGGGGCAAGCAAGTAATTTGCTGGGGCTATTACAGAATAGGCTTGGGAAGGCCTGTCTACCTACCAGGGGCAAGCAAGTAATTTGCTGGGACTATTACAGAATAGGCTTGGGAAGCCCTGTCTACCATACTGAGGCAAGCAAGTAATATGCTGGGGCTATTACAGAATAGGCTTGGGAAAGCCTGTCTACATACCAGGGGCAAGCAAGTAATTTGCTGGGACTATTACAGAATAGGCTTGGGAAAGCCTGTCTACCTACCAGGGGCAAGCAAGTAATTTGCTGGGACTATTACAGAATAGGTTTGGGAAGGCCTGTCTACCTACCAGGGGCAAGCAAGTAATGTGCAGGGGCTATGAGAGAAAAGGCTTGGGAAGGCCTGTCTACCTACCTGGGGCAAGCAAGTAATTTGCTGGGGCTATTACAGATTAGGTTTGGGAAGACCTGTCTACCTACCAGGGGCAAGCAAGTAATTTGCTGGGGCGATGAGAGAAAAGGCTTGGGAAGGCCTGTCTACCTACCAGGGGCAAGAAAATAATGAGCTGGGGCTATTCGAGAATTGGCTTGGGCTATAAGAGAATTGGTTTGGGAAGGCCTGTCTACCTACCAGGGGCAAGCAAGTAATTTGCTGGGACTATTACAGAATAGGCTTGGGAAAGCCTGTCTACCTACCAGGGGCAAGCAAGTAAAGTGCAGGGGCTATTAGAGAGTTGGCTTGGGAAGGCCTGTCTACCTACCAGGGGCAAGCAAATAATGTGCTGGGGCTATTCGAGAATTGGCTTGGGCTATAAGAGAATTGGTTTGGGAAGGCCTGTCTACCTACCAGGGGAGAGCAAGTAATTTGCTGGGACTATTACAGAATAGGCTTGGGAAGGCCTGTCTACCTACCAGGGGTAAGCAAGTAATTTGCTGGGACTATTACAGAATAGGCTTGGGAAAGCCTGTCTACCTACCTGGGGCAAGCAAGTAAAGTGCAGGGGCTATTAGAGAATTGGCTTGGGAAGGCCTGTCTACCTACCAGGGGCAAGCAAATAATATGCTGGAGCTATTCGAGAATTGGCTTGGGCTATAAGAGAATTGGTTTGGGAAGGCCTGTCTACCTACCAGGGGCAAGCAAGTAATTTGCTGGGACTATTACAGAATAGGCTTGGGAAGGCCTGTCTACCTACCAGGGAGAAATAAGCCATGGGCTGAGGCGATGAGAGAATAGGCTTGGGAAGGCCTGTCTACCTACCAGGGGCAAGCAAGTAATTTGCTGGGACTATTACAGAATAGGCTTGGGAAAGCCTGTCTACCTATCAGGGGCAAGCAAGTAATGTGCAGGGGCTATTAGAGAATTGGCTTAGGAAGGCCTGTCTACCTACCAGGGGCAAGCAAATAATATGCTGGGGCTATTCGAGAATTGGCTTGGGCTATGAAAGAATTAGTTTGGGAAGGCCTGTCTACCTACCAGGGGCAAGCAAGTAATTTGCTGGGACTATTACAGAATAGGCTTGGGAAGGCCTGTCTACCTTCCAGGGGCAAGCAAGTAAAGTACAGGGGCTATTAGAGAATTGGCTTGGGAAGGCCTGTCTGCCTACCAAGGGCAAGCAAGTAATTTGCTGGGACTATTACAGAATAGGCTTGGGAAAGCCTGTCTACCTACCAGGGGCAAGCAAGTAAAGTGCAGGGGCTATTAGAGAATTGGCTTGGGAAGGCCTGTCTACCTACCAGGGGCAAGCAAGGAATTTGCAGGGGCTATTACAGAAGAGGCTTGGGAAGGCCTGTTTACCTACCAGGGAGAAATAAGTCATGGGCTGAGGCAATGAAAGAATAGGCTTGGAAAGGGCAGTCTACCTACCAGGGGCAAGCAAGTATTTTGCTGGGGCGATGAGAGAAAAGGCTTGGGAAGGCCTGTCTACCTATCAGGGGCAAGAAAATAATGTGCTGGGGCTATTCGAGAATTGGCTTGGGCTATAAGAGAATTGGTTTGGGAAGGCCTATCTACCTACCAGGGGCAAGCAAGTAATTTGCTGGGACTATTACAGAATAGGCTTGGGAAAGCCTGTCTACCTACCAGTGGCAAGCAAGTAAAGTGCAGGGGCTATTAGAGAATTGGCTTGGGAAGGCCTGTCTACCTACCAGGGGCAAGCAAATAATATGCTGGAGCTATTCGAGAATTGGCTTGGGCTATAAGAGAATTGGTTTGGGAAGGCCTGTCTACCTACCAGGGGCAAGCAAGTAATTTGCTGGGACTATTACAGAATAGGCTTGGGAAAACCTGTCTACCTACCAGGGGCAAGCAAGTAATGTGCAGGGGCTATTAGAGAATTGGCTTGGAAAGGCCTGTCTACCTACAAGCAAATAATGTGCTGGCGCTATTAGAGAATTGGCTTGGGATATAAGAGAATTGGTTCGGGAAGGCCAGTCGACCTACAAGGGAGAAGTAAGTCATGGGCTGAGGCAATGAAAGAATAGGCTTGGGAAGGCCTGTCTACCTACCAGGGGCAAGCAAGTAATTTGCTGGGACTATTACAGAATAGGCTTGGGAAAGCCTGTCTACCTACCAGGGGCAAGCAAGTAAAGTGCAGGGGCTATTAGAGAATTGGCTTGGGAAGGCCTGTCTACCTACCAGGGGCAAGCAAATAATATGCTGGGGCTATTCGAGAATTGGCTTGGGCTATAAGAGAATTGGTTTGGGAAGGCCTGTCTACCTACCAGGGGAGAGCAAGTAATTTGCTGGGACTATTACAGAATAGGCTTGGGAAGGACTGTCTACCTACCAGGGGCAAGCAAGTAATTTGCTGGGGCGATGAGAGAAAAGGCTTGGGAAGGCCTGTCTACCTACCAGGGGCAAGAAAATAATGTGCTGGGGCTATTCGAGAATTGGCTTGGGCTATAAGAGAATTGGTTTGGGAAGGCCTGTCTACCTACCAGGGGCAAGCAAGTAATTTGATGGGACTATTACAGAATAGGCTTGGGAAAGCCTGTCTACCTACCAGGGGCAAGCAAGTAAAGTGCAGGGGCTCTTAGAGAATTGGCTTGGGAAGGCCTGTCTACCTACCAGGGGCAAGCAAGTAATATGCTGGGGCTATTCGAGAATTGGCTTGGGCTATAAGAGAATTGGTTTGGGAAGGCCTGTCTGCCTACCAAGGGCAAGCAAGTAATTTGCTGGGACTTTTACAGAATAGGCTTGGGAAAGCCTGTCTACCTACCAGGGGCAAGCAAATAATGTGCTGGGGCTATTCGAGAATTGGCTTGGGCTATAAGAGAATTGGTTTGGGAAGGCCTGTCTACCTACCAGGGACAAGCAAGTAATTTGCTGGGACTATTACAGAATAGGCTTGGGAAAGCCTGTCTACCTACCGGGGCAAGCAAGTAATTTGCTGGGACTATTACAGAATAGGCGTGGGAAGGCCTGTCTACCTACCAGGGGCAAGCAAGTAATGTGCAGGGGCTATTAGAGAATTGGCTTGGGAAGGCCTGTCTACCTACAAGCAAATAATGTGCTGGCGCTATTAGAGAATTGGCTTGGGATATAAGAGAATTGGTTCGGGAAGTCCAGTCGACCTACCAGGGAGAAGTAAGTCATGGGCTGAGGCAATGAAAGAATAGGCTTGGAAAGGGCAGTCTACCTACCAGGGGCAAGCAAGTAATTTGCTGCGGCGATGAGAGAAAAGGCTTGGGAAGGCCTGTCTACCTACCAGGGGCAAGAAAATAATGTGCTGGGGCTATTCGAGAATTGGCTTGGGCTATAAGAGAATTGGTTTGGGAAGGCCTGTCTACCTACCAGGGGCAAGCAAGTAATTTGATGGGACTATTACAGAATAGGCTTGGGAAAGCCTGTCTACCTACCAGGGGCAAGCAAGTAAAGTGCAGGGGCTATTAGAGAATTGGCTTGGGAAGGCCTGTCTACCTACCAGGGGCAAGCAAGTAATATGCTGGGGCTATTCGAGAATTGGCTTGGGCTATAAGAGAATTGGTTTGGGAAGGCCTGTCTACCTACCAGGGGCAAGCAAGTAATTTGCTGGGACTATTACAGAATAGGCTTGGGAAAGCCTGTCTACCTACCAGGGGCAAGCAAATAATATGCTGGGGCTATTCGAGAATTGGCTTGGGCTATAAGAGAATTGGTTTGGGAAGGCCTGTCTACCTACCAGGGGCAAGCAAGTAATTTGCTGGGACTATTACAGAATAGGCTTGGGAAGGCCTGTCTACCTACCAGGGGCAAGCATGTAAAGTACAGGGGCTATTAGAGAATTGGCTTGGGAAGGCCTGTCTGCCTACCAAGGGCAAGCAAGTAATTTGCTGGGACTTTTACAGAATAGGCTTGGTAAAGCCTGTCTACCTACCAGTGGCAAGCAAGTAATGTGCTGGGGCTATTCGAGAATTGGCTTGGGCTATAAGAGAATTGGTTTGGGAAGGCCTGTCTACCTACCAGGGACAAGCAAGTAATTTGCTGGGACTTTTACAGAATAGGCTTGGGAAAGCCTGTCTACCTACCAGGGGCAAGCAAGTAAAGTGCAGGGGCTATTAGAGAATTGGCTTGGGAAGGCCTGTCTACCTACCAGGGGCAAGCAAATAATGTGCTGGGGCTATTCGAGAATTGGCTTGGGCTATAAGAGAATTGGTTTGGGAAGGCCTGTCTACCTACCAGGGGCAAGCAAGTAATTTGCAGCGGCTATTACAGAATAGGCTTGGGAAAACCTGTGTACCTACCAGGGGCAAGCAAGTAATGTGCAGGGGCTATTAGAGAATTGGCTTGGGAAGGCCTGTCTACCTACAAGCAAATAATGTGCTGGCGCTATTAGAGAATTGGCTTGGGATATAAGAGAATTGGTTCGGGAAGGCCAGTCGACCTACCAGGGAGAAGTAAGTCATGGGCTGAGGCAATGAAAGAATAGGCTTGGGAAGGGCAGTCTACCTACCAGGGGCAAGCAAGTAATTTGCTGGGGCGATTAGAGAAAAGGCTTGGGAAGGCCTGTCTACCTACCAGGGGCAAGAAAATAATGTGCTGGGGCTATTCGAGAATTGGCTTGGGCTATAAGAGAATTGGTTTGGGAAGGCCTGTCTACCTACCAGGGGCAAGCAAGTAATTTGCTGGGACTATTACAGAATAGGCTTGGGAAAGCCTGTCTACCTACCAGGGGCAAGCAAATAATATGCTGGGGCTATTCGAGAATTGGCTTGGGCTATAAGAGAATTGGTTTGGGAAGGCCTGTCTACCTACCAGGGGCAAGCAAGTAATTTGCTGGGGCTATTACAGAATAGGCTTGGGAAGGCCTGTCTACCTACCAGGGGCAAGCAAGTAATTTGCTGGGACTATTACAGAATAGGCTTGGGAAGCCCTGTCTACCATACTGAGGCAAGCAAGTAATATGCTGGGGCTATTACAGAATAGGCTTGGGAAAGCCTGTCTACATACCAGGGGCAAGCAAGTAATTTGCTGGGACTATTACAGAATAGGCTTGGGAAAGCCTGTCTACCTACCAGGGGCAAGCAAGTAATTTGCTGGGACTATTACAGAATAGGTTTGGGAAGGCCTGTCTACCTACCAGGGGCAAGCAAGTAATGTGCAGGGGCTATGAGAGAAAAGGCTTGGGAAGGCCTGTCTACCTACCTGGGGCAAGCAAGTAATTTGCTGGGGCTATTACAGATTAGGTTTGGGAAGACCTGTCTACCTACCAGGGGCAAGCAAGTAATTTGCTGGGGCGATGAGAGAAAAGGCTTGGGAAGGCCTGTCTACCTACCAGGGGCAAGAAAATAATGAGCTGGGGCTATTCGAGAATTGGCTTGGGCTATAAGAGAATTGGTTTGGGAAGGCCTGTCTACCTACCAGGGGCAAGCAAGTAATTTGCTGCGACTATTACAGAATAGGCTTGGGAAAGCCTGTCTACCTACCAGGGGCAAGCAAGTAAAGTGCAGGGGCTATTAGAGAGTTGGCTTGGGAAGGCCTGTCTACCTACCAGGGGCAAGCAAATAATGTGCTGGGGCTATTCGAGAATTGGCTTGGGCTATAAGAGAATTGGTTTGGGAAGGCCTGTCTACCTACCAGGGGAGAGCAAGTAATTTGCTGGGACTATTACAGAATAGGCTTGGGAAGGCCTGTCTACCTACCAGGGGTAAGCAAGTAATTTGCTGGGACTATTACAGAATAGGCTTGGGAAAGCCTGTCTACCTA
Source organism: Corythoichthys intestinalis (assembly GCF_030265065.1). Taxonomy (NCBI): domain Eukaryota; kingdom Metazoa; phylum Chordata; class Actinopteri; order Syngnathiformes; family Syngnathidae; genus Corythoichthys; species Corythoichthys intestinalis. Next base: position 56,071,027 of record NC_080408.1, read on the forward strand.
CCTGGGGCAAGCAAGTAAAGTGCAGGGGCTATTAGAGAATTGGCTTGGGAAGGCCTGTCTACCTACCAGGGGCAAGCAAATAATATGCTGGAGCTATTCGAGAATTGGCTTGGGCTATAAGAGAATTGGTTTGGGAAGGCCTGTCTACCTACCAGGGGCAAGCAAGTAATTTGCTGGGACTATTACAGAATAGGCTTGGGAAGGCCTGTCTACCTACCAGGGAGAAATAAGCCATGGGCTGAGGCGATGAGAGAATAGGCTTGGGAAGGCCTGTCTACCTACCAGGGGCAAGCAAGTAATTTGCTGGGACTATTACAGAATAGGCTTGGGAAAGCCTGTCTACCTATCAGGGGCAAGCAAGTAATGTGCAGGGGCTATTAGAGAATTGGCTTAGGAAGGCCTGTCTACCTACCAGGGGCAAGCAAATAATATGCTGGGGCTATTCGAGAATTGGCTTGGGCTATGAAAGAATTAGTTTGGGAAGGCCTGTCTACCTACCAGGGGCAAGCAAGTAATTTGCTGGGACTATTACAGAATAGGCTTGGGAAGGCCTGTCTACCTTCCAGGGGCAAGCAAGTAAAGTACAGGGGCTATTAGAGAATTGGCTTGGGAAGGCCTGTCTGCCTACCAAGGGCAAGCAAGTAATTTGCTGGGACTATTACAGAATAGGCTTGGGAAAGCCTGTCTACCTACCAGGGGCAAGCAAGTAAAGTGCAGGGGCTATTAGAGAATTGGCTTGGGAAGGCCTGTCTACCTACCAGGGGCAAGCAAGGAATTTGCAGGGGCTATTACAGAAGAGGCTTGGGAAGGCCTGTTTACCTACCAGGGAGAAATAAGTCATGGGCTGAGGCAATGAAAGAATAGGCTTGGAAAGGGCAGTCTACCTACCAGGGGCAAGCAAGTATTTTGCTGGGGCGATGAGAGAAAAGGCTTGGGAAGGCCTGTCTACCTATCAGGGGCAAGAAAATAATGTGCTGGGGCTATTCGAGAATTGGCTTGGGCTATAAGAGAATTGGTTTGGGAAGGCCTATCTACCTACCAGGGGCAAGCAAGTAATTTGCTGGGACTATTACAGAATAGGCTTGGGAAAGCCTGTCTACCTACCAGTGGCAAGCAAGTAAAGTGCAGGGGCTATTAGAGAATTGGCTTGGGAAGGCCTGTCTACCTACCAGGGGCAAGCAAATAATATGCTGGAGCTATTCGAGAATTGGCTTGGGCTATAAGAGAATTGGTTTGGGAAGGCCTGTCTACCTACCAGGGGCAAGCAAGTAATTTGCTGGGACTATTACAGAATAGGCTTGGGAAAACCTGTCTACCTACCAGGGGCAAGCAAGTAATGTGCAGGGGCTATTAGAGAATTGGCTTGGGAAGGCCTGTCTACCTACAAGCAAATAATGTGCTGGCGCTATTAGAGAATTGGCTTGGGATATAAGAGAATTGGTTCGGGAAGGCCAGTCGACCTACAAGGGAGAAGTAAGTCATGGGCTGAGGCAATGAAAGAATAGGCTTGGGAAGGCCTGTCTACCTACCAGGGGCAAGCAAGTAATTTGCTGGGACTATTACAGAATAGGCTTGGGAAAGCCTGTCTACCTACCAGGGGCAAGCAAGTAAAGTGCAGGGGCTATTAGAGAATTGGCTTGGGAAGGCCTGTCTACCTACCAGGGGCAAGCAAATAATATGCTGGGGCTATTCGAGAATTGGCTTGGGCTATAAGAGAATTGGTTTGGGAAGGCCTGTCTACCTACCAGGGGAGAGCAAGTAATTTGCTGGGACTATTACAGAATAGGCTTGGGAAGGACTGTCTACCTACCAGGGGCAAGCAAGTAATTTGCTGGGGCGATGAGAGAAAAGGCTTGGGAAGGCCTGTCTACCTACCAGGGGCAAGAAAATAATGTGCTGGGGCTATTCGAGAATTGGCTTGGGCTATAAGAGAATTGGTTTGGGAAGGCCTGTCTACCTACCAGGGGCAAGCAAGTAATTTGATGGGACTATTACAGAATAGGCTTGGGAAAGCCTGTCTACCTACCAGGGGCAAGCAAGTAAAGTGCAGGGGCTCTTAGAGAATTGGCTTGGGAAGGCCTGTCTACCTACCAGGGGCAAGCAAGTAATATGCTGGGGCTATTCGAGAATTGGCTTGGGCTATAAGAGAATTGGTTTGGGAAGGCCTGTCTGCCTACCAAGGGCAAGCAAGTAATTTGCTGGGACTTTTACAGAATAGGCTTGGGAAAGCCTGTCTACCTACCAGGGGCAAGCAAATAATGTGCTGGGGCTATTCGAGAATTGGCTTGGGCTATAAGAGAATTGGTTTGGGAAGGCCTGTCTACCTACCAGGGACAAGCAAGTAATTTGCTGGGACTATTACAGAATAGGCTTGGGAAAGCCTGTCTACCTACCGGGGCAAGCAAGTAATTTGCTGGGACTATTACAGAATAGGCTTGGGAAGGCCTGTCTACCTACCAGGGGCAAGCAAGTAATGTGCAGGGGCTATTAGAGAATTGGCTTGGGAAGGCCTGTCTACCTACAAGCAAATAATGTGCTGGCGCTATTAGAGAATTGGCTTGGGATATAAGAGAATTGGTTCGGGAAGTCCAGTCGACCTACCAGGGAGAAGTAAGTCATGGGCTGAGGCAATGAAAGAATAGGCTTGGAAAGGGCAGTCTACCTACCAGGGGCAAGCAAGTAATTTGCTGCGGCGATGAGAGAAAAGGCTTGGGAAGGCCTGTCTACCTACCAGGGGCAAGAAAATAATGTGCTGGGGCTATTCGAGAATTGGCTTGGGCTATAAGAGAATTGGTTTGGGAAGGCCTGTCTACCTACCAGGGGCAAGCAAGTAATTTGATGGGACTATTACAGAATAGGCTTGGGAAAGCCTGTCTACCTACCAGGGGCAAGCAAGTAAAGTGCAGGGGCTATTAGAGAATTGGCTTGGGAAGGCCTGTCTACCTACCAGGGGCAAGCAAGTAATATGCTGGGGCTATTCGAGAATTGGCTTGGGCTATAAGAGAATTGGTTTGGGAAGGCCTGTCTGCCTACCAAGGGCAAGCAAGTAATTTGCTGGGACTTTTACAGAATAGGCTTGGGAAAGCCTGTCTACCTACCAGGGGCAAGCAAATAATGTGCTGGGGCTATTCGAGAATTGGCTTGGGCTATAAGAGAATTGGTTTGGGAAGGCCTGTCTACCTACCAGGGACAAGCAAGTAATTTGCTGGGACTATTACAGAATAGACTTGGGAAAGCCTGTCTACCTACCAGGGGCAAGCAAGTAATTTGCTGGGACTATTACAGAATAGGCTTGGGAAGGCCTGTCTACCTACCAGGGGCAAGCAAGTAATGTGCAGGGGCTATTAGAGAATTGGCTTGGGAAGGCCTGTCTACCTACAAGCAAATAATGTGCTGGCGCTATTAGAGAATTGGCTTGGGATATAAGAGAATTGGTTCGGGAAGTCCAGTCGACCTACCAGGGAGAAGTAAGTCATGGGCTGAGGCAATGAAAGAATAGGCTTGGAAAGGGCAGTCTACCTACCAGGGGCAAGCAAGTAATTTGCTGCGGCGATGAGAGAAAAGGCTTGGGAAGGCCTGTCTACCTACCAGGGGCAAGAAAATAATGTGCTGGGGCTATTCGAGAATTGGCTTGGGCTATAAGAGAATTGGTTTGGGAAGGCCTGTCTACCTACCAGGGGCAAGCAAGTAATTTGATGGGACTATTACAGAATAGGCTTGGGAAAGCCTGTCTACCTACCAGGGGCAAGCAAGTAAAGTGCAGGGGCTATTAGAGAATTGGCTTGGGAAGGCCTGTCTACCTACCAGGGGCAAGCAAGTAATATGCTGGGGCTATTCGAGAATTGGCTTGGGCTATAAGAGAATTGGTTTGGGAAGGCCTGTCTGCCTACCAAGGGCAAGCAAGTAATTTGCTGGGACTTTTACAGAATAGGCTTGGGAAAGCCTGTCTACCTACCAGGGGCAAGCAAGTAAAGTGCAGGGGCTATTAGAGAATTGGCTTGGGAAGGCCTGTCTACCTACCAGGGGCAAGCATGTAAAGTACAGGGGCTATTAGAGAATTGGCTTGGGAAGGCCTGTCTGCCTACCAAGGGCAAGCAAGTAATTTGCTGGGACTTTTACAGAATAGGCTTGGTAAAGCCTGTCTACCTACCAGTGGCAAGCAAGTAATGTGCTGGGGCTATTCGAGAATTGGCTTGGGCTATAAGAGAATTGGTTTGGGAAGGCCTGTCTACCTACCAGGGACAAGCAAGTAATTTGCTGGGACTTTTACAGAATAGGCTTGGGAAAGCCTGTCTACCTACCAGGGGCAAGCAAGTAAAGTGCAGGGGCTATTAGAGAATTGGCTTGGGAAGGCCTGTCTACCTACCAGGGGCAAGCAAATAATGTGCTGGGGCTATTCGAGAATTGGCTTGGGCTATAAGAGAATTGGTTTGGGAAGGCCTGTCTACCTACCAGGGGCAAGCAAGTAATTTGCAGCGGCTATTACAGAATAGGCTTGGGAAAACCTGTGTACCTACCAGGGGCAAGCAAGTAATGTGCAGGGGCTATTAGAGAATTGGCTTGGGAAGGCCTGTCTACCTACAAGCAAATAATGTGCTGGCGCTATTAGAGAATTGGCTTGGGATATAAGAGAATTGGTTCGGGAAGGCCAGTCGACCTACCAGGGAGAAGTAAGTCATGGGCTGAGGCAATGAAAGAATAGGCTTGGGAAGGGCAGTCTACCTACCAGGGGCAAGCAAGTAATTTGCTGGGGCGATTAGAGAAAAGGCTTGGGAAGGCCTGTCTACCTACCAGGGGCAAGAAAATAATGTGCTGGGGCTATTCGAGAATTGGCTTGGGCTATAAGAGAATTGGTTTGGGAAGGCCTGTCTACCTACCAGGGGCAAGCAAGTAATTTGCTGGGACTATTACAGAATAGGCTTGGGAAAGCCTGTCTACCTACCAGGGGCAAGCAAATAATATGCTGGGGCTATTCGAGAATTGGCTTGGGCTATAAGAGAATTGGTTTGGGAAGGCCTGTCTACCTACCAGGGGCAAGCAAGTAATTTGCTGGGGCTATTACAGAATAGGCTTGGGAAGGCCTGTCTACCTACCAGGGGCAAGCAAGTAATTTGCTGGGACTATTACAGAATAGGCTTGGGAAGCCCTGTCTACCATACTGAGGCAAGCAAGTAATTTGCTGGGGCTATTACAGAATAGGCTTGGGAAAGCCTGTCTACATACCAGGGGCAAGCAAGTAATTTGCTGGGACTATTACAGAATAGGCTTGGGAAAGCCTGTCTACCTACCAGGGGCAAGCAAGTAATTTGCTGGGACTATTACAGAATAGGTTTGGGAAGGCCTGTCTACCTACCAGGGGCAAGCAAGTAATGTGCAGGGGCTATGAGAGAAAAGGCTTGGGAAGGCCTGTCTACCTACCTGGGGCAAGCAAGTAATTTGCTGGGGCTATTACAGATTAGGTTTGGGAAGACCTGTCTACCTACCAGGGGCAAGCAAGTAATTTGCTGGGGCGATGAGAGAAAAGGCTTGGGAAGGCCTGTCTACCTACCAGGGGCAAGAAAATAATGAGCTGGGGCTATTCGAGAATTGGCTTGGGCTATAAGAGAATTGGTTTGGGAAGGCCTGTCTACCTACCAGGGGCAAGCAAGTAATTTGCTGGGACTATTACAGAATAGGCTTGGGAAAGCCTGTCTACCTACCAGGGGCAAGCAAGTAAAGTGCAGGGGCTATTAGAGAGTTGGCTTGGGAAGGCCTGTCTACCTACCAGGGGCAAGCAAATAATGTGCTGGGGCTATTCGAGAATTGGCTTGGGCTATAAGAGAATTGGTTTGGGAAGGCCTGTCTACCTACCAGGGGAGAGCAAGTAATTTGCTGGGACTATTACAGAATAGGCTTGGGAAGGCCTGTCTACCTACCAGGGGTAAGCAAGTAATTTGCTGGGACTATTACAGAATAGGCTTGGGAAAGCCTGTCTACCTACCTGGGGCAAGCAAGTAAAGTGCAGGGGCTATTAGAGAATTGGCTTGGGAAGGCCTGTCTACCTACCAGGGGCAAGCAAATAATATGCTGGAGCTATTCGAGAATTGGCTTGGGCTATAAGAGAATTGGTTTGGGAAGGCCTGTCTACCTACCAGGGGCAAGCAAGTAATTTGCTGGGACTATTACAGAATAGGCTTGGGAAGGCCTGTCTACCTACCAGGGAGAAATAAGCCATGGGCTGAGGCGATGAGAGAATAGGCTTGGGAAGGCCTGTCTACCTACCAGGGGCAAGCAAGTAATTTGCTGGGACTATTACAGAATAGGCTTGGGAAAGCCTGTCTACCTATCAGGGGCAAGCAAGTAATGTGCAGGGGCTATTAGAGAATTGGCTTAGGAAGGCCTGTCTACCTACCAGGGGCAAGCAAATAATATGCTGGGGCTATTCGAGAATTGGCTTGGGCTATGAAAGAATTAGTTTGGGAAGGCCTGTCTACCTACCAGGGGCAAGCAAGTAATTTGCTGGGACTATTACAGAATAGGCTTGGGAAGGCCTGTCTACCTTCCAGGGGCAAGCAAGTAAAGTACAGGGGCTATTAGAGAATTGGCTTGGGAAGGCCTGTCTGCCTACCAAGGGCAAGCAAGTAATTTGCTGGGACTATTACAGAATAGGCTTGGGAAAGCCTGTCTACCTACCAGGGGCAAGCAAGTAAAGTGCAGGGGCTATTAGAGAATTGGCTTGGGAAGGCCTGTCTACCTACCAGGGGCAAGCAAATAATATGCTGGGGCTATTCGAGAATTGGCTTGGGCTATAAGAGAATTGGTTTGGGAAGGCCTGTCTACCTACCAGGGGAGAGCAAGTAATTTACAGCGGCTATTACAGAAGAGGCTTGGGAAGGCCTGTTTACCTACCAGGGAGAAATAAGTCATGGGCTGAGGCGATGAGAGAATAGGATTGGGAAGGCGTGTCTACCTACCAGGGGCAAGCAAGTAATTTGCAGCGGCTATTACAGAATAGGCTTGGGAAAACCTGTCTACCTACCAGGGGCAAGCAAGTAATGTGCAGGGGCTATTAGAGAATTGGCTTGGGAAGGCCTGTCTACCTACAAGCAAATAATGTGCTGGCGCTATTAGAGAATTGGCTTGGGATATAAGAGAATTGGTTCGGGAAGGCCAGTCGACCTACCAGGGAGAAGTAAGTCATGGGCTGAGGCAATGAAAGAATAGGCTTGGAAAGGGCAGTCTACCTACCAGGGGCAAGCAAGTATTTTGCTGGGGCGATGAGAGAAAAGGCTTGGGAAGGCCTGTCTACCTATCAGGGGCAAGAAAATAATGTGCTGGGGCTATTCGAGAATTGGCTTGGGCTATAAGAGAATTGGTTTGGGAAGGCCTATCTACCTACCAGGGGCAAGCAAGTAATTTGCTGGGACTATTACAGAATAGGCTTGGGAAAGCCTGTCTACCTACCAGTGGCAAGCAAGTAAAGTGCAGGGGCTATTAGAGAATTGGCTTGGGAAGGCCTGTCTACCTACCAGGGGCAAGCAAATAATATGCTGGAGCTATTCGAGAATTGGCTTGGGCTATAAGAGAATTGGTTTGGGAAGGCCTGTCTACCTACCAGGGGCAAGCAAGTAATTTGCTGGGACTATTACAGAATAGGCTTGGGAAAACCTGTCTACCTACCAGGGGCAAGCAAGTAATGTGCAGGGGCTATTAGAGAATTGGCTTGGGAAGGCCTGTCTACCTACAAGCAAATAATGTGCTGGCGCTATTAGAGAATTGGCTTGGGATATAAGAGAATTGGTTCGGGAAGGCCAGTCGACCTACAAGGGAGAAGTAAGTCATGGGCTGAGGCAATGAAAGAATAGGCTTGGGAAGGCCTGTCTACCTACCAGGGGCAAGCAAGTAATTTGCTGGGACTATTACAGAATAGGCTTGGGAAAGCCTGTCTACCTACCAGGGGCAAGCAAGTAAAGTGCAGGGGCTATTAGAGAATTGGCTTGGGAAGGCCTGTCTACCTACCAGGGGCAAGCAAATAATATGCTGGGGCTATTCGAGAATTGGCTTGGGCTATAAGAGAATTGGTTTGGGAAGGCCTGTCTACCTACCAGGGGAGAGCAAGTAATTTGCTGGGACTATTACAGAATAGGCTTGGGAAGGCCTGTCTACCTACCAGGGGCAAGCAAGTAATTTGCTGGGGCGATGAGAGAAAAGGCTTGGGAAGGCCTGTCTACCTACCAGGGGCAAGAAAATAATGTGCTGGGGCTATTCGAGAATTGGCTTGGGCTATAAGAGAATTGGTTTGGGAAGGCCTGTCTACCTACCAGGGGCAAGCAAGTAATTTGATGGGACTATTACAGAATAGGCTTGGGAAAGCCTGTCTACCTACCAGGGGCAAGCAAGTAAAGTGCAGGGGCTCTTAGAGAATTGGCTTGGGAAGGCCTGTCTACCTACCAGGGGCAAGCAAGTAATATGCTGGGGCTATTCGAGAATTGGCTTGGGCTATAAGAGAATTGGTTTGGGAAGGCCTGTCTGCCTACCAAGGGCAAGCAAGTAATTTGCTGGGACTTTTACAGAATAGGCTTGGGAAAGCCTGTCTACCTACCAGGGGCAAGCAAATAATGTGCTGGGGCTATTCGAGAATTGGCTTGGGCTATAAGAGAATTGGTTTGGGAAGGCCTGTCTACCTACCAGGGACAAGCAAGTAATTTGCTGGGACTATTACAGAATAGTCTTGGGAAAGCCTGTCTACCTACCGGGGCAAGCAAGTAATTTGCTGGGACTATTACAGAATAGGCTTGGGAAGGCCTGTCTACCTACCAGGGGCAAGCAAGTAATGTGCAGGGGCTATTAGAGAATTGGCTTGGGAAGGCCTGTCTACCTACAAGCAAATAATGTGCTGGCGCTATTAGAGAATTGGCTTGGGATATAAGAGAATTGGTTCGGGAAGTCCAGTCGACCTACCAGGGAGAAGTAAGTCATGGGCTGAGGCAATGAAAGAATAGGCTTGGAAAGGGCAGTCTACCTACCAGGGGCAAGCAAGTAATTTGCTGCGGCGATGAGAGAAAAGGCTTGGGAAGGCCTGTCTACCTACCAGGGGCAAGAAAATAATGTGCTGGGGCTATTCGAGAATTGGCTTGGGCTATAAGAGAATTGGTTTGGGAAGGCCTGTCTACCTACCAGGGGCAAGCAAGTAATTTGATGGGACTATTACAGAATAGGCTTGGGAAAGCCTGTCTACCTACCAGGGGCAAGCAAGTAAAGTGCAGGGGCTATTAGAGAATTGGCTTGGGAAGGCCTGTCTACCTACCAGGGGCAAGCAAGTAATATGCTGGGGCTATTCGAGAATTGGCTTGGGCTATAAGAGAATTGGTTTGGGAAGGCCTGTCTGCCTACCAAGGGCAAGCAAGTAATTTGCTGGGACTTTTACAGAATAGGCTTGGGAAAGCCTGTCTACCTACCAGGGGCAAGCAAATAATGTGCTGGGGCTATTCGAGAATTGGCTTGGGCTATAAGAGAATTGGTTTGGGAAGGCCTGTCTACCTACCAGGGACAAGCAAGTAATTTGCTGGGACTATTACAGAATAGACTTGGGAAAGCCTGTCTACCTACCAGGGGCAAGCAAGTAATTTGCTGGGACTATTACAGAATAGGCTTGGGAAGGCCTGTCTACCTACCAGGGGCAAGCAAGTAATGTGCAGGGGCTATTAGAGAATTGGCTTGGGAAGGCCTGTCTACCTACAAGCAAATAATGTGCTGGCGCTATTAGAGAATTGGCTTGGGATATAAGAGAATTGGTTCGGGAAGTCCAGTCGACCTACCAGGGAGAAGTAAGTCATGGGCTGAGGCAATGAAAGAATAGGCTTGGAAAGGGCAGTCTACCTACCAGGGGCAAGCAAGTAATTTGCTGCGGCGATGAGAGAAAAGGCTTGGGAAGGCCTGTCTACCTACCAGGGGCAAGAAAATAATGTGCTGGGGCTATTCGAGAATTGGCTTGGGCTATAAGAGAATTGGTTTGGGAAGGCCTGTCTACCTACCAGGGGCAAGCAAGTAATTTGATGGGACTATTACAGAATAGGCTTGGGAAAGCCTGTCTACCTACCAGGGGCAAGCAAGTAAAGTGCAGGGGCTATTAGAGAATTGGCTTGGGAAGGCCTGTCTACCTACCAGGGGCAAGCAAGTAATATGCTGGGGCTATTCGAGAATTGGCTTGGGCTATAAGAGAATTGGTTTGGGAAGGCCTGTCTGCCTACCAAGGGCAAGCAAGTAATTTGCTGGGACTTTTACAGAATAGGCTTGGGAAAGCCTGTCTACCTACCAGGGGCAAGCAAGTAAAGTGCAGGGGCTATTAGAGAATTGGCTTGGGAAGGCCTGTCTACCTACCAGGGGCAAGCAAATAATGTGCTGGGGCTATTCGAGAATTGGCTTGGGCTATAAGAGAATTGGTTTGGGAAGGCCTGTCTACCTACCAGGGACAAGCAAGTAATTTGCTGGGACTATTACAGAATAGGCTTGGGAAAGCCTGTCTACCTACCAGGGGCAAGCAAGTAATTTGCTGAGACTATTACAGAATAGGCTTGGGAAGGCCTGTCTACCTACCAGGGGCAAGCAAGTAATGTGCAGGGGCTATTAGAGAATTGGCTTGGGATATAAGAGAATTGGCTCGGGAATGCCAGTGGACCTACCAGGGAGAAGTAAGTCATGGGCTGAGGCAATGAGAGAATAGGCTTGGGAAGGGCAGTCTACCTACCAGGGGCAAGGAAGTATTTTGCTGGGGCTATTAGAGAATTGGCTTGGGAAGGCCTGTCTACCTACCAGGGGCAAGCAAATAATATGCTGGGGCTATTCGAGAATTGGCTTGGGCTGTGAGAGAATTGGTTTGGGAAGGCCTGTCTACCTACCAGGGGCAAGCAAGTAATTTGCTGGGACTATTACAGAATAGGCTTGGGAAGGCCTGTCTACCTACCAGGGGCAAGCATGTAAAGTACAGGGGCTATTAGAGAATTGGCTTGGGAAGGCCTGTCTGCCTACCAAGGGCAAGCAAGTAATTTGCTGGGACTTTTACAGAATAGGCTTGGTAAAGCCTGTCTACCTACCAGTGGCAAGCAAGTAATGTGCTGGGGCTATTCGAGAATTGGCTTGGGCTATAAGAGAATTGGTTTGGGAAGGCCTGTCTACCTACCAGGGACAAGCAAGTAATTTGCTGGGACTTTTACAGAATAGGCTTGGGAAAGCCTGTCTACCTACCAGGGGCAAGCAAGTAAAGTGCAGGGGCTATTAGAGAATTGGCTTGGGAAGGCCTGTCTACCTACCAGGGGCAAGCAAATAATGTGCTGGGGCTATTCGAGAATTGGCTTGGGCTATAAGAGAATTGGTTTGGGAAGGCCTGTCTACCTACCAGGGGCAAGCAAGTAATTTGCAGCGGCTATTACAGAATAGGCTTGGGAAAACCTGTGTACCTACCAGGGGCAAGCAAGTAATGTGCAGGGGCTATTAGAGAATTGGCTTGGGAAGGCCTGTCTACCTACAAGCAAATAATGTGCTGGCGCTATTAGAGAATTGGCTTGGGATATAAGAGAATTGGTTCGGGAAGGCCAGTCGACCTACCAGGGAGAAGTAAGTCATGGGCTGAGGCAATGAAAGAATAGGCTTGGGAAGGGCAGTCTACCTACCAGGGGCAAGCAAATAATATGCTGGGGCTATTCGAGAATTGGCTTGGGCTATAAGAGAATTGGTTTGGGAAGGCCTGTCTACCTACCAGGGGCAAGCAAGTAATTTGCTGGGGCTATTACAGAATAGGCTTGGGAAGGCCTGTCTACCTACCAGGGGCAAGCAAGTAATTTGCTGGGACTATTACAGAATAGGCTTGGGAAGCCCTGTCTACCATACTGAGGCAAGCAAGTAATTTGCTGGGGCTATTACAGAATAGGCTTGGGAAAGCCTGTCTACATACCAGGGGCAAGCAAGTAATTTGCTGGGACTATTACAGAATAGGCTTGGGAAAGCCTGTCTACCTACCAGGGGCAAGAAAGTAATTTGCTGGGACTATTACAGAATAGGTTTGGGAAGGCCTGTCTACCTACCAGGGGCAAGCAAGTAATGTGCAGGGGCTATGAGAGAAAAGGCTTGGGAAGGCCTGTCTACCTACCTGGGGCAAGCAAGTAATTTGCTGGGGCTATTACAGATTAGGTTTGGTTAGACCTGTCTACCTACCAGGGGCAAGCAAGTAATTTGCTGGGGCGATGAGAGAAAAGGCTTGGGAAGGCCTGTCTACCTACCAGGGGCAAGAAAATAATGAGCTGGGGCTATTCGAGAATTGGCTTGGGCTATAAGAGAATTGGTTTGGGAAGGCCTGTCTACCTACCAGGGGCAAGCAAGTAATTTGCTGGGACTATTACAGAATAGGCTTGGGAAAGCCTGTCTACCTACCAGGGGCAAGCAAGTAAAGTGCAGGGGCTATTAGAGAGTTGGCTTGGGAAGGCCTGTCTACCTACCAGGGGCAAGCAAATAATGTGCTGGGGCTATTCGAGAATTGGCTTGGGCTATAAGAGAATTGGTTTGGGAAGGCCTGTCTACCTACCAGGGGAGAGCAAGTAATTTGCTGGGACTATTACAGAATAGGCTTGGGAAGGCCTGTCTACCTACCAGGGGTAAGCAAGTAATTTGCTGGGACTATTACAGAATAGGCTTGGGAAAGCCTGTCTACCTACCTGGGGCAAGCAAGTAAAGTGCAGGGGCTATTAGAGAATTGGCTTGGGAAGGCCTGTCTACCTACCAGGGGCAAGCAAATAATATGCTGGAGCTATTCGAGAATTGGCTTGGGCTATAAGAGAATTGGTTTGGGAAGGCCTGTCTACCTACCAGGGGCAAGCAAGTAATTTGCTGGGACTATTACAGAATAGGCTTGGGAAGGCCTGTCTACCTACCAGGGAGAAATAAGCCATGGGCTGAGGCGATGAGAGAATAGGCTTGGGAAGGCCTGTCTACCTACCAGGGGCAAGCAAGTAATTTGCTGGGACTATTACAGAATAGGCTTGGGAAAGCCTGTCTACCTATCAGGGGCAAGCAAGTAATGTGCAGGGGCTATTAGAGAATTGGCTTAGGAAGGCCTGTCTACCTACCAGGGGCAAGCAAATAATATGCTGGGGCTATTCGAGAATTGGCTTGGGCTATGAAAGAATTAGTTTGGGAAGGCCTGTCTACCTACCAGGGGCAAGCAAGTAATTTGCTGGGACTATTACAGAATAGGCTTGGGAAGGCCTGTCTACCTTCCAGGGGCAAGCAAGTAAAGTACAGGGGCTATTAGAGAATTGGCTTGGGAAGGCCTTTCTGCCTACCAAGGGCAAGCAAGTAATTTGCTGGGACTATTACAGAATAGGCTTGGGAAAGCCTGTCTACCTACCAGGGGCAAGCAAGTAAAGTGCAGGGGCTATTAGAGAATTGGCTTGGGAAGGCCTGTCTACCTACCAGGGGCAAGCAAATAATATGCTGGGGCTATTCGAGAATTGGCTTGGGCTATAAGAGAATTGGTTTGGGAAGGCCTGTCTACCTACCAGGGGAGAGCAAGTAATTTACAGCGGCTATTACAGAAGAGGCTTGGGAAGGCCTGTTTACCTACCAGGGAGAAATAAGTCATGGGCTGAGGCGATGAGAGAATAGGATTGGGAAGGCGTGTCTACCTACCAGGGGCAAGCAAGTAATTTGCAGCGGCTATTACAGAATAGGCTTGGGAAAACCTGTCTACCTACCAGGGGCAAGCAAGTAATGTGCAGGGGCTATTAGAGAATTGGCTTGGGAAGGCCTGTCTACCTACAAGCAAATAATGTGCTGGCGCTATTAGAGAATTGGCTTGGGATATAAGAGAATTGGTTCGGGAAGGCCAGTCGACCTACCAGGGAGAAGTAAGTCATGGGCTGAGGCAATGAAAGAATAGGCTTGGAAAGGGCAGTCTACCTACCAGGGGCAAGCAAGTATTTTGCTGGGGCGATGAGAGAAAAGGCTTGGGAAGGCCTGTCTACCTATCAGGGGCAAGAAAATAATGTGCTGGGGCTATTCGAGAATTGGCTTGGGCTATAAGAGAATTGGTTTGGGAAGGCCTATCTACCTACCAGGGGCAAGCAAGTAATTTGCTGGGACTATTACAGAATAGGCTTGGGAAAGCCTGTCTACCTACCAGTGGCAAGCAAGTAAAGTGCAGGGGCTATTAGAGAATTGGCTTGGGAAGGCCTGTCTACCTACCAGGGGCAAGCAAATAATATGCTGGAGCTATTCGAGAATTGGCTTGGGCTATAAGAGAATTGGTTTGGGAAGGCCTGTCTACCTACCAGGGGCAAGCAAGTAATTTGCTGGGACTATTACAGAATAGGCTTGGGAAAACCTGTCTACCTACCAGGGGCAAGCAAGTAATGTGCAGGGGCTATTAGAGAATTGGCTTGGGAAGGCCTGTCTACCTACAAGCAAATAATGTGCTGGCGCTATTAGAGAATTGGCTTGGGATATAAGAGAATTGGTTCGGGAAGGCCAGTCGACCTACAAGGGAGAAGTAAGTCATGGGCTGAGGCAATGAAAGAATAGGCTTGGGAAGGCCTGTCTACCTACCAGGGGCAAGCAAGTAATTTGCTGGGACTATTACAGAATAGGCTTGGGAAAGCCTGTCTACCTACCAGGGGCAAGCAAGTAAAGTGCAGGGGCTATTAGAGAATTGGCTTGGGAAGGCCTGTCTACCTACCAGGGGCAAGCAAATAATATGCTGGGGCTATTCGAGAATTGGCTTGGGCTATAAGAGAATTGGTTTGGGAAGGCCTGTCTACCTACCAGGGGAGAGCAAGTAATTTGCTGGGACTATTACAGAATAGGCTTGGGAAGGCCTGTCTACCTACCAGGGGCAAGCAAGTAATTTGCTGGGACTATTACAGAATAGGCTTGGGAAGCCCTGCCTACCATACTTGGGCAAGCATGTAATTTGCTGGGGCTATTACAGAATAGGCTTGGGAAGGCCTGTCTACCTACCAGGGGTAAGCAAGTAATTTGCTGGGACTATTACAGAATAGGCTTAGGAAGGCCTGTCTACATACCATGGGCAAGCAAGTAATTTGCTGGGGCTATTACAGAATAGGCTTGGGAAAGCCTGTCTACCTACCTGGGGCAAGCAAGTAAAGTGCAGGGGCTATTAGAGAATTGGCTTGGGAAGGCCTGTCTACCTACCAGGGGCAAGCAAATAATATGCTGGAGCTATTCGAGAATTGGCTTGGGCTATAAGAGAATTGGTTTGGGAAGGCCTGTCTACCTACCAGGGGCAAGCAAGTAATTTGCTGGGACTATTACAGAATAGGCTTGGGAAGGCGTGTGTACCTACCAGGGAGAAATAAGCCATGGGCTGAGGCGATGAGAGAATAGGCTTGGGAAGGCCTGTCTACCTACCAGGGGCAAGCAAGTAATTTGCTGGGACTATTACAGAATAGGCTTGGGAAAGCCTGTCTACCTATCAGGGGCAAGCAAGTAATGTGCAGGGGCTATTAGAGAATTGGCTTAGGAAGGCCTGTCTACCTACCAGGGGCAAGCAAATAATGTGCTGGGGCTATTCGAGAATTGGCTTGGGAAGGCCTGTCTACCTACCAGGGGAAAGCAAATAATTTGCTGGGGCTATTCGAGAATTGGCTTGGGCTATAAGAGAATTGGTTTGGGAAGGCCTGTCTACCTACCAGGGGCAAGCAAGTAATTTGCTGGGACTATTACAGAATAGGCTTGGGAAGCCCTGTCTACCTACCAGGAGCAAGCAAGTAATTTGCTGGGGCTATTACAGAATAGGCTTGGGAAGGCCTGTCTACCTACCAGGGACAAGCAAGTAATTTGCTAGGACTATTACAGAATAGGCTTGGGAAAGCCTGTCTACCTACCAGGGGCAAGCAAGTAATTTGCTGGGACTATTACAGAATAGGCTTGGGAAAGCCTGTCTACCTATCAGGGGCAAGCAAGTAATGTGCAGGGGCTATTAGAGAATTGGCTTAGGAAGGCCTGTCTACCTACCAGGGGCAAGCAAATAATGTGCTGGGGCTATTCGAGAATTGGCTTGGGAAGGCCTGTCTACCTACCAGGGGAAAGCAAATAATTTGCTGGGGCTATTCGAGAATTGGCTTGGGCTATAAGAGAATTGGTTTGGGAAGGCCTGTCTACCTACCAGGGGCAAGCAAGTAATGTGCAGGGGCTATTAGAGAATTGGCTTGGGATATAAGAGAATTGGCTCGGGAATGCCAGTGGACCTACCAGGGAGAAGTAAGTCATGGGCTGAGGCAATGAGAGAATAGGCTTGGGAAGGGCAGTCTACCTACCAGTGGCAAGGAAGTATTTTGCTGGGGCTATTAGAGAATTGGCTTGGGAAGGCCTGTCTACCTACCAGGGGCAAGCAAATAATATGCTGGGGCTATTCGAGAATTGGCTTGGGCTATGAGAGAATTGGTTTGGGAAGGCCTGTCTACCTACCAGGGCAAGCAAGTAATTTGCTGGGACTATTACAGAATAGGCTTGGGAAGGCCTGTCTACCTACCAGGGGCAAGCAAGTAAAGTACAGGGGCTATTACAGAATAGGCTTGGGAAGCCCTGTCTACCTACCAGGAGCAAGCAAGTAATTTGCTGGGGCTATTACAGAATAGGCTTGGGAAGGCCTGTCTACCTACCAGGTACAAGCAAGTAATTTGCTAGGACTATTACAGAATAGGCTTGGGAAAGCCTGTCTACCTACCAGGGGCAAGCAAGTAATTTGCTGGGACTATTACAGAATAGGCTTGGGAAGGCCTGTCTACCTACCAGGGGCAAGCAAGTAATGTGCAGGGGCTATGAGAGAAAAGGCTTGGGAAGGCCTGTCTGCCTACCAGGGGCAAGCAAGTAATTTGCAGGGGCTATTACAGAATAGGTTTGGGAAGGCCTGTCTAGCTACCAGGGACAAGCAAGTAATTTGCTGGGACTATTACAGAATAGGCTTGGGAAGGCCTGTCTACCTACCAGGGGCAAGCAAGTAATGTGCAGGGGCTATTAGAGAATTGGCTTGGGATATAAGAGAGTTGGCTCGGGAAGGCCAGTGGTCCTACCAGGGAGAAGTAAGTCATGGGCTGAGGCAATGAGAGAATAGGCTAGGGAAGGGCAGTCTACCTACCAGGGGCAAGCAAGTATTTTGCTGGGGCTATTAGAGAATTGGCTTGGGAAGGCCTGTCTACCTACCAGGGACAAGCAAATAATATGCTGGGGCTATTCGAGAATTGGCTTGGGCTATGAGAGAATTGGTTTGGGAAGGCCTGTCTACCTACCAGGGGCAAGCAAGTAATTTGCTGGGACTATTACAGAATAGGCTTGGGAAGGCCTGTCTACCTACCAGGGGCAAGCAAGTAAAGTACAGGGGCTATTAGAGAATTGGTTTGGGAAGGCCTGTCTGCCTACCAAGGGCAAGCAAGTAATTTGCTGGGACTATTACAGAATAGGTTGGGAAAGCCTGTCTAACTACCAGGGGCAAACAAGTAAAGTGCAGCTGCTATTATAGAATAGGCTTGGGAAAACCTGTCTACCTACCAGGGGCAAGCAAGTAATGTGCAGGGGCTATTATAGAATTGGCTTGGGAAGGCCTACAAGCAAATAATGTGCTGGCGCTATTAGAGAATTTGCTTGGGATATAAGAGAATTGGTTCGGGAAGTCCAGTCGACCTACCAGGGAGAAGTAAGTCATGGGCTGAGGCAATGAAAGAATAGGCTTGGAAAGGGCAGTCTACCTACCAGGGGCAAGCAAGTAATTTGCTGGGGCGATGAGAGAAAAGGCTTGGGAAGGCCTGTCTACCTACCAGGGGCAAGAAAATAATGTGCTGGGGCTATTCGAGAATTGGCTTGGGCTATAAGAGAATTGGTTTGGGAAGGCCTGTCTACCTACCAGGGGCAAGCAAGTAATTTGATGGGACTATTACAGAATAGGCTTGGGAAAGCCTGTCTACCTACCAGGGGCAAGCAAGTAAAGTGCAGGGGCTATTAGAGAATTGGCTTGGGAAGGCCTGTCTACCTACCAGGGGCAAGCAAGTAATATGCTGGGGCTATTCGAGAATTGGCTTGGGCTATAAGAGAATTGGTTTGGGAAGGCCTGTCTGCCTACCAAGGGCAAGCAAGTAATTTGCTGGGACTTTTACAGAATAGGCTTGGGAAAGCCTGTCTACCTACCAGGGGCAAGCAAGTAAAGTGCAGGGGCTATTAGAGAATTGGCTTGGGAAGGCCTGTCTACCTACCAGGGGCAAGCAAATAATGTGCTGGGGCTATTCGAGAATTGGCTTGGGCTATAAGAGAATTGGTTTGGGAAGGCCTGTCTACCTACCAGGGGCAAGCAAGTAATTTGCTGGGACTATTACAGAATAGGCTTGGGAAAGCCTGTCTACCTACCAGGGGCAAGCAAGTAATTTGCTGGGACTATTACAGAATAGGCTTGGGAAGGCCTGTCTACCTACCAGGGACAAGCAAGTAATGTGCAGGGGCTATTAGAGAATTGGCTTGGGATATAAGAGAATTGGCTCGGGAATGCCAGTGGACCTACCAGGGAGAAGTAAGTCATGGGCTGAGGCAATGAGAGAATAGGCTTGGGAAGGGCAGTCTACCTACCAGGGGCAAGGAAGTATTTTGCTGGGGCTATTAGAGAATTGGCTTGGGAAGGCCTGTCTACCTACCAGGGGCAAGCAAATAATATGCTGGGGCTATTCGAGAATTGGCTTGGGCTGTGAGAGAATTGGTTTGGGAAGGCCTGTCTACCTACCAGGGGCAAGCAAGTAATTTGCTGGGACTATTACAGAATAGGCTTGGGAAGGCCTGTCTACCTACCAGGGGCAAGCATGTAAAGTACAGGGGCTATTAGAGAATTGGCTTGGGAAGGCCTGTCTGCCTACCAAGGGCAAGCAAGTAATTTGCTGGGACTTTTACAGAATAGGCTTGGTAAAGCCTGTCTACCTACCAGTGGCAAGCAAGTAATGTGCTGGGGCTATTCGAGAATTGGCTTGGGCTATAAGAGAATTGGTTTGGGAAGGCCTGTCTACCTACCAGGGACAAGCAAGTAATTTGCTGGGACTTTTACAGAATAGGCTTGGGAAAGCCTGTCTACCTACCAGGGGCAAGCAAGTAAAGTGCAGGGGCTATTAGAGAATTGGCTTGGGAAGGCCTGTCTACCTACCAGGGGCAAGCAAATAATGTGCTGGGGCTATTCGAGAATTGGCTTGGGCTATAAGAGAATTGGTTTGGGAAGGCCTGTCTACCTACCAGGGACAAGCAAGTAATTTGCTGGGACTATTACAGAATAGGCTTGGGAAGCCTGTCTACCTACCAGGAGCAAGCAAGTAATTTGCTGGGGCTATTACAGAATAGGCTTGGGAAGGCCTGTCTACCTACCAGGTACAAGCAAGTAATTTGCTAGGACTATTACAGAATAGGCTTGGGAAAGCCTGTCTACCTACCAGGGGCAAGCAAGTAATTTGCTGGGACTATTACAGAATAGGCTTGGGAAGGCCTGTCTACCTACCAGGGGCAAGCAAGTAATGTGCAGGGGCTATGAGAGAAAAGGCTTGGGAAGGCCTGTCTGCCTACCAGGGGCAAGCAAGTAATTTGCTTGGGCTATTACAGAATAGTTTTGGGAAGGCCTGTCTACCTACCAGGGGCAAGCAAGTAATTTGCTGGGACTATTACAGAATAGGCTTGGGAAGGCCTGTCTACCTACCAGGGGCAAGCATGTAAAGTACAGGGGCTATTAGAGAATTGGCTTGGGAAGGCCTGTCTGCCTACCAAGGGCAAGCAAGTAATTTGCTGGGACTTTTACAGAATAGGCTTGGTAAAGCCTGTCTACCTACCAGTGGCAAGCAAGTAATGTGCTGGGGCTATTCGAGAATTGGCTTGGGCTATAAGAGAATTGGTTTGGGAAGGCCTGTCTACCTACCAGGGACAAGCAAGTAATTTGCTGGGACTTTTACAGAATAGGCTTGGGAAAGCCTGTCTACCTACCAGGGGCAAGCAAGTAAAGTGCAGGGGCTATTAGAGAATTGGCTTGGGAAGGCCTGTCTACCTACCAGGGGCAAGCAAATAATGTGCTGGGGCTATTCGAGAATTGGCTTGGGCTATAAGAGAATTGGTTTGGGAAGGCCTGTCTACCTACCAGGGACAAGCAAGTAATTTGCTGGGACTATTACAGAATAGGCTTGGGAAGCCTGTCTACCTACCAGGAGCAAGCAAGTAATTTGCTGGGGCTATTACAGAATAGGCTTGGGAAGGCCTGTCTACCTACCAGGTACAAGCAAGTAATTTGCTAGGACTATTACAGAATAGGCTTGGGAAAGCCTGTCTACCTACCAGGGGCAAGCAAGTAATTTGCTGGGACTATTACAGAATAGGCTTGGGAAGGCCTGTCTACCTACCAGGGGCAAGCAAGTAATGTGCAGGGGCTATGAGAGAAAAGGCTTGGGAAGGCCTGTCTGCCTACCAGGGGCAAGCAAGTAATTTGCTTGGGCTATTACAGAATAGTTTTGGGAAGGCCTGTCTAGCTACCAGGGACAAGCAAGTAATTTGCTGGGACTATTACAGAATAGGCTTGGGAAGGCCTGTCTACCTACCAGGGGCAAGCAAGTAATGTGCAGGGGCTATTAGAGAATTGGCTTGGGATATAAGAGAATTGGCTCGGGAAGGCCAGTGGTCCTACCAGGGAGAAGTAAGTCATGGGCTGAGGCAATGAGAGAATAGGCTAGGGAAGGGCAGTCTACCTACCAGGGGCAAGCAAGTATTTTGCTGGGGCTATTAGAGAATTGGCTTGGGAAGGCCTGTCTACCTACCAGGGGCAAGCAAATAATATGCTGGGGCTATTCGAGAATTGGCTTGGGCTATGAGAGAATTGGTTTGGGAAGGCCTGTCTACCTACCAGGGGCAAGCAAGTAATTTGCTGGGACTATTACAGAATAGGCTTGGGAAGGCCTGTCTACCTACCAGGGGCAAGCAAGTAATTTGCAGCTGCTATTATAGAATAGGCTTGGGAAAACCTGTCTACCTACCAGGGGCAAGCAAGTAATGTGCAGGGGCTATTATAGAATTGGCTTGGGAAGGCCTACAAGCAAATAATGTGCTGGCGCTATTAGAGAATTGGCTTGGGATATAAGAGAATTGGTTCGGGAAGTCCAGTTGACCTACCAGGGAGAAGTAAGTCATGGGCTGAGGCAATGAAAGAATAGGCTTGGAAAGGGCAGTCTACCTACCAGGGGCAAGCAAGTAATTTGCTGGGGCGATGAGAGAAAAGGCTTGGGAAGGCCTGTCTACCTACCAGGGGCAAGAAAATAATGTGCTGGGGCTATTCGAGAATTGGCTTGGGCTATAAGAGAATTGGTTTGGGAAGGCCTGTCTACCTACCAGGGGCAAGCAAGTAATTTGATGGGACTATTACAGAATAGGCTTGGGAAAGCCTGTCTACCTACCAGGGGCAAGCAAGTAAAGTACAGGGGCTATTACAGAATAGGCTTGGGAAGCCCTGTCTACCTACCAGGAGCAAGCAAGTAATTTGCTGGGGCTATTACAGAATAGGCTTGGGAAGGCCTGTCTACCTACCAGGTACAAGCAAGTAATTTGCTAGGACTATTACAGAATAGGCTTGGGAAAGCCTGTCTACCTACCAGGGGCAAGCAAGTAATTTGCTAGGACTATTACAGAATAGGCTTGGGAAAGCCTGTCTACCTACCAGGGGCAAGCAAGTAATTTGCTGGGACTATTACAGAATAGGCTTGGGAAGGCCTGTCTACCTACCAGGGGCAAGCAAGTAATGTGCAGGGGCTATGAGAGAAAAGGCTTGGGAAGGCCTGTCTGCCTACCAGGGGCAAGCAAGTAATTTGCAGGGGCTATTACAGAATAGGTTTGGGAAGGCCTGTCTAGCTACCAGGGACAAGCAAGTAATTTGCTGGGACTATTACAGAATAGGCTTGGGAAGGCCTGTCTACCTACCAGGGGCAAGCAAGTAATGTGCAGGGGCTATTAGAGAATTGGCTTGGGATATAAGAGAGTTGGCTCGGGAAGGCCAGTGGTCCTACCAGGGAGAAGTAAGTCATGGGCTGAGGCAATGAGAGAATAGGCTAGGGAAGGGCAGTCTACCTACCAGGGGCAAGCAAGTATTTTGCTGGGGCTATTAGAGAATTGGCTTGGGAAGGCCTGTCTACCTACCAGGGACAAGCAAATAATATGCTGGGGCTATTCGAGAATTGGCTTGGGCTATGAGAGAATTGGTTTGGGAAGGCCTGTCTACCTACCAGGGGCAAGCAAGTAATTTGCTGGGACTATTACAGAATAGGCTTGGGAAGGCCTGTCTACCTACCAGGGGCAAGCAAGTAAAGTACAGGGGCTATTAGAGAATTGGTTTGGGAAGGCCTGTCTGCCTACCAAGGGCAAGCAAGTAATTTGCTGGGACTATTACAGAATAGGTTGGGAAAGCCTGTCTAACTACCAGGGGCAAACAAGTAAAGTGCAGGGGCTATTAGAGAATTGGCTTGGGAAGGCCTGTCTGCCTACCAGGGGCAAGCAAGTAATTTGCTGGGGCTATTACAGAATAGGCTTGGGAAGGCCTGTTTACCTACCAGGGAGAAATAAGTCATGGGCTGAGGCGGTGAGAGAATAGGATTGGGAAGGCGTGTCTACCTACCAGGGGCAAGCAAGTAATTTGCAGCTGCTATTATAGAATAGGCTTGGGAAAACCTGTCTACCTACCAGGGGCAAGCAAGTAATGTGCAGGGGCTATTATAGAATTGGCTTGGGAAGGCCTACAAGCAAATAATGTGCTGGCGCTATTAGAGAATTTGCTTGGGATATAAGAGAATTGGTTCGGGAAGTCCAGTCGACCTACCAGGGAGAAGTAAGTCATGGGCTGAGGCAATGAAAGAATAGGCTTGGAAAGGGCAGTCTACCTACCAGGGGCAAGCAAGTAATTTGCTGGGGCGATGAGAGAAAAGGCTTGGGAAGGCCTGTCTACCTACCAGGGGCAAGAAAATAATGTGCTGGGGCTATTCGAGAATTGGCTTGGGCTATAAGAGAATTGGTTTGGGAAGGCCTGTCTACCTACCAGGGGCAAGCAAGTAATTTGATGGGACTATTACAGAATAGGCTTGGGAAAGCCTGTCTACCTACCAGGGGCAAGCAAGTAAAGTGCAGGGGCTATTAGAGAATTGGCTTGGGAAGGCCTGTCTACCTACCAGGGGCAAGCAAGTAATATGCTGGGGCTATTCGAGAATTGGCTTGGGCTATAAGAGAATTGGTTTGGGAAGGCCTGTCTGCCTACCAAGGGCAAGCAAGTAATTTGCTGGGACTTTTACAGAATAGGCTTGGGAAAGCCTGTCTACCTACCAGGGGCAAGCAAGTAAAGTGCAGGGGCTATTAGAGAATTGGCTTGGGAAGGCCTGTCTACCTACCAGGGGCAAGCAATTAATGTGCTGGGGCTATTCGAGAATTGGCTTGGGCTATAAGAGAATTGGTTTGGGAAGGCCTGTCTACCTACCAGGGGCAAGCAAGTAATTTGCTGGGACTATTACAGAATAGGCTTGGGAAAGCCTGTCTACCTACCAGGGGCAAGCAAGTAATTTGCTGGGACTATTACAGAATAGGCTTGGGAAGGCCTGTCTACCTACCAGGGACAAGCAAGTAATGTGCAGGGGCTATTAGAGAATTGGCTTGGGATATAAGAGAATTGGCTCGGGAATGCCAGTGGACCTACCAGGGAGAAGTAAGTCATGGGCTGAGGCAATGAGAGAATAGGCTTGGGAAGGGCAGTCTACCTACCAGGGGCAAGGAAGTATTTTGCTGGGGCTATTAGAGAATTGGCTTGGGAAGGCCTGTCTACCTACCAGGGGCAAGCAAATAATATGCTGGGGCTATTCGAGAATTGGCTTGGGCTGTGAGAGAATTGGTTTGGGAAGGCCTGTCTACCTACCAGGGGCAAGCAAGTAATTTGCTGGGACTATTACAGAATAGGCTTGGGAAGGCCTGTCTACCTACCAGGGGCAAGCATGTAAAGTACAGGGGCTATTAGAGAATTGGCTTGGGAAGGCCTGTCTGCCTACCAAGGGCAAGCAAGTAATTTGCTGGGACTTTTACAGAATAGGCTTGGTAAAGCCTGTCTACCTACCAGTGGCAAGCAAGTAATGTGCTGGGGCTATTCGAGAATTGGCTTGGGCTATAAGAGAATTGGTTTGGGAAGGCCTGTCTACCTACCAGGGACAAGCAAGTAATTTGCTGGGACTTTTACAGAATAGGCTTGGGAAAGCCTGTCTACCTACCAGGGGCAAGCAAGTAAAGTGCAGGGGCTATTAGAGAATTGGCTTGGGAAGGCCTGTCTACCTACCAGGGGCAAGCAAATAATGTGCTGGGGCTATTCGAGAATTGGCTTGGGCTATAAGAGAATTGGTTTGGGAAGGCCTGTCTACCTACCAGGGACAAGCAAGTAATTTGCTGGGACTATTACAGAATAGGCTTGGGAAGCCTGTCTACCTACCAGGAGCAAGCAAGTAATTTGCTGGGGCTATTACAGAATAGGCTTGGGAAGGCCTGTCTACCTACCAGGTACAAGCAAGTAATTTGCTAGGACTATTACAAATAGGCTTGGGAAAGCCTGTCTACCTACCAGGGGCAAGCAAGTAATTTGCTGGGACTATTACAGAATAGGCTTGGGAAGGCCTGTCTACCTACCAGGGGCAAGCAAGTAATGTGCAGGGGCTATGAGAGAAAAGGCTTGGGAAGGCCTGTCTGCCTACCAGGGGCAAGCAAGTAATTTGCTTGGGCTATTACAGAATAGTTTTGGGAAGGCCTGTCTAGCTACCAGGGACAAGCAAGTAATTTGCTGGGACTATTACAGAATAGGCTTGGGAAGGCCTGTCTACCTACCAGGGGCAAGCAAGTAATGTGCAGGGGCTATTAGAGAATTGGCTTGGGATATAAGAGAATTGGCTCGGGAAGGCCAGTGGTCCTACCAGGGAGAAGTAAGTCATGGGCTGAGGCAATGAGAGAATAGGCTAGGGAAGGGCAGTCTACCTACCAGGGGCAAGCAAGTATTTTGTTGGGGCTATTAGAGAATTGGCTTGGGAAGGCCTGTCTACCTACCAGGGGCAAGCAAATAATATGCTGGGGCTATTCGAGAATTGGCTTGGGCTATGAGAGAATTGGTTTGGGAAGGCCTGTCTACCTACCAGGGGCAAGCAAGTAATTTGCTGGGACTATTACAGAATAGGCTTGGGAAGGCCTGTCTACCTACCAGGGGCAAGCAAGTAATTTGCAGCTGCTATTATAGAATAGGCTTGGCAAAACCTGTCTACCTACCAGGGGCAAGCAAGTAATGTGCAGGGGCTATTATAGAATTGGCTTGGGAAGGCCTACAAGCAAATAATGTGCTGGCGCTATTAGAGAATTGGCTTGGGATATAAGAGAATTGGTTCGGGAAGTCCAGTTGACCTACCAGGGAGAAGTAAGTCATGGGCTGAGGCAATGAAAGAATAGGCTTGGAAAGGGCAGTCTACCTACCAGGGGCAAGCAAGTAATTTGCTGGGGCGATGAGAGAAAAGGCTTGGGAAGGCCTGTCTACCTACCAGGGGCAAGAAAATAATGTGCTGGGGCTATTCGAGAATTGGCTTGGGCTATAAGAGAATTGGTTTGGGAAGGCCTGTCTACCTACCAGGGGCAAGCAAGTAATTTGATGGGACTATTACAGAATAGGCTTGGGAAAGCCTGTCTACCTACCAGGGGCAAGCAAGTAAAGTGCAGGGGCTCTTAGAGAATTGGCTTGGGAAGGCCTGTCTACCTACCAGGGGCAAGCAAGTAATATGCTGGGGCTATTCGAGAATTGGCTTGGGCTATAAGAGAATTGGTTTGGGAAGGCCTGTCTGCCTACCAAGGGCAAGCAAGTAATTTGCTGGGACTTTTACAGAATAGGCTTGGGAAAGCCTGTCTACCTACCAGGGGCAAGCAAGTAAAGTGCAGGGGCTATTAGAGAATTGGCTTGGGAAGGCCTGTCTACCTACCAGGGGCAAGCAAATAATGTGCTGGGGCTATTCGAGAATTGGCTTGGGCTATAAGAGAATTGGTTTGGGAAGGCCTGTCTACCTACCAGGGACAAGCAAGTAATTTGCTGGGACTATTACAGAATAGGCTTGGGAAAGCCTGTCTACCTACCAGGGGCAAGCAAGTAATTTGCTGGGACTATTACAGAATAGGCTTGGGAAGGCCTGTCTACCTACCAGGGGCAAGCAAGTAATGTGCAGGGGCTATTAGAGAATTGGCTTGGGAAGGCCTGTCTACCTACAAGCAAATAATGTGCTGGCGCTATTAGAGAATTGGCTTGGGATATAAGAGAATTGGTTCGGGAAGTCCAGTCGACCTACCAGGGAGAAGTAAGTCATGGGCTGAGGCAATGAAAGAATAGGCTTGGAAAGGGCAGTCTACCTACCAGGGGCAAGCAAGTAATTTGCTGGGGCGATGAGAGAAAAGGCTTGGGAAGGCCTGTCTACCTACCAGGGGCAAGAAAATAATGTGCTGGGGCTATTCGAGAATTGGCTTGGGCTATAAGAGAATTGGTTTGGGAAGGCCTGTCTACCTACCAGGGGCAAGCAAGTAATTTGATGGGACTATTACAGAATAGGCTTGGGAAAGCCTGTCTACCTACCAGGGGCAAGCAAGTAAAGTGCAGGGGCTATTAGAGAATTGGCTTGGGAAGGCCTGTCTACCTACCAGGGGCAAGCAAGTAATATGCTGGGGCTATTCGAGAATTGGCTTGGGCTATAAGAGAATTGGTTTGGGAAGGCCTGTCTGCCTACCAAGGGCAAGCAAGTAATTTGCTGGGACTTTTACAGAATAGGCTTGGGAAAGCCTGTCTACCTACCAGGGGCAAGCAAGTAAAGTGCAGGGGCTATTAGAGAATTGGCTTGGGAAGGCCTGTCTACCTACCAGGGGCAAGCAAATAATGTGCTGGGGCTATTCGAGAATTGGCTTGGGCTATAAGAGAATTGGTTTGGGAAGGCCTGTCTACCTACCAGGGACAAGCAAGTAATTTGCTGGGACTATTACAGAATAGGCTTGGGAAAGCCTGTCTACCTACCAGGGGCAAGCAAGTAATTTGCTGGGACTATTACAGAATAGGCTTGGGAAGGCCTGTCTACCTACCAGGGGCAAGCAAGTAATGTGCAGGGGCTATTAGAGAATTGGCTTGGGATATAAGAGAATTGGCTCGGGAATGCCAGTGGACCTACCAGGGAGAAGTAAGTCATGGGCTGAGGCAATGAGAGAATAGGCTTGGGAAGGGCAGTCTACCTACCAGGGGCAAGGAAGTATTTTGCTGGGGCTATTAGAGAATTGGCTTGGGAAGGCCTGTCTACCTACCAGGGGCAAGCAAATAATATGCTGGGGCTATTCGAGAATTGGCTTGGGCTGTGAGAGAATTGGTTTGGGAAGGCCTGTCTACCTACCAGGGGCAAGCAAGTAATTTGCTGGGACTATTACAGAATAGGCTTGGGAAGGCCTGTCTACCTACCAGGGGCAAGCATGTAAAGTACAGGGGCTATTAGAGAATTGGCTTGGGAAGGCCTGTCTGCCTACCAAGGGCAAGCAAGTAATTTGCTGGGACTTTTACAGAATAGGCTTGGTAAAGCCTGTCTACCTACCAGTGGCAAGCAAGTAATGTGCTGGGGCTATTCGAGAATTGGCTTGGGCTATAAGAGAATTGGTTTGGGAAGGCCTGTCTACCTACCAGGGACAAGCAAGTAATTTGCTGGGACTTTTACAGAATAGGCTTGGGAAAGCCTGTCTACCTACCAGGGGCAAGCAAGTAAAGTGCAGGGGCTATTAGAGAATTGGCTTGGGAAGCCATGTCTACCTACCAGGGGCAAGCAAATAATGTGCTGGGGCTATTCGAGAATTGGCTTGGGCTATAAGAGAATTGGTTTGGGAAGGCCTGTCTACCTACCAGGGGCAAGCAAGTAATTTGATGGGACTATTACAGAATAGGCTTGGGAAAGCCTGTCTACCTACCAGGGGCAAGCAAGTAAAGTGCAGGGGCTATTAGAGAATTGGCTTGGGAAGGCCTGTCTACCTACCAGGGGCAAGCAATTAATGTGCTGGGGCTATTCGAGAATTGGCTTGGGCTATAAGAGAATTGGTTTGGGAAGGCCTGTCTACCTACCAGGGGCAAGCAAGTAATTTGCTGGGACTATTACAGAATAGGCTTGGGAAAGCCTGTCTACCTACCAGGGGCAAGCAAGTAATTTGCTGGGACTATTACAGAATAGGCTTGGGAAGGCCTGTCTACCTACCAGGGACAAGCAAGTAATGTGCAGGGGCTATTAGAGAATTGGCTTGGGATATAAGAGAATTGGCTCGGGAATGCCAGTGGACCTACCAGGGAGAAGTAAGTCATGGGCTGAGGCAATGAGAGAATAGGCTTGGGAAGGGCAGTCTACCTACCAGGGGCAAGGAAGTATTTTGCTGGGGCTATTAGAGAATTGGCTTGGGAAGGCCTGTCTACCTACCAGGGGCAAGCAAATAATATGCTGGGGCTATTCGAGAATTGGCTTGGGCTGTGAGAGAATTGGTTTGGGAAGGCCTGTCTACCTACCAGGGGCAAGCAAGTAATTTGCTGGGACTATTACAGAATAGGCTTGGGAAGGCCTGTCTACCTACCAGGGGCAAGCATGTAAAGTACAGGGGCTATTAGAGAATTGGCTTGGGAAGGCCTGTCTACCTACCAGGAGCAAGCAAGTAATTTGCTGGGGCTATTACAGAATAGGCTTGGGAAGGCCTGTCTACCTACCAGGTACAAGCAAGTAATTTGCTAGGACTATTACAGAATAGGCTTGGGAAAGCCTGTCTACCTACCAGGGGCAAGCAAGTAATTTGCTGGGACTATTACAGAATAGGCTTGGGAAGGCCTGTCTACCTACCAGGGGCAAGCAAGTAATGTGCAGGGGCTATGAGAGAAAAGGCTTGGGAAGGCCTGTCTGCCTACCAGGGGCAAGCAAGTAATTTGCTTGGGCTATTACAGAATAGTTTTGGGAAGGCCTGTCTACCTACCAGGGGCAAGCAAGTAATTTGCTGGGACTATTACAGAATAGGCTTGGGAAGGCCTGTCTACCTACCAGGGGCAAGCATGTAAAGTACAGGGGCTATTAGAGAATTGGCTTGGGAAGGCCTGTCTGCCTACCAAGGGCAAGCAAGTAATTTGCTGGGACTTTTACAGAATAGGCTTGGTAAAGCCTGTCTACCTACCAGTGGCAAGCAAGTAATGTGCTGGGGCTATTCGAGAATTGGCTTGGGCTATAAGAGAATTGGTTTGGGAAGGCCTGTCTACCTACCAGGGACAAGCAAGTAATTTGCTGGGACTTTTACAGAATAGGCTTGGGAAAGCCTGTCTACCTACCAGGGGCAAGCAAGTAAAGTGCAGGGGCTATTAGAGAATTGGCTTGGGAAGGCCTGTCTACCTACCAGGGGCAAGCAAATAATGTGCTGGGGCTATTCGAGAATTGGCTTGGGCTATAAGAGAATTGGTTTGGGAAGGCCTGTCTACCTACCAGGGACAAGCAAGTAATTTGCTGGGACTATTACAGAATAGGCTTGGGAAGCCTGTCTACCTACCAGGAGCAAGCAAGTAATTTGCTGGGGCTATTACAGAATAGGCTTGGGAAGGCCTGTCTACCTACCAGGTACAAGCAAGTAATTTGCTAGGACTATTACAAATAGGCTTGGGAAAGCCTGTCTACCTACCAGGGGCAAGCAAGTAATTTGCTGGGACTATTACAGAATAGGCTTGGGAAGGCCTGTCTACCTACCAGGGGCAAGCAAGTAATGTGCAGGGGCTATGAGAGAAAAGGCTTGGGAAGGCCTGTCTGCCTACCAGGGGCAAGCAAGTAATTTGCTTGGGCTATTACAGAATAGTTTTGGGAAGGCCTGTCTAGCTACCAGGGACAAGCAAGTAATTTGCTGGGACTATTACAGAATAGGCTTGGGAAGGCCTGTCTACCTACCAGGGGCAAGCAAGTAATGTGCAGGGGCTATTAGAGAATTGGCTTGGGATATAAGAGAATTGGCTCGGGAAGGCCAGTGGTCCTACCAGGGAGAAGTAAGTCATGGGCTGAGGCAATGAGAGAATAGGCTAGGGAAGGGCAGTCTACCTACCAGGGGCAAGCAAGTATTTTGCTGGGGCTATTAGAGAATTGGCTTGGGAAGGCCTGTCTACCTACCAGGGGCAAGCAAATAATATGCTGGGGCTATTCGAGAATTGGCTTGGGCTATGAGAGAATTGGTTTGGGAAGGCCTGTCTACCTACCAGGGGCAAGCAAGTAATTTGCTGGGACTATTACAGAATAGGCTTGGGAAGGCCTGTCTACCTACCAGGGGCAAGCAAGTAATTTGCAGCTGCTATTATAGAATAGGCTTGGCAAAACCTGTCTACCTACCAGGGGCAAGCAAGTAATGTGCAGGGGCTATTATAGAATTGGCTTGGGAAGGCCTACAAGCAAATAATGTGCTGGCGCTATTAGAGAATTGGCTTGGGATATAAGAGAATTGGTTCGGGAAGTCCAGTTGACCTACCAGGGAGAAGTAAGTCATGGGCTGAGGCAATGAAAGAATAGGCTTGGAAAGGGCAGTCTACCTACCAGGGGCAAGCAAGTAATTTGCTGGGGCGATGAGAGAAAAGGCTTGGGAAGGCCTGTCTACCTACCAGGGGCAAGAAAATAATGTGCTGGGGCTATTCGAGAATTGGCTTGGGCTATAAGAGAATTGGTTTGGGAAGGCCTGTCTACCTACCAGGGGCAAGCAAGTAATTTGATGGGACTATTACAGAATAGGCTTGGGAAAGCCTGTCTACCTACCAGGGGCAAGCAAGTAAAGTGCAGGGGCTCTTAGAGAATTGGCTTGGGAAGGCCTGTCTACCTACCAGGGGCAAGCAAGTAATATGCTGGGGCTATTCGAGAATTGGCTTGGGCTATAAGAGAATTGGTTTGGGAAGGCCTGTCTGCCTACCAAGGGCAAGCAAGTAATTTGCTGGGACTTTTACAGAATAGGCTTGGGAAAGCCTGTCTACCTACCAGGGGCAAGCAAGTAAAGTGCAGGGGCTATTAGAGAATTGGCTTGGGAAGGCCTGTCTACCTACCAGGGGCAAGCAAATAATGTGCTGGGGCTATTCGAGAATTGGCTTGGGCTATAAGAGAATTGGTTTGGGAAGGCCTGTCTACCTACCAGGGACAAGCAAGTAATTTGCTGGGACTATTACAGAATAGGCTTGGGAAAGCCTGTCTACCTACCAGGGGCAAGCAAGTAATTTGCTGGGACTATTACAGAATAGGCTTGGGAAGGCCTGTCTACCTACCAGGGGCAAGCAAGTAATGTGCAGGGGCTATTAGAGAATTGGCTTGGGAAGGCCTGTCTACCTACAAGCAAATAATGTGCTGGCGCTATTAGAGAATTGGCTTGGGATATAAGAGAATTGGTTCGGGAAGTCCAGTCGACCTACCAGGGAGAAGTAAGTCATGGGCTGAGGCAATGAAAGAATAGGCTTGGAAAGGGCAGTCTACCTACCAGGGGCAAGCAAGTAATTTGCTGGGGCGATGAGAGAAAAGGCTTGGGAAGGCCTGTCTACCTACCAGGGGCAAGAAAATAATGTGCTGGGGCTATTCGAGAATTGGCTTGGGCTATAAGAGAATTGGTTTGGGAAGGCCTGTCTACCTACCAGGGGCAAGCAAGTAATTTGATGGGACTATTACAGAATAGGCTTGGGAAAGCCTGTCTACCTACCAGGGGCAAGCAAGTAAAGTGCAGGGGCTATTAGAGAATTGGCTTGGGAAGGCCTGTCTACCTACCAGGGGCAAGCAAGTAATATGCTGGGGCTATTCGAGAATTGGCTTGGGCTATAAGAGAATTGGTTTGGGAAGGCCTGTCTGCCTACCAAGGGCAAGCAAGTAATTTGCTGGGACTTTTACAGAATAGGCTTGGGAAAGCCTGTCTACCTACCAGGGGCAAGCAAGTAAAGTGCAGGGGCTATTAGAGAATTGGCTTGGGAAGGCCTGTCTACCTACCAGGGGCAAGCAAATAATGTGCTGGGGCTATTCGAGAATTGGCTTGGGCTATAAGAGAATTGGTTTGGGAAGGCCTGTCTACCTACCAGGGACAAGCAAGTAATTTGCTGGGACTATTACAGAATAGGCTTGGGAAAGCCTGTCTACCTACCAGGGGCAAGCAAGTAATTTGCTGGGACTATTACAGAATAGGCTTGGGAAGGCCTGTCTACCTACCAGGGGCAAGCAAGTAATGTGCAGGGGCTATTAGAGAATTGGCTTGGGATATAAGAGAATTGGCTCGGGAATGCCAGTGGACCTACCAGGGAGAAGTAAGTCATGGGCTGAGGCAATGAGAGAATAGGCTTGGGAAGGGCAGTCTACCTACCAGGGGCAAGGAAGTATTTTGCTGGGGCTATTAGAGAATTGGCTTGGGAAGGCCTGTCTACCTACCAGGGGCAAGCAAATAATATGCTGGGGCTATTCGAGAATTGGCTTGGGCTGTGAGAGAATTGGTTTGGGAAGGCCTGTCTACCTACCAGGGGCAAGCAAGTAATTTGCTGGGACTATTACAGAATAGGCTTGGGAAGGCCTGTCTACCTACCAGGGGCAAGCATGTAAAGTACAGGGGCTATTAGAGAATTGGCTTGGGAAGGCCTGTCTGCCTACCAAGGGCAAGCAAGTAATTTGCTGGGACTTTTACAGAATAGGCTTGGTAAAGCCTGTCTACCTACCAGTGGCAAGCAAGTAATGTGCTGGGGCTATTCGAGAATTGGCTTGGGCTATAAGAGAATTGGTTTGGGAAGGCCTGTCTACCTACCAGGGACAAGCAAGTAATTTGCTGGGACTTTTACAGAATAGGCTTGGGAAAGCCTGTCTACCTACCAGGGGCAAGCAAGTAAAGTGCAGGGGCTATTAGAGAATTGGCTTGGGAAGCCATGTCTACCTACCAGGGGCAAGCAAATAATGTGCTGGGGCTATTCGAGAATTGGCTTGGGCTATAAGAGAATTGGTTTGGGAAGGCCTGTCTACCTACCAGGGGCAAGCAAGTAATTTGATGGGACTATTACAGAATAGGCTTGGGAAAGCCTGTCTACCTACCAGGGGCAAGCAAGTAAAGTGCAGGGGCTATTAGAGAATTGGCTTGGGAAGGCCTGTCTACCTACCAGGGGCAAGCAAGTAATATGCTGGGGCTATTCGAGAATTGGCTTGGGCTATAAGAGAATTGGTTTGGGAAGGCCTGTCTGCCTACCAAGGGCAAGCAAGTAATTTGCTGGGACTTTTACAGAATAGGCTTGGGAAAGCCTGTCTACCTACCAGGGGCAAGCAAGTAAAGTGCAGGGGCTATTAGAGAATTGGCTTGGGAAGGCCTGTCTACCTACCAGGGGCAAGCAAATAATGTGCTGGGGCTATTCGAGAATTGGCTTGGGCTATAAGAGAATTGGTTTGGGAAGGCCTGTCTACCTACCAGGGACAAGCAAGTAATTTGCTGGGACTATTACAGAATAGGCTTGGGAAAGCCTGTCTACCTACCAGGGGCAAGCAAGTAATTTGCTGGGACTATTACAGAATAGGCTTGGGAAGGCCTGTCTACCTACCAGGGGCAAGCAAGTAATGTGCAGGGGCTATTAGAGAATTGGCTTGGGATATAAGAGAATTGGCTCGGGAATGCCAGTGGACCTACCAGGGAGAAGTAAGTCATGGGCTGAGGCAATGAGAGAATAGGCTTGGGAAGGGCAGTCTACCTACCAGGGGCAAGGAAGTATTTTGCTGGGGCTATTAGAGAATTGGCTTGGGAAGGCCTGTCTACCTACCAGGGGCAAGCAAATAATATGCTGGGGCTATTCGAGAATTGGCTTGGGATATAAGAGAATTGGTTCGGGAAGTCCAGTCGACCTACCAGGGAGAAGTAAGTCATGGGCTGAGGCAATGAAAGAATAGGCTTGGAAAGGGCAGTCTACCTACCAGGGGCAAGCAAGTAATTTGCTGGGGCGATGAGAGAAAAGGCTTGGGAAGGCCTGTCTACCTACCAGGGGCAAGAAAATAATGTGCTGGGGCTATTCGAGAATTGGCTTGGGCTATAAGAGAATTGGTTTGGGAAGGCCTGTCTACCTACCAGGGGCAAGCAAGTAATTTGATGGGACTATTACAGAATAGGCTTGGGAAAGCCTGTCTACCTACCAGGGGCAAGCAAGTAAAGTGCAGGGGCTCTTAGAGAATTGGCTTGGGAAGGCCTGTCTACCTACCAGGGGCAAGCAAGTAATATGCTGGGGCTATTCGAGAATTGGCTTGGGCTATAAGAGAATTGGTTTGGGAAGGCCTGTCTGCCTACCAAGGGCAAGCAAGTAATTTGCTGGGACTTTTACAGAATAGGCTTGGGAAAGCCTGTCTACCTACCAGGGGCAAGCAAGTAAAGTGCAGGGGCTATTAGAGAATTGGCTTGGGAAGGCCTGTCTACCTACCAGGGGCAAGCAAATAATGTGCTGGGGCTATTCGAGAATTGGCTTGGGCTATAAGAGAATTGGTTTGGGAAGGCCTGTCTACCTACCAGGGACAAGCAAGTAATTTGCTGGGACTATTACAGAATAGGCTTGGGAAAGCCTGTCTACCTACCAGGGGCAAGCAAGTAATTTGCTGGGACTATTACAGAATAGGCTTGGGAAGGCCTGTCTACCTACCAGGGGCAAGCAAGTAATGTGCAGGGGCTATTAGAGAATTGGCTTGGGAAGGCCTGTCTACCTACAAGCAAATAATGTGCTGGCGCTATTAGAGAATTGGCTTGGGATATAAGAGAATTGGTTCGGGAAGTCCAGTCGACCTACCAGGGAGAAGTAAGTCATGGGCTGAGGCAATGAAAGAATAGGCTTGGAAAGGGCAGTCTACCTACCAGGGGCAAGCAAGTAATTTGCTGGGGCGATGAGAGAAAAGGCTTGGGAAGGCCTGTCTACCTACCAGGGGCAAGAAAATAATGTGCTGGGGCTATTCGAGAATTGGCTTGAGCTATAAGAGAATTGGTTTGGGAAGGCCTGTCTACCTACCAGGGGCAAGCAAGTAATTTGATGGGACTATTACAGAATAGGCTTGGGAAAGCCTGTCTACCTACCAGGGGCAAGCAAGTAAAGTGCAGGGGCTATTAGAGAATTGGCTTGGGAAGGCCTGTCTACCTACCAGGGGCAAGCAAGTAATATGCTGGGGCTATTCGAGAATTGGCTTGGGCTATAAGAGAATTGGTTTGGGAAGGCCTGTCTGCCTACCAAGGGCAAGCAAGTAATTTGCTGGGACTTTTACAGAATAGGCTTGGGAAAGCCTGTCTACCTACCAGGGGCAAGCAAGTAAAGTGCAGGGGCTATTAGAGAATTGGCTTGGGAAGGCCTGTCTACCTACCAGGGGCAAGCAAATAATGTGCTGGGGCTATTCGAGAATTGGCTTGGGCTATAAGAGAATTGGTTTGGGAAGGCCTGTCTACCTACCAGGGACAAGCAAGTAATTTGCTGGGACTATTACAGAATAGGCTTGGGAAAGCCTGTCTACCTACCAGGGGCAAGCAAGTAATTTGCTGGGACTATTACAGAATAGGCTTGGGAAGGCCTGTCTACCTACCAGGGGCAAGCAAGTAATGTGCAGGGGCTATTAGAGAATTGGCTTGGGATATAAGAGAATTGGCTCGGGAATGCCAGTGGACCTACCAGGGAGAAGTAAGTCATGGGCTGAGGCAATGAGAGAATAGGCTTGGGAAGGGCAGTCTACCTACCAGGGGCAAGGAAGTATTTTGCTGGGGCTATTAGAGAATTGGCTTGGGAAGGCCTGTCTACCTACCAGGGGCAAGCAAATAATATGCTGGGGCTATTCGAGAATTGGCTTGGGCTGTGAGAGAATTGGTTTGGGAAGGCCTGTCTACCTACCAGGGGCAAGCAAGTAATTTGCTGGGACTATTACAGAATAGGCTTGGGAAGGCCTGTCTACCTACCAGGGGCAAGCATGTAAAGTACAGGGGCTATTAGAGAATTGGCTTGGGAAGGCCTGTCTGCCTACCAAGGGCAAGCAAGTAATTTGCTGGGACTTTTACAGAATAGGCTTGGTAAAGCCTGTCTACCTACCAGTGGCAAGCAAGTAATGTGCTGGGGCTATTCGAGAATTGGCTTGGGCTATAAGAGAATTGGTTTGGGAAGGCCTGTCTACCTACCAGGGACAAGCAAGTAATTTGCTGGGACTTTTACAGAATAGGCTTGGGAAAGCCTGTCTACCTACCAGGGGCAAGCAAGTAAAGTGCAGGGGCTATTAGAGAATTGGCTTGGGAAGGCCTGTCTACCTACCAGGGGCAAGCAAATAATGTGCTGGGGCTATTCGAGAATTGGCTTGGGCTATAAGAGAATTGGTTTGGGAAGGCCTGTCTACCTACCAGGGGCAAGCAAGTAATTTGATGGGACTATTACAGAATAGGCTTGGGAAAGCCTGTCTACCTACCAGGGGCAAGCAAGTAAAGTGCAGGGGCTCTTAGAGAATTGGCTTGGGAAGGCCTGTCTACCTACCAGGGGCAAGCAAGTAATATGCTGGGGCTATTCGAGAATTGGCTTGGGCTATAAGAGAATTGGTTTGGGAAGGCCTGTCTGCCTACCAAGGGCAAGCAAGTAATTTGCTGGGACTTTTACAGAATAGGCTTGGGAAAGCCTGTCTACCTACCAGGGGCAAGCAAGTAAAGTGCAGGGGCTATTAGAGAATTGGCTTGGGAAGGCCTGTCTACCTACCAGGGGCAAGCAAATAATGTGCTGGGGCTATTCGAGAATTGGCTTGGGCTATAAGAGAATTGGTTTGGGAAGGCCTGTCTACCTACCAGGGACAAGCAAG
Organism: Corythoichthys intestinalis; assembly: GCF_030265065.1. Taxonomy (NCBI): domain Eukaryota; kingdom Metazoa; phylum Chordata; class Actinopteri; order Syngnathiformes; family Syngnathidae; genus Corythoichthys; species Corythoichthys intestinalis. Next base: position 56,107,902 of record NC_080408.1, read on the forward strand.
TAATTTGCTGGGACTATTACAGAATAGGCTTGGGAAAGCCTGTCTACCTACCAGGGGCAAGCAAGTAATTTGCTGGGACTATTACAGAATAGGCTTGGGAAGGCCTGTCTACCTACCAGGGGCAAGCAAGTAATGTGCAGGGGCTATTAGAGAATTGGCTTGGGAAGGCCTGTCTACCTACAAGCAAATAATGTGCTGGCGCTATTAGAGAATTGGCTTGGGATATAAGAGAATTGGTTCGGGAAGTCCAGTCGACCTACCAGGGAGAAGTAAGTCATGGGCTGAGGCAATGAAAGAATAGGCTTGGAAAGGGCAGTCTACCTACCAGGGGCAAGCAAGTAATTTGCTGGGGCGATGAGAGAAAAGGCTTGGGAAGGCCTGTCTACCTACCAGGGGCAAGAAAATAATGTGCTGGGGCTATTCGAGAATTGGCTTGGGCTATAAGAGAATTGGTTTGGGAAGGCCTGTCTACCTACCAGGGGCAAGCAAGTAATTTGATGGGACTATTACAGAATAGGCTTGGGAAAGCCTGTCTACCTACCAGGGGCAAGCAAGTAAAGTGCAGGGGCTATTAGAGAATTGGCTTGGGAAGGCCTGTCTACCTACCAGGGGCAAGCAAGTAATATGCTGGGGCTATTCGAGAATTGGCTTGGGCTATAAGAGAATTGGTTTGGGAAGGCCTGTCTGCCTACCAAGGGCAAGCAAGTAATTTGCTGGGACTTTTACAGAATAGGCTTGGGAAAGCCTGTCTACCTACCAGGGGCAAGCAAGTAAAGTGCAGGGGCTATTAGAGAATTGGCTTGGGAAGGCCTGTCTACCTACCAGGGGCAAGCAAATAATGTGCTGGGGCTATTCGAGAATTGGCTTGGGCTATAAGAGAATTGGTTTGGGAAGGCCTGTCTACCTACCAGGGACAAGCAAGTAATTTGCTGGGACTATTACAGAATAGGCTTGGGAAAGCCTGTCTACCTACCAGGGGCAAGCAAGTAATTTGCTGGGACTATTACAGAATAGGCTTGGGAAGGCCTGTCTACCTACCAGGGGCAAGCAAGTAATGTGCAGGGGCTATTAGAGAATTGGCTTGGGATATAAGAGAATTGGCTCGGGAATGCCAGTGGACCTACCAGGGAGAAGTAAGTCATGGGCTGAGGCAATGAGAGAATAGGCTTGGGAAGGGCAGTCTACCTACCAGGGGCAAGGAAGTATTTTGCTGGGGCTATTAGAGAATTGGCTTGGGAAGGCCTGTCTACCTACCAGGGGCAAGCAAATAATATGCTGGGGCTATTCGAGAATTGGCTTGGGCTGTGAGAGAATTGGTTTGGGAAGGCCTGTCTACCTACCAGGGGCAAGCAAGTAATTTGCTGGGACTATTACAGAATAGGCTTGGGAAGGCCTGTCTACCTACCAGGGGCAAGCATGTAAAGTACAGGGGCTATTAGAGAATTGGCTTGGGAAGGCCTGTCTGCCTACCAAGGGCAAGCAAGTAATTTGCTGGGACTTTTACAGAATAGGCTTGGTAAAGCCTGTCTACCTACCAGTGGCAAGCAAGTAATGTGCTGGGGCTATTCGAGAATTGGCTTGGGCTATAAGAGAATTGGTTTGGGAAGGCCTGTCTACCTACCAGGGACAAGCAAGTAATTTGCTGGGACTTTTACAGAATAGGCTTGGGAAAGCCTGTCTACCTACCAGGGGCAAGCAAGTAAAGTGCAGGGGCTATTAGAGAATTGGCTTGGGAAGGCCTGTCTACCTACCAGGGGCAAGCAAATAATGTGCTGGGGCTATTCGAGAATTGGCTTGGGCTATAAGAGAATTGGTTTGGGAAGGCCTGTCTACCTACCAGGGGCAAGCAAGTAATTTGATGGGACTTTTACAGAATAGGCTTGGGAAAGCCTGTCTACCTACCAGGGGCAAGCAAGTAAAGTGCAGGGGCTATTAGAGAATTGGCTTGGGAAGGCCTGTCTACCTACCAGGGGCAAGCAAGTAATATGCTGGGGCTATTCGAGAATTGGCTTGGGCTATAAGAGAATTGGTTTGGGAAGGCCTGTCTGCCTACCAAGGGCAAGCAAGTAATTTGCTGGGACTTTTACAGAATAGGCTTGGGAAAGCCTGTCTACCTACCAGGGGCAAGCAAGTAAAGTGCAGGGGCTATTAGAGAATTGGCTTGGGAAGGCCTGTCTACCTACCAGGGGCAAGCAAATAATGTGCTGGGGCTATTCGAGAATTGGCTTGGGCTATAAGAGAATTGGTTTGGGAAGGCCTGTCTACCTACCAGGGACAAGCAAGTAATTTGCTGGGACTATTACAGAATAGGCTTGGGAAAGCCTGTCTACCTACCAGGGGCAAGCAAGTAATTTGCTGGGACTATTACAGAATAGGCTTGGGAAGGCCTGTCTACCTACCAGGGGCAAGCAAGTAATGTGCAGGGGCTATTAGAGAATTGGCTTGGGATATAAGAGAATTGGCTCGGGAATGCCAGTGGACCTACCAGGGAGAAGTAAGTCATGGGCTGAGGCAATGAGAGAATAGGCTTGGGAAGGGCAGTCTACCTACCAGGGGCAAGGAAGTATTTTGCTGGGGCTATTAGAGAATTGGCTTGGGAAGGCCTGTCTACCTACCAGGGGCAAGCAAATAATATGCTGGGGCTATTCGAGAATTGGCTTGGGCTGTGAGAGAATTGGTTTGGGAAGGCCTGTCTACCTACCAGGGGCAAGCAAGTAATTTGCTGGGACTATTACAGAATAGGCTTGGGAAGGCCTGTCTACCTACCAGGGGCAAGCATGTAAAGTACAGGGGCTATTAGAGAATTGGCTTGGGAAGGCCTGTCTGCCTACCAAGGGCAAGCAAGTAATTTGCTGGGACTTTTACAGAATAGGCTTGGTAAAGCCTGTCTACCTACCAGTGGCAAGCAAGTAATGTGCTGGGGCTATTCGAGAATTGGCTTGGGCTATAAGAGAATTGGTTTGGGAAGGCCTGTCTACCTACCAGGGACAAGCAAGTAATTTGCTGGGACTTTTACAGAATAGGCTTGGGAAAGCCTGTCTACCTACCAGGGGCAAGCAAGTAAAGTGCAGGGGCTATTAGAGAATTGGCTTGGGAAGGCCTGTCTACCTACCAGGGGCAAGCAAATAATGTGCTGGGGCTATTCGAGAATTGGCTTGGGCTATAAGAGAATTGGTTTGGGAAGGCCTGTCTACCTACCAGGGACAAGCAAGTAATTTGCTGGGACTATTACAGAATAGGCTTGGGAAGCCTGTCTACCTACCAGGAGCAAGCAAGTAATTTGCTGGGGCTATTACAGAATAGGCTTGGGAAGGCCTGTCTACCTACCAGGTACAAGCAAGTAATTTGCTAGGACTATTACAGAATAGGCTTGGGAAAGCCTGTCTACCTACCAGGGGCAAGCAAGTAATTTGCTGGGACTATTACAGAATAGGCTTGGGAAGGCCTGTCTAGCTACCAGGGACAAGCAAGTAATTTGCTGGGACTATTACAGAATAGGCTTGGGAAGGCCTGTCTACCTACAAGGGGCAAGCAAGTAATGTGCAGGGGCTATTAGAGAATTGGCTTGGGATATAAGAGAATTGGCTCGGGAAGGCCAGTGGTCCTACCAGGGAGAAGTAAGTCATGGGCTGAGGCAATGAGAGAATAGGCTTGGGAAGGGCAGTCTACCTACCAGGGGCAAGCAAGTAATGTGCAGGGGCTATGAGAGAAAAGGCTTGGGAAGGCCTGTCTGCCTACCAGGGGCAAGCAAGTAATTTGCAGGGGCTATTACAGAATAGTTTTGGGAAGGCCTGTCTAGCTACCAGGGACAAGCAAGTAATTTGCTGGGACTATTACAGAATAGGCTTGGGAAGGCCTGTCTACCTACAAGGGGCAAGCAAGTAATGTGCAGGGGCTATTAGAGAATTGGCTTGGGATATAAGAGAATTGGCTCGGGAAGGCCAGTGGTCCTACCAGGGAGAAGTAAGTCATGGGCTGAGGCAATGAGAGAATAGGCTAGGGAAGGGCAGTCTACCTACCAGGGGCAAGCAAGTATTTTGCTGGGGCTATTAGAGAATTGGCTTGGGAAGGCCTGTCTACCTACCAGGGGCAAGCAAATAATATGCTGGGGCTATTCGAGAATTGGCTTGGGCTATGAGAGAATTGGTTTGGGAAGGCCTGTCTACCTACCAGGGGCAAGCAAGTAATTTGCTGGGACTATTACAGAATAGGCTTGGGAAGGCCTGTCTACCTACCAGGGGCAAGCAAGTAAAGTACAGGGGCTATTAGAGAATTGGTTTGGGAAGGCCTGTCTGCCTACCAAGGGCAAGCAAGTAATTTGCTGGGACTATTACAGAATAGGTTGGGAAAGCCTGTCTAACTACCAGGGGTAAACAAGTAAAGTGCAGGGGCTATTAGAGAATTGGCTTGGGAAGGCCTGTCTGCCTACCAGGGGCAAGCAAGTAATTTGCTGGGGCTATTACAGAATAGGCTTGGGAAGGCCTGTCTACCTACCAGGGGCAAGCAAGTAATGTGCAGGGGCTATTAGAGAATTGGCTTGGGATATAAGAGAATTGGCTCGGGAAGGCCAGTGGTCCTACCAGGGAGAAGTAAGTCATGGGCTGAGGCAATGAGAGAATAGGCTAGGGAAGGGCAGTCTACCTACCAGGGGCAAGCAAGTATTTTGCTGGGGCTATTAGAGAATTGGCTTGGGAAGGCCTGTCTACCTACCAGGGACAAGCAAATAATATGCTGGGGCTATTCGAGAATTGGCTTGGGCTATGAGAGAATTGGTTTGGGAAGGCCTGTCGACCTACCAGGGGCAAGCAAGTAATTTGCTGGGACTATTACAGAATAGGCTTGGGAAGGCCTGTCTACCTACCAGGGGCAAGCAAGTAAAGTACAGGGGCTATTAGAGAATTGGTTTGGGAAGGCCTGTCTGCCTACCAAGGGCAAGCAAGTAATTTGCTGGGACTATAACAGAATAGGTTGGGAAAGCCTGTCTAACTACCAGGGGCAAACAAGTAAAGTGCAGGGGCTATTAGAGAATTGGCTTGGGAAGGCCTGTCTGCCTACCAGGGGCAAGCAAGTAATTTGCTGGGGCTATTACAGAATAGGCTTGGGAAGGCCTGTTTACCTACCAGGGAGAAATAAGTCATGGGCTGAGGCGGTGAGAGAATAGGATTGGGAAGGCGTGTCTACCTACCAGGGGCAAGCAAGTAATTTGCAGCTGCTATTATAGAATAGGCTTGGGAAAACCTGTCTACCTACCAGGGGCAAGCAAGTAATGTGCAGGGGCTATTATAGAATTGGCTTGGGAAGGCCTACAAGCAAATAATGTGCTGGCGCTATTAGAGAATTGGCTTGGGATATAAGAGAATTGGTTCGGGAAGTCCAGTCGACCTACCAGGGAGAAGTAAGTCATGGGCTGAGGCAATGAAAGAATAGGCTTGGAAAGGGCAGTCTACCTACCAGGGGCAAGCAAGTAATTTGCTGGGGCGATGAGAGAAAAGGCTTGGGAAGGCCTGTCTACCTACCAGGGGCAAGAAAATAATGTGCTGGGGCTATTCGAGAATTGGCTTGGGCTATAAGAGAATTGGTTTGGGAAGGCCTGTCTACCTACCAGGGGCAAGCAAGTAATTTGATGGGACTATTACAGAATAGGCTTGGGAAAGCCTGTCTACCTACCAGGGGCAAGCAAGTAAAGTGCAGGGGCTCTTAGAGAATTGGCTTGGGAAGGCCTGTCTACCTACCAGGGGCAAGCAAGTAATATGCTGGGGCTATTCGAGAATTGGCTTGGGCTATAAGAGAATTGGTTTGGGAAGGCCTGTCTGCCTACCAAGGGCAAGCAAGTAATTTGCTGGGACTTTTACAGAATAGGCTTGGGAAAGCCTGTCTACCTACCAGGGGCAAGCAAGTAATTTGCTGGGACTATTACAGAATAGGCTTGGGAAGGCCTGTCTACCTACCAGGGGCAAGCATGTAAAGTACAGGGGCTATTAGAGAATTGGCTTGGGAAGGCCTGTCTGCCTACCAAGGGCAAGCAAGTAATTTGCTGGGACTTTTACAGAATAGGCTTGGTAAAGCCTGTCTACCTACCAGTGGCAAGCAAGTAATGTGCTGGGGCTATTCGAGAATTGGCTTGGGCTATAAGAGAATTGGTTTGGGAAGGCCTGTCTACCTACCAGGGACAAGCAAGTAATTTGCTGGGACTTTTACAGAATAGGCTTGGGAAAGCCTGTCTACCTACCAGGGGCAAGCAAGTAAAGTGCTGGGGCTATTAGAGAATTGGCTTGGGAAGGCCTGTCTACCTACCAGGGGCAAGCAAATAATGTGCTGGGGCTATTCGAGAATTGGCTTGGGCTATAAGAGAATTGGTTTGGGAAGGCCTGTCTACCTACCAGGGACAAGCAAGTAATTTGCTGGGACTATTACAGAATAGGCTTGGGAAGGCCTGTCTACCTACCAGGGGCAAGCAAGTAATGTGCAGGGGCTATGAGAGAAAAGGCTTGGGAAGGCCTGTCTGCCTACCAGGTACAAGCAAGTAATTTGCTAGGACTATTACAGAATAGGCTTGGGAAAGCCTGTCTACCTACCAGGGGCAAGCAAGTAATTTGCTGGGACTATTACAGAATAGGCTTGGGAAGGCCTGTCTACCTACCAGGGGCAAGCAAGTAATGTGCAGGGGCTATGAGAGAAAAGGCTTGGGAAGGCCTGTCTGCCTACCAGGGGCAAGCAAGTAATTTGCTTGGGCTATTACAGAATAGTTTTGGGAAGGCCTGTCTACCTACCAGGGGCAAGCAAGTAATTTGCTGGGACTATTACAGAATAGGCTTGGGAAGGCCTGTCTACCTACCAGGGGCAAGCATGTAAAGTACAGGGGCTATTAGAGAATTGGCTTGGGAAGGCCTGTCTGCCTACCAAGGGCAAGCAAGTAATTTGCTGGGACTTTTACAGAATAGGCTTGGTAAAGCCTGTCTACCTACCAGTGGCAAGCAAGTAATGTGCTGGGGCTATTCGAGAATTGGCTTGGGCTATAAGAGAATTGGTTTGGGAAGGCCTGTCTACCTACCAGGGACAAGCAAGTAATTTGCTGGGACTTTTACAGAATAGGCTTGGGAAAGCCTGTCTACCTACCAGGGGCAAGCAAGTAAAGTGCAGGGGCTATTAGAGAATTGGCTTGGGAAGGCCTGTCTACCTACCAGGGGCAAGCAAATAATGTGCTGGGGCTATTCGAGAATTGGCTTGGGCTATAAGAGAATTGGTTTGGGAAGGCCTGTCTACCTACCAGGGACAAGCAAGTAATTTGCTGGGACTATTACAGAATAGGCTTGGGAAGCCTGTCTACCTACCAGGAGCAAGCAAGTAATTTGCTGGGGCTATTACAGAATAGGCTTGGGAAGGCCTGTCTACCTACCAGGTACAAGCAAGTAATTTGCTAGGACTATTACAGAATAGGCTTGGGAAAGCCTGTCTACCTACCAGGGGCAAGCAAGTAATTTGCTGGGACTATTACAGAATAGGCTTGGGAAGGCCTGTCTACCTACCAGGGGCAAGCAAGTAATGTGCAGGGGCTATGAGAGAAAAGGCTTGGGAAGGCCTGTCTGCCTACCAGGGGCAAGCAAGTAATTTGCTTGGGCTATTACAGAATAGTTTTGGGAAGGCCTTTCTAGCTACCAGGGACAAGCAAGTAATTTGCTGGGACTATTACAGAATAGGCTTGGGAAGGCCTGTCTACCTACCAGGGGCAAGCAAGTAATGTGCAGGGGCTATTAGAGAATTGGCTTGGGATATAAGAGAATTGGCTCGGGAAGGCCAGTGGTCCTACCAGGGAGAAGTAAGTCATGGGCTGAGGCAATGAGAGAATAGGCTAGGGAAGGGCAGTCTACCTACCAGGGGCAAGCAAGTATTTTGCTGGGGCTATTAGAGAATTGGCTTGGGAAGGCCTGTCTACCTACCAGGGGCAAGCAAATAATATGCTGGGGCTATTCGAGAATTGGCTTGGGCTATGAGAGAATTGGTTTGGGAAGGCCTGTCTACCTACCAGGGGCAAGCAAGTAATTTGCTGGGACTATTACAGAATAGGCTTGGGAAGGCCTGTCTACCTACCAGGGGCAAGCAAGTAATTTGCAGCTGCTATTATAGAATAGGCTTGGGAAAACCTGTCTACCTACCAGGGGCAAGCAAGTAATGTGCAGGGGCTATTATAGAATTGGCTTGGGAAGGCCTACAAGCAAATAATGTGCTGGCGCTATTAGAGAATTGGCTTGGGATATAAGAGAATTGGTTCGGGAAGTCCAGTTGACCTACCAGGGAGAAGTAAGTCATGGGCTGAGGCAATGAAAGAATAGGCTTGGAAAGGGCAGTCTACCTACCAGGGGCAAGCAAGTAATTTGCTGGGGCGATGAGAGAAAAGGCTTGGGAAGGCCTGTCTACCTACCAGGGGCAAGAAAATAATGTGCTGGGGCTATTCGAGAATTGGCTTGGGCTATAAGAGAATTGGTTTGGGAAGGCCTGTCTACCTACCAGGGGCAAGCAAGTAATTTGATGGGACTATTACAGAATAGGCTTGGGAAGGCCTGTCTACCTACCAGGGACAAGCAAGTAATTTGCTGGGACTATTACAGAATAGGCTTGGGAAAGCCTGTCTACCTACCAGGGGCAAGCAAGTAATTTGCTGGGACTATTACAGAATAGGCTTGGGAAGGCCTGTCTACCTACCAGGGGCAAGCAAGTAATGTGCAGGGGCTATTAGAGAATTGGCTTGGGATATAAGAGAATTGGCTCGGGAATGCCAGTGGACCTACCAGGGAGAAGTAAGTCATGGGCTGAGGCAATGAGAGAATAGGCTTGGGAAGGGCAGTCTACCTACCAGGGGCAAGGAAGTATTTTGCTGGGGCTATTAGAGAATTGGCTTGGGAAGGCCTGTCTACCTACCAGGGGCAAGCAAATAATATGCTGGGGCTATTCGAGAATTGGCTTGGGCTGTGAGAGAATTGGTTTGGGAAGGCCTGTCTACCTACCAGGGGCAAGCAAGTAATTTGCTGGGACTATTACAGAATAGGCTTGGGAAGGCCTGTCTACCTACCAGGGGCAAGCATGTAAAGTACAGGGGCTATTAGAGAATTGGCTTGGGAAGGCCTGTCTGCCTACCAAGGGCAAGCAAGTAATTTGCTGGGACTTTTACAGAATAGGCTTGGTAAAGCCTGTCTACCTACCAGTGGCAAGCAAGTAATGTGCTGGGGCTATTCGAGAATTGGCTTGGGCTATAAGAGAATTGGTTTGGGAAGGCCTGTCTACCTACCAGGGACAAGCAAGTAATTTGCTGGGACTTTTACAGAATAGGCTTGGGAAAGCCTGTCTACCTACCAGGGGCAAGCAAGTAAAGTGCAGGGGCTATTAGAGAATTGGCTTGGGAAGGCCTGTCTACCTACCAGGGGCAAGCAAATAATGTGCTGGGGCTATTCGAGAATTGGCTTGGGCTATAAGAGAATTGGTTTGGGAAGGCCTGTCTACCTACCAGGGGCAAGCAAGTAATTTGATGGGACTATTACAGAATAGGCTTGGGAAAGCCTGTCTACCTACCAGGGGCAAGCAAGTAAAGTGCAGGGGCTATTAGAGAATTGGCTTGGGAAGGCCTGTCTACCTACCAGGGGCAAGCAAGTAATATGCTGGGGCTATTCGAGAATTGGCTTGGGCTATAAGAGAATTGGTTTGGGAAGGCCTGTCTGCCTACCAAGGGCAAGCAAGTAATTTGCTGGGACTTTTACAGAATAGGCTTGGGAAAGCCTGTCTACCTACCAGGGGCAAGCAAGTAAAGTGCAGGGGCTATTAGAGAATTGGCTTGGGAAGGCCTGTCTACCTACCAGGGGCAAGCAAATAATGTGCTGGGGCTATTCGAGAATTGGCTTGGGCTATAAGAGAATTGGTTTGGGAAGGCCTGTCTACCTACCAGGGACAAGCAAGTAATTTGCTGGGACTATTACAGAATAGGCTTGGGAAAGCCTGTCTACCTACCAGGGGCAAGCAAGTAATTTGCTGGGACTATTACAGAATAGGCTTGGGAAGGCCTGTCTACCTACCAGGGGCAAGCAAGTAATGTGCAGGGGCTATTAGAGAATTGGCTTGGGATATAAGAGAATTGGCTCGGGAATGCCAGTGGACCTACCAGGGAGAAGTAAGTCATGGGCTGAGGCAATGAGAGAATAGGCTTGGGAAGGGCAGTCTACCTACCAGGGGCAAGGAAGTATTTTGCTGGGGCTATTAGAGAATTGGCTTGGGAAGGCCTGTCTACCTACCAGGGGCAAGCAAATAATATGCTGGGGCTATTCGAGAATTGGCTTGGGCTGTGAGAGAATTGGTTTGGGAAGGCCTGTCTACCTACCAGGGGCAAGCAAGTAATTTGCTGGGACTATTACAGAATAGGCTTGGGAAGGCCTGTCTACCTACCAGGGGCAAGCATGTAAAGTACAGGGGCTATTAGAGAATTGGCTTGGGAAGGCCTGTCTGCCTACCAAGGGCAAGCAAGTAATTTGCTGGGACTTTTACAGAATAGGCTTGGTAAAGCCTGTCTACCTACCAGTGGCAAGCAAGTAATGTGCTGGGGCTATTCGAGAATTGGCTTGGGCTATAAGAGAATTGGTTTGGGAAGGCCTGTCTACCTACCAGGGACAAGCAAGTAATTTGCTGGGACTTTTACAGAATAGGCTTGGGAAAGCCTGTCTACCTACCAGGGGCAAGCAAGTAAAGTGCAGGGGCTATTAGAGAATTGGCTTGGGAAGGCCTGTCTACCTACCAGGGGCAAGCAAATAATGTGCTGGGGCTATTCGAGAATTGGCTTGGGCTATAAGAGAATTGGTTTGGGAAGGCCTGTCTACCTACCAGGGACAAGCAAGTAATTTGCTGGGACTATTACAGAATAGGCTTGGGAAGCCTGTCTACCTACCAGGAGCAAGCAAGTAATTTGCTGGGGCTATTACAGAATAGGCTTGGGAAGGCCTGTCTACCTACCAGGTACAAGCAAGTAATTTGTTAGGACTATTACAGAATAGGCTTGGGAAAGCCTGTCTACCTACCAGGGGCAAGCAAGTAATTTGCTGGGACTATTACAGAATAGGCTTGGGAAGGCCTGTCTAGCTACCAGGGACAAGCAAGTAATTTGCTGGGACTATTACAGAATAGGCTTGGGAAGGCCTGTCTACCTACAAGGGGCAAGCAAGTAATGCGCAGGGGCTATTAGAGAATTGGCTTGGGATATAAGAGAATTGGCTCGGGAAGGCCAGTGGTCCTACCAGGGAGAAGTAAGTCATGGGCTGAGGCAATGAGAGAATAGGCTTGGGAAGGGCAGTCTACCTACCAGGGGCAAGCAAGTAATGTGCAGGGGCTATGAGAGAAAAGGCTTGGGAAGGCCTGTCTGCCTACCAGGGGCAAGCAAGTAATTTGCAGGGGCTATTACAGAATAGTTTTGGGAAGGCCTGTCTAGCTACCAGGGACAAGCAAGTAATTTGCTGGGACTATTACAGAATAGGCTTGGGAAGGCCTGTCTACCTACAAGGGGCAAGCAAGTAATGTGCAGGGGCTATTAGAGAATTGGCTTGGGATATAAGAGAATTGGCTCGGGAAGGCCAGTGGTCCTACCAGGGAGAAGTAAGTCATGGGCTGAGGCAATGAGAGAATAGGCTAGGGAAGGGCAGTCTACCTACCAGGGGCAAGCAAGTATTTTGCTGGGGCTATTAGAGAATTGGCTTGGGAAGGCCTGTCTACCTACCAGGGGCAAGCAAATAATATGCTGGGGCTATTCGAGAATTGGCTTGGGCTATGAGAGAATTGGTTTGGGAAGGCCTGTCTACCTACCAGGGGCAAGCAAGTAATTTGATGGGACTATTACAGAATAGGCTTGGGAAAGCCTGTCTACCTACCAGGGGCAAGTAAGTAAAGTGCAGGGGCTATTAGAGAATTGGCTTGGGAAGGCCTGTCTACCTACCAGGGGCAAGCAAGTAATATGCTGGGGCTATTCGAGAATTGGCTTGGGCTATAAGAGAATTGGTTTGGGAAGGCCTGTCTGCCTACCAAGGGCAAGCAAGTAATTTGCTGGGACTTTTACAGAATAGGCTTGGGAAAGCCTGTCTACCTACCAGGGGCAAGCAAGTAAAGTGCAGGGGCTATTAGAGAATTGGCTTGGGAAGGCCTGTCTACCTACCAGGGGCAAGCAAATAATGTGCTGGGGCTATTCGAGAATTGGCTTGGGCTATAAGAGAATTGGTTTGGGAAGGCCTGTCTACCTACCAGGGACAAGCAAGTAATTTGCTGGGACTATTACAGAATAGGCTTGGGAAAGCCTGTCTACCTACCAGGGGCAAGCAAGTAATTTGCTGGGACTATTACAGAATAGGCTTGGGAAGGCCTGTCTACCTACCAGGGGCAAGCAAGTAATGTGCAGGGGCTATTAGAGAATTGGCTTGGGATATAAGAGAATTGGCTCGGGAATGCCAGTGGACCTACCAGGGAGAAGTAAGTCATGGGCTGAGGCAATGAGAGAATAGGCTTGGGAAGGGCAGTCTACCTACCAGGGGCAAGGAAGTATTTTGCTGGGGCTATTAGAGAATTGGCTTGGGAAGGCCTGTCTACCTACCAGGGGCAAGCAAATAATATGCTGGGGCTATTCGAGAATTGGCTTGGGCTGTGAGAGAATTGGTTTGGGAAGGCCTGTCTACCTACCAGGGGCAAGCAAGTAATTTGCTGGGACTATTACAGAATAGGCTTGGGAAGGCCTGTCTACCTACCAGGGGCAAGCATGTAAAGTACAGGGGCTATTAGAGAATTGGCTTGGGAAGGCCTGTCTGCCTACCAAGGGCAAGCAAGTAATTTGCTGGGACTTTTACAGAATAGGCTTGGTAAAGCCTGTCTACCTACCAGTGGCAAGCAAGTAATGTGCTGGGGCTATTCGAGAATTGGCTTGGGCTATAAGAGAATTGGTTTGGGAAGGCCTGTCTACCTACCAGGGACAAGCAAGTAATTTGCTGGGACTTTTAAGGAATAGGCTTGGGAAAGCCTGTCTACCTACCAGGGGCAAGCAAGTAAAGTGCAGGGGCTATTAGAGAATTGGCTTGGGAAGGCCTGTCTACCTACCAGGGGCAAGCAAATAATGTGCTGGGGCTATTCGAGAATTGGCTTGGGCTATAAGAGAATTGGTTTGGGAAGGCCTGTCTACCTACCAGGGGCAAGCAAGTAATTTGATGGGACTATTACAGAATAGGCTTGGGAAAGCCTGTCTACCTACCAGGGGCAAGCAAGTAAAGTGCAGGGGCTATTAGAGAATTGGCTTGGGAAGGCCTGTCTACCTACCAGGGGCAAGCAAGTAATATGCTGGGGCTATTCGAGAATTGGCTTGGGCTATAAGAGAATTGGTTTGGGAAGGCCTGTCTGCCTACCAAGGGCAAGCAAGTAATTTGCTGGGACTTTTACAGAATAGGCTTGGGAAAGCCTGTCTACCTACCAGGGGCAAGCAAGTAAAGTGCAGGGGCTATTAGAGAATTGGCTTGGGAAGGCCTGTCTACCTACCAGGGGCAAGCAAATAATGTGCTGGGGCTATTCGAGAATTGGCTTGGGCTATAAGAGAATTGGTTTGGGAAGGCCTGTCTACCTACCAGGGACAAGCAAGTAATTTGCTGGGACTATTACAGAATAGGCTTGGGAAAGCCTGTCTACCTACCAGGGGCAAGCAAGTAATTTGCTGGGACTATTACAGAATAGGCTTGGGAAGGCCTGTCTACCTACCAGGGGCAAGCAAGTAATGTGCAGGGGCTATTAGAGAATTGGCTTGGGATATAAGAGAATTGGCTCGGGAATGCCAGTGGACCTACCAGGGAGAAGTAAGTCATGGGCTGAGGCAATGAGAGAATAGGCTTGGGAAGGGCAGTCTACCTACCAGGGGCAAGGAAGTATTTTGCTGGGGCTATTAGAGAATTGGCTTGGGAAGGCCTGTCTACCTACCAGGGGCAAGCAAATAATATGCTGGGGCTATTCGAGAATTGGCTTGGGCTGTGAGAGAATTGGTTTGGGAAGGCCTGTCTACCTACCAGGGGCAAGCAAGTAATTTGCTGGGACTATTACAGAATAGGCTTGGGAAGGCCTGTCTACCTACCAGGGGCAAGCATGTAAAGTACAGGGGCTATTAGAGAATTGGCTTGGGAAGGCCTGTCTGCCTACCAAGGGCAAGCAAGTAATTTGCTGGGACTTTTACAGAATAGGCTTGGTAAAGCCTGTCTACCTACCAGTGGCAAGCAAGTAATGTGCTGGGGCTATTCGAGAATTGGCTTGGGCTATAAGAGAATTGGTTTGGGAAGGCCTGTCTACCTACCAGGGACAAGCAAGTAATTTGCTGGGACTTTTACAGAATAGGCTTGGGAAAGCCTGTCTACCTACCAGGGGCAAGCAAGTAAAGTGCAGGGGCTATTAGAGAATTGGCTTGGGAAGGCCTGTCTACCTACCAGGGGCAAGCAAATAATGTGCTGGGGCTATTCGAGAATTGGCTTGGGCTATAAGAGAATTGGTTTGGGAAGGCCTGTCTACCTACCAGGGACAAGCAAGTAATTTGCTGGGACTATTACAGAATAGGCTTGGGAAGCCTGTCTACCTACCAGGAGCAAGCAAGTAATTTGCTGGGGCTATTACAGAATAGGCTTGGGAAGGCCTGTCTACCTACCAGGTACAAGCAAGTAATTTGCTAGGACTATTACAGAATAGGCTTGGGAAAGCCTGTCTACCTACCAGGGGCAAGCAAGTAATTTGCTGGGACTATTACAGAATAGGCTTGGGAAGGCCTGTCTAGCTACCAGGGACAAGCAAGTAATTTGCTGGGACTATTACAGAATAGGCTTGGGAAGGCCTGTCTACCTACAAGGGGCAAGCAAGTAATGCGCAGGGGCTATTAGAGAATTGGCTTGGGATATAAGAGAATTGGCTCGGGAAGGCCAGTGGTCCTACCAGGGAGAAGTAAGTCATGGGCTGAGGCAATGAGAGAATAGGCTTGGGAAGGGCAGTCTACCTACCAGGGGCAAGCAAGTAATGTGCAGGGGCTATGAGAGAAAAGGCTTGGGAAGGCCTGTCTGCCTACCAGGGGCAAGCAAGTAATTTGCAGGGGCTATTACAGAATAGTTTTGGGAAGGCCTGTCTAGCTACCAGGGACAAGCAAGTAATTTGCTGGGACTATTACAGAATAGGCTTGGGAAGGCCTGTCTACCTACAAGGGGCAAGCAAGTAATGCGCAGGGGCTATTAGAGAATTGGCTTGGGATATAAGAGAATTGGCTCGGGAAGGCCAGTGGTCCTACCAGGGAGAAGTAAGTCATGGGCTGAGGCAATGAGAGAATAGGCTAGGGAAGGGCAGTCTACCTACCAGGGGCAAGCAAGTATTTTGCTGGGGCTATTAGAGAATTGGCTTGGGAAGGCCTGTCTACCTACCAGGGGCAAGCAAATAATATGCTGGGGCTATTCGAGAATTGGCTTGGGCTATGAGAGAATTGGTTTGGGAAGGCCTGTCTACCTACCAGGGGCAAGCAAGTAATTTGCTGGGACTATTACAGAATAGGCTTGGGAAGGCCTGTCTACCTACCAGGGGCAAGCAAGTAAAGTACAGGGGCTATTAGAGAATTGGTTTGGGAAGGCCTGTCTGCCTACCAAGGGCAAGCAAGTAATTTGCTGGGACTATTACAGAATAGGTTGGGAAAGCCTGTCTAACTACCAGGGGTAAACAAGTAAAGTGCAGGGGCTATTAGAGAATTGGCTTGGGAAGGCCTGTCTGCCTACCAGGGGCAAGCAAGTAATTTGCTGGGGCTATTACAGAATAGGCTTGGGAAGGCCTGTCTACCTACCAGGGGCAAGCAAGTAATGTGCAGGGGCTATTAGAGAATTGGCTTGGGATATAAGAGAATTGGCTCGGGAAGGCCAGTGGTCCTACCAGGGAGAAGTAAGTCATGGGCTGAGGCAATGAGAGAATAGGCTAGGGAAGGGCAGTCTACCTACCAGGGGCAAGCAAGTATTTTGCTGGGGCTATTAGAGAATTGGCTTGGGAAGGCCTGTCTACCTACCAGGGACAAGCAAATAATATGCTGGGGCTATTCGAGAATTGGCTTGGGCTATGAGAGAATTGGTTTGGGAAGGCCTGTCTACCTACCAGGGGCAAGCAAGTAATTTGCTGGGACTATTACAGAATAGGCTTGGGAAGGCCTGTCTACCTACCAGGGGCAAGCAAGTAAAGTACAGGGGCTATTAGAGAATTGGTTTGGGAAGGCCTGTCTGCCTACCAAGGGCAAGCAAGTAATTTGCTGGGACTATTACAGAATAGGTTGGGAAAGCCTGTCTAACTACCAGGGGCAAACAAGTAAAGTGCAGGGGCTATTAGAGAATTGGCTTGGGAAGGCCTGTCTGCCTACCAGGGGCAAGCAAGTAATTTGCTGGGGCTATTACAGAATAGGCTTGGGAAGGCCTGTTTACCTACCAGGGAGAAATAAGTCATGGGCTGAGGCGGTGAGAGAATAGGATTGGGAAGGCGTGTCTACCTACCAGGGGCAAGCAAGTAATTTGCAGCTGCTATTATAGAATAGGCTTGGGAAAACCTGTCTACCTACCAGGGGCAAGCAAGTAATGTGCAGGGGCTATTATAGAATTGGCTTGGGAAGGCCTACAAGCAAATAATGTGCTGGCGCTATTAGAGAATTGGCTTGGGATATAAGAGAATTGGTTCGGGAAGTCCAGTCGACCTACCAGGGAGAAGTAAGTCATGGGCTGAGGCAATGAAAGAATAGGCTTGGAAAGGGCAGTCTACCTACCAGGGGCAAGCAAGTAATTTGCTGGGGCGATGAGAGAAAAGGCTTGGGAAGGCCTGTCTACCTACCAGGGGCAAGAAAATAATGTGCTGGGGCTATTCGAGAATTGGCTTGGGCTATAAGAGAATTGGTTTGGGAAGGCCTGTCTACCTACCAGGGGCAAGCAAGTAATTTGATGGGACTATTACAGAATAGGCTTGGGAAAGCCTGTCTACCTACCAGGGGCAAGCAAGTAAAGTGCAGGGGCTCTTAGAGAATTGGCTTGGGAAGGCCTGTCTACCTACCAGGGGCAAGCAAGTAATATGCTGGGGCTATTCGAGAATTGGCTTGGGCTATAAGAGAATTGGTTTGGGAAGGCCTGTCTGACTACCAAGGGCAAGCAAGTAATTTGCTGGGACTTTTACAGAATAGGCTTGGGAAAGCCTGTCTACCTACCAGGGGCAAGCAAGTAAAGTGCAGGGGCTATTAGAGAATTGGCTTGGGAAGGCCTGTCTACCTACCAGGGGCAAGCAAATAATGTGCTGGGGCTATTCGAGAATTGGCTTGGGCTATAAGAGAATTGGTTTGGGAAGGCCTGTCTACCTACCAGGGACAAGCAAGTAATTTGCTGGGACTATTACAGAATAGGCTTGGGAAAGCCTGTCTACCTACCAGGGGCAAGCAAGTAATTTGCTGGGACTATTACAGAATAGGCTTGGGAAGGCCTGTCTACCTACCAGGGGCAAGCAAGTAATGTGCAGGGGCTATTAGAGAATTGGCTTGGGAAGGCCTGTCTACCTACAAGCAAATAATGTGCTGGCGCTATTAGAGAATTGGCTTGGGATATAAGAGAATTGGTTCGGGAAGTCCAGTCGACCTACCAGGGAGAAGTAAGTCATGGGCTGAGGCAATGAAAGAATAGGCTTGGAAAGGGCAGTCTACCTACCAGGGGCAAGCAAGTAATTTGCTGGGGCGATGAGAGAAAAGGCTTGGGAAGGCCTGTCTACCTACCAGGGGCAAGAAAATAATGTGCTGGGGCTATTCGAGAATTGGCTTGGGCTATAAGAGAATTGGTTTGGGAAGGCCTGTCTACCTACCAGGGGCAAGCAAGTAATTTGATGGGACTATTACAGAATAGGCTTGGGAAAGCCTGTCTACCTACCAGGGGCAAGCAAGTAAAGTGCAGGGGCTATTAGAGAATTGGCTTGGGAAGGCCTGTCTACCTACCAGGGGCAAGCAAGTAATATGCTGGGGCTATTCGAGAATTGGCTTGGGCTATAAGAAAATTGGTTTGGGAAGGCCTGTCTGCCTACCAAGGGCAAGCAAGTAATTTGCTGGGACTTTTACAGAATAGGCTTGGGAAAGCCTGTCTACCTACCAGGGGCAAGCAAGTAAAGTGAAGGGGCTATTAGAGAATTGGCTTGGGAAGGCCTGTCTACCTACCAGGGGCAAGCAAATAATGTGCTGGGGCTATTCGAGAATTGGCTTGGGCTATAAGAGAATTGGTTTGGGAAGGCCTGTCTACCTACCAGGGACAAGCAAGTAATTTGCTGGGACTATTACAGAATAGGCTTGGGAAAGCCTGTCTACCTACCAGGGGCAAGCAAGTAATTTGCTGGGACTATTACAGAATAGGCTTGGGAAGGCCTGTCTACCTACCAGGGGCAAGCAAGTAATGTGCAGGGGCTATTAGAGAATTGGCTTGGGATTTAAGAGAATTGGCTCGGGAATGCCAGTGGACCTACCAGGGAGAAGTAAGTCATGGGCTGAGGCAATGAGAGAATAGGCTTGGGAAGGGCAGTCTACCTACCAGGGGCAAGGAAGTATTTTGCTGGGGCTATTAGAGAATTGGCTTGGGAAGGCCTGTCTACCTACCAGGGGCAAGCAAATAATATGCTGGGGCTATTCGAGAATTGGCTTGGGCTGTGAGAGAATTGGTTTGGGAAGGCCTGTCTACCTACCAGGGGCAAGCAAGTAATTTGCTGGGACTATTACAGAATAGGCTTGGGAAGGCCTGTCTACCTACCAGGGGCAAGCATGTAAAGTACAGGGGCTATTAGAGAATTGGCTTGGGAAGGCCTGTCTGCCTACCAAGGGCAAGCAAGTAATTTGCTGGGACTTTTACAGAATAGGCTTGGTAAAGCCTGTCTACCTACCAGTGGCAAGCAAGTAATGTGCTGGGGCTATTCGAGAATTGGCTTGGGCTATAAGAGAATTGGTTTGGGAAGGCCTGTCTACCTACCAGGGACAAGCAAGTAATTTGCTGGGACTTTTACAGAATAGGCTTGGGAAAGCCTGTCTACCTACCAGGGGCAAGCAAGTAAAGTGCAGGGGCTATTAGAGAATTGGCTTGGGAAGGCCTGTCTACCTACCAGGGGCAAGCAAATAATGTGCTGGGGCTATTCGAGAATTGGCTTGGGCTATAAGAGAATTGGTTTGGGAAGGCCTGTCTACCTACCAGGGACAAGCAAGTAATTTGCTGGGACTATTACAGAATAGGCTTGGGAAGCCTGTCTACCTACCAGGAGCAAGCAAGTAATTTGCTGGGGCTATTACAGAATAGGCTTGGGAAGGCCTGTCTACCTACCAGGTACAAGCAAGTAATTTGCTAGGACTATTACAGAATAGGCTTGGGAAAGCCTGTCTACCTACCAGGGGCAAGCAAGTAATTTGCTGGGACTATTACAGAATAGGCTTGCGAAGGCCTGTCTACCTACCAGGGGCAAGCAAGTAATGTGCAGGGGCTATGAGAGAAAAGGCTTGGGAAGGCCTGTCTGCCTACCAGGGGCAAGCAAGTAATTTGCAGGGGCTATTACAGAATAGTTTTGGGAAGGCCTGTCTAGCTACCAGGGACAAGCAAGTAATTTGCTGGGACTATTACAGAATAGGCTTGGGAAGGCCTGTCTACCTACCAGGGGCAAGCAAGTAATGTGCAGGGGCTATTAGAGAATTGGCTTGGGATATAAGAGAATTGGCTCGGGAAGGCCAGTGGTCCTACCAGGGAGAAGTAAGTCATGGGCTGAGGCAATGAGAGAATAGGCTAGGGAAGGGCAGTCTACCTACCAGGGGCAAGCAAGTATTTTGCTGGGGCTATTAGAGAATTGGCTTGGGAAGGCCTGTCTACCTACCAGGGGCAAGCAAGTAATATGCTGGGGCTATTCGAGAATTGGCTTGGGCTATAAGAAAATTGGTTTGGGAAGGCCTGTCTGCCTACCAAGGGCAAGCAAGTAATTTGCTGGGACTTTTACAGAATAGGCTTGGGAAAGCCTGTCTACCTACCAGGGGCAAGCAAGTAAAGTGCAGGGGCTATTAGAGAATTGGCTTGGGAAGGCCTGTCTACCTACCAGGGGCAAGCAAATAATGTGCTGGGGCTATTCGAGAATTGGCTTGGGCTATAAGAGAATTGGTTTGGGAAGGCCTGTCTACCTACCAGGGACAAGCAAGTAATTTGCTGGGACTATTACAGAATAGGCTTGGGAAAGCCTGTCTACCTACCAGGGGCAAGCAAGTAATTTGCTGGGACTATTACAGAATAGGCTTGGGAAGGCCTGTCTACCTACCAGGGGCAAGCAAGTAATGTGCAGGGGCTATTAGAGAATTGGCTTGGGATTTAAGAGAATTGGCTCGGGAATGCCAGTGGACCTACCAGGGAGAAGTAAGTCATGGGCTGAGGCAATGAGAGAATAGGCTTGGGAAGGGCAGTCTACCTACCAGGGGCAAGGAAGTATTTTGCTGGGGCTATTAGAGAATTGGCTTGGGAAGGCCTGTCTACCTACCAGGGGCAAGCAAATAATATGCTGGGGCTATTCGAGAATTGGCTTGGGCTGTGAGAGAATTGGTTTGGGAAGGCCTGTCTACCTACCAGGGGCAAGCAAGTAATTTGCTGGGACTATTACAGAATAGGCTTGGGAAGGCCTGTCTACCTACCAGGGGCAAGCATGTAAAGTACAGGGGCTATTAGAGAATTGGCTTGGGAAGGCCTGTCTGCCTACCAAGGGCAAGCAAGTAATTTGCTGGGACTTTTACAGAATAGGCTTGGTAAAGCCTGTCTACCTACCAGTGGCAAGCAAGTAATGTGCTGGGGCTATTCGAGAATTGGCTTGGGCTATAAGAGAATTGGTTTGGGAAGGCCTGTCTACCTACCAGGGACAAGCAAGTAATTTGCTGGGACTTTTACAGAATAGGCTTGGGAAAGCCTGTCTACCTACCAGGGGCAAGCAAGTAAAGTGCAGGGGCTATTAGAGAATTGGCTTGGGAAGGCCTGTCTACCTACCAGGGGCAAGCAAATAATGTGCTGGGGCTATTCGAGAATTGGCTTGGGCTATAAGAGAATTGGTTTGGGAAGGCCTGTCTACCTACCAGGGACAAGCAAGTAATTTGCTGGGACTATTACAGAATAGGCTTGGGAAGCCTGTCTACCTACCAGGAGCAAGCAAGTAATTTGCTGGGGCTATTACAGAATAGGCTTGGGAAGGCCTGTCTACCTACCAGGTACAAGCAAGTAATTTGCTAGGACTATTACAGAATAGGCTTGGGAAAGCCTGTCTACCTACCAGGGGCAAGCAAGTAATTTGCTGGGACTATTACAGAATAGGCTTGCGAAGGCCTGTCTACCTACCAGGGGCAAGCAAGTAATGTGCAGGGGCTATGAGAGAAAAGGCTTGGGAAGGCCTGTCTGCCTACCAGGGGCAAGCAAGTAATTTGCAGGGGCTATTACAGAATAGTTTTGGGAAGGCCTGTCTAGCTACCAGGGACAAGCAAGTAATTTGCTGGGACTATTACAGAATAGGCTTGGGAAGGCCTGTCTACCTACCAGGGGCAAGCAAGTAATGTGCAGGGGCTATTAGAGAATTGGCTTGGGATATAAGAGAATTGGCTCGGGAAGGCCAGTGGTCCTACCAGGGAGAAGTAAGTCATGGGCTGAGGCAATGAGAGAATAGGCTAGGGAAGGGCAGTCTACCTACCAGGGGCAAGCAAGTATTTTGCTGGGGCTATTAGAGAATTGGCTTGGGAAGGCCTGTCTACCTACCAGGGGCAAGCAAATAATATGCTGGGGCTATTCGAGAATTGGCTTGGGCTATGAGAGAATTGGTTTGGGAAGGCCTGTCTACCTACCAGGGGCAAGCAAGTAATTTGCTGGGACTATTACAGAATAGGCTTGGGAAGGCCTGTCTACCTACCAGGGGCAAGCAAGTAAAGTACAGGGGCTATTAGAGAATTGGTTTGGGAAGGCCTGTCTGCCTACCAAGGGCAAGCAAGTAATTTGCTGGGACTATTACAGAATAGGTTGGGAAAGCCTGTCTAACTACCAGGGGTAAACAAGTAAAGTGCAGGGGCTATTAGAGAATTGGCTTGGGAAGGCCTGTCTGCCTACCAGGGGCAAGCAAGTAATTTGCTGGGGCTATTACAAAATAGGCTTGGGAAGGCCTGTCTACCTACCAGGGGCAAGCAAGTAATGTGCAGGGGCTATTAGAGAATTGGCTTGGGATATAAGAGAATTGGCTCGGGAAGGCCAGTGGTCCTACCAGGGAGAAGTAAGTCATGGGCTGAGGCAATGAGAGAATAGGCTAGGGAAGGGCAGTCTACCTACCAGGGGCAAGCAAGTATTTTGCTGGGGCTATTAGAGAATTGGCTTGGGAAGGCCTGTCTACCTACCAGGGACAAGCAAATAATATGCTGGGGCTATTCGAGAATTGGCTTGGGCTATGAGAGAATTGGTTTGGGAAGGCCTGTCTACCTACCAGGGGCAAGCAAGTAATTTGCTGGGACTATTACAGAATAGGCTTGGGAAGGCCTGTCTACCTACCAGGGGCAAGCAAGTAAAGTACAGGGGCTATTAGAGAATTGGTTTGGGAAGGCCTGTCTGCCTACCAAGGGCAAGCAAGTAATTTGCTGGGACTATTACAGAATAGGTTGGGAAAGCCTGTCTAACTACCAGGGGCAAACAAGTAAAGTGCAGGGGCTATTAGAGAATTGGCTTGGGAAGGCCTGTCTGCCTACCAGGGGCAAGCAAGTAATTTGCTGGGGCTATTACAGAATAGGCTTGGGAAGGCCTGTTTACCTACCAGGGAGAAATAAGTCATGGGCTGAGGCGGTGAGAGAATAGGATTGGGAAGGCGTGTCTACCTACCAGGGGCAAGCAAGTAATTTGCAGCTGCTATTATAGAATAGGCTTGGGAAAACCTGTCTACCTACCAGGGGCAAGCAAGTAATGTGCAGGGGCTATTATAGAATTGGCTTGGGAAGGCCTACAAGCAAATAATGTGCTGGCGCTATTAGAGAATTGGCTTGGGATATAAGAGAATTGGTTCGGGAAGTCCAGTCGACCTACCAGGGAGAAGTAAGTCATGGGCTGAGGCAATGAAAGAATAGGCTTGGAAAGGGCAGTCTACCTACCAGGGGCAAGCAAGTAATTTGCTGGGGCGATGAGAGAAAAGGCTTGGGAAGGCCTGTCTACCTACCAGGGGCAAGAAAATAATGTGCTGGGGCTATTCGAGAATTGGCTTGGGCTATAAGAGAATTGGTTTGGGAAGGCCTGTCTACCTACCAGGGGCAAGCAAGTAATTTGATGGGACTATTACAGAATAGGCTTGGGAAAGCCTGTCTACCTACCAGGGGCAAGCAAGTAAAGTGCAGAAGCTCTTAGAGAATTGGCTTGGGAAGGCCTGTCTACCTACCAGGGGCAAGCAAGTAATATGCTGGGGCTATTCGAGAATTGGCTTGGGCTATAAGAGAATTGGTTTGGGAAGGCCTGTCTGCCTACCAAGGGCAAGCAAGTAATTTGCTGGGACTTTTACAGAATAGGCTTGGGAAAGCCTGTCTACCTACCAGGGGCAAGCAAGTAAAGTGCAGGGGCTATTAGAGAATTGGCTTGGGAAGGCCTGTCTACCTACCAGGGGCAAGCAAATAATGTGCTGGGGCTATTCGAGAATTGGCTTGGGCTATAAGAGAATTGGTTTGGGAAGGCCTGTCTACCTACCAGGGACAAGCAAGTAATTTGCTGGGACTATTACAGAATAGGCTTGGGAAAGCCTGTCTACCTACCAGGGGCAAGCAAGTAATTTGCTGGGACTATTACAGAATAGGCTTGGGAAGGCCTGTCTACCTACCAGGGGCAAGCAAGTAATGTGCAGGGGCTATTAGAGAATTGGCTTGGGAAGGCCTGTCTACCTACAAGCAAATAATGTGCTGGCGCTATTAGAGAATTGGCTTGGGATATAAGAGAATTGGTTCGGGAAGTCCAGTCGACCTACCAGGGAGAAGTAAGTCATGGGCTGAGGCAATGAAAGAATAGGCTTGGAAAGGGCAGTCTACCTACCAGGGGCAAGCAAGTAATTTGCTGGGGCGATGAGAGAAAAGGCTTGGGAAGGCCTGTCTACCTACCAGGGGCAAGAAAATAATGTGCTGGGGCTATTCGAGAATTGGCTTGGGCTATAAGAGAATTGGTTTGGGAAGGCCTGTCTACCTACCAGGGGCAAGCAAGTAATTTGATGGGACTATTACAGAATAGGCTTGGGAAAGCCTGTCTACCTACCAGGGGCAAGCAAGTAAAGTGCAGGGGCTATTAGAGAATTGGCTTGGGAAGGCCTGTCTACCTACCAGGGGCAAGCAAGTAATATGCTGGGGCTATTCGAGAATTGGCTTGGGCTATAAGAGAATTGGTTTGGGAAGGCCTGTCTGCCTACCAAGGGCAAGCAAGTAATTTGCTGGGACTTTTACAGAATAGGCTTGGGAAAGCCTGTCTACCTACCAGGGGCAAGCAAGTAAAGTGCAGGGGCTATTAGAGAATTGGCTTGGGAAGGCCTGTCTACCTACCAGGGGCAAGCAAATAATGTGCTGGGGCTATTCGAGAATTGGCTTGGGCTATAAGAGAATTGGTTTGGGAAGGCCTGTCTACCTACCAGGGACAAGCAAGTAATTTGCTGGGACTATTACAGAATAGGCTTGGGAAAGCCTGTCTACCTACCAGGGGCAAGCAAGTAATTTGCTGGGACTATTACAGAATAGGCTTGGGAAGGCCTTTCTACCTACCAGGGGCAAGCAAGTAATGTGCAGGGGCTATTAGAGAATTGGCTTGGGATATAAGAGAATTGGCTCGGGAATGCCAGTGGACCTACCAGGGAGAAGTAAGTCATGGGCTGAGGCAATGAGAGAATAGGCTTGGGAAGGGCAGTCTACCTACCAGGGGCAAGGAAGTATTTTGCTGGGGCTATTAGAGAATTGGCTTGGGAAGGCCTGTCTACCTACCAGGGGCAAGCAAATAATATGCTGGGGCTATTCGAGAATTGGCTTGGGCTGTGAGAGAATTGGTTTGGGAAGGCCTGTCTACCTACCAGGGGCAAGCAAGTAATTTGCTGGGACTATTACAGAATAGGCTTGGGAAGGCCTGTCTACCTACCAGGGGCAAGCATGTAAAGTACAGGGGCTATTAGAGAATTGGCTTGGGAAGGCCTGTCTGCCTACCAAGGGCAATCAAGTAATTTGCTGGGACTTTTACAGAATAGGCTTGGTAAAGCCTGTCTACCTACCAGTGGCAAGCAAGTAATGTGCTGGGGCTATTCGAGAATTGGCTTGGGCTATAAGAGAATTGGTTTGGGAAGGCCTGTCTACCTACCAGGGACAAGCAAGTAATTTGCTGGGACTTTTACAGAATAGGCTTGGGAAAGCCTGTCTACCTACCAGGGGCAAGCAAGTAAAGTGCAGGGGCTATTAGAGAATTGGCTTGGGAAGGCCTGTCTACCTACAAGGGGCAAGCAAGTAATTTGCTGGGACTATTACAGAATAGGCTTGGGAAGCCCTGTCTACCATACTGAGGCAAGCAAGTAATTTGCTGGGGCTATTACAGAATAGGCTTGGGAAAGCCTGTCTACATACCAGGGGCAAGCAAGTAATTTGCTGGGACTATTACAGAATAGGCTTGGGAAAGCCTGTCTACCTACCAGGGGCAAGCAAGTAATTTGCTGGGACTATTACAGAATAGGTTTGGGAAGGCCTGTCTACCTACCAGGGGCAAGCAAATAATGTGCTGGGGCTATTCGAGAATTGGCTTGGGCTATAAGAGAATTGGTTTGGGAATACCTGTCTACCTACCAGGGACAAGCAAGTAATTTGCTGGGACTATTACAGAATAGGCTTGGGAAGCCTGTCTACCTACCAGGAGCAAGCAAGTAATTTGCTGGGGCTATTACAGAATAGGCTTGGGAAGGCCTGTCTACCTACCAGGTACAAGCAAGTAATTTGCTAGGACTATTACAGAATAGGCTTGGGAAAGCCTGTCTACCTACCAGGGGCAAGCAAGTAATTTGCTGGGACTATTACAGAATAGGCTTGGGAAGGCCTGTCTACCTACCAGGGGCAAGCAAGTAATGTGCAGGGGCTATGAGAGAAAAGGCTTGGGAAGGCCTGTCTGCCTACCAGGGGCAAGCAAGTAATTTGCAGGGGCTATTACAGAATAGTTTTGTGAAGGCCTGTCTAGCTACCAGGGACAAGCAAGTAATTTGCTGGGACTATTACAGAATAGGCTTGGGAAGGCCTGTCTACCTACCAGGGGCAAGCAAGTAATGTGCAGGGGCTATTAGAGAATTGGCTTGGGATATAAGAGAATTGGCTCGGGAAGGCCAGTGGTCCTACCAGGGAGAAGTAAGTCATGGGCTGAGGCAATGAGAGAATAGGCTAGGGAAGGGCAGTCTACCTACCAGGGGCAAGCAAGTATTTTGCTGGGGCTATTAGAGAATTGGCTTGGGAAGGCCTGTCTACCTACCAGGGGCAAGCAAATAATATGCTGGGGCTATTCGAGAATTGGCTTGGGCTATGAGAGAATTGGTTTGGGAAGGCCTGTCTACCTACCAGGGGCAAGCAAGTAATTTGCTGGGACTATTACAGAATAGGCTTGGGAAGGCCTGTCTACCTACCAGGGGCAAGCAAGTAAAGTACAGGGGCTATTAGAGAATTGGTTTGGGAAGGCCTGTCTGCCTACCAAGGGCAAGCAAGTAATTTGTTGGGACTATTACAGAATAGGTTGGGAAAGCCTGTCTAACTACCAGGGGCAAACAAGTAAAGTGCAGGGGCTATTACAGAAGAGGCTTGGGAAGGCCTGTTTACCTACCAGGGAGAAATAAGTCATGGGCTGAGGCGGTGAGAGAATAGGATTGGGAAGGCGCGTCTACCTACCAGGGGCAAGCAAGTAATTTGCAGCGGCTATTATAGAATAGGCTTGGGAAAACCTGTCTACCTACCAGGGGCAAGCAAGTAATGTGCAGGGGCTATTATAGAATTGGCTTGGGAAGGCCTGTCTACCTACAAGCAAATAATGTGCTGGCGCTATTAGAGAATATGCTTGGGATATAAGAGAATTGGTTCGGGAAGTCCAGTCGACCTACCAGGGAGAAGTAAGTCATGGGCTGAGGCAATGAAAGAATAGGCTTGGAAAGGGCAGTCTACCTACCAGGGGCAAGCAAGTAATTTGCTGGGGCGATGAGAGAAAAGGCTTGGGAAGGCCTGTCTACCTACCAGGGGCAAGAAAATAATGTGCTGGGGCTATTCGAGAATTGGCTTGGGCTATAAGAGAATTGGTTTGGGAAGGCCTGTCTACCTACCAGGGGCAAGCAAGTAATTTGATGGGACTATTACAGAATAGGCTTGGGAAAGCCTGTCTACCTACCAGGGGCAAGCAAGTAAAGTGCAGGGGCTATTAGAGAATTGGCTTGGGAAGGCCTGTCTACCTACCAGGGGCAAGCAAGTAATATGCTGGGGCTATTCGAGAATTGGCTTGGGCTATAAGAAAATTGGTTTGGGAAGGCCTGTCTGCCTACCAAGGGCAAGCAAGTAATTTGCTGGGACTTTTACAGAATAGGCTTGGGAAGGCCTGTCTACCTACCAGGGGCAAGCAAGTAATGTGCAGGGGCTATTAGAGAATTGGCTTGGGAAGGCCTGTCTACCTACAAGCAAATAATGTGCTGGCGCTATTAGAGAATTGGCTTGGGATATAAGAGAATTGGTTCGGGAAGTCCAGTCGACCTACCAGGGAGAAGTAAGTCATGGGCTGAGGCAATGAAAGAATAGGCTTGGAAAGGGCAGTCTACCTACCAGGGGCAAGCAAGTAATTTGCTGGGGCGATGAGAGAAAAGGCTTGGGAAGGCCTGTCTACCTACCAGGGGCAAGAAAATAATGTGCTGGGGCTATTCGAGAATTGGCTTGGGCTATAAGAGAATTGGTTTGGGAAGGCCTGTCTACCTACCAGGGGCAAGCAAGTAATTTGATGGGACTATTACAGAATAGGCTTGGGAAAGCCTGTCTACCTACCAGGGGCAAGCAAGTAAAGTGCAGGGGCTATTAGAGAATTGGCTTGGGAAGGCCTGTCTACCTACCAGGGACAAGCAAGTAATTTGCTGGGACTTTTACAGAATAGGCTTGGGAAAGCCTGTCTACCTACCAGGGGCAAGCAAGTAAAGTGCAGGGGCTATTAGAGAATTGGCTTGGGAAGGCCTGTCTACCTACCAGGGGCAAGCAAATAATGTGCTGGGGCTATTCGAGAATTGGCTTGGGCTATAAGAGAATTGGTTTGGGAAGGCCTGTCTACCTACCAGGGGCAAGCAAGTAATTTGATGGGACTATTACAGAATAGGCTTGGGAAAGCCTGTCTACCTACCAGGGGCAAGCAAGTAAAGTGCAGGGGCTATTAGAGAATTGGCTTGGGAAGGCCTGTCTACCTACCAGGGGCAAGCAAGTAATATGCTGGGGCTATTCGAGAATTGGCTTGGGCTATAAGAGAATTGGTTTGGGAAGGCCTGTCTGCCTACCAAGGGCAAGCAAGTAATTTGCTGGGACTTTTACAGAATAGGCTTGGGAAAGCCTGTCTACCTACCAGGGGCAAGCAAGTAAAGTGCAGGGGCTATTAGAGAATTGGCTTGGGAAGGCCTGTCTACCTACCAGGGGCAAGCAAATAATGTGCTGGGGCTATTCGAGAATTGGCTTGGGCTATAAGAGAATTGGTTTGGGAAGGCCTGTCTACCTACCAGGGACAAGCAAGTAATTTGCTGGGACTATTACAGAATAGGCTTGGGAAAGCCTGTCTACCTACCAGGGGCAAGCAAGTAATTTGCTGGGACTATTACAGAATAGGCTTGGGAAGGCCTGTCTACCTACCAGGGGCAAGCAAGTAATGTGCAGGGGCTATTAGAGAATTGGCTTGGGATATAAGAGAATTGGCTCGGGAATGCCAGTGGACCTACCAGGGAGAAGTAAGTCATGGGCTGAGGCAATGAGAGAATAGGCTTGGGAAGGGCAGTCTACCTACCAGGGGCAAGGAAGTATTTTGCTGGGGCTATTAGAGAATTGGCTTGGGAAGGCCTGTCTACCTACCAGGGGCAAGCAAATAATATGCTGGGGCTATTCGAGAATTGGCTTGGGCTGTGAGAGAATTGGTTTGGGAAGGCCTGTCTACCTACCAGGGGCAAGCAAGTAATTTGCTGGGACTATTACAGAATAGGCTTGGGAAGGCCTGTCTACCTACCAGGGGCAAGCATGTAAAGTACAGGGGCTATTAGAGAATTGGCTTGGGAAGGCCTGTCTGCCTACCAAGGGCAAGCAAGTAATTTGCTGGGACTTTTACAGAATAGGCTTGGTAAAGCCTGTCTACCTACCAGTGGCAAGCAAGTAATGTGCTGGGGCTATTCGAGAATTGGCTTGGGCTATAAGAGAATTGGTTTGGGAAGGCCTGTCTACCTACCAGGGACAAGCAAGTAATTTGCTGGGACTTTTACAGAATAGGCTTGGGAAAGCCTGTCTACCTACCAGGGGCAAGCAAGTAAAGTGCAGGGGCTATTAGAGAATTGGCTTGGGAAGGCCTGTCTACCTACCAGGGGCAAGCAAATAATGTGCTGGGGCTATTCGAGAATTGGCTTGGGCTATAAGAGAATTGGTTTGGGAAGGCCTGTCTACCTACCAGGGACAAGCAAGTAATTTGCTGGGACTATTACAGAATAGGCTTGGGAAGCCTGTCTACCTACCAGGAGCAAGCAAGTAATTTGCTGGGGCTATTACAGAATAGGCTTGGGAAGGCCTGTCTACCTACCAGGTACAAGCAAGTAATTTGCTAGGACTATTACAGAATAGGCTTGGGAAAGCCTGTCTACCTACCAGGGGCAAGCAAGTAATTTGCTGGGACTATTACAGAATAGGCTTGGGAAGGCCTGTCTAGCTACCAGGGACAAGCAAGTAATTTGCTGGGACTATTACAGAATAGGCTTGGGAAGGCCTGTCTACCTACAAGGGGCAAGCAAGTAATGCGCAGGGGCTATTAGAGAATTGGCTTGGGATATAAGAGAATTGGCTCGGGAAGGCCAGTGGTCCTACCAGGGAGAAGTAAGTCATGGGCTGAGGCAATGAGAGAATAGGCTTGGGAAGGGCAGTCTACCTACCAGGGGCAAGCAAGTAATGTGCAGGGGCTATGAGAGAAAAGGCTTGGGAAGGCCTGTCTGCCTACCAGGGGCAAGCAAGTAATTTGCAAGGGCTATTACAGAATAGTTTTGGGAAGGCCTGTCTAGCTACCAGGGACAAGCAAGTAATTTGCTGGGACTATTACAGAATAGGCTTGGGAAGGCCTGTCTACCTACAAGGGGCAAGCAAGTAATGCGCAGGGGCTATTAGAGAATTGGCTTGGGATATAAGAGAATTGGCTCGGGAAGGCCAGTGGTCCTACCAGGGAGAAGTAAGTCATGGGCTGAGGCAATGAGAGAATAGGCTAGGGAAGGGCAGTCTACCTACCAGGGGCAAGCAAGTATTTTGCTGGGGCTATTAGAGAATTGGCTTGGGAAGGCCTGTCTACCTACCAGGGGCAAGCAAATAATATGCTGGGGCTATTCGAGAATTGGCTTGGGCTATGAGAGAATTGGTTTGGGAAGGCCTGTCTACCTACCAGGGGCAAGCAAGTAATTTGCTGGGACTATTACAGAATAGGCTTGGGAAGGCCTGTCTACCTACCAGGGGCAAGCAAGTAAAGTACAGGGGCTATTAGAGAATTGGTTTGGGAAGGCCTGTCTGCCTACCAAGGGCAAGCAAGTAATTTGCTGGGACTATTACAGAATAGGTTGGGAAAGCCTGTCTAACTACCAGGGGTAAACAAGTAAAGTGCAGGGGCTATTAGAGAATTGGCTTGGGAAGGCCTGTCTGCCTACCAGGGGCAAGCAAGTAATTTGCTGGGGCTATTACAGAATAGGCTTGGGAAGGCCTGTCTACCTACCAGGGGCAAGCAAGTAATGTGCAGGGGCTATTAGAGAATTGGCTTGGGATATAAGAGAATTGGCTCGGGAAGGCCAGTGGTCCTACCAGGGAGAAGTAAGTCATGGGCTGAGGCAATGAGAGAATAGGCTAGGGAAGGGCAGTCTACCTACCAGGGGCAAGCAAGTATTTTGCTGGGGCTATTAGAGAATTGGCTTGGGAAGGCCTGTCTACCTACCAGGGACAAGCAAATAATATGCTGGGGCTATTCGAGAATTGGCTTGGGCTATGAGAGAATTGGTTTGGGAAGGCCTGTCTACCTACCAGGGGCAAGCAAGTAATTTGCTGGGACTATTACAGAATAGGCTTGGGAAGGCCTGTCTACCTACCAGGGGCAAGCAAGTAAAGTACAGGGGCTATTAGAGAATTGGTTTGGGAAGGCCTGTCTGCCTACCAAGGGCAAGCAAGTAATTTGCTGGGACTATTACAGAATAGGTTGGGAAAGCCTGTCTAACTACCAGGGGCAAACAAGTAAAGTGCAGGGGCTATTAGAGAATTGGCTTGGGAAGGCCTGTCTGCCTACCAGGGGCAAGCAAGTAATTTGCTGGGGCTATTACAGAATAGGCTTGGGAAGGCCTGTTTACCTACCAGGGAGAAATAAGTCATGGGCTGAGGCGGTGAGAGAATAGGATTGGGAAGGCGTGTCTACCTACCAGGGGCAAGCAAGTAATTTGCAGCTGCTATTATAGAATAGGCTTGGGAAAACCTGTCTACCTACCAGGGGCAAGCAAGTAATGTGCAGGGGCTATTATAGAATTGGCTTGGGAAGGCCTACAAGCAAATAATGTGCTGGCGCTATTAGAGAATTGGCTTGGGATATAAGAGAATTGGTTCGGGAAGTCCAGTCGACCTACCAGGGAGAAGTAAGTCATGGGCTGAGGCAATGAAAGAATAGGCTTGGAAAGGGCAGTCTACCTACCAGGGGCAAGCAAGTAATTTGCTGGGGCGATGAGAGAAAAGGCTTGGGAAGGCCTGTCTACCTACCAGGGGCAAGAAAATAATGTGCTGGGGCTATTCGAGAATTGGCTTGGGCTATAAGAGAATTGGTTTGGGAAGGCCTGTCTACCTACCAGGGGCAAGCAAGTAATTTGATGGGACTATTACAGAATAGGCTTGGGAAAGCCTGTCTACCTACCAGGGGCAAGCAAGTAAAGTGCAGGGGCTCTTAGAGAATTGGCTTGGGAAGGCCTGTCTACCTACCAGGGGCAAGCAAGTAATATGCTGGGGCTATTCGAGAATTGGCTTGGGCTATAAGAGAATTGGTTTGGGAAGGCCTGTCTGCCTACCAAGGGCAAGCAAGTAATTTGCTGGGACTTTTACAGAATAGGCTTGGGAAAGCCTGTCTACCTACCAGGGGCAAGCAAGTAAAGTGCAGGGGCTATTAGAGAATTGG
The DNA here is from genome assembly GCF_030265065.1 of Corythoichthys intestinalis. Classification (NCBI taxonomy): domain Eukaryota; kingdom Metazoa; phylum Chordata; class Actinopteri; order Syngnathiformes; family Syngnathidae; genus Corythoichthys; species Corythoichthys intestinalis. Next base: position 56,140,355 of record NC_080408.1, read on the forward strand.
CTTGGGAAGGCCTGTCTACCTACCAGGGGCAAGCAAATAATGTGCTGGGGCTATTCGAGAATTGGCTTGGGCTATAAGAGAATTGGTTTGGGAAGGCCTGTGTACCTACCAGGGACAAGCAAGTAATTTGCTGGGACTATTACAGAATAGGCTTGGGAAAGCCTGTCTACCTACCAGGGGCAAGCAAGTAATTTGCTGGGACTATTACAGAATAGGCTTGGGAAGGCCTGTCTACCTACCAGGGGCAAGCAAGTAATGTGCAGGGGCTATTAGAGAATTGGCTTGGGAAGGCCTGTCTACCTACAAGCAAATAATGTGCTGGCGCTATTAGAGAATTGGCTTGGGATATAAGAGAATTGGTTCGGGAAGTCCAGTCGACCTACCAGGGAGAAGTAAGTCATGGGCTGAGGCAATGAAAGAATAGGCTTGGAAAGGGCAGTCTACCTACCAGGGGCAAGCAAGTAATTTGCTGGGGCGATGAGAGAAAAGGCTTGGGAAGGCCTGTCTACCTACCAGGGGCAAGAAAATAATGTGCTGGGGCTATTCGAGAATTGGCTTGGGCTATAAGAGAATTGGTTTGGGAAGGCCTGTCTACCTACCAGGGGCAAGCAAGTAATTTGATGGGACTATTACAGAATAGGCTTGGGAAAGCCTGTCTACCTACCAGGGGCAAGCAAGTAAAGTGCAGGGGCTATTAGAGAATTGGCTTGGGAAGGCCTGTCTACCTACCAGGGGCAAGCAAGTAATATGCTGGGGCTATTCGAGAATTGGCTTGGGCTATAAGAAAATTGGTTTGGGAAGGCCTGTCTGCCTACCAAGGGCAAGCAAGTAATTTGCTGGGACTTTTACAGAATAGGCTTGGGAAAGCCTGTCTACCTACCAGGGGCAAGCAAGTAAAGTGCAGGGGCTATTAGAGAATTGGCTTGGGAAGGCCTGTCTACCTACCAGGGGCAAGCAAATAATGTGCTGGGGCTATTCGAGAATTGGCTTGGGCTATAAGAGAATTGGTTTGGGAAGGCCTGTCTACCTACCAGGGACAAGCAAGTAATTTGCTGGGACTATTACAGAATAGGCTTGGGAAAGCCTGTCTACCTACCAGGGGCAAGCAAGTAATTTGCTGGGACTATTACAGAATAGGCTTGGGAAGACCTGTCTACCTACCAGGGGCAAGCAAGTAATGTGCAGGGGCTATTAGAGAATTGGCTTGGGATTTAAGAGAATTGGCTCGGGAATGCCAGTGGACCTACCAGGGAGAAGTAAGTCATGGGCTGAGGCAATGAGAGAATAGGCTTGGGAAGGGCAGTCTACCTACCAGGGGCAAGGAAGTATTTTGCTGGGGCTATTAGAGAATTGGCTTGGGAAGGCCTGTCTACCTACCAGGGGCAAGCAAATAATATGCTGGGGCTATTCGAGAATTGGCTTGGGCTGTGAGAGAATTGGTTTGGGAAGGCCTGTCTACCTACCAGGGGCAAGCAAGTAATTTGCTGGGACTATTACAGAATAGGCTTGGGAAGGCCTGTCTACCTACCAGGGGCAAGCATGTAAAGTACAGGGGCTATTAGAGAATTGGCTTGGGAAGGCCTGTCTGCCTACCAAGGGCAAGCAAGTAATTTGCTGGGACTTTTACAGAATAGGCTTGGTAAAGCCTGTCTACCTACCAGTGGCAAGCAAGTAATGTGCTGGGGCTATTCGAGAATTGGCTTGGGCTATAAGAGAATTGGTTTGGGAAGGCCTGTCTACCTACCAGGGACAAGCAAGTAATTTGCTGGGACTTTTACAGAATAGGCTTGGGAAAGCCTGTCTACCTACCAGGGGCAAGCAAGTAAAGTGCAGGGGCTATTAGAGAATTGGCTTGGGAAGGCCTGTCTACCTACCAGGGGCAAGCAAATAATGTGCTGGGGCTATTCGAGAATTGGCTTGGGCTATAAGAGAATTGGTTTGGGAAGGCCTGTCTACCTACCAGGGACAAGCAAGTAATTTGCTGGGACTATTACAGAATAGGCTTGGGAAGCCTGTCTACCTACCAGGAGCAAGCAAGTAATTTGCTGGGGCTATTACAGAATAGGCTTGGGAAGGCCTGTCTACCTACCAGGTACAAGCAAGTAATTTGCTAGGACTATTACAGAATAGGCTTGGGAAAGCCTGTCTACCTACCAGGGGCAAGCAAGTAATTTGCTGGGACTATTACAGAATAGGCTTGCGAAGGCCTGTCTACCTACCAGGGGCAAGCAAGTAATGTGCAGGGGCTATGAGAGAAAAGGCTTGGGAAGGCCTGTCTGCCTACCAGGGGCAAGCAAGTAATTTGCAGGGGCTATTACAGAATAGTTTTGGGAAGGCCTGTCTAGCTACCAGGGACAAGCAAGTAATTTGCTGGGACTATTACAGAATAGGCTTGGGAAGGCCTGTCTACCTACCAGGGGCAAGCAAGTAATGTGCAGGGGCTATTAGAGAATTGGCTTTGGATATAAGAGAATTGGCTCGGGAAGGCCAGTGGTCCTACCAGGGAGAAGTAAGTCATGGGCTGAGGCAATGAGAGAATAGGCTAGGGAAGGGCAGTCTACCTACCAGGGGCAAGCAAGTATTTTGCTGGGGCTATTAGAGAATTGGCTTGGGAAGGCCTGTCTACCTACCAGGGGCAAGCAAATAATATGCTGGGGCTATTCGAGAATTGGCTTGGGCTATGAGAGAATTGGTTTGGGAAGGCCTGTCTACCTACCAGGGGCAAGCAAGTAATTTGCTGGGACTATTACAGAATAGGCTTGGGAAGGCCTGTCTACCTACCAGGGGCAAGCAAGTAAAGTACAGGGGCTATTAGAGAATTGGTTTGGGAAGGCCTGTCTGCCTACCAAGGGCAAGCAAGTAATTTGCTGGGACTATTACAGAATAGGTTGGGAAAGCCTGTCTAACTACCAGGGGTAAACAAGTAAAGTGCAGGGGCTATTAGAGAATTGGCTTGGGAAGGCCTGTCTGCCTACCAGGGGCAAGCAAGTAATTTGCTGGGGCTATTACAAAATAGGCTTGGGAAGGCCTGTCTACCTACCAGGGGCAAGCAAGTAATGTGCAGGGGCTATTAGAGAATTGGCTTGGGATATAAGAGAATTGGCTCGGGAAGGCCAGTGGTCCTACCAGGGAGAAGTAAGTCATGGGCTGAGGCAATGAGAGAATAGGCTAGGGAAGGGCAGTCTACCTACCAGGGGCAAGCAAGTATTTTGCTGGGGCTATTAGAGAATTGGCTTGGGAAGGCCTGTCTACCTACCAGGGACAAGCAAATAATATGCTGGGGCTATTCGAGAATTGGCTTGGGCTATGAGAGAATTGGTTTGGGAAGGCCTGTCTACCTACCAGGGGCAAGCAAGTAATTTGCTGGGACTATTACAGAATAGGCTTGGGAAGGCCTGTCTACCTACCAGGGGCAAGCAAGTAAAGTACAGGGGCTATTAGAGAATTGGTTTGGGAAGGCCTGTCTGCCTACCAAGGGCAAGCAAGTAATTTGCTGGGACTATTACAGAATAGGTTGGGAAAGCCTGTCTAACTACCAGGGGCAAACAAGTAAAGTGCAGGGGCTATTAGAGAATTGGCTTGGGAAGGCCTGTCTGCCTACCAGGGGCAAGCAAGTAATTTGCTGGGGCTATTACAGAATAGGCTTGGGAAGGCCTGTTTACCTACCAGGGAGAAATAAGTCATGGGCTGAGGCGGTGAGAGAATAGGATTGGGAAGGCGTGTCTACCTACCAGGGGCAAGCAAGTAATTTGCAGCTGCTATTATAGAATAGGCTTGGGAAAACCTGTCTACCTACCAGGGGCAAGCAAGTAATGTGCAGGGGCTATTATAGAATTGGCTTGGGAAGGCCTACAAGCAAATAATGTGCTGGCGCTATTAGAGAATTGGCTTGGGATATAAGAGAATTGGTTCGGGAAGTCCAGTCGACCTACCAGGGAGAAGTAAGTCATGGGCTGAGGCAATGAAAGAATAGGCTTGGAAAGGGCAGTCTACCTACCAGGGGCAAGCAAGTAATTTGCTGGGGCGATGAGAGAAAAGGCTTGGGAAGGCCTGTCTACCTACCAGGGGCAAGAAAATAATGTGCTGGGGCTATTCGAGAATTGGCTTGGGCTATAAGAGAATTGGTTTGGGAAGGCCTGTCTACCTACCAGGGGCAAGCAAGTAATTTGATGGGACTATTACAGAATAGGCTTGGGAAAGCCTGTCTACCTACCAGGGGCAAGCAAGTAAAGTGCAGAAGCTCTTAGAGAATTGGCTTGGGAAGGCCTGTCTACCTACCAGGGGCAAGCAAGTAATATGCTGGGGCTATTCGAGAATTGGCTTGGGCTATAAGAGAATTGGTTTGGGAAGGCCTGTCTGCCTACCAAGGGCAAGCAAGTAATTTGCTGGGACTTTTACAGAATAGGCTTGGGAAAGCCTGTCTACCTACCAGGGGCAAGCAAGTAAAGTGCAGGGGCTATTAGAGAATTGGCTTGGGAAGGCCTGTCTACCTACCAGGGGCAAGCAAATAATGTGCTGGGGCTATTCGAGAATTGGCTTGGGCTATAAGAGAATTGGTTTGGGAAGGCCTGTCTACCTACCAGGGACAAGCAAGTAATTTGCTGGGACTATTACAGAATAGGCTTGGGAAAGCCTGTCTACCTACCAGGGGCAAGCAAGTAATTTGCTGGGACTATTACAGAATAGGCTTGGGAAGGCCTGTCTACCTACCAGGGGCAAGCAAGTAATGTGCAGGGGCTATTAGAGAATTGGCTTGGGAAGGCCTGTCTACCTACAAGCAAATAATGTGCTGGCGCTATTAGAGAATTGGCTTGGGATATAAGAGAATTGGTTCGGGAAGTCCAGTCGACCTACCAGGGAGAAGTAAGTCATGGGCTGAGGCAAAGAAAGAATAGGCTTGGAAAGGGCAGTCTACCTACCAGGGGCAAGCAAGTAATTTGCTGGGGCGATGAGAGAAAAGGCTTGGGAAGGCCTGTCTACCTACCAGGGGCAAGAAAATAATGTGCTGGGGCTATTCGAGAATTGGCTTGGGCTATAAGAGAATTGGTTTGGGAAGGCCTGTCTACCTACCAGGGGCAAGCAAGTAATTTGATGGGACTATTACAGAATAGGCTTGGGAAAGCCTGTCTACCTACCAGGGGCAAGCAAGTAAAGTGCAGGGGCTATTAGAGAATTGGCTTGGGAAGGCCTGTCTACCTACCAGGGGCAAGCAAGTAATATGCTGGGGCTATTCGAGAATTGGCTTGGGCTATAAGAGAATTGGTTTGGGAAGGCCTGTCTGCCTACCAAGGGCAAGCAAGTAATTTGCTGGGACTTTTACAGAATAGGCTTGGGAAAGCCTGTCTACCTACCAGGGGCAAGCAAGTAAAGTGCAGGGGCTATTAGAGAATTGGCTTGGGAAGGCCTGTCTACCTACCAGGGGCAAGCAAATAATGTGCTGGGGCTATTCGAGAATTGGCTTGGGCTATAAGAGAATTGGTTTGGGAAGGCCTGTCTACCTACCAGGGACAAGCAAGTAATTTGCTGGGACTATTACAGAATAGGCTTGGGAAAGCCTGTCTACCTACCAGGGGCAAGCAAGTAATTTGCTGGGACTATTACAGAATAGGCTTGGGAAGGCCTTTCTACCTACCAGGGGCAAGCAAGTAATGTGCAGGGGCTATTAGAGAATTGGCTTGGGATATAAGAGAATTGGCTCGGGAATGCCAGTGGACCTACCAGGGAGAAGTAAGTCATGGGCTGAGGCAATGAGAGAATAGGCTTGGGAAGGGCAGTCTACCTACCAGGGGCAAGGAAGTATTTTGCTGGGGCTATTAGAGAATTGGCTTGGGAAGGCCTGTCTACCTACCAGGGGCAAGCAAATAATATGCTGGGGCTATTCGAGAATTGGCTTGGGCTGTGAGAGAATTGGTTTGGGAAGGCCTGTCTACCTACCAGGGGCAAGCAAGTAATTTGCTGGGACTATTACAGAATAGGCTTGGGAAGGCCTGTCTACCTACCAGGGGCAAGCATGTAAAGTACAGGGGCTATTAGAGAATTGGCTTGGGAAGGCCTGTCTGCCTACCAAGGGCAATCAAGTAATTTGCTGGGACTTTTACAGAATAGGCTTGGTAAAGCCTGTCTACCTACCAGTGGCAAGCAAGTAATGTGCTGGGGCTATTCGAGAATTGGCTTGGGCTATAAGAGAATTGGTTTGGGAAGGCCTGTCTACCTACCAGGGACAAGCAAGTAATTTGCTGGGACTTTTACAGAATAGGCTTGGGAAAGCCTGTCTACCTACCAGGGGCAAGCAAGTAAAGTGCAGGGGCTATTAGAGAATTGGCTTGGGAAGGCCTGTCTACCTACAAGGGGCAAGCAAGTAATTTGCTGGGACTATTACAGAATAGGCTTGGGAAGCCCTGTCTACCATACTGAGGCAAGCAAGTAATTTGCTGGGGCTATTACAGAATAGGCTTGGGAAAGCCTGTCTACATACCAGGGGCAAGCAAGTAATTTGCTGGGACTATTACAGAATAGGCTTGGGAAAGCCTGTCTACCTACCAGGGGCAAGCAAGTAATTTGCTGGGACTATTACAGAATAGGTTTGGGAAGGCCTGTCTACCTACCAGGGGCAAGCAAATAATGTGCTGGGGCTATTCGAGAATTGGCTTGGGCTATAAGAGAATTGGTTTGGGAATACCTGTCTACCTACCAGGGACAAGCAAGTAATTTGCTGGGACTATTACAGAATAGGCTTGGGAAGCCTGTCTACCTACCAGGAGCAAGCAAGTAATTTGCTGGGGCTATTACAGAATAGGCTTGGGAAGGCCTGTCTACCTACCAGGTACAAGCAAGTAATTTGCTAGGACTATTACAGAATAGGCTTGGGAAAGCCTGTCTACCTACCAGGGGCAAGCAAGTAATTTGCTGGGACTATTACAGAATAGGCTTGGGAAGGCCTGTCTACCTACCAGGGGCAAGCAAGTAATGTGCAGGGGCTATGAGAGAAAAGGCTTGGGAAGGCCTGTCTGCCTACCAGGGGCAAGCAAGTAATTTGCAGGGGCTATTACAGAATAGTTTTGTGAAGGCCTGTCTAGCTACCAGGGACAAGCAAGTAATTTGCTGGGACTATTACAGAATAGGCTTGGGAAGGCCTGTCTACCTACCAGGGGCAAGCAAGTAATGTGCAGGGGCTATTAGAGAATTGGCTTGGGATATAAGAGAATTGGCTCGGGAAGGCCAGTGGTCCTACCAGGGAGAAGTAAGTCATGGGCTGAGGCAATGAGAGAATAGGCTAGGGAAGGGCAGTCTACCTACCAGGGGCAAGCAAGTATTTTGCTGGGGCTATTAGAGAATTGGCTTGGGAAGGCCTGTCTACCTACCAGGGGCAAGCAAATAATATGCTGGGGCTATTCGAGAATTGGCTTGGGCTATGAGAGAATTGGTTTGGGAAGGCCTGTCTACCTACCAGGGGCAAGCAAGTAATTTGCTGGGACTATTACAGAATAGGCTTGGGAAGGCCTGTCTACCTACCAGGGGCAAGCAAGTAAAGTACAGGGGCTATTAGAGAATTGGTTTGGGAAGGCCTGTCTGCCTACCAAGGGCAAGCAAGTAATTTGTTGGGACTATTACAGAATAGGTTGGGAAAGCCTGTCTAACTACCAGGGGCAAACAAGTAAAGTGCAGGGGCTATTACAGAAGAGGCTTGGGAAGGCCTGTTTACCTACCAGGGAGAAATAAGTCATGGGCTGAGGCGGTGAGAGAATAGGATTGGGAAGGCGTGTCTACCTACCAGGGGCAAGCAAGTAATTTGCAGCGGCTATTATAGAATAGGCTTGGGAAAACCTGTCTACCTACCAGGGGCAAGCAAGTAATGTGCAGGGGCTATTATAGAATTGGCTTGGGAAGGCCTGTCTACCTACAAGCAAATAATGTGCTGGCGCTATTAGAGAATATGCTTGGGATATAAGAGAATTGGTTCGGGAAGTCCAGTCGACCTACCAGGGAGAAGTAAGTCATGGGCTGAGGCAATGAAAGAATAGGCTTGGAAAGGGCAGTCTACCTACCAGGGGCAAGCAAGTAATTTGCTGGGGCGATGAGAGAAAAGGCTTGGGAAGGCCTGTCTACCTACCAGGGGCAAGAAAATAATGTGCTGGGGCTATTCGAGAATTGGCTTGGGCTATAAGAGAATTGGTTTGGGAAGGCCTGTCTACCTACCAGGGGCAAGCAAGTAATTTGATGGGACTATTACAGAATAGGCTTGGGAAAGCCTGTCTACCTACCAGGGGCAAGCAAGTAAAGTGCAGGGGCTATTAGAGAATTGGCTTGGGAAGGCCTGTCTACCTACCAGGGGCAAGCAAGTAATATGCTGGGGCTATTCGAGAATTGGCTTGGGCTATAAGAAAATTGGTTTGGGAAGGCCTGTCTGCCTACCAAGGGCAAGCAAGTAATTTGCTGGGACTTTTACAGAATAGGCTTGGGAAGGCCTGTCTACCTACCAGGGGCAAGCAAGTAATGTGCAGGGGCTATTAGAGAATTGGCTTGGGAAGGCCTGTCTACCTACAAGCAAATAATGTGCTGGCGCTATTAGAGAATTGGCTTGGGATATAAGAGAATTGGTTCGGGAAGTCCAGTCGACCTACCAGGGAGAAGTAAGTCATGGGCTGAGGCAATGAAAGAATAGGCTTGGAAAGGGCAGTCTACCTACCAGGGGCAAGCAAGTAATTTGCTGGGGCGATGAGAGAAAAGGCTTGGGAAGGCCTGTCTACCTACCAGGGGCAAGAAAATAATGTGCTGGGGCTATTCGAGAATTGGCTTGGGCTATAAGAGAATTGGTTTGGGAAGGCCTGTCTACCTACCAGGGGCAAGCAAGTAATTTGATGGGACTATTACAGAATAGGCTTGGGAAAGCCTGTCTACCTACCAGGGGCAAGCAAGTAAAGTGCAGGGGCTATTAGAGAATTGGCTTGGGAAGGCCTGTCTACCTACCAGGGACAAGCAAGTAATTTGCTGGGACTTTTACAGAATAGGCTTGGGAAAGCCTGTCTACCTACCAGGGGCAAGCAAGTAAAGTGCAGGGGCTATTAGAGAATTGGCTTGGGAAGGCCTGTCTACCTACCAGGGGCAAGCAAATAATGTGCTGGGGCTATTCGAGAATTGGCTTGGGCTATAAGAGAATTGGTTTGGGAAGGCCTGTCTACCTACCAGGGGCAAGCAAGTAATTTGATGGGACTATTACAGAATAGGCTTGGGAAAGCCTGTCTACCTACCAGGGGCAAGCAAGTAAAGTGCAGGGGCTATTAGAGAATTGGCTTGGGAAGGCCTGTCTACCTACCAGGGGCAAGCAAGTAATATGCTGGGGCTATTCGAGAATTGGCTTGGGCTATAAGAGAATTGGTTTGGGAAGGCCTGTCTGCCTACCAAGGGCAAGCAAGTAATTTGCTGGGACTTTTACAGAATAGGCTTGGGAAAGCCTGTCTACCTACCAGGGGCAAGCAAGTAAAGTGCAGGGGCTATTAGAGAATTGGCTTGGGAAGGCCTGTCTACCTACCAGGGGCAAGCAAATAATGTGCTGGGGCTATTCGAGAATTGGCTTGGGCTATAAGAGAATTGGTTTGGGAAGGCCTGTCTACCTACCAGGGACAAGCAAGTAATTTGCTGGGACTATTACAGAATAGGCTTGGGAAAGCCTGTCTACCTACCAGGGGCAAGCAAGTAATTTGCTGGGACTATTACAGAATAGGCTTGGGAAGGCCTGTCTACCTACCAGGGGCAAGCAAGTAATGTGCAGGGGCTATTAGAGAATTGGCTTGGGATATAAGAGAATTGGCTCGGGAATGCCAGTGGACCTACCAGGGAGAAGTAAGTCATGGGCTGAGGCAATGAGAGAATAGGCTTGGGAAGGGCAGTCTACCTACCAGGGGCAAGGAAGTATTTTGCTGGGGCTATTAGAGAATTGGCTTGGGAAGGCCTGTCTACCTACCAGGGGCAAGCAAATAATATGCTGGGGCTATTCGAGAATTGGCTTGGGCTGTGAGAGAATTGGTTTGGGAAGGCCTGTCTACCTACCAGGGGCAAGCAAGTAATTTGCTGGGACTATTACAGAATAGGCTTGGGAAGGCCTGTCTACCTACCAGGGGCAAGCATGTAAAGTACAGGGGCTATTAGAGAATTGGCTTGGGAAGGCCTGTCTGCCTACCAAGGGCAAGCAAGTAATTTGCTGGGACTTTTACAGAATAGGCTTGGTAAAGCCTGTCTACCTACCAGTGGCAAGCAAGTAATGTGCTGGGGCTATTCGAGAATTGGCTTGGGCTATAAGAGAATTGGTTTGGGAAGGCCTGTCTACCTACCAGGGACAAGCAAGTAATTTGCTGGGACTTTTACAGAATAGGCTTGGGAAAGCCTGTCTACCTACCAGGGGCAAGCAAGTAAAGTGCAGGGGCTATTAGAGAATTGGCTTGGGAAGGCCTGTCTACCTACCAGGGGCAAGCAAATAATGTGCTGGGGCTATTCGAGAATTGGCTTGGGCTATAAGAGAATTGGTTTGGGAAGGCCTGTCTACCTACCAGGGACAAGCAAGTAATTTGCTGGGACTATTACAGAATAGGCTTGGGAAGCCTGTCTACCTACCAGGAGCAAGCAAGTAATTTGCTGGGGCTATTACAGAATAGGCTTGGGAAGGCCTGTCTACCTACCAGGTACAAGCAAGTAATTTGCTAGGACTATTACAGAATAGGCTTGGGAAAGCCTGTATACCTACCAGGGGCAAGCAAGTAATTTGCTGGGACTATTACAGAATAGGCTTGGGAAGGCCTGTCTAGCTACCAGGGACAAGCAAGTAATTTGCTGGGACTATTACAGAATAGGCTTGGGAAGGCCTGTCTACCTACAAGGGGCAAGCAAGTAATGCGCAGGGGCTATTAGAGAATTGGCTTGGGATATAAGAGAATTGGCTCGGGAAGGCCAGTGGTCCTACCAGGGAGAAGTAAGTCATGGGCTGAGGCAATGAGAGAATAGGCTTGGGAAGGGCAGTCTACCTACCAGGGGCAAGCAAGTAATGTGCAGGGGCTATGAGAGAAAAGGCTTGGGAAGGCCTGTCTGCCTACCAGGGGCAAGCAAGTAATTTGCAAGGGCTATTACAGAATAGTTTTGGGAAGGCCTGTCTAGCTACCAGGGACAAGCAAGTAATTTGCTGGGACTATTACAGAATAGGCTTGGGAAGGCCTGTCTACCTACAAGGGGCAAGCAAGTAATGCGCAGGGGCTATTAGAGAATTGGCTTGGGATATAAGAGAATTGGCTCGGGAAGGCCAGTGGTCCTACCAGGGAGAAGTAAGTCATGGGCTGAGGCAATGAGAGAATAGGCTAGGGAAGGGCAGTCTACCTACCAGGGGCAAGCAAGTATTTTGCTGGGGCTATTAGAGAATTGGCTTGGGAAGGCCTGTCTACCTACCAGGGGCAAGCAAATAATATGCTGGGGCTATTCGAGAATTGGCTTGGGCTATGAGAGAATTGGTTTGGGAAGGCCTGTCTACCTACCAGGGGCAAGCAAGTAATTTGCTGGGACTATTACAGAATAGGCTTGGGAAGGCCTGTCTACCTACCAGGGGCAAGCAAGTAAAGTACAGGGGCTATTAGAGAATTGGTTTGGGAAGGCCTGTCTGCCTACCAAGGGCAAGCAAGTAATTTGCTGGGACTATTACAGAATAGGTTGGGAAAGCCTGTCTAACTACCAGGGGTAAACAAGTAAAGTGCAGGGGCTATTAGAGAATTGGCTTGGGAAGGCCTGTCTGCCTACCAGGGGCAAGCAAGTAATTTGCTGGGGCTATTACAGAATAGGCTTGGGAAGGCCTGTCTACCTACCAGGGGCAAGCAAGTAATGTGCAGGGGCTATTAGAGAATTGGCTTGGGATATAAGAGAATTGGCTCGGGAAGGCCAGTGGTCCTACCAGGGAGAAGTAAGTCATGGGCTGAGGCAATGAGAGAATAGGCTAGGGAAGGGCAGTCTACCTACCAGGGGCAAGCAAGTATTTTGCTGGGGCTATTAGAGAATTGGCTTGGGAAGGCCTGTCTACCTACCAGGGACAAGCAAATAATATGCTGGGGCTATTCGAGAATTGGCTTGGGCTATGAGAGAATTGGTTTGGGAAGGCCTGTCTACCTACCAGGGGCAAGCAAGTAATTTGCTGGGACTATTACAGAATAGGCTTGGGAAGGCCTGTCTACCTACCAGGGGCAAGCAAGTAAAGTACAGGGGCTATTAGAGAATTGGTTTGGGAAGGCCTGTCTGCCTACCAAGGGCAAGCAAGTAATTTGCTGGGACTATTACAGAATAGGTTGGGAAAGCCTGTCTAACTACCAGGGGCAAACAAGTAAAGTGCAGGGGCTATTAGAGAATTGGCTTGGGAAGGCCTGTCTGCCTACCAGGGGCAAGCAAGTAATTTGCTGGGGCTATTACAGAATAGGCTTGGGAAGGCCTGTTTACCTACCAGGGAGAAATAAGTCATGGGCTGAGGCGGTGAGAGAATAGGATTGGGAAGGCGTGTCTACCTACCAGGGGCAAGCAAGTAATTTGCAGCTGCTATTATAGAATAGGCTTGGGAAAACCTGTCTACCTACCAGGGGCAAGCAAGTAATGTGCAGGGGCTATTATAGAATTGGCTTGGGAAGGCCTACAAGCAAATAATGTGCTGGCGCTATTAGAGAATTGGCTTGGGATATAAGAGAATTGGTTCGGGAAGTCCAGTCGACCTACCAGGGAGAAGTAAGTCATGGGCTGAGGCAATGAAAGAATAGGCTTGGAAAGGGCAGTCTACCTACCAGGGGCAAGCAAGTAATTTGCTGGGGCGATGAGAGAAAAGGCTTGGGAAGGCCTGTCTACCTACCAGGGGCAAGAAAATAATGTGCTGGGGCTATTCGAGAATTGGCTTGGGCTATAAGAGAATTGGTTTGGGAAGGCCTGTCTACCTACCAGGGGCAAGCAAGTAATTTGATGGGACTATTACAGAATAGGCTTGGGAAAGCCTGTCTACCTACCAGGGGCAAGCAAGTAAAGTGCAGGGGCTCTTAGAGAATTGGCTTGGGAAGGCCTGTCTACCTACCAGGGGCAAGCAAGTAATATGCTGGGGCTATTCGAGAATTGGCTTGGGCTATAAGAGAATTGGTTTGGGAAGGCCTGTCTGCCTACCAAGGGCAAGCAAGTAATTTGCTGGGACTTTTACAGAATAGGCTTGGGAAAGCCTGTCTACCTACCAGGGGCAAGCAAGTAAAGTGCAGGGGCTATTAGAGAATTGGCTTGGGAAGGCCTGTCTACCTACCAGGGGCAAGCAAATAATATGCTGGGGCTATTCGAGAATTGGCTTGGGCTATAAGAGAATTGGTTTGGGAAGGCCTGTCTACCTACCAGGGACAAGCAAGTAATTTGCTGGGACTATTACAGAATAGGCTTGGGAAAGCCTGTCTACCTACCAGGGGCAAGCAAGTAATTTGCTGGGACTATTACAGAATAGGCTTGGGAAGGCCTGTCTACTTACCAGGGGCAAGCAAGTAATGTGCAGGGGCTATTAGAGAATTGGCTTGGGAAGGCCTGTCTACCTACAAGCAAATAATGTGCTGGCGCTATTAGAGAATTGGCTTGGGATATAAGAGAATTGGTTCGGGAAGTCCAGTCGACCTACCAGGGAGAAGTAAGTCATGGGCTGAGGCAATGAAAGAATAGGCTTGGAAAGGGCAGTCTACCTACCAGGGGCAAGCAAGTAATTTGCTGGGGCGATGAGAGAAAAGGCTTGGGAAGGCCTGTCTACCTACCAGGGGCAAGAAAATAATGTGCTGGGGCTATTCGAGAATTGGCTTGGGCTATAAGAGAATTGGTTTGGGAAGGCCTGTCTACCTACCAGGGGCAAGCAAGTAATTTGATGGGACTATTACAGAATAGGCTTGGGAAAGCCTGTCTACCTACCAGGGGCAAGCAAGTAAAGTGCAGGGGCTATTAGAGAATTGGCTTGGGAAGGCCTGTCTACCTACCAGGGGCAAGCAAGTAATATGCTGGGGCTATTCGAGAATTGGCTTGGGCTATAAGAAAATTGGTTTGGGAAGGCCTGTCTGCCTACCAAGGGCAAGCAAGTAATTTGCTGGGACTTTTACAGAATAGGCTTGGGAAAGCCTGTCTACCTACCAGGGGCAAGCAAGTAAAGTGCAGGGGCTATTAGAGAATTGGCTTGGGAAGGCCTGTCTACCTACCAGGGGCAAGCAAATAATGTGCTGGGGCTATTCGAGAATTGGCTTGGGCTATAAGAGAATTGGTTTGGGAAGGCCTGTCTACCTACCAGGGACAAGCAAGTAATTTGCTGGGACTATTACAGAATAGGCTTGGGAAAGCCTGTCTACCTACCAGGGGCAAGCAAGTAATTTGCTGGGACTATTACAGAATAGGCTTGGGAAGGCCTGTCTACCTACCAGGGGCAAGCAAGTAATGTGCAGGGGCTATTAGAGAATTGGCTTGGGATTTAAGAGAATTGGCTCGGGAATGCCAGTGGACCTACCAGGGAGAAGTAAGTCATGGGCTGAGGCAATGAGAGAATAGGCTTGGGAAGGGCAGTCTACCTACCAGGGGCAAGGAAGTATTTTGCTGGGGCTATTACAGAATTGGCTTGGGAAGGCCTGTCTACCTACCAGGGGCAAGCAAATAATATGCTGGGGCTATTCGAGAATTGGCTTGGGCTGTGAGAGAATTGGTTTGGGAAGGCCTGTCTACCTACCAGGGGCAAGCAAGTAATTTGCTGGGACTATTACAGAATAGGCTTGGGAAGGCCTGTCTACCTACCAGGGGCAAGCATGTAAAGTACAGGGGCTATTAGAGAATTGGCTTGGGAAGGCCTGTCTGCCTACCAAGGGCAAGCAAGTAATTTGCTGGGACTTTTACAGAATAGGCTTGGTAAAGCCTGTCTACCTACCAGTGGCAAGCAAGTAATGTGCTGGGGCTATTCGAGAATTGGCTTGGGCTATAAGAGAATTGGTTTGGGAAGGCCTGTCTACCTACCAGGGACAAGCAAGTAATTTGCTGGGACTTTTACAGAATAGGCTTGGGAAAGCCTGTCTACCTACCAGGGGCAAGCAAGTAAAGTGCAGGGGCTATTAGAGAATTGGCTTGGGAAGGCCTGTCTACCTACCAGGGGCAAGCAAATAATGTGCTGGGGCTATTCGAGAATTGGCTTGGGCTATAAGAGAATTGGTTTGGGAAGGCCTGTCTACCTACCAGGGACAAGCAAGTAATTTGCTGGGACTATTACAGAATAGGCTTGGGAAGCCTGTCTACCTACCAGGAGCAAGCAAGTAATTTGCTGGGGCTATTACAGAATAGGCTTGGGAAGGCCTGTCTACCTACCAGGTACAAGCAAGTAATTTGCTAGGACTATTACAGAATAGGCTTGGGAAAGCCTGTCTACCTACCAGGGGCAAGCAAGTAATTTGCTGGGACTATTACAGAATAGGCTTGCGAAGGCCTGTCTACCTACCAGGGGCAAGCAAGTAATGTGCAGGGGCTATGAGAGAAAAGGCTTGGGAAGGCCTGTCTGCCTACCAGGGGCAAGCAAGTAATTTGCAGGGGCTATTACAGAATAGTTTTGGGAAGGCCTGTCTAGCTACCAGGGACAAGCAAGTAATTTGCTGGGACTATTACAGAATAGGCTTGGGAAGGCCTGTCTACCTACCAGGGGCAAGCAAGTAATGTGCAGGGGCTATTAGAGAATTGGCTTGGGATATAAGAGAATTGGCTCGGGAAGGCCAGTGGTCCTACCAGGGAGAAGTAAGTCATGGGCTGAGGCAATGAGAGAATAGGCTAGGGAAGGGCAGTCTACCTACCAGGGGCAAGCAAGTATTTTGCTGGGGCTATTAGAGAATTGGCTTGGGAAGGCCTGTCTACCTACCAGGGGCAAGCAAATAATATGCTGGGGCTATTCGAGAATTGGCTTGGGCTATGAGAGAATTGGTTTGGGAAGGCCTGTCTACCTACCAGGGGCAAGCAAGTAATTTGCTGGGACTATTACAGAATAGGCTTGGGAAGGCCTGTCTACCTACCAGGGGCAAGCAAGTAAAGTACAGGGGCTATTAGAGAATTGGTTTGGGAAGGCCTGTCTGCCTACCAAGGGCAAGCAAGTAATTTGCTGGGACTATTACAGAATAGGTTGGGAAAGCCTGTCTAACTACCAGGGGTAAACAAGTAAAGTGCAGGGGCTATTAGAGAATTGGCTTGGGAAGGCCTGTCTGCCTACCAGGGGCAAGCAAGTAATTTGCTGGGGCTATTACAAAATAGGCTTGGGAAGGCCTGTCTACCTACCAGGGGCAAGCAAGTAATGTGCAGGGGCTATTAGAGAATTGGCTTGGGATATAAGAGAATTGGCTCGGGAAGGCCAGTGGTCCTACCAGGGAGAAGTAAGTCATGGGCTGAGGCAATGAGAGAATAGGCTAGGGAAGGGCAGTCTACCTACCAGGGGCAAGCAAGTATTTTGCTGGGGCTATTAGAGAATTGGCTTGGGAAGGCCTGTCTACCTACCAGGGACAAGCAAATAATATGCTGGGGCTATTCGAGAATTGGCTTGGGCTATGAGAGAATTGGTTTGGGAAGGCCTGTCTACCTACCAGGGGCAAGCAAGTAATTTGCTGGGACTATTACAGAATAGGCTTGGGAAGGCCTGTCTACCTACCAGGGGCAAGCAAGTAAAGTACAGGGGCTATTAGAGAATTGGTTTGGGAAGGCCTGTCTGCCTACCAAGGGCAAGCAAGTAATTTGCTGGGACTATTACAGAATAGGTTGGGAAAGCCTGTCTAACTACCAGGGGCAAACAAGTAAAGTGCAGGGGCTATTAGAGAATTGGCTTGGGAAGGCCTGTCTGCCTACCAGGGGCAAGCAAGTAATTTGCTGGGGCTATTACAGAATAGGCTTGGGAAGGCCTGTTTACCTACCAGGGAGAAATAAGTCATGGGCTGAGGCGGTGAGAGAATAGGATTGGGAAGGCGTGTCTACCTACCAGGGGCAAGCAAGTAATTTGCAGCTGCTATTATAGAATAGGCTTGGGAAAACCTGTCTACCTACCAGGGGCAAGCAAGTAATGTGCAGGGGCTATTATAGAATTGGCTTGGGAAGGCCTACAAGCAAATAATGTGCTGGCGCTATTAGAGAATTGGCTTGGGATATAAGAGAATTGGTTCGGGAAGTCCAGTCGACCTACCAGGGAGAAGTAAGTCATGGGCTGAGGCAATGAAAGAATAGGCTTGGAAAGGGCAGTCTACCTACCAGGGGCAAGCAAGTAATTTGCTGGGGCGATGAGAGAAAAGGCTTGGGAAGGCCTGTCTACCTACCAGGGGCAAGAAAATAATGTGCTGGGGCTATTCGAGAATTGGCTTGGGCTATAAGAGAATTGGTTTGGGAAGGCCTGTCTACCTACCAGGGGCAAGCAAGTAATTTGATGGGACTATTACAGAATAGGCTTGGGAAAGCCTGTCTACCTACCAGGGGCAAGCAAGTAAAGTGCAGAAGCTCTTAGAGAATTGGCTTGGGAAGGCCTGTCTACCTACCAGGGGCAAGCAAGTAATATGCTGGGGCTATTCGAGAATTGGCTTGGGCTATAAGAGAATTGGTTTGGGAAGGCCTGTCTGCCTACCAAGGGCAAGCAAGTAATTTGCTGGGACTTTTACAGAATAGGCTTGGGAAAGCCTGTCTACCTACCAGGGGCAAGCAAGTAAAGTGCAGGGGCTATTAGAGAATTGGCTTGGGAAGGCCTGTCTACCTACCAGGGGCAAGCAAAAAATGTGCTGGGGCTATTCGAGAATTGGCTTGGGCTATAAGAGAATTGGTTTGGGAAGGCCTGTCTACCTACCAGGGACAAGCAAGTAATTTGCTGGGACTATTACAGAATAGGCTTGGGAAAGCCTGTCTACCTACCAGGGGCAAGCAAGTAATTTGCTGGGACTATTACAGAATAGGCTTGGGAAGGCCTGTCTACCTACCAGGGGCAAGCAAGTAATGTGCAGGGGCTATTAGAGAATTGGCTTGGGAAGGCCTGTCTACCTACAAGCAAATAATGTGCTGGCGCTATTAGAGAATTGGCTTGGGATATAAGAGAATTGGTTCGGGAAGTCCAGTCGACCTACCAGGGAGAAGTAAGTCATGGGCTGAGGCAATGAAAGAATTGGCTTGGAAAGGGCAGTCTACCTACCAGGGGCAAGCAAGTAATTTGCTGGGGCGATGAGAGAAAAGGCTTGGGAAGGCCTGTCTACCTACCAGGGGCAAGAAAATAATGTGCTGGGGCTATTCGAGAATTGGCTTGGGCTATAAGAGAATTGGTTTGGGAAGGCCTGTCTACCTACCAGGGGCAAGCAAGTAATTTGATGGGACTATTACAGAATAGGCTTGGGAAAGCCTGTCTACCTACCAGGGGCAAGCAAGTAAAGTGCAGGGGCTATTAGAGAATTGGCTTGGGAAGGCCTGTCTACCTACCAGGGGCAAGCAAGTAATATGCTGGGGCTATTCGAGAATTGGCTTGGGCTATAAGAGAATTGGTTTGGGAAGGCCTGTCTGCCTACCAAGGGCAAGCAAGTAATTTGCTGGGACTTTTACAGAATAGGCTTGGGAAAGCCTGTCTACCTACCAGGGGCAAGCAAGTAAAGTGCAGGGGCTATTAGAGAATTGGCTTGGGAAGGCCTGTCTACCTACCAGGGGCAAGCAAATAATGTGCTGGGGCTATTCGAGAATTGGCTTGGGCTATAAGAGAATTGGTTTGGGAAGGCCTGTCTACCTACCAGGGACAAGCAAGTAATTTGCTGGGACTATTACAGAATAGGCTTGGGAAAGCCTGTCTACCTACCAGGGGCAAGCAAGTAATTTGCTGGGACTATTACAGAATAGGCTTGGGAAGGCCTTTCTACCTACCAGGGGCAAGCAAGTAATGTGCAGGGGCTATTAGAGAATTGGCTTGGGATATAAGAGAATTGGCTCGGGAATGCCAGTGGACCTACCAGGGAGAAGTAAGTCATGGGCTGAGGCAATGAGAGAATAGGCTTGGGAAGGGCAGTCTACCTACCAGGGGCAAGGAAGTATTTTGCTGGGGCTATTAGAGAATTGGCTTGGGAAGGCCTGTCTACCTACCAGGGGCAAGCAAATAATATGCTGGGGCTATTCGAGAATTGGCTTGGGCTGTGAGAGAATTGGTTTGGGAAGGCCTGTCTACCTACCAGGGGCAAGCAAGTAATTTGCTGGGACTATTACAGAATAGGCTTGGGAAGGCCTGTCTACCTACCAGGGGCAAGCATGTAAAGTACAGGGGCTATTAGAGAATTGGCTTGGGAAGGCCTGTCTGCCTACCAAGGGCAATCAAGTAATTTGCTGGGACTTTTACAGAATAGGCTTGGTAAAGCCTGTCTACCTACCAGTGGCAAGCAAGTAATGTGCTGGGGCTATTCGAGAATTGGCTTGGGCTATAAGAGAATTGGTTTGGGAAGGCCTGTCTACCTACCAGGGACAAGCAAGTAATTTGCTGGGACTTTTACAGAATAGGCTTGGGAAAGCCTGTCTACCTACCAGGGGCAAGCAAGTAAAGTGCAGGGGCTATTAGAGAATTGGCTTGGGAAGGCCTGTCTACCTACAAGGGGCAAGCAAGTAATTTGCTGGGACTATTACAGAATAGGCTTGGGAAGCCCTGTCTACCATACTGAGGCAAGCAAGTAATTTGCTGGGGCTATTACAGAATAGGCTTGGGAAAGCCTGTCTACATACCAGGGGCAAGCAAGTAATTTGCTGGGACTATTACAGAATAGGCTTGGGAAAGCCTGTCTACCTACCAGGGGCAAGCAAGTAATTTGCTGGGACTATTACAGAATAGGTTTGGGAAGGCCTGTCTACCTACCAGGGGCAAGCAAATAATGTGCTGGGGCTATTCGAGAATTGGCTTGGGCTATAAGAGAATTGGTTTGGGAATACCTGTCTACCTACCAGGGACAAGCAAGTAATTTGCTGGGACTATTACAGAATAGGCTTGGGAAGCCTGTCTACCTACCAGGAGCAAGCAAGTAATTTGCTGGGGCTATTACAGAATAGGCTTGGGAAGGCCTGTCTACCTACCAGGTACAAGCAAGTAATTTGCTAGGACTATTACAGAATAGGCTTGGGAAAGCCTGTCTACCTACCAGGGGCAAGCAAGTAATTTGCTGGGACTATTACAGAATAGGCTTGGGAAGGCCTGTCTACCTACCAGGGGCAAGCAAGTAATGTGCAGGGGCTATGAGAGAAAAGGCTTGGGAAGGCCTGTCTGCCTACCAGGGGCAAGCAAGTAATTTGCAGGGGCTATTACAGAATAGTTTTGTGAAGGCCTGTCTAGCTACCAGGGACAAGCAAGTAATTTGCTGGGACTATTACAGAATAGGCTTGGGAAGGCCTGTCTACCTACCAGGGGCAAGCAAGTAATGTGCAGGGGCTATTAGAGAATTGGCTTGGGATATAAGAGAATTGGCTCGGGAAGGCCAGTGGTCCTACCAGGGAGAAGTAAGTCATGGGCTGAGGCAATGAGAGAATAGGCTAGGGAAGGGCAGTCTACCTACCAGGGGCAAGCAAGTATTTTGCTGGGGCTATTAGAGAATTGGCTTGGGAAGGCCTGTCTACCTACCAGGGGCAAGCAAATAATATGCTGGGGCTATTCGAGAATTGGCTTGGGCTATGAGAGAATTGGTTTGGGAAGGCCTGTCTACCTACCAGGGGCAAGCAAGTAATTTGCTGGGACTATTACAGAATAGGCTTGGGAAGGCCTGTCTACCTACCAGGGGCAAGCAAGTAAAGTACAGGGGCTATTAGAGAATTGGTTTGGGAAGGCCTGTCTGCCTACCAAGGGCAAGCAAGTAATTTGTTGGGACTATTACAGAATAGGTTGGGAAAGCCTGTCTAACTACCAGGGGCAAACAAGTAAAGTGCAGGGGCTATTACAGAAGAGGCTTGGGAAGGCCTGTTTACCTACCAGGGAGAAATAAGTCATGGGCTGAGGCGGTGAGAGAATAGGATTGGGAAGGCGTGTCTACCTACCAGGGGCAAGCAAGTAATTTGCAGCGGCTATTATAGAATAGGCTTGGGAAAACCTGTCTACCTACCAGGGGCAAGCAAGTAATGTGCAGGGGCTATTATAGAATTGGCTTGGGAAGGCCTGTCTACCTACAAGCAAATAATGTGCTGGCGCTATTAGAGAATATGCTTGGGATATAAGAGAATTGGTTCGGGAAGTCCAGTCGACCTACCAGGGAGAAGTAAGTCATGGGCTGAGGCAATGAAAGAATAGGCTTGGAAAGGGCAGTCTACCTACCAGGGGCAAGCAAGTAATTTGCTGGGGCGATGAGAGAAAAGGCTTGGGAAGGCCTGTCTACCTACCAGGGGCAAGAAAATAATGTGCTGGGGCTATTCGAGAATTGGCTTGGGCTATAAGAGAATTGGTTTGGGAAGGCCTGTCTACCTACCAGGGGCAAGCAAGTAATTTGATGGGACTATTACAGAATAGGCTTGGGAAAGCCTGTCTACCTACCAGGGGCAAGCAAGTAAAGTGCAGGGGCTATTAGAGAATTGGCTTGGGAAGGCCTGTCTACCTACCAGGGGCAAGCAAGTAATATGCTGGGGCTATTCGAGAATTGGCTTGGGCTATAAGAAAATTGGTTTGGGAAGGCCTGTCTGCCTACCAAGGGCAAGCAAGTAATTTGCTGGGACTTTTACAGAATAGGCTTGGGAAAGCCTGTCTACCTACCAGGGGCAAGCAAGTAAAGTGCAGGGGCTATTAGAGAATTGGCTTGGGAAGGCCTGTCTACCTACCAGGGGCAAGCAAATAATGTGCTGGGGCTATTCGAGAATTGGCTTGGGCTATAAGAGAATTGGTTTGGGAAGGCCTGTCTACCTACCAGGGACAAGCAAGTAATTTGCTGGGACTATTACAGAATAGGCTTGGGAAAGCCTGTCTACCTACCAGGGGCAAGCAAGTAATTTGCTGGGACTATTACAGAATAGGCTTGGGAAGGCCTGTCTACCTACCAGGGGCAAGCAAGTAATGTGCAGTGGCTATTAGAGAATTGGCTTGGGATATAAGAGAATTGGCTCGGGAATGCCAGTGGACCTACCAGGGAGAAGTAAGTCATGGGCTGAGGCAATGAGAGAATAGGCTTGGGAAGGGCAGTCTACCTACCAGGGGCAAGGAAGTATTTTGCTGGGGCTATTAGAGAATTGGCTTGGGAAGGCCTGTCTACCTACCAGGGGCAAGCAAATAATATGCTGGGGCTATTCGAGAATTGGCTTGGGCTGTGAGAGAATTGGTTTGGGAAGGCCTGTCTACCTACCAGGGGCAAGCAAGTAATTTGCTGGGACTATTACAGAATAGGCTTGGGAAGGCCTGTCTACCTACCAGGGGCAAGCATGTAAAGTACAGGGGCTATTAGAGAATTGGCTTGGGAAGGCCTGTCTGCCTACCAAGGGCAAGCAAGTAATTTGCTGGGACTTTTACAGAATAGGCTTGGTAAAGCCTGTCTACCTACCAGTGGCAAGCAAGTAATGTGCTGGGGCTATTCGAGAATTGGCTTGGGCTATAAGAGAATTGGTTTGGGAAGGCCTGTCTACCTACCAGGGACAAGCAAGTAATTTGCTGGGACTATTACAGAATAGGCTTGGGAAGGCCTGTGTACCTACCAAGGAGAAATAAGTCATGGGCTGAGGCGATGAGAGAATAGGCTTGGGAAGGCCTATTTACCTACCAGGGGCAAGCAAGTAAAGTGCAGGGGCTATTAGAGAATTGGCTTGGGCTATAAGAGAATTGGTTTGGGAAGGCCTGTCTACCTACCAGGGGCAAGCAAGTAATTTGCAGCGGCTATTACAGAATAGGCTTGGGAAAACCTGTGTACCTACCAGGGGCAAGCAAGTAATGTGCAGGGGCTATTAGAGAATTGGCTTGGGAAGGCCTGTCTACCTACAAGCAAATAATGTGCTGGCGCTATTAGAGAATTGGCTTGGGATATAAGAGAATTGGTTCGGGAAGGCCAGTCGACCTACCAGGGAGAAGTAAGTCATGGGCTGAGGCAATGAAAGAATAGGCTTGGGAAGGGCAGTCTACCTACCAGGGGCAAGCAAGTAATTTGCTGGGGCGATGAGAGAAAAGGCTTGGGAAGGCCTGTCTACCTACCAGGGGCAAGAAAATAATGTGCTGGGGCTATTCGAGAATTGGCTTGGGCTATAAGAGAATTGGTTTGGGAAGGCCTGTCTACCTACCAGGGGCAAGCAAGTAATTTGCTGGGACTATTACAGAATAGGCTTGGGAAAGCCTGTCTACCTACCAGGGGCAAGCAAATAATATGCTGGGGCTATTCGAGAATTGGCTTGGGCTATAAGAGAATTGGTTTGGGAAGGCCTGTCTACCTACCAGGGGCAAGCAAGTAATTTGCTGGGGCTATTACAGAATAGGCTTGGGAAGGCCTGTCTACCTACCAGGGGCAAGCAAGTAATTTGCTGGGACTATTACAGAATAGGCTTGGGAAGCCCTGTCTACCATACTGAGGCAAGCAAGTAATTTGCTGGGGCTATTACAGAATAGGCTTGGGAAAGCCTGTCTACATACCAGGGGCAAGCAAGTAATTTGCTGGGACTATTACAGAATAGGCTTGGGAAAGCTTGTCTACCTACCAGGGGCAAGCAAGTAATTTGCTGGGACTATTACAGAATAGGTTTGGGAAGGCCTGTCTACCTACCAGGGGCAAGCAAGTAATGTGCAGGGGCTATGAGAGAAAAGGCTTGGGAAGGCCTGTCTACCTACCTGGGGCAAGCAAGTAATTTGCTGGGGCTATTACAGAATAGGCTTGGGAAGGCCTGTCTACCTACCAGTGGCAAGCAAGTAATTTGCTGGGGCTATTACAGAATAGGCTTGGGAAGGCCTGTCTACCTACCAGGGGCAAGCAAGTAATTTGCTGGGACTATTACAGAATAGGTTGGGAAAGCCTGTCTAACTACCAGGGGCAAACAAGTAAAGTGCAGGGGCTATTAGAGAATTGGCTTGGGAAGGCCTGTCTGCCTACCAGGGGCAAGCAAGTAATTTGCTGGGGCTATTACAGAATAGGCTTGGGAAAACCTGTCTACCTACCAGGGGCAAGCAAGTAATGTGCAGGGGCTATTAGAGAATTGGCTTGGGATATAAGATAATTGGCTCGGGAATGCCAGTGGACCTACCAGGGAGAAGTAAGTCATGGGCTGAGGCAATGAGAGAATAGGCTTGGGAAGGGCAGTCTACCTACCAGGGGCAAGGAAGTATTTTGCTGGGGCTATTAGAGAATTGGCTTGGGAAGGCCTGTCTACCTACCAGGGGCAAGCAATAATATGCTGGGGCTATTCGAGAATTGGCTTGGGCTATGAGAGAATTGGTTTGGGAAGGCCTGTCTACCTACCAGGGGCAAGCAAGTAATTTGCTGGGACTATTACAGAATAGGCTTGGGAAGGCCTGTCTACCTACCAGGGGCAAGCAAGTAATTTGCTGGGACTATTACAGAATAGGTTGGGAAAGCCTGTCTAACTACCAGGGGCAAACAAGTAAAGTGCAGGGGCTATTAGAGAATTGGCTTGGGAAGGCCTGTCTGCCTACCAGGGGCAAGCAAGTAATTTGCTGGGGCTATTACAGAATAGGCTTGGGAAGGCCTGTCTACCTACCAGGGGCAAGCAAGTAATTTACAGCGGCTATTACAGAAGAGGCTTGGGAAGGCCTGTTTACCTACCAGGGAGAAATAAGTCATGGGCTGAGGCGGTGAGAGAATAGGATTGGGAAGGCGTGTCTACCTACCAGGGGCAAGCAAGTAATTTGCAGCGGCTATTATAGAATAGGCTTGGGAAAACCTGTCTACCTACCAGGGGCAAGCAAGTAATGTGCAGGGGCTATTAGAGAATTGGTTTGGGAAGGCCTGTCTGCCTACCAAGGGCAAGCAAGTAATTTGCTGGGACTATTACAGAATAGGTTGGGAAAGCCTGTCTAACTACCAGGGGCAAACAAGTAAAGTGCAGGGGCTATTAGAGAATTGGCTTGGGAAGGCCTGTCTGCCTACCAGGGGCAAGCAAGTAATTTGCTGGGGCTATTACAGAATAGGCTTGGGAAGGCCTGTTTACCTACCAGGGAGAAATAAGTCATGGGCTGAGGCGGTGAGAGAATAGGATTGGGAAGGCGTGTCTACCTACCAGGGGCAAGCAAGTAATTTGCAGCTGCTATTATAGAATAGGCTTGGGAAAACCTGTCTACCTACCAGGGGCAAGCAAGTAATGTGCAGGGGCTATTATAGAATTGGCTTGGGAAGGCCTACAAGCAAATAATGTGCTGGCGCTATTAGAGAATTGGCTTGGGATATAAGAGAATTGGTTCGGGAAGTCCAGTCGACCTACCAGGGAGAAGTAAGTCATGGGCTGAGGCAATGAAAGAATAGGCTTGGAAAGGGCAGTCTACCTACCAGGGGCAAGCAAGTAATTTGCTGGGGCGATGAGAGAAAAGGCTTGGGAAGGCCTGTCTACCTACCAGGGGCAAGAAAATAATGTGCTGGGGCTATTCGAGAATTGGCTTGGGCTATAAGAGAATTGTTTTGGGAAGGCCTGTCTACCTACCAGGGGCAAGCAAGTAATTTGATGGGACTATTACAGAATAGGCTTGGGAAAGCCTGTCTACCTACCAGGGGCAAGCAAGTAAAGTGCAGAAGCTCTTAGAGAATTGGCTTGGGAAGGCCTGTCTACCTACCAGGGGCAAGCAAGTAATATGCTGGGGCTATTCGAGAATTGGCTTGGGCTATAAGAGAATTGGTTTGGGAAGGCCTGTCTGCCTACCAAGGGCAAGCAAGTAATTTGCTGGGACTTTTACAGAATAGGCTTGGGAAAGCCTGTCTACCTACCAGGGGCAAGCAAGTAAAGTGCAGGGGCTATTAGAGAATTGGCTTGGGAAGGCCTGTCTACCTACCAGGGGCAAGCAAATAATGTGCTGGGGCTATTCGAGAATTGGCTTGGGCTATAAGAGAATTGGTTTGGGAAGGCCTGTCTACCTACCAGGGACAAGCAAGTAATTTGCTGGGACTATTACAGAATAGGCTTGGGAAAGCCTGTCTACCTACCAGGGGCAAGCAAGTAATTTGCTGGGACTATTACAGAATAGGCTTGGGAAGGCCTGTCTACCTACCAGGGGCAAGCAAGTAATGTGCAGGGGCTATTAGAGAATTGGCTTGGGAAGGCCTGTCTACCTACAAGCAAATAATGTGCTGGCGCTATTAGAGAATTGGCTTGGGATATAAGAGAATTGGTTCGGGAAGTCCAGTCGACCTACCAGGGAGAAGTAAGTCATGGGCTGAGGCAATGAAAGAATAGGCTTGGAAAGGGCAGTCTACCTACCAGGGGCAAGCAAGTAATTTGCTGGGGCGATGAGAGAAAAGGCTTGGGAAGGCCTGTCTACCTACCAGGGGCAAGAAAATAATGTGCTGGGGCTATTCGAGAATTGGCTTGGGCTATAAGAGAATTGGTTTGGGAAGGCCTGTCTACCTACCAGGGGCAAGCAAGTAATTTGATGGGACTATTACAGAATAGGCTTGGGAAAGCCTGTCTACCTACCAGGGGCAAGCAAGTAAAGTGCAGGGGCTATTAGAGAATTGGCTTGGGAAGGCCTGTCTACCTACCAGGGGCAAGCAAATAATGTGCTGGGGCTATTCGAGAATTGGCTTGGGCTATAAGAGAATTGGTTTGGGAAGGCCTGTCTACCTACCAGGGACAAGCAAGTAATTTGCTGGGACTATTACAGAATAGGCTTGGGAAAGCCTGTCTACCTACCAGGGGCAAGCAAGTAATTTGCTGGGACTATTACAGAATAGGCTTGGGAAGGCCTGTCTACCTACCAGGGGCAAGCAAGTAATGTGCAGGGGCTATTAGAGAATTGGCTTGGGAAGGCCTGTCTACCTACAAGCAAATAATGTGCTGGCGCTATTAGAGAATTGGCTTGGGATATAAGAGAATTGGTTCGGGAAGTCCAGTCGACCTACCAGGGAGAAGTAAGTCATGGGCTGAGGCAATGAAAGAATAGGCTTGGAAAGGGCAGTCTACCTACCAGGGGCAAGCAAGTAATTTGCTGGGGCGATGAGAGAAAAGGCTTGGGAAGGCCTGTCTACCTACCAGGGGCAAGAAAATAATGTGCTGGGGCTATTCGAGAATTGGCTTGGGCTATAAGAGAATTGGTTTGGGAAGGCCTGTCTACCTACCAGGGGCAAGCAAGTAATTTGATGGGACTATTACAGAATAGGCTTGGGAAAGCCTGTCTACCTACCAGGGGCAAGCAAGTAAAGTGCAGGGGCTATTAGAGAATTGGCTTGGGAAGGCCTGTCTACCTACCAGGGGCAAGCAAGTAATATGCTGGGGCTCTTCGAGAATTGGCTTAGGCTATAAGAGAATTGGTTTGGGAAGGCCTGTCTGCCTACCAAGGGCAAGCAAGTAATTTGCTGGGACTTTTACAGAATAGGCTTGGGAAAGCCTGTCTACCTACCAGGGGCAAGCAAGTAAAGTGCAGGGGCTATTAGAGAATTGGCTTGGGAAGGCCTGTCTACCTACCAGGGGCAAGCAAATAATGTGCTGGGGCTATTCGAGAATTGGCTTGGGCTATAAGAGAATTGGTTTGGGAAGGCCTGTCTACCTACCAGGGACAAGCAAGTAATTTGCTGGGACTATTACAGAATAGGCTTGGGAAAGCCTGTCTACCTACCAGGGGCAAGCAAGTAATTTGCTGGGACTATTACAGAATAGGCTTGGGAAGGCCTGTCTACCTACCAGGGGCAAGCAAGTAATGTGCAGGGGCTATTAGAGAATTGGCTTGGGATATAAGAGAATTGGCTCGGGAATGCCAGTGGACCTACCAGGGAGAAGTAAGTCATGGGCTGAGGCAATGAGAGAATAGGCTTGGGAA
Source organism: Corythoichthys intestinalis (assembly GCF_030265065.1). Lineage (NCBI taxonomy): Eukaryota > Metazoa > Chordata > Actinopteri > Syngnathiformes > Syngnathidae > Corythoichthys > Corythoichthys intestinalis. The sequence goes on from NC_080408.1 coordinate 56,168,295, forward strand.
GGGCAGTCTACCTACCAGGGGCAAGGAAGTATTTTGCTGGGGCTATTAGAGAATTGGCTTGGGAAGGCCTGTCTACCTACCAGGGGCAAGCAAATAATATGCTGGGGCTATTCGAGAATTGGCTTGGGCTGTGAGAGAATTGGTTTGGGAAGGCCTGTCTACCTACCAGGGGCAAGCAAGTAATTTGCTGGGACTATTACAGAATAGGCTTGGGAAGGCCTGTCTACCTACCAGGGGCAAGCATGTAAAGTACAGGGGCTATTAGAGAATTGGCTTGGGAAGGCCTGTCTGCCTACCAAGGGCAAGCAAGTAATTTGCTGGGACTTTTACAGAATAGGCTTGGTAAAGCCTGTCTACCTACCAGTGGCAAGCAAGTAATGTGCTGGGGCTATTCGAGAATTGGCTTGGGCTATAAGAGAATTGGTTTGGGAAGGCCTGTCTACCTACCAGGGACAAGCAAGTAATTTGCTGGGACTTTTACAGAATAGGCTTGGGAAAGCCTGTCTACCTACCAGGGGCAAGCAAGTAAAGTGCAGGGGCTATTAGAGAATTGGCTTGGGAAGGCCTGTCTACCTACCAGGGGCAAGCAAGTAATTTGCTGGGACTATTACAGAATAGGCTTGGGAAGCCCTGTCTACCATACTGAGGCAAGCAAGTAATTTGCTGGGGCTATTACAGAATAGGCTTGGGAAAGCCTGTCTACATACCAGGGGCAAGCAAGTAATTTGCTGGGACTATTACAGAATAGGCTTGGGAAAGCCTGTCTACCTACCAGGGGCAAGCAAGTAATTTGCTGGGACTATTACAGAATAGGTTTGGGAAGGCCTGTCTACCTACCAGGGGCAAGCAAATAATGTGCTGGGGCTATTCGAGAATTGGCTTGGGCTATAAGAGAATTGGTTTGGGAAGACCTGTCTACCTACCAGGGACAAGCAAGTAATTTGCTGGGACTATTACAGAATAGGCTTGGGAAGCCTGTCTACCTACCAGGAGCAAGCAAGTAATTTGCTGGGGCTATTACAGAATAGGCTTGGGAAGGCCTGTCTACCTACCAGGTACAAGCAAGTAATTTGCTAGGACTATTACAGAATAGGCTTGGGAAAGCCTGTCTACCTACCAGGGGCAAGCAAGTAATTTGCTGGGACTATTACAGAATAGGCTTGGGAAGGCCTGTCTACCTACCAGGGGCAAGCAAGTAATGTGCAGGGGCTATGAGAGAAAAGGCTTGGGAAGGCCTGTCTGCCTACCAGGGGCAAGCAAGTAATTTGCAGGGGCTATTACAGAATAGTTTTGTGAAGGCCTGTCTAGCTACCAGGGACAAGCAAGTAATTTGCTGGGACTATTACAGAATAGGCTTGGGAAGGCCTGTCTACCTACCAGGGGCAAGCAAGTAATGTGCAGGGGCTATTAGAGAATTGGCTTGGGATATAAGAGAATTGGCTCGGGAAGGCCAGTGGTCCTACCAGGGAGAAGTAAGTCATGGGCTGAGGCAATGAGAGAATAGGCTAGGGAAGGGCAGTCTACCTACCAGGGGCAAGCAAGTATTTTGCTGGGGCTATTAGAGAATTGGCTTGGGAAGGCCTGTCTACCTACCAGGGGCAAGCAAATAATATGCTGGGGCTATTCGAGAATTGGCTTGGGCTATGAGAGAATTGGTTTGGGAAGGCCTGTCTACCTACCAGGGGCAAGCAAGTAATTTGCTGGGACTATTACAGAATAGGCTTGGGAAGGCCTGTCTACCTACCAGGGGCAAGCAAGTAAAGTACAGGGGCTATTAGAGAATTGGTTTGGGAAGGCCTGTCTGCCTACCAAGGGCAAGCAAGTAATTTGTTGGGACTATTACAGAATAGGTTGGGAAAGCCTGTCTAACTACCAGGGGCAAACAAGTAAAGTGCAGGGGCTATTACAGAAGAGGCTTGGGAAGGCCTGTTTACCTACCAGGGAGAAATAAGTCATGGGCTGAGGCGGTGAGAGAATAGGATTGGGAAGGCGTGTCTACCTACCAGGGGCAAGCAAGTAATTTGCAGCGGCTATTATAGAATAGGCTTGGGAAAACCTGTCTACCTACCAGGGGCAAGCAAGTAATGTGCAGGGGCTATTATAGAATTGGCTTGGGAAGGCCTGTCTACCTACAAGCAAATAATGTGCTGGCGCTATTAGAGAATATGCTTGGGATATAAGAGAATTGGTTCGGGAAGTCCAGTCGACCTACCAGGGAGAAGTAAGTCATGGGCTGAGGCAATGAAAGAATAGGCTTGGAAAGGGCAGTCTACCTACCAGGGGCAAGCAAGTAATTTGCTGGGGCGATGAGAGAAAAGGCTTGGGAAGGCCTGTCTACCTACCAGGGGCAAGAAAATAATGTGCTGGGGCTATTCGAGAATTGGCTTGGGCTATAAGAGAATTGGTTTGGGAAGGCCTGTCTACCTACCAGGGGCAAGCAAGTAATTTGATGGGACTATTACAGAATAGGCTTGGGAAAGCCTGTCTACCTACCAGGGGCAAGCAAGTAAAGTGCAGGGGCTATTAGAGAATTGGCTTGGGAAGGCCTGTCTACCTACCAGGGGCAAGCAAGTAATATGCTGGGGCTATTCGAGAATTGGCTTGGGCTATAAGAAAATTGGTTTGGGAAGGCCTGTCTGCCTACCAAGGGCAAGCAAGTAATTTGCTGGGACTTTTACAGAATAGGCTTGGGAAAGCCTGTCTACCTACCAGGGGCAAGCAAGTAAAGTGCAGGGGCTATTAGAGAATTGGCTTGGGAAGGCCTGTCTACCTACCAGGGGCAAGCAAATAATGTGCTGGGGCTATTCGAGAATTGGCTTGGGCTATAAGAGAATTGGTTTGGGAAGGCCTGTCTACCTACCAGGGACAAGCAAGTAATTTGCTGGGACTATTACAGAATAGGCTTGGGAAAGCCTGTCTACCTACCAGGGGCAAGCAAGTAATTTGCTGGGACTATTACAGAATAGGCTTGGGAAGGCCTGTCTACCTACCAGGGGCAAGCAAGTAATGTGCAGTGGCTATTAGAGAATTGGCTTGGGATATAAGAGAATTGGCTCGGGAATGCCAGTGGACCTACCAGGGAGAAGTAAGTCATGGGCTGAGGCAATGAGAGAATAGGCTTGGGAAGGGCAGTCTACCTACCAGGGGCAAGGAAGTATTTTGCTGGGGCTATTAGAGAATTGGCTTGGGAAGGCCTGTCTACCTACCAGGGGCAAGCAAATAATATGCTGGGGCTATTCGAGAATTGGCTTGGGCTGTGAGAGAATTGGTTTGGGAAGGCCTGTCTACCTACCAGGGGCAAGCAAGTAATTTGCTGGGACTATTACAGAATAGGCTTGGGAAGGCCTGTCTACCTACCAGGGGCAAGCATGTAAAGTACAGGGGCTATTAGAGAATTGGCTTGGGAAGGCCTGTCTGCCTACCAAGGGCAAGCAAGTAATTTGCTGGGACTTTTACAGAATAGGCTTGGTAAAGCCTGTCTACCTACCAGTGGCAAGCAAGTAATGTGCTGGGGCTATTCGAGAATTGGCTTGGGCTATAAGAGAATTGGTTTGGGAAGGCCTGTCTACCTACCAGGGACAAGCAAGTAATTTGCTGGGACTATTACAGAATAGGCTTGGGAAGGCCTGTGTACCTACCAAGGAGAAATAAGTCATGGGCTGAGGCGATGAGAGAATAGGCTTGGGAAGGCCTATTTACCTACCAGGGGCAAGCAAGTAAAGTGCAGGGGCTATTAGAGAATTGGCTTGGGCTATAAGAGAATTGGTTTGGGAAGGCCTGTCTACCTACCAGGGGCAAGCAAGTAATTTGCAGCGGCTATTACAGAATAGGCTTGGGAAAACCTGTGTACCTACCAGGGGCAAGCAAGTAATGTGCAGGGGCTATTAGAGAATTGGCTTGGGAAGGCCTGTCTACCTACAAGCAAATAATGTGCTGGCGCTATTAGAGAATTGGCTTGGGATATAAGAGAATTGGTTCGGGAAGGCCAGTCGACCTACCAGGGAGAAGTAAGTCATGGGCTGAGGCAATGAAAGAATAGGCTTGGGAAGGGCAGTCTACCTACCAGGGGCAAGCAAGTAATTTGCTGGGGCGATGAGAGAAAAGGCTTGGGAAGGCCTGTCTACCTACCAGGGGCAAGAAAATAATGTGCTGGGGCTATTCGAGAATTGGCTTGGGCTATAAGAGAATTGGTTTGGGAAGGCCTGTCTACCTACCAGGGGCAAGCAAGTAATTTGCTGGGACTATTACAGAATAGGCTTGGGAAAGCCTGTCTACCTACCAGGGGCAAGCAAATAATATGCTGGGGCTATTCGAGAATTGGCTTGGGCTATAAGAGAATTGGTTTGGGAAGGCCTGTCTACCTACCAGGGGCAAGCAAGTAATTTGCTGGGGCTATTACAGAATAGGCTTGGGAAGGCCTGTCTACCTACCAGGGGCAAGCAAGTAATTTGCTGGGACTATTACAGAATAGGCTTGGGAAGCCCTGTCTACCATACTGAGGCAAGCAAGTAATTTGCTGGGGCTTATACAGAATAGGCTTGGGAAAGCCTGTCTACATACCAGGGGCAAGCAAGTAATTTGCTGGGACTATTACAGAATAGGCTTGGGAAAGCTTGTCTACCTACCAGGGGCAAGCAAGTAATTTGCTGGGACTATTACAGAATAGGTTTGGGAAGGCCTGTCTACCTACCAGGGGCAAGCAAGTAATGTGCAGGGGCTATGAGAGAAAAGGCTTGGGAAGGCCTGTCTACCTACCTGGGGCAAGCAAGTAATTTGCTGGGGCTATTACAGAATAGGCTTGGGAAGGCCTGTCTACCTACCAGTGGCAAGCAAGTAATTTGCTGGGGCTATTACAGAATAGGCTTGGGAAGGCCTGTCTACCTACCAGGGGCAAGCAAGTAATTTGCTGGGACTATTACAGAATAGGTTGGGAAAGCCTGTCTAACTACCAGGGGCAAACAAGTAAAGTGCAGGGGCTATTAGAGAATTGGCTTGGGAAGGCCTGTCTGCCTACCAGGGGCAAGCAAGTAATTTGCTGGGGCTATTACAGAATAGGCTTGGGAAAACCTGTCTACCTACCAGGGGCAAGCAAGTAATGTGCAGGGGCTATTAGAGAATTGGCTTGGGATATAAGATAATTGGCTCGGGAATGCCAGTGGACCTACCAGGGAGAAGTAAGTCATGGGCTGAGGCAATGAGAGAATAGGCTTGGGAAGGGCAGTCTACCTACCAGGGGCAAGGAAGTATTTTGCTGGGGCTATTAGAGAATTGGCTTGGGAAGGCCTGTCTACCTACCAGGGGCAAGCAATAATATGCTGGGGCTATTCGAGAATTGGCTTGGGCTATGAGAGAATTGGTTTGGGAAGGCCTGTCTACCTACCAGGGGCAAGCAAGTAATTTGCTGGGACTATTACAGAATAGGCTTGGGAAGGCCTGTCTACCTACCAGGGGCAAGCAAGTAATTTGCTGGGACTATTACAGAATAGGTTGGGAAAGCCTGTCTAACTACCAGGGGCAAACAAGTAAAGTGCAGGGGCTATTAGAGAATTGGCTTGGGAAGGCCTGTCTGCCTACCAGGGGCAAGCAAGTAATTTGCTGGGGCTATTACAGAATAGGCTTGGGAAGGCCTGTCTACCTACCAGGGGCAAGCAAGTAATTTACAGCGGCTATTACAGAAGAGGCTTGGGAAGGCCTGTTTACCTACCAGGGAGAAATAAGTCATGGGCTGAGGCGGTGAGAGAATAGGATTGGGAAGGCGTGTCTACCTACCAGGGGCAAGCAAGTAATTTGCAGCGGCTATTATAGAATAGGCTTGGGAAAACCTGTCTACCTACCAGGGGCAAGCAAGTAATGTGCAGGGGCTATTAGAGAATTGGTTTGGGAAGGCCTGTCTGCCTACCAAGGGCAAGCAAGTAATTTGCTGGGACTATTACAGAATAGGTTGGGAAAGCCTGTCTAACTACCAGGGGCAAACAAGTAAAGTGCAGGGGCTATTAGAGAATTGGCTTGGGAAGGCCTGTCTGCCTACCAGGGGCAAGCAAGTAATTTGCTGGGGCTATTACAGAATAGGCTTGGGAAGGCCTGTTTACCTACCAGGGAGAAATAAGTCATGGGCTGAGGCGGTGAGAGAATAGGATTGGGAAGGCGTGTCTACCTACCAGGGGCAAGCAAGTAATTTGCAGCTGCTATTATAGAATAGGCTTGGGAAAACCTGTCTACCTACCAGGGGCAAGCAAGTAATGTGCAGGGGCTATTATAGAATTGGCTTGGGAAGGCCTACAAGCAAATAATGTGCTGGCGCTATTAGAGAATTGGCTTGGGATATAAGAGAATTGGTTCGGGAAGTCCAGTCGACCTACCAGGGAGAAGTAAGTCATGGGCTGAGGCAATGAAAGAATAGGCTTGGAAAGGGCAGTCTACCTACCAGGGGCAAGCAAGTAATTTGCTGGGGCGATGAGAGAAAAGGCTTGGGAAGGCCTGTCTACCTACCAGGGGCAAGAAAATAATGTGCTGGGGCTATTCGAGAATTGGCTTGGGCTATAAGAGAATTGGTTTGGGAAGGCCTGTCTACCTACCAGGGGCAAGCAAGTAATTTGATGGGACTATTACAGAATAGGCTTGGGAAAGCCTGTCTACCTACCAGGGGCAAGCAAGTAAAGTGCAGAAGCTCTTAGAGAATTGGCTTGGGAAGGCCTGTCTACCTACCAGGGGCAAGCAAGTAATATGCTGGGGCTATTCGAGAATTGGCTTGGGCTATAAGAGAATTGGTTTGGGAAGGCCTGTCTGCCTACCAAGGGCAAGCAAGTAATTTGCTGGGACTTTTACAGAATAGGCTTGGGAAAGCCTGTCTACCTACCAGGGGCAAGCAAGTAAAGTGCAGGGGCTATTAGAGAATTGGCTTGGGAAGGCCTGTCTACCTACCAGGGGCAAGCAAATAATGTGCTGGGGCTATTCGAGAATTGGCTTGGGCTATAAGAGAATTGGTTTGGGAAGGCCTGTCTACCTACCAGGGACAAGCAAGTAATTTGCTGGGACTATTACAGAATAGGCTTGGGAAAGCCTGTCTACCTACCAGGGGCAAACAAGTAATTTGCTGGGACTATTACAGAATAGGCTTGGGAAGGCCTGTCTACCATACTGAGGCAAGCAAGTAAAGTGCAGGGGCTATTAGAGAATTGGCTTGGGAAGGCCTGTCTACCTACCAGGGGCAAGCAAGTAATTTGCTGGGACTATTACAGAATAGGCTTGGGAAGCCCTGTCTACCATACTGAGGCAAGCAAGTAATTTGCTGGGGCTATTACAGAATAGGCTTGGGAAAGCCTGTCTACATACCAGGGGCAAGCAAGTAATTTGCTGGGACTATTACAGAATAGGCTTGGGAAAGCCTGTCTACCTACCAGGGGCAAGCAAGTAATTTGCTGGGACTATTACAGAATAGGTTTGGGAAGGCCTGTCTACCTACCAGGGGCAAGCAAATAATGTGCTGGGGCTATTCGAGAATTGGCTTGGGCTATAAGAGAATTGGTTTGGGAAGACCTGTCTACCTACCAGGGACAAGCAAGTAATTTGCTGGGACTATTACAGAATAGGCTTGGGAAGCCTGTCTACCTACCAGGAGCAAGCAAGTAATTTGCTGGGGCTATTACAGAATAGGCTTGGGAAGGCCTGTCTACCTACCAGGTACAAGCAAGTAATTTGCTAGGACTATTACAGAATAGGCTTGGGAAAGCCTGTCTACCTACCAGGGGCAAGCAAGTAATTTGCTGGGACTATTACAGAATAGGCTTGGGAAGGCCTGTCTACCTACCAGGGGCAAGCAAGTAATGTGCAGGGGCTATGAGAGAAAAGGCTTGGGAAGGCCTGTCTGCCTACCAGGGGCAAGCAAGTAATTTGCAGGGGCTATTACAGAATAGTTTTGTGAAGGCCTGTCTAGCTACCAGGGACAAGCAAGTAATTTGCTGGGACTATTACAGAATAGGCTTGGGAAGGCCTGTCTACCTACCAGGGGCAAGCAAGTAATGTGCAGGGGCTATTAGAGAATTGGCTTGGGATATAAGAGAATTGGCTCGGGAAGGCCAGTGGTCCTACCAGGGAGAAGTAAGTCATGGGCTGAGGCAATGAGAGAATAGGCTAGGGAAGGGCAGTCTACCTACCAGGGGCAAGCAAGTATTTTGCTGGGGCTATTAGAGAATTGGCTTGGGAAGGCCTGTCTACCTACCAGGGGCAAGCAAATAATATGCTGGGGCTATTCGAGATTTGGCTTGGGCTATGAGAGAATTGGTTTGGGAAGGCCTGTCTACCTACCAGGGGCAAGCAAGTAATTTGCTGGGACTATTACAGAATAGGCTTGGGAAGGCCTGTCTACCTACCAGGGGCAAGCAAGTAAAGTACAGGGGCTATTAGAGAATTGGTTTGGGAAGGCCTGTCTGCCTACCAAGGGCAAGCAAGTAATTTGTTGGGACTATTACAGAATAGGTTGGGAAAGCCTGTCTAACTACCAGGGGCAAACAAGTAAAGTGCAGGGGCTATTACAGAAGAGGCTTGGGAAGGCCTGTTTACCTACCAGGGAGAAATAAGTCATGGGCTGAGGCGGTGAGAGAATAGGATTGGGAAGGCGTGTCTACCTACCAGGGGCAAGCAAGTAATTTGCAGCGGCTATTATAGAATAGGCTTGGGAAAACCTGTCTACCTACCAGGGGCAAGCAAGTAATGTGCAGGGGCTATTATAGAATTGGCTTGGGAAGGCCTGTCTACCTACAAGCAAATAATGTGCTGGCGCTATTAGAGAATATGCTTGGGATATAAGAGAATTGGTTCGGGAAGTCCAGTCGACCTACCAGGGAGAAGTAAGTCATGGGCTGAGGCAATGAAAGAATAGGCTTGGAAAGGGCAGTCTACCTACCAGGGGCAAGCAAGTAATTTGCTGGGGCGATGAGAGAAAAGGCTTGGGAAGGCCTGTCTACCTACCAGGGGCAAGAAAATAATGTGCTGGGGCTATTCGAGAATTGGCTTGGGCTATAAGAGAATTGGTTTGGGAAGGCCTGTCTACCTACCAGGGGCAAGCAAGTAATTTGATGGGACTATTACAGAATAGGCTTGGGAAAGCCTGTCTACCTACCAGGGGCAAGCAAGTAAAGTGCAGGGGCTATTAGAGAATTGGCTTGGGAAGGCCTGTCTACCTACCAGGGGCAAGCAAGTAATATGCTGGGGCTATTCGAGAATTGGCTTGGGCTATAAGAAAATTGGTTTGGGAAGGCCTGTCTGCCTACCAAGGGCAAGCAAGTAATTTGCTGGGACTTTTACAGAATAGGCTTGGGAAAGCCTGTCTACCTACCAGGGGCAAGCAAGTAAAGTGCAGGGGCTATTAGAGAATTGGCTTGGGAAGGCCTGTCTACCTACCAGGGGCAAGCAAATAATGTGCTGGGGCTATTCGAGAATTGGCTTGGGCTATAAGAGAATTGGTTTGGGAAGGCCTGTCTACCTACCAGGGACAAGCAAGTAATTTGCTGGGACTATTACAGAATAGGCTTGGGAAAGCCTGTCTACCTACCAGGGGCAAGCAAGTAATTTGCTGGGACTATTACAGAATAGGCTTGGGAAGGCCTGTCTACCTACCAGGGGCAAGCAAGTAATGTGCAGTGGCTATTAGAGAATTGGCTTGGGATATAAGAGAATTGGCTCGGGAATGCCAGTGGACCTACCAGGGAGAAGTAAGTCATGGGCTGAGGCAATGAGAGAATAGGCTTGGGAAGGGCAGTCTACCTACCAGGGGCAAGGAAGTATTTTGCTGGGGCTATTAGAGAATTGGCTTGGGAAGGCCTGTCTACCTACCAGGGGCAAGCAAATAATATGCTGGGGCTATTCGAGAATTGGCTTGGGCTGTGAGAGAATTGGTTTGGGAAGGCCTGTCTACCTACCAGGGGCAAGCAAGTAATTTGCTGGGACTATTACAGAATAGGCTTGGGAAGGCCTGTCTACCTACCAGGGGCAAGCATGTAAAGTACAGGGGCTATTAGAGAATTGGCTTGGGAAGGCCTGTCTGCCTACCAAGGGCAAGCAAGTAATTTGCTGGGACTTTTACAGAATAGGCTTGGTAAAGCCTGTCTACCTACCAGTGGCAAGCAAGTAATGTGCTGGGGCTATTCGAGAATTGGCTTGGGCTATAAGAGAATTGGTTTGGGAAGGCCTGTCTACCTACCAGGGACAAGCAAGTAATTTGCTGGGACTATTACAGAATAGGCTTGGGAAGGCCTGTGTACCTACCAAGGAGAAATAAGTCATGGGCTGAGGCGATGAGAGAATAGGCTTGGGAAGGCCTATTTACCTACCAGGGGCAAGCAAGTAAAGTGCAGGGGCTATTAGAGAATTGGCTTGGGCTATAAGAGAATTGGTTTGGGAAGGCCTGTCTACCTACCAGGGGCAAGCAAGTAATTTGCAGCGGCTATTACAGAATAGGCTTGGGAAAACCTGTGTACCTACCAGGGGCAAGCAAGTAATGTGCAGGGGCTATTAGAGAATTGGCTTGGGAAGGCCTGTCTACCTACAAGCAAATAATGTGCTGGCGCTATTAGAGAATTGGCTTGGGATATAAGAGAATTGGTTCGGGAAGGCCAGTCGACCTACCAGGGAGAAGTAAGTCATGGGCTGAGGCAATGAAAGAATAGGCTTGGGAAGGGCAGTCTACCTACCAGGGGCAAGCAAGTAATTTGCTGGGGCGATGAGAGAAAAGGCTTGGGAAGGCCTGTCTACCTACCAGGGGCAAGAAAATAATGTGCTGGGGCTATTCGAGAATTGGCTTGGGCTATAAGAGAATTGGTTTGGGAAGGCCTGTCTACCTACCAGGGGCAAGCAAGTAATTTGCTGGGACTATTACAGAATAGGCTTGGGAAAGCCTGTCTACCTACCAGGGGCAAGCAAATAATATGCTGGGGCTATTCGAGAATTGGCTTGGGCTATAAGAGAATTGGTTTGGGAAGGCCTGTCTACCTACCAGGGGCAAGCAAGTAATTTGCTGGGGCTATTACAGAATAGGCTTGGGAAGGCCTGTCTACCTACCAGGGGCAAGCAAGTAATTTGCTGGGACTATTACAGAATAGGCTTGGGAAGCCCTGTCTACCATACTGAGGCAAGCAAGTAATTTGCTGGGGCTTATACAGAATAGGCTTGGGAAAGCCTGTCTACATACCAGGGGCAAGCAAGTAATTTGCTGGGACTATTACAGAATAGGCTTGGGAAAGCTTGTCTACCTACCAGGGGCAAGCAAGTAATTTGCTGGGACTATTACAGAATAGGTTTGGGAAGGCCTGTCTACCTACCAGGGGCAAGCAAGTAATGTGCAGGGGCTATGAGAGAAAAGGCTTGGGAAGGCCTGTCTACCTACCTGGGGCAAGCAAGTAATTTGCTGGGGCTATTACAGAATAGGCTTGGGAAGGCCTGTCTACCTACCAGTGGCAAGCAAGTAATTTGCTGGGGCTATTACAGAATAGGCTTGGGAAGGCCTGTCTACCTACCAGGGGCAAGCAAGTAATTTGCTGGGACTATTACAGAATAGGTTGGGAAAGCCTGTCTAACTACCAGGGGCAAACAAGTAAAGTGCAGGGGCTATTAGAGAATTGGCTTGGGAAGGCCTGTCTGCCTACCAGGGGCAAGCAAGTAATTTGCTGGGGCTATTACAGAATAGGCTTGGGAAAACCTGTCTACCTACCAGGGGCAAGCAAGTAATGTGCAGGGGCTATTAGAGAATTGGCTTGGGATATAAGATAATTGGCTCGGGAATGCCAGTGGACCTACCAGGGAGAAGTAAGTCATGGGCTGAGGCAATGAGAGAATAGGCTTGGGAAGGGCAGTCTACCTACCAGGGGCAAGGAAGTATTTTGCTGGGGCTATTAGAGAATTGGCTTGGGAAGGCCTGTCTACCTACCAGGGGCAAGCAATAATATGCTGGGGCTATTCGAGAATTGGCTTGGGCTATGAGAGAATTGGTTTGGGAAGGCCTGTCTACCTACCAGGGGCAAGCAAGTAATTTGCTGGGACTATTACAGAATAGGCTTGGGAAGGCCTGTCTACCTACCAGGGGCAAGCAAGTAATTTGCTGGGACTATTACAGAATAGGTTGGGAAAGCCTGTCTAACTACCAGGGGCAAACAAGTAAAGTGCAGGGGCTATTAGAGAATTGGCTTGGGAAGGCCTGTCTGCCTACCAGGGGCAAGCAAGTAATTTGCTGGGGCTATTACAGAATAGGCTTGGGAAGGCCTGTCTACCTACCAGGGGCAAGCAAGTAATTTACAGCGGCTATTACAGAAGAGGCTTGGGAAGGCCTGTTTACCTACCAGGGAGAAATAAGTCATGGGCTGAGGCGGTGAGAGAATAGGATTGGGAAGGCGTGTCTACCTACCAGGGGCAAGCAAGTAATTTGCAGCGGCTATTATAGAATAGGCTTGGGAAAACCTGTCTACCTACCAGGGGCAAGCAAGTAATGTGCAGGGGCTATTAGAGAATTGGTTTGGGAAGGCCTGTCTGCCTACCAAGGGCAAGCAAGTAATTTGCTGGGACTATTACAGAATAGGTTGGGAAAGCCTGTCTAACTACCAGGGGCAAACAAGTAAAGTGCAGGGGCTATTAGAGAATTGGCTTGGGAAGGCCTGTCTGCCTACCAGGGGCAAGCAAGTAATTTGCTGGGGCTATTACAGAATAGGCTTGGGAAGGCCTGTTTACCTACCAGGGAGAAATAAGTCATGGGCTGAGGCGGTGAGAGAATAGGATTGGGAAGGCGTGTCTACCTACCAGGGGCAAGCAAGTAATTTGCAGCTGCTATTATAGAATAGGCTTGGGAAAACCTGTCTACCTACCAGGGGCAAGCAAGTAATGTGCAGGGGCTATTATAGAATTGGCTTGGGAAGGCCTACAAGCAAATAATGTGCTGGCGCTATTAGAGAATTGGCTTGGGATATAAGAGAATTGGTTCGGGAAGTCCAGTCGACCTACCAGGGAGAAGTAAGTCATGGGCTGAGGCAATGAAAGAATAGGCTTGGAAAGGGCAGTCTACCTACCAGGGGCAAGCAAGTAATTTGCTGGGGCGATGAGAGAAAAGGCTTGGGAAGGCCTGTCTACCTACCAGGGGCAAGAAAATAATGTGCTGGGGCTATTCGAGAATTGGCTTGGGCTATAAGAGAATTGGTTTGGGAAGGCCTGTCTACCTACCAGGGGCAAGCAAGTAATTTGATGGGACTATTACAGAATAGGCTTGGGAAAGCCTGTCTACCTACCAGGGGCAAGCAAGTAAAGTGCAGAAGCTCTTAGAGAATTGGCTTGGGAAGGCCTGTCTACCTACCAGGGGCAAGCAAGTAATATGCTGGGGCTATTCGAGAATTGGCTTGGGCTATAAGAGAATTGGTTTGGGAAGGCCTGTCTGCCTACCAAGGGCAAGCAAGTAATTTGCTGGGACTTTTACAGAATAGGCTTGGGAAAGCCTGTCTACCTACCAGGGGCAAGCAAGTAAAGTGCAGGGGCTATTAGAGAATTGGCTTGGGAAGGCCTGTCTACCTACCAGGGGCAAGCAAATAATGTGCTGGGGCTATTCGAGAATTGGCTTGGGCTATAAGAGAATTGGTTTGGGAAGGCCTGTCTACCTACCAGGGACAAGCAAGTAATTTGCTGGGACTATTACAGAATAGGCTTGGGAAAGCCTGTCTACCTACCAGGGGCAAGCAAGTAATTTGCTGGGACTATTACAGAATAGGCTTGGGAAGGCCTGTCTACCTACCAGGGGCAAGCAAGTAATGTGCAGGGGCTATTAGAGAATTGGCTTGGGAAGGCCTGTCTACCTACAAGCAAATAATGTGCTGGCGCTATTAGAGAATTGGCTTGGGATATAAGAGAATTGGTTCGGGAAGTCCAGTCGACCTACCAGGGAGAAGTAAGTCATGGGCTGAGGCAATGAAAGAATAGGCTTGGAAAGGGCAGTCTACCTACCAGGGGCAAGCAAGTAATTTGCTGGGGCGATGAGAGAAAAGGCTTGGGAAGGCCTGTCTACCTACCAGGGGCAAGAAAATAATGTGCTGGGGCTATTCGAGAATTGGCTTGGGCTATAAGAGAATTGGTTTGGGAAGGCCTGTCTACCTACCAGGGGCAAGCAAGTAATTTGATGGGACTATTACAGAATAGGCTTGGGAAAGCCTGTCTACCTACCAGGGGCAAGCAAGTAAAGTGCAGGGGCTATTAGAGAATTGGCTTGGGAAGGCCTGTCTACCTACCAGGGGCAAGCAAGTAATATGCTGGGGCTATTCGAGAATTGGCTTGGGCTATAAGAGAATTGGTTTGGGAAGGCCTGTCTGCCTACCAAGGGCAAGCAAGTAATTTGCTGGGACTTTTACAGAATAGGCTTGGGAAAGCCTGTCTACCTACCAGGGGCAAGCAAGTAAAGTGCAGGGGCTATTAGAGAATTGGCTTGGGAAGGCCTGTCTACCTACCAGGGGCAAGCAAATAATGTGCTGGGGCTATTCGAGAATTGGCTTGGGCTATAAGAGAATTGGTTTGGGAAGGCCTGTCTACCTACCAGGGACAAGCAAGTAATTTGCTGGGACTATTACAGAATAGGCTTGGGAAAGCCTGTCTACCTACCAGGGGCAAGCAAGTAATTTGCTGGGACTATTACAGAATAGGCTTGGGAAGGCCTGTCTACCTACCAGGGGCAAGCAAGTAATGTGCAGGGGCTATTAGAGAATTGGCTTGGGATATAAGAGAATTGGCTCGGGAATGCCAGTGGACCTACCAGGGAGAAGTAAGTCATGGGCTGAGGCAATGAGAGAATAGGCTTGGGAAGGGCAGTCTACCTACCAGGGGCAAGGAAGTATTTTGCTGGGGCTATTAGAGAATTGGCTTGGGAAGGCCTGTCTACCTACCAGGGGCAAGCAAATAATATGCTGGGGCTATTCGAGAATTGGCTTGGGCTGTGAGAGAATTGGTTTGGGAAGGCCTGTCTACCTACCAGGGGCAAGCAAGTAATTTGCTGGGACTATTACAGAATAGGCTTGGGAAGGCCTGTCTACCTACCAGGGGCAAGCATGTAAAGTACAGGGGCTATTAGAGAATTGGCTTGGGAAGGCCTGTCTGCCTACCAAGGGCAAGCAAGTAATTTGCTGGGACTTTTACAGAATAGGCTTGGTAAAGCCTGTCTACCTACCAGTGGCAAGCAAGTAATGTGCTGGGGCTATTCGAGAATTGGCTTGGGCTATAAGAGAATTGGTTTGGGAAGGCCTGTCTACCTACCAGGGACAAGCAAGTAATTTGCTGGGACTTTTACAGAATAGGCTTGGGAAAGCCTGTCTACCTACCAGGGGCAAGCAAGTAAAGTGCAGGGGCTATTAGAGAATTGGCTTGGGAAGGCCTGTCTACCTACCAGGGGCAAGCAAGTAATTTGCTGGGACTATTACAGAATAGGCTTGGGAAGCCCTGTCTACCATACTGAGGCAAGCAAGTAATTTGCTGGGGCTATTACAGAATAGGCTTGGGAAAGCCTGTCTACATACCAGGGGCAAGCAAGTAATTTGCTGGGACTATTACAGAATAGGCTTGGGAAAGCCTGTCTACCTACCAGGGGCAAGCAAGTAATTTGCTGGGACTATTACAGAATAGGTTTGGGAAGGCCTGTCTACCTACCAGGGGCAAGCAAATAATGTGCTGGGGCTATTCGAGAATTGGCTTGGGCTATAAGAGAATTGGTTTGGGAAGACCTGTCTACCTACCAGGGACAAGCAAGTAATTTGCTGGGACTATTACAGAATAGGCTTGGGAAGCCTGTCTACCTACCAGGAGCAAGCAAGTAATTTGCTGGGGCTATTACAGAATAGGCTTGGGAAGGCCTGTCTACCTACCAGGTACAAGCAAGTAATTTGCTAGGACTATTACAGAATAGGCTTGGGAAAGCCTGTCTACCTACCAGGGGCAAGCAAGTAATTTGCTGGGACTATTACAGAATAGGCTTGGGAAGGCCTGTCTACCTACCAGGGGCAAGCAAGTAATGTGCAGGGGCTATGAGAGAAAAGGCTTGGGAAGGCCTGTCTGCCTACCAGGGGCAAGCAAGTAATTTGCAGGGGCTATTACAGAATAGTTTTGTGAAGGCCTGTCTAGCTACCAGGGACAAGCAAGTAATTTGCTGGGACTATTACAGAATAGGCTTGGGAAGGCCTGTCTACCTACCAGGGGCAAGCAAGTAATGTGCAGGGGCTATTAGAGAATTGGCTTGGGATATAAGAGAATTGGCTCGGGAAGGCCAGTGGTCCTACCAGGGAGAAGTAAGTCATGGGCTGAGGCAATGAGAGAATAGGCTAGGGAAGGGCAGTCTACCTACCAGGGGCAAGCAAGTATTTTGCTGGGGCTATTAGAGAATTGGCTTGGGAAGGCCTGTCTACCTACCAGGGGCAAGCAAATAATATGCTGGGGCTATTCGAGAATTGGCTTGGGCTATGAGAGAATTGGTTTGGGAAGGCCTGTCTACCTACCAGGGGCAAGCAAGTAATTTGCTGGGACTATTACAGAATAGGCTTGGGAAGGCCTGTCTACCTACCAGGGGCAAGCAAGTAAAGTACAGGGGCTATTAGAGAATTGGTTTGGGAAGGCCTGTCTGCCTACCAAGGGCAAGCAAGTAATTTGCTGGGACTATTACAGAATAGGTTGGGAAAGCCTGTCTAACTACCAGGGGCAAACAAGTAAAGTGCAGGGGCTATTAGAGAATTGGCTTGGGAAGGCCTGTCTGCCTACCAGGGGCAAGCAAGTAATTTGCTGGGGCTATTACAGAATAGGCTTGGGAAGGCCTGTCTACCTACCAGGGGCAAGCAAGTAATTTACAGCGGCTATTACAGAAGAGGCTTGGGAAGGCCTGTTTACCTACCAGGGAGAAATAAGTCATGGGCTGAGGCGGTGAGAGAATAGGATTGGGAAGGCGTGTCTACCTACCAGGGGCAAGCAAGTAATTTGCAGCGGCTATTATAGAATAGGCTTGGGAAAACCTGTCTACCTACCAGGGGCAAGCAAGTAATGTGCAGGGGCTATTATAGAATTGGCTTGGGAAGGCCTGTCTACCTACAAGCAAATAATGTGCTGGCGCTATTAGAGAATATGCTTGGGATATAAGAGAATTGGTTCGGGAAGTCCAGTCGACCTACCAGGGAGAAGTAAGTCATGGGCTGAGGCAATGAAAGAATAGGCTTGGAAAGGGCAGTCTACCTACCAGGGGCAAGCAAGTAATTTGCTGGGGCGATGAGAGAAAAGGCTTGGGAAGGCCTGTCTACCTACCAGGGGCAAGAAAATAATGTGCTGGGGCTATTCGAGAATTGGCTTGGGCTATAAGAGAATTGGTTTGGGAAGGCCTGTCTACCTACCAGGGGCAAGCAAGTAATTTGATGGGACTATTACAGAATAGGCTTGGGAAAGCCTGTCTACCTACCAGGGGCAAGCAAGTAAAGTGCAGGGGCTATTAGAGAATTGGCTTGGGAAGGCCTGTCTACCTACCAGGGGCAAGCAAGTAATATGCTGGGGCTATTCGAGAATTGGCTTGGGCTATAAGAAAATTGGTTTGGGAAGGCCTGTCTGCCTACCAAGGGCAAGCAAGTAATTTGCTGGGACTTTTACAGAATAGGCTTGGGAAAGCCTGTCTACCTACCAGGGGCAAGCAAGTAAAGTGCAGGGGCTATTAGAGAATTGGCTTGGGAAGGCCTGTCTACCTACCAGGGGCAAGCAAGTAATGTGCAGGGGCTATTAGAGAATTGGCTTGGGATATAAGAGAATTGGCTCGGGAATGCCAGTGGACCTACCAGGGAGAAGTAAGTCATGGGCTGAGGCAATGAGAGAATAGGCTTGGGAAGGGCAGTCTACCTACCAGGGGCAAGGAAGTATTTTGCTGGGGCTATTAGAGAATTGGCTTGGGAAGGCCTGTCTACCTACCAGGGGCAAGCAAATAATATGCTGGGGCTATTCGAGAATTGGCTTGGGCTGTGAGAGAATTGGTTTGGGAAGGCCTGTCTACCTACCAGGGGCAAGCAAGTAATTTGCTGGGACTATTACAGAATAGGCTTGGGAAGGCCTGTCTACCTACCAGGGGCAAGCATGTAAAGTACAGGGGCTATTAGAGAATTGGCTTGGGAAGGCCTGTCTGCCTACCAAGGGCAAGCAAGTAATTTGCTGGGACTTTTACAGAATAGGCTTGGTAAAGCCTGTCTACCTACCAGTGGCAAGCAAGTAATGTGCTGGGGCTATTCGAGAATTGGCTTGGGCTATAAGAGAATTGGTTTGGGAAGGCCTGTCTACCTACCAGGGACAAGCAAGTAATTTGCTGGGACTATTACAGAATAGGCTTGGGAAGGCCTGTGTACCTACCAAGGAGAAATAAGTCATGGGCTGAGGCGATGAGAGAATAGGCTTGGGAAGGCCTATTTACCTACCAGGGGCAAGCAAGTAAAGTGCAGGGGCTATTAGAGAATTGGCTTGGGCTATAAGAGAATTGGTTTGGGAAGGCCTGTCTACCTACCAGGGGCAAGCAAGTAATTTGCAGCGGCTATTACAGAATAGGCTTGGGAAAACCTGTGTACCTACCAGGGGCAAGCAAGTAATGTGCAGGGGCTATTAGAGAATTGGCTTGGGAAGGCCTGTCTACCTACAAGCAAATAATGTGCTGGCGCTATTAGAGAATTGGCTTGGGATATAAGAGAATTGGTTCGGGAAGGCCAGTCGACCTACCAGGGAGAAGTAAGTCATGGGCTGAGGCAATTAAAGAATAGGCTTGGGAAGGGCAGTCTACCTACCAGGGGCAAGCAAGTAATTTGCTGGGGCGATGAGAGAAAAGGCTTGGGAAGGCCTGTCTACCTACCAGGGGCAAGAAAATAATGTGCTGGGGCTATTCGAGAATTGGCTTGGGCTATAAGAGAATTGGTTTGGGAAGGCCTGTCTACCTACCAGGGGCAAGCAAGTAATTTGCTGGGACTATTACAGAATAGGCTTGGGAAAGCCTGTCTACCTACCAGGGGCAAGCAAATAATATGCTGGGGCTATTCGAGAATTGGCTTGGGCTATAAGAGAATTGGTTTGGGAAGGCCTGTCTACCTACCAGGGGCAAGCAAGTAATTTGCTGGGGCTATTACAGAATAGGCTTGGGAAGGCCTGTCTACCTACCAGGGGCAAGCAAGTAATTTGCTGGGACTATTACAGAATAGGCTTGGGAAGCCCTGTCTACCATACTGAGGCAAGCAAGTAATTTGCTGGGGCTATTACAGAATAGGCTTGGGAAAGCCTGTCTACATACCAGGGGCAAGCAAGTAATTTGCTGGGACTATTACAGAATAGGCTTGGGAAAGCTTGTCTACCTACCAGGGGCAAGCAAGTAATTTGCTGGGACTATTACAGAATAGGTTTGGGAAGGCCTGTCTACCTACCAGGGGCAAGCAAGTAATGTGCAGGGGCTATGAGAGAAAAGGCTTGGGAAGGCCTGTCTACCTACCTGGGGCAAGCAAGTAATTTGCTGGGGCTATTACAGAATAGGCTTGGGAAGGCCTGTCTACCTACCAGTGGCAAGCAAGTAATTTGCTGGGGCTATTACAGAATAGGCTTGGGAAGGCCTGTCTACCTACCAGGGGCAAGCAAGTAATTTGCTGGGACTATTACAGAATAGGTTGGGAAAGCCTGTCTAACTACCAGGGGCAAACAAGTAAAGTGCAGGGGCTATTAGAGAATTGGCTTGGGAAGGCCTGTCTGCCTACCAGGGGCAAGCAAGTAATTTGCTGGGGCTATTACAGAATAGGCTTGGGAAAACCTGTCTACCTACCAGGGGCAAGCAAGTAATGTGCAGGGGCTATTAGAGAATTGGCTTGGGATATAAGATAATTGGCTCGGGAATGCCAGTGGACCTACCAGGGAGAAGTAAGTCATGGGCTGAGGCAATGAGAGAATAGGCTTGGGAAGGGCAGTCTACCTACCAGGGGCAAGGAAGTATTTTGCTGGGGCTATTAGAGAATTGGCTTGGGAAGGCCTGTCTACCTACCAGGGGCAAGCAATAATATGCTGGGGCTATTCGAGAATTGGCTTGGGCTATGAGAGAATTGGTTTGGGAAGGCCTGTCTACCTACCAGGGGCAAGCAATAATATGCTGGGGCTATTCGAGAATTGGCTTGGGCTATGAGAGAATTGGTTTGGGAAGGCCTGTCTACCTACCAGGGGCAAGCAAGTAATTTGCTGGGACTATTACAGAATAGGCTTGGGAAGGCCTGTCTACCTACCAGGGGCAAGCAAGTAATTTGCTGGGACTATTACAGAATAGGTTGGGAAAGCCTGTCTAACTACCAGGGGCAAACAAGTAAAGTGCAGGGGCTATTAGAGAATTGGCTTGGGAAGGCCTGTCTGCCTACCAGGGGCAAGCAAGTAATTTGCTGGGGCTATTACAGAATAGGCTTGGGAAGGCCTGTCTACCTACCAGGGGCAAGCAAGTAATTTACAGCGGCTATTACAGAAGAGGCTTGGGAAGGCCTGTTTACCTACCAGGGAGAAATAAGTCATGGGCTGAGGCGGTGAGAGAATAGGATTGGGAAGGCGTGTCTACCTACCAGGGGCAAGCAAGTAATTTGCAGCGGCTATTATAGAATAGGCTTGGGAAAACCTGTCTACCTACCAGGGGCAAGCAAGTAATGTGCAGGGGCTATTATAGAATTGGCTTGGGAAGGCCTGTCTACCTACAAGCAAATAATGTGCTGGCGCTATTAGAGAATTGGCTTGGGATATAAGAGAATTGGTTCGGGAAGTCCAGTCGACCTACCAGGGAGAAGTAAGTCATGGGCTGAGGCAATTAAAGAATAGGCTTGGGAAGGGCAGTCTACCTACCAGGGGCAAGCAAGTAATTTGCTGGGACTATTACAGAATAGGTTTGGGAAGGCCTGTCTACCTACCAGGGGCAAGCAAGTAATGTGCAGGGGCTATGAGAGAAAAGGCTTGGGAAGGCCTGTCTACCTACCTGGGGCAAGCAAGTAATTTGCTGGGGCTATTACAGAATAGGCTTGGGAAAGCCTGTCTACCTACCAGGGGCAAGCAAGTAATTTGCTGGGACTATTACAGAATAGGCTTGGGAAGCCCTGTCTACCATACTGAGGCAAGCAAGTAATTTGCTGGGGCTATTACAGAATAGGCTTGGGAAAGCCTGTCTACATACCAGGGGCAAGCAAGTAATTTGCTGGGACTATTACAGAATAGGCTTGGGAAAGCTTGTCTACCTACCAGGGGCAAGCAAGTAATTTGCTGGGACTATTACAGAATAGGTTTGGGAAGGCCTGTCTACCTACCAGGGGCAAGCAAGTAATGTGCAGGGGCTATGAGAGAAAAGGCTTGGGAAGGCCTGTCTACCTACCTGGGGCAAGCAAGTAATTTGCTGGGGCTATTACAGAATAGGCTTGGGAAGGCCTGTCTACCTACCAGTGGCAAGCAAGTAATTTGCTGGGGCTATTACAGAATAGGCTTGGGAAGGCCTGTCTACCTACCAGGGGCAAGCAAGTAATTTGCTGGGACTATTACAGAATAGGTTGGGAAAGCCTGTCTAACTACCAGGGGCAAACAAGTAAAGTGCAGGGGCTATTAGAGAATTGGCTTGGGAAGGCCTGTCTGCCTACCAGGGGCAAGCAAGTAATTTGCTGGGGCTATTACAGAATAGGCTTGGGAAAACCTGTCTACCTACCAGGGGCAAGCAAGTAATGTGCAGGGGCTATTAGAGAATTGGCTTGGGATATAAGATAATTGGCTCGGGAATGCCAGTGGACCTACCAGGGAGAAGTAAGTCATGGGCTGAGGCAATGAGAGAATAGGCTTGGGAAGGGCAGTCTACCTACCAGGGGCAAGGAAGTATTTTGCTGGGGCTATTAGAGAATTGGCTTGGGAAGGCCTGTCTACCTACCAGGGGCAAGCAATAATATGCTGGGGCTATTCGAGAATTGGCTTGGGCTATGAGAGAATTGGTTTGGGAAGGCCTGTCTACCTACCAGGGGCAAGCAAGTAATTTGCTGGGACTATTACAGAATAGGCTTGGGAAGGCCTGTCTACCTACCAGGGGCAAGCAAGTAATTTGCTGGGACTATTACAGAATAGGTTGGGAAAGCCTGTCTAACTACCAGGGGCAAACAAGTAAAGTGCAGGGGCTATTAGAGAATTGGCTTGGGAAGGCCTGTCTGCCTACCAGGGGCAAGCAAGTAATTTGCTGGGGCTATTACAGAATAGGCTTGGGAAGGCCTGTCTACCTACCAGGGGCAAGCAAGTAATTTACAGCGGCTATTACAGAAGAGGCTAGGGAAGGCCTGTTTACCTACCAGGGAGAAATAAGTCATGGGCTGAGGCGGTGAGAGAATAGGATTGGGAAGGCGTGTCTACCTACCAGGGGCAAGCAAGTAATTTGCAGCGGCTATTATAGAATAGGCTTGGGAAAACCTGTCTACCTACCAGGGGCAAGCAAGTAATGTGCAGGGGCTATTAGAGAATTGGTTTTGGAAGGCCTGTCTGCCTACCAAGGGCAAGCAAGTAATTTGCTGGGACTATTACAGAATAGGTTGGGAAAGCCTGTCTAACTACCAGGGGCAAACAAGTAAAGTGCAGGGGCTATTAGAGAATTGGCTTGGGAAGGCCTGTCTGCCTACCAGGGGCAAGCAAGTAATTTGCTGGGGCTATTACAGAATAGGCTTGGGAAGGCCTGTTTACCTACCAGGGAGAAATAAGTCATGGGCTGAGGCGGTGAGAGAATAGGATTGGGAAGGCGTGTCTACCTACCAGGGGCAAGCAAGTAATTTGCAGCTGCTATTATAGAATAGGCTTGGGAAAACCTGTCTACCTACCAGGGGCAAGCAAGTAATGTGCAGGGGCTATTATAGAATTGGCTTGGGAAGGCCTACAAGCAAATAATGTGCTGGCGCTATTAGAGAATTGGCTTGGGATATAAGAGAATTGGTTCGGGAAGTCCAGTCGACCTACCAGGGAGAAGTAAGTCATGGGCTGAGGCAATGAAAGAATAGGCTTGGAAAGGGCAGTCTACCTACCAGGGGCAAGCAAGTAATTTGCTGGGGCGATGAGAGAAAAGGCTTGGGAAGGCCTGTCTACCTACCAGGGGCAAGAAAATAATGTGCTGGGGCTATTCGAGAATTGGCTTGGGCTATAAGAGAATTGGTTTGGGAAGGCCTGTCTACCTACCAGGGGCAAGCAAGTAATTTGATGGGACTATTACAGAATAGGCTTGGGAAAGCCTGTCTACCTACCAGGGGCAAGCAAGTAAAGTGCAGAAGCTCTTAGAGAATTGGCTTGGGAAGGCCTGTCTACCTACCAGGGGCAAGCAAGTAATATGCTGGGGCTATTCGAGAATTGGCTTGGGCTATAAGAGAATTGGTTTGGGAAGGCCTGTCTGCCTACCAAGGGCAAGCAAGTAATTTGCTGGGACTTTTACAGAATAGGCTTGGGAAAGCCTGTCTACCTACCAGGGGCAAGCAAGTAAAGTGCAGGGGCTATTAGAGAATTGGCTTGGGAAGGCCTGTCTACCTACCAGGGGCAAGCAAATAATGTGCTGGGGCTATTCGAGAATTGGCTTGGGCTATAAGAGAATTGGTTTGGGAAGGCCTGTCTACCTACCAGGGACAAGCAAGTAATTTGCTGGGACTATTACAGAATAGGCTTGGGAAAGCCTGTCTACCTACCAGGGGCAAGCAAGTAATTTGCTGGGACTATTACAGAATAGGCTTGGGAAGGCCTGTCTACCTACCAGGGGCAAGCAAGTAATGTGCAGGGGCTATTAGAGAATTGGCTTGGGAAGGCCTGTCTACCTACAAGCAAATAATGTGCTGGCGCTATTAGAGAATTGGCTTGGGATATAAGAGAATTGGTTCGGGAAGTCCAGTCGACCTACCAGGGAGAAGTAAGTCATGGGCTGAGGCAATGAAAGAATAGGCTTGGAAAGGGCAGTCTACCTACCAGGGGCAAGCAAGTAATTTGCTGGGGCGATGAGAGAAAAGGCTTGGGAAGGCCTGTCTACCTACCAGGGGCAAGAAAATAATGTGCTGGGGCTATTCGAGAATTGGCTTGGGCTATAAGAGAATTGGTTTGGGAAGGCCTGTCTACCTACCAGGGGCAAGCAAGTAATTTGATGGGACTATTACAGAATAGGCTTGGGAAAGCCTGTCTACCTACCAGGGGCAAGCAAGTAAAGTGCAGGGGCTATTAGAGAATTGGCTTGGGAAGGCCTGTCTACCTACCAGGGGCAAGCAAGTAATATGCTGGGGCTATTCGAGAATTGGCTTGGGCTATAAGAGAATTGGTTTGGGAAGGCCTGTCTGCCTACCAAGGGCAAGCAAGTAATTTGCTGGGACTTTTACAGAATAGGCTTGGGAAAGCCTGTCTACCTACCAGGGGCAAGCAAGTAAAGTGCAGGGGCTATTAGAGAATTGGCTTGGGAAGGCCTGTCTACCTACCAGGGGCAAGCAAATAATGTGCTGGGCCTATTCGAGAATTGGCTTGGGCTATAAGAGAATTGGTTTGGGAAGGCCTGTCTACCTACCAGGGACAAGCAAGTAATTTGCTGGGACTATTACAGAATAGGCTTGGGAAAGCCTGTCTACCTACCAGGGGCAAGCAAGTAATTTGCTGGGACTATTACAGAATAGGCTTGGGAAGGCCTGTCTACCTACCAGGGGCAAGCAAGTAATGTGCAGGGGCTATTAGAGAATTGGCTTGGGATATAAGAGAATTGGCTCGGGAATGCCAGTGGACCTACCAGGGAGAAGTAAGTCATGGGCTGAGGCAATGAGAGAATAGGCTTGGGAAGGGCAGTCTACCTACCAGGGGCAAGGAAGTATTTTGCTGGGGCTATTAGAGAATTGGCTTGGGAAGGCCTGTCTACCTACCAGGGGCAAGCAAATAATATGCTGGGGCTATTCGAGAATTGGCTTGGGCTGTGAGAGAATTGGTTTGGGAAGGCCTGTCTACCTACCAGGGGCAAGCAAGTAATTTGCTGGGACTATTACAGAATAGGCTTGGGAAGGCCTGTCTACCTACCAGGGGCAAGCATGTAAAGTACAGGGGCTATTAGAGAATTGGCTTGGGAAGGCCTGTCTGCCTACCAAGGGCAAGCAAGTAATTTGCTGGGACTTTTACAGAATAGGCTTGGTAAAGCCTGTCTACCTACCAGTGGCAAGCAAGTAATGTGCTGGGGCTATTCGAGAATTGGCTTGGGCTATAAGAGAATTGGTTTGGGAAGGCCTGTCTACCTACCAGGGACAAGCAAGTAATTTGCTGGGACTTTTACAGAATAGGCTTGGGAAAGCCTGTCTACCTACCAGGGGCAAGCAAGTAAAGTGCAGGGGCTATTAGAGAATTGGCTTGGGAAGGCCTGTCTACCTACCAGGGGCAAGCAAGTAATTTGCTGGGACTATTACAGAATAGGCTTGGGAAGCCCTGTCTACCATACTGAGGCAAGCAAGTAATTTGCTGGGGCTATTACAGAATAGGCTTGGGAAAGCCTGTCTACATACCAGGGGCAAGCAAGTAATTTGCTGGGACTATTACAGAATAGGCTTGGGAAAGCCTGTCTACCTACCAGGGGCAAGCAAGTAATTTGCTGGGACTATTACAGAATAGGTTTGGGAAGGCCTGTCTACCTACCAGGGGCAAGCAAATAATGTGCTGGGGCTATTCGAGAATTGGCTTGGGCTATAAGAGAATTGGTTTGGGAAGACCTGTCTACCTACCAGGGACAAGCAAGTAATTTGCTGGGACTATTACAGAATAGGCTTGGGAAGCCTGTCTACCTACCAGGAGCAAGCAAGTAATTTGCTGGGGCTATTACAGAATAGGCTTGGGAAGGCCTGTCTACCTACCAGGTACAAGCAAGTAATTTGCTAGGACTATTACAGAATAGGCTTGGGAAAGCCTGTCTACCTACCAGGGGCAAGCAAGTAATTTGCTGGGACTATTACAGAATAGGCTTGGGAAGGCCTGTCTACCTACCAGGGGCAAGCAAGTAATGTGCAGGGGCTATGAGAGAAAAGGCTTGGGAAGGCCTGTCTGCCTACCAGGGGCAAGCAAGTAATTTGCAGGGGCTATTACAGAATAGTTTTGTGAAGGCCTGTCTAGCTACCAGGGACAAGCAAGTAATTTGCTGGGACTATTACAGAATAGGCTTGGGAAGGCCTGTCTACCTACCAGGGGCAAGCAAGTAATGTGCAGGGGCTATTAGAGAATTGGCTTGGGATATAAGAGAATTGGCTCGGGAAGGCCAGTGGTCCTACCAGGGAGAAGTAAGTCATGGGCTGAGGCAATGAGAGAATAGGCTAGGGAAGGGCAGTCTACCTACCAGGGGCAAGCAAGTATTTTGCTGGGGCTATTAGAGAATTGGCTTGGGAAGGCCTGTCTACCTACCAGGGGCAAGCAAATAATATGCTGGGGCTATTCGAGAATTGGCTTGGGCTATGAGAGAATTGGTTTGGGAAGGCCTGTCTACCTACCAGGGGCAAGCAAGTAATTTGCTGGGACTATTACAGAATAGGCTTGGGAAGGCCTGTCTACCTACCAGGGGCAAGCAAGTAAAGTACAGGGGCTATTAGAGAATTGGTTTGGGAAGGCCTGTCTGCTTACCAAGGGCAAGCAAGTAATTTGCTGGGACTATTACAGAATAGGTTGGGAAAGCCTGTCTAACTACCAGGGGCAAACAAGTAAAGTGCAGGGGCTATTAGAGAATTGGCTTGGGAAGGCCTGTCTGCCTACCAGGGGCAAGCAAGTAATTTGCTGGGGCTATTACAGAATAGGCTTGGGAAGGCCTGTCTACCTACCAGGGGCAAGCAAGTAATTTACAGCGGCTATTACAGAAGAGGCTTGGGAAGGCCTGTTTACCTACCAGGGAGAAATAAGTCATGGGCTGAGGCGGTGAGAGAATAGGATTGGGAAGGCGTGTCTACCTACCAGGGGCAAGCAAGTAATTTGCAGCGGCTATTATAGAATAGGCTTGGGAAAACCTGTCTACCTACCAGGGGCAAGCAAGTAATGTGCAGGGGCTATTATAGAATTGGCTTGGGAAGGCCTGTCTACCTACAAGCAAATAATGTGCTGGCGCTATTAGAGAATATGCTTGGGATATAAGAGAATTGGTTCGGGAAGTCCAGTCGACCTACCAGGGAGAAGTAAGTCATGGGCTGAGGCAATGAAAGAATAGGCTTGGAAAGGGCAGTCTACCTACCAGGGGCAAGCAAGTAATTTGCTGGGGCGATGAGAGAAAAGGCTTGGGAAGGCCTGTCTACCTACCAGGGGCAAGAAAATAATGTGCTGGGGCTATTCGAGAATTGGCTTGGGCTATAAGAGAATTGGTTTGGGAAGGCCTGTCTACCTACCAGGGGCAAGCAAGTAATTTGATGGGACTATTACAGAATAGGCTTGGGAAAGCCTGTCTACCTACCAGGGGCAAGCAAGTAAAGTGCAGGGGCTATTAGAGAATTGGCTTGGGAAGGCCTGTCTACCTACCAGGGGCAAGCAAGTAATATGCTGGGGCTATTCGAGAATTGGCTTGGGCTATAAGAAAATTGGTTTGGGAAGGCCTGTCTGCCTACCAAGGGCAAGCAAGTAATTTGCTGGGACTTTTACAGAATAGGCTTGGGAAAGCCTGTCTACCTACCAGGGGCAAGCAAGTAAAGTGCAGGGGCTATTAGAGAATTGGCTTGGGAAGGCCTGTCTACCTACCAGGGGCAAGCAAATAATGTGCTGGGGCTATTCGAGAATTGGCTTGGGCTATAAGAGAATTGGTTTGGGAAGGCCTGTCTACCTACCAGGGACAAGCAAGTAATTTGCTGGGACTATTACAGAATAGGCTTGGGAAAGCCTGTCTACCTACCAGGGGCAAGCAAGTAATTTGCTGGGACTATTACAGAATAGGCTTGGGAAGGCCTGTCTACCTACCAGGGGCAAGCAAGTAATGTGCAGGGGCTATTAGAGAATTGGCTTGGGATATAAGAGAATTGGCTCGGGAATGCCAGTGGACCTACCAGGGAGAAGTAAGTCATGGGCTGAGGCAATGAGAGAATAGGCTTGGGAAGGGCAGTCTACCTACCAGGGGCAAGGAAGTATTTTGCTGGGGCTATTAGAGAATTGGCTTGGGAAGGCCTGTCTACCTACCAGGGGCAAGCAAATAATATGCTGGGGCTATTCGAGAATTGGCTTGGGCTGTGAGAGAATTGGTTTGGGAAGGCCTGTCTACCTACCAGGGGCAAGCAAGTAATTTGCTGGGACTATTACAGAATAGGCTTGGGAAGGCCTGTCTACCTACCAGGGGCAAGCATGTAAAGTACAGGGGCTATTAGAGAATTGGCTTGGGAAGGCCTGTCTGCCTACCAAGGGCAAGCAAGTAATTTGCTGGGACTTTTACAGAATAGGCTTGGTAAAGCCTGTCTACCTACCAGTGGCAAGCAAGTAATGTGCTGGGGCTATTCGAGAATTGGCTTGGGCTATAAGAGAATTGGTTTGGGAAGGCCTGTCTACCTACCAGGGACAAGCAAGTAATTTGCTGGGACTATTACAGAATAGGCTTGGGAAGGCCTGTGTACCTACCAAGGAGAAATAAGTCATGGGCTGAGGCGATGAGAGAATAGGCTTGGGAAGGCCTATTTACCTACCAGGGGCAAGCAAGTAAAGTGCAGGGGCTATTAGAGAATTGGCTTGGGCTATAAGAGAATTGGTTTGGGAAGGCCTGTCTACCTACCAGGGGCAAGCAAGTAATTTGCAGCGGCTATTACAGAATAGGCTTGGGAAAACCTGTGTACCTACCAGGGGCAAGCAAGTAATGTGCAGGGGCTATTAGAGAATTGGCTTGGGAAGGCCTGTCTACCTACAAGCAAATAATGTGCTGGCGCTATTAGAGAATTGGCTTGGGATATAAGAGAATTGGTTCGGGAAGACCAGTCGACCTACCAGGGAGAAGTAAGTCATGGGCTGAGGCAATTAAAGAATAGGCTTGGGAAGGGCAGTCTACCTACCAGGGGCAAGCAAATAATATGCTGGGGCTATTCGAGAATTGGCTTGGGCTATAAGAGAATTGGTTTGGGAAGGCCTGTCTACCTACCAGGGGCAAGCAAGTAATTTGCTGGGGCTATTACAGAATAGGCTTGGGAAGGCCTGTCTACCTACCAGGGGCAAGCAAGTAATTTGCTGGGACTATTACAGAATAGGCTTGGGAAGCCCTGTCTACCATACTGAGGCAAGCAAGTAATTTGCTGGGGCTATTACAGAATAGGCTTGGGAAAGCCTGTCTACATACCAGGGGCAAGCAAGTAATTTGCTGGGACTATTACAGAATAGGCTTGGGAAAGCTTGTCTACCTACCAGGGGCAAGCAAGTAATTTGCTGGGACTATTACAGAATAGGTTTGGGAAGGCCTGTCTACCTACCAGGGGCAAGCAAGTAATGTGCAGGGGCTATGAGAGAAAAGGCTTGGGAAGGCCTGTCTACCTACCTGGGGCAAGCAAGTAATTTGCTGGGGCTATTACAGAATAGGCTTGGGAAGGCCTGTCTACCTACCAGTGGCAAGCAAGTAATTTGCTGGGGCTATTACAGAATAGGCTTGGGAAGGCCTGTCTACCTACCAGGGGCAAGCAAGTAATTTGCTGGGACTATTACAGAATAGGTTGGGAAAGCCTGTCTAACTACCAGGGGCAAACAAGTAAAGTGCAGGGGCTATTAGAGAATTGGCTTGGGAAGGCCTGTCTGCCTACCAGGGGCAAGCAAGTAATTTGCTGGGGCTATTACAGAATAGGCTTGGGAAAACCTGTCTACCTACCAGGGGCAAGCAAGTAATGTGCAGGGGCTATTAGAGAATTGGCTTGGGATATAAGATAATTGGCTCGGGAATGCCAGTGGACCTACCAGGGAGAAGTAAGTCATGGGCTGAGGCAATGAGAGAATAGGCTTGGGAAGGGCAGTCTACCTACCAGGGGCAAGGAAGTATTTTGCTGGGGCTATTAGAGAATTGGCTTGGGAAGGCCTGTCTACCTACCAGGGGCAAGCAATAATATGCTGGGGCTATTCGAGAATTGGCTTGGGCTATGAGAGAATTGGTTTGGGAAGGCCTGTCTACCTACCAGGGGCAAGCAATAATATGCTGGGGCTATTCGAGAATTGGCTTGGGCTATGAGAGAATTGGTTTGGGAAGGCCTGTCTACCTACCAGGGGCAAGCAAGTAATTTGCTGGGACTATTACAGAATAGGCTTGGGAAGGCCTGTCTACCTACCAGGGGCAAGCAAGTAATTTGCTGGGACTATTACAGAATAGGTTGGGAAAGCCTGTCTAACTACCAGGGGCAAACAAGTAAAGTGCAGGGGCTATTAGAGAATTGGCTTGGGAAGGCCTGTCTGCCTACCAGGGGCAAGCAAGTAATTTGCTGGGGCTATTACAGAATAGGCTTGGGAAGGCCTGTCTACCTACCAGGGGCAAGCAAGTAATTTACAGCGGCTATTACAGAAGAGGCTTGGGAAGGCCTGTTTACCTACCAGGGAGAAATAAGTCATGGGCTGAGGCGGTGAGAGAATAGGATTGGGAAGGCGTGTCTACCTACCAGGGGCAAGCAAGTAATTTGCAGCGGCTATTATAGAATAGGCTTGGGAAAACCTGTCTACCTACCAGGGGCAAGCAAGTAATGTGCAGGGGCTATTATAGAATTGGCTTGGGAAGGCCTGTCTACCTACAAGCAAATAATGTGCTGGCGCTATTAGAGAATTGGCTTGGGATATAAGAGAATTGGTTCGGGAAGTCCAGTCGACCTACCAGGGAGAAGTAAGTCATGGGCTGAGGCAATTAAAGAATAGGCTTGGGAAGGGCAGTCTACCTACCAGGGGCAAGCAAGTAATTTGCTGGGACTATTACAGAATAGGCTTGGGAAAGCCTGTCTACCTACCAGGGGCAAGCAAATAATATGCTGGGGCTATTCGAGAATTGGCTTGGGCTATAAGAGAATTGGTTTGGGAAGGCCTGTCTACCTACCAGGGGCAAGCAAGTAATTTGCTGGGGCTATTACAGAATAGGCTTGGGAAGGCCTGTCTACCTACCAGGGGCAAGCAAGTAATTTGCTGGGACTATTACAGAATAGGCTTGGGAAGCCCTGTCTACCATACTGAGGCAAGCAAGTAATTTGCTGGGGCTATTACAGAATAGGCTTGGGAAAGCCTGTCTACATACCAGGGGCAAGCAAGTAATTTGCTGGGACTATTACAGAATAGGCTTGGGAAAGCTTGTCTACCTACCAGGGGCAAGCAAGTAATTTGCTGGGACTATTACAGAATAGGTTTGGGAAGGCCTGTCTACCTACCAGGGGCAAGCAAGTAATGTGCAGGGGCTATGAGAGAAAAGGCTTGGGAAGGCCTGTCTACCTACCTGGGGCAAGCAAGTAATTTGCTGGGGCTATTACAGAATAGGCTTGGGAAGGCCTGTCTACCTACCAGTGGCAAGCAAGTAATTTGCTGGGGCTATTACAGAATAGGCTTGGGAAGGCCTGTCTACCTACCAGGGGCAAGCAAGTAATTTGCTGGGACTATTACAGAATAGGTTGGGAAAGCCTGTCTAACTACCAGGGGCAAACAAGTAAAGTGCAGGGGCTATTAGAGAATTGGCTTGGGAAGGCCTGTCTGCCTACCAGGGGCAAGCAAGTAATTTGCTGGGGCTATTACAGAATAGGCTTGGGAAAACCTGTCTACCTACCAGGGGCAAGCAAGTAATGTGCAGGGGCTATTAGAGAATTGGCTTGGGATATAAGATAATTGGCTCGGGAATGCCAGTGGACCTACCAGGGAGAAGTAAGTCATGGGCTGAGGCAATGAGAGAATAGGCTTGGGAAGGGCAGTCTACCTACCAGGGGCAAGGAAGTATTTTGCTGGGGCTATTAGAGAATTGGCTTGGGAAGGCCTGTCTACCTACCAGGGGCAAGCAATAATATGCTGGGGCTATTCGAGAATTGGCTCTGGCTATGAGAGAATTGGTTTGGGAAGGCCTGTCTACCTACCAGGGGCAAGCAATAATATGCTGGGGCTATTCGAGAATTGGCTTGGGCTATGAGAGAATTGGTTTGGGAAGGCCTGTCTACCTACCAGGGGCAAGCAAGTAATTTGCTGGGACTATTACAGAATAGGCTTGGGAAGGCCTGTCTACCTACCAGGGGCAAGCAAGTAATTTGCTGGGACTATTACAGAATAGGTTGGGAAAGCCTGTCTAACTACCAGGGGCAAACAAGTAAAGTGCAGGGGCTATTAGAGAATTGGCTTGGGAAGGCCTGTCTGCCTACCAGGGGCAAGCAAGTAATTTGCTGGGGCTATTACAGAATAGGCTTGGGAAGGCCTGTCTACCTACCAGGGGCAAGCAAGTAATTTACAGCGGCTATTACAGAAGAGGCTTGGGAAGGCCTGTTTACCTACCAGGGAGAAATAAGTCATGGGCTGAGGCGGTGAGAGAATAGGATTGGGAAGGCGTGTCTACCTACCAGGGGCAAGCAAGTAATTTGCAGCGGCTATTATAGAATAGGCTTGGGAAAACCTGTCTACCTACCAGGGGCAAGCAAGTAATGTGCAGGGGCTATTATAGAATTGGCTTGGGAAGGCCTGTCTACCTACAAGCAAATAATGTGCTGGCGCTATTAGAGAATTGGCTTGGGATATAAGAGAATTGGTTCGGGAAGTCCAGTCGACCTACCAGGGAGAAGTAAGTCATGGGCTGAGGCAATGAAAGAATAGGCTTGGAAAGGGCAGTCTACCTACCAGGGGCAAGCAAGTAATTTGCTGGGGCGATGAGAGAAAAGGCTTGGGAAGGCCTGTCTACCTACCAGGGGCAAGAAAATAATGTGCTGGGGCTATTCGAGAATTGGCTTGGGCTATAAGAGAATTGGTTTGGGAAGGCCTGTCTACCTACCAGGGGCAAGCAAGTAATTTGATGGGACTATTACAGAATAGGCTTGGGAAAGCCTGTCTACCTACCAGGGGCAAGCAAGTAAAGTGCAGGGGCTATTAGAGAATTGGCTTGGGAAGGCCTGTCTACCTACCAGGGGCAAGCAAGTAATATGCTGGGGCTATTCGAGAATTGGCTTGGGCTATAAGAGAATTGGTTTGGGAAGGCCTGTCTGCCTACCAAGGGCAAGCAAGTAATTTGCTGGGACTTTTACAGAATAGGCTTGGGAAAGCCTGTCTACCTACCAGGGGCAAGCAAGTAAAGTGCAGGGGCTATTAGAGAATTGGCTTGGGAAGGCATGTCTACCTACCAGGGGCAAGCAAATAATGTGCTGGGGCTATTCGAGAATTGGCTTGGGCTATAAGAGAATTGGTTTGGGAAGGCCTGTCTACCTACCAGGGACAAGCAAGTAATTTGCTGGGACTATTACAGAATAGGCTTGGGAAAGCCTGTCTACCTACCAGGGGCAAGCAAGTAATTTGCTGGGACTATTACAGAATAGGCTTGGGAAGGCCTGTCTACCTACCAGGGGCAAGCAAGTAATGTGCAGGGGCTATTAGAGAATTGGCTTGGGATATAAGAGAATTGGCTCGGGAATGCCAGTGGACCTACCAGGGAGAAGTAAGTCATGGGCTGAGGCAATGAGAGAATAGGCTTGGGAAGGCCAGTCTACCTACAAGGGGCAAGGAAGTATTTTGCTGGGGCTATTAGAGAATTGGCTTGGGAAGGCCTGTCTACCTACCAGGGGCAAGCAAATAATATGCTGGGGCTATTCGAGAATTGGCTTGGGCTGTGAGAGAATTGGTTTGGGAAGGCCTGTCTACCTACCAGGGGCAAGCAAGTAATTTGCTGGGACTATTACAGAATAGGCTTGGGAAGGCCTGTCTACCTACCAGGGGCAAGCATGTAAAGTACAGGGGCTATTAGAGAATTGGCTTGGGCTATAAGAGAATTGGTTTGGGAAGGCCTGTCTACCTACCAGGGACAAGCAAGTAATTTGCTGGGACTATTACAGAATAGGCTTGGGAAGGCCTGTGTACCTACCAAGGAGAAATAAGTCATGGGCTGAGGCGATGAGAGAATAGGCTTGGGAAGGCCTATTTACCTACCAGGGGCAAGCAAGTAAAGTGCAGGGGCTATTAGAGAA
The DNA here is from genome assembly GCF_030265065.1 of Corythoichthys intestinalis. Lineage (NCBI taxonomy): Eukaryota > Metazoa > Chordata > Actinopteri > Syngnathiformes > Syngnathidae > Corythoichthys > Corythoichthys intestinalis. Next base: position 56,202,407 of record NC_080408.1, read on the forward strand.
TTGGCTTGGGCTATAAGAGAATTGGTTTGGGAAGGCCTGTCTACCTACCAGGGGCAAGCAAGTAATTTGCAGCGGCTATTACAGAATAGGCTTGGGAAAACCTGTCTACCTACCAGGGGCAAGCAAGTAATGTGCAGGGGCTATTAGAGAATTGGCTTGGGAAGGCCTGTCTACCTACAAGCAAATAATGTGCTGGCGCTATTAGAGAATTGGCTTGGGATATAAGAGAATTGGTTCGGGAAGGCCAGTCGACCTACCAGGGAGAAGTAAGTCATGGGCTGAGGCAATGAAAGAATAGGCTTGGGAAGGGCAGTCTACCTACCAGGGGCAAGCAAGTAATTTGCTGGGGCGATGAGAGAAAAGGCTTGGGAAGGCCTGTCTACCTACCAGGGGCAAGAAAATAATGTGCTGGGGCTATTCGAGAATTGGCTTGGGCTATAAGAGAATTGGTTTGGGAAGGCCTGTCTACCTACCAGGGGCAAGCAAGTAATTTGCTGGGACTATTACAGAATAGGCTTGGGAAAGCCTGTCTACCTACCAGGGGCAAGCAAATAATATGCTGGGGCTATTCGAGAATTGGCTTGGGCTATAAGAGAATTGGTTTGGGAAGGCCTGTCTACCTACCAGGGGCAAGCAAGTAATTTGCTGGGACTATTACAGAATAGGCTTGGGAAGCCCTGTCTACCATACTGAGGCAAGCAAGTAATTTGCTGGGGCTATTACAGAATAGGCTTGGGAAAGCCTGTCTACATACCAGGGGCAAGCAAGTAATTTGCTGGGACTATTACAGAATAGGCTTGGGAAAGCCTGTCTACCTACCAGGGGCAAGCAAGTAATTTGCTGGGACTATTACAGAATAGGTTTGGGAAGGCCTGTCTACCTACCAGGGGCAAGCAAGTAATGTGCAGGGGCTATGAGAGAAAAGGCTTGGGAAGGCCTGTCTACCTACCTGGGGCAAGCAAGTAATTTGCTGGGGCTATTACAGAATAGGTTTGGGAAGACCTGTCTACCTACCAGGGGCAAGCAAGTAAAGTGCAGGGGCTATTAGAGAATTGGCTTGGGAAGGCCTGTCTACCTACCAGGGGCAAGCAAATAATGTGCTGGGGCTATTCGAGAATTGGCTTGGGCTATAAGAGAATTGGTTTGGGAAGGCCTGTCTACCTACCAGGGACAAGCAAGTAATTTGCTGGGACTATTACAGAATAGGCTTGGGAAAGCCTGTCTACCTACCAGGGGCAAGCAAGTAATTTGCTGGGACTATTACAGAATAGGCTTGGGAAGGCCTGTCTACCTACCAGGGGCAAGCAAGTAATGTGCAGGGGCTATTAGAGAATTGGCTTGGGATATAAGAGAATTGGCTCGGGAATGCCAGTGGACCTACCAGGGAGAAGTAAGTCATGGGCTGAGGCAATGAGAGAATAGGCTTGGGAAGGGCAGTCTACCTACCAGGGGCAAGGAAGTATTTTGCTGGGGCTATTAGAGAATTGGCTTGGGAAGGCCTGTCTACCTACCAGGGGCAAGCAAATAATATGCTGGGGCTATTCGAGAATTGGCTTGGGCTGTGAGAGAATTGGTTTGGGAAGGCCTGTCTACCTACCAGGGGCAAGCAAGTAATTTGCTGGGACTATTACAGAATAGGCTTGGGAAGGCCTGTCTACCTACCAGGGGCAAGCATGTAAAGTACAGGGGCTATTAGAGAATTGGCTTGGGAAGGCCTGTCTGCCTACCAAGGGCAAGCAAGTAATTTGCTGGGACTTTTACAGAATAGGCTTGGTAAAGCCTGTCTACCTACCAGTGGCAAGCAAGTAATGTGCTGGGGCTATTCGAGAATTGGCTTGGGCTATAAGAGAATTGGTTTGGGAAGGCCTGTCTACCTACCAGGGACAAGCAAGTAATTTGCTGGGACTATTACAGAATAGGCTTGGGAAGGCCTGTGTACCTACCAAGGAGAAATAAGTCATGGGCTGAGGCGATGAGAGAATAGGCTTGGGAAGGCCTATTTACCTACCAGGGGCAAGCAAGTAAAGTGCAGGGGCTATTAGAGAATTGGCTTGGGCTATAAGAGAATTGGTTTGGGAAGGCCTGTCTACCTACCAGGGGCAAGCAAGTAATTTGCAGCGGCTATTACAGAATAGGCTTGGGAAAACCTGTGTACCTACCAGGGGCAAGCAAGTAATGTGCAGGGGCTATTAGAGAATTGGCTTGGGAAGGCCTGTCTACCTACAAGCAAATAATGTGCTGGCGCTATTAGAGAATTGGCTTGGGATATAAGAGAATTGGTTCGGGAAGGCCAGTCGACCTACCAGGGAGAAGTAAGTCATGGGCTGAGGCAATGAAAGAATAGGCTTGGGAAGGGCAGTCTACCTACCAGGGGCAAGCAAGTAATTTGCTGGGGCGATGAGAGAAAAGGCTTGGGAAGGCCTGTCTACCTACCAGGGGCAAGAAAATAATGTGCTGGGGCTATTCGAGAATTGGCTTGGGCTATAAGAGAATTGGTTTGGGAAGGCCTGTCTACCTACCAGGGGCAAGCAAGTAATTTGCTGGGACTATTACAGAATAGGCTTGGGAAAGCCTGTCTACCTACCAGGGGCAAGCAAATAATATGCTGGGGCTATTCGAGAATTGGCTTGGGCTATAAGAGAATTGGTTTGGGAAGGCCTGTCTACCTACCAGGGGCAAGCAAGTAATTTGCTGGGGCTATTACAGAATAGGCTTGGGAAGGCCTGTCTACCTACCAGGGGCAAGCAAGTAATTTGCTGGGACTATTACAGAATAGGCTTGGGAAGCCCTGTCTACCATACTGAGGCAAGCAAGTAATTTGCTGGGGCTATTACAGAATAGGCTTGGGAAAGCCTGTCTACATACCAGGGGCAAGCAAGTAATTTGCTGGGACTATTACAGAATAGGCTTGGGAAAGCTTGTCTACCTACCAGGGGCAAGCAAGTAATTTGCTGGGACTATTACAGAATAGGTTTGGGAAGGCCTGTCTACCTACCAGGGGCAAGCAAGTAATGTGCAGGGGCTATGAGAGAAAAGGCTTGGGAAGGCCTGTCTACCTACCTGGGGCAAGCAAGTAATTTGCTGGGGCTATTACAGAATAGGCTTGGGAAGGCCTGTCTACCTACCAGTGGCAAGCAAGTAATTTGCTGGGGCTATTACAGAATAGGCTTGGGAAGGCCTGTCTACCTACCAGGGGCAAGCAAGTAATTTGCTGGGACTATTACAGAATAGGTTGGGAAAGCCTGTCTAACTACCAGGGGCAAACAAGTAAAGTGCAGGGGCTATTAGAGAATTGGCTTGGGAAGGCCTGTCTGCCTACCAGGGGCAAGCAAGTAATTTGCTGGGGCTATTACAGAATAGGCTTGGGAAAACCTGTCTACCTACCAGGGGCAAGCAAGTAATGTGCAGGGGCTATTAGAGAATTGGCTTGGGATATAAGATAATTGGCTCGGGAATGCCAGTGGACCTACCAGGGAGAAGTAAGTCATGGGCTGAGGCAATGAGAGAATAGGCTTGGGAAGGGCAGTCTACCTACCAGGGGCAAGGAAGTATTTTGCTGGGGCTATTAGAGAATTGGCTTGGGAAGGCCTGTCTACCTACCAGGGGCAAGCAATAATATGCTGGGGCTATTCGAGAATTGGCTTGGGCTATGAGAGAATTGGTTTGGGAAGGCCTGTCTACCTACCAGGGGCAAGCAATAATATGCTGGGGCTATTCGAGAATTGGCTTGGGCTATGAGAGAATTGGTTTGGGAAGGCCTGTCTACCTACCAGGGGCAAGCAAGTAATTTGCTGGGACTATTACAGAATAGGCTTGGGAAGGCCTGTCTACCTACCAGGGGCAAGCAAGTAATTTGCTGGGACTATTACAGAATAGGTTGGGAAAGCCTGTCTAACTACCAGGGGCAAACAAGTAAAGTGCAGGGGCTATTAGAGAATTGGCTTGGGAAGGCCTGTCTGCCTACCAGGGGCAAGCAAGTAATTTGCTGGGGCTATTACAGAATAGGCTTGGGAAGGCCTGTCTACCTACCAGGGGCAAGCAAGTAATTTACAGCGGCTATTACAGAAGAGGCTTGGGAAGGCCTGTTTACCTACCAGGGAGAAATAAGTCATGGGCTGAGGCGGTGAGAGAATAGGATTGGGAAGGCGTGTCTACCTACCAGGGGCAAGCAAGTAATTTGCAGCGGCTATTATAGAATAGGCTTGGGAAAACCTGTCTACCTACCAGGGGCAAGCAAGTAATGTGCAGGGGCTATTATAGAATTGGCTTGGGAAGGCCTGTCTACCTACAAGCAAATAATGTGCTGGCGCTATTAGAGAATTGGCTTGGGATATAAGAGAATTGGTTCGGGAAGTCCAATCGACCTACCAGGGAGAAGTAAGTCATGGGCTGAGGCAATTAAAGAATAGGCTTGGGAAGGGCAGTCTACCTACCAGGGGCAAGCAAGTAATTTGCTGGGACTATTACAGAATAGGCTTGGGAAAGCCTGTCTACCTACCAGGGGCAAGCAAATAATATGCTGGGGCTATTCGAGAATTGGCTTGGGCTATAAGAGAATTGGTTTGGGAAGGCCTGTCTACCTACCAGGGGCAAGCAAGTAATTTGCTGGGGCTATTACAGAATAGGCTTGGGAAGGCCTGTCTACCTACCAGGGGCAAGCAAGTAATTTGCTGGGACTATTACAGAATAGGCTTGGGAAGCCCTGTCTACCATACTGAGGCAAGCAAGTAATTTGCTGGGGCTATTACAGAATAGGCTTGGGAAAGCCTGTCTACATACCAGGGGCAAGCAAGTAATTTGCTGGGACTATTACAGAATAGGCTTGGGAAAGCTTGTCTACCTACCAGGGGCAAGCAAGTAATTTGCTGGGACTATTACAGAATAGGTTTGGGAAGGCCTGTCTACCTACCAGGGGCAAGCAAGTAATGTGCAGGGGCTATGAGAGAAAAGGCTTGGGAAGGCCTGTCTACCTACCTGGGGCAAGCAAGTAATTTGCTGGGGCTATTACAGAATAGGCTTGGGAAGGCCTGTCTACCTACCAGTGGCAAGCAAGTAATTTGCTGGGGCTATTACAGAATAGGCTTGGGAAGGCCTGTCTACCTACCAGGGGCAAGCAAGTAATTTGCTGGGACTATTACAGAATAGGTTGGGAAAGCCTGTCTAACTACCAGGGGCAAACAAGTAAAGTGCAGGGGCTATTAGAGAATTGGCTTGGGAAGGCCTGTCTGCCTACCAGGGGCAAGCAAGTAATTTGCTGGGGCTATTACAGAATAGGCTTGGGAAAACCTGTCTACCTACCAGGGGCAAGCAAGTAATGTGCAGGGGCTATTAGAGAATTGGCTTGGGATATAAGATAATTGGCTCGGGAATGCCAGTGGACCTACCAGGGAGAAGTAAGTCATGGGCTGAGGCAATGAGAGAATAGGCTTGGGAAGGGCAGTCTACCTACCAGGGGCAAGGAAGTATTTTGCTGGGGCTATTAGAGAATTGGCTTGGGAAGGCCTGTCTACCTACCAGGGGCAAGCAATAATATGCTGGGGCTATTCGAGAATTGGCTTGGGCTATGAGAGAATTGGTTTGGGAAGGCCTGTCTACCTACCAGGGGCAAGCAATAATATGCTGGGGCTATTCGAGAATTGGCTTGGGCTATGAGAGAATTGGTTTGGGAAGGCCTGTCTACCTACCAGGGGCAAGCAAGTAATTTGCTGGGACTATTACAGAATAGGCTTGGGAAGGCCTGTCTACCTACCAGGGGCAAGCAAGTAATTTGCTGGGACTATTACAGAATAGGTTGGGAAAGCCTGTCTAACTACCAGGGGCAAACAAGTAAAGTGCAGGGGCTATTAGAGAATTGGCTTGGGAAGGCCTGTCTGCCTACCAGGGGCAAGCAAGTAATTTGCTGGGGCTATTACAGAATAGGCTTGGGAAGGCCTGTCTACCTACCAGGGGCAAGCAAGTAATTTACAGCGGCTATTACAGAAGAGGCTTGGGAAGGCCTGTTTACCTACCAGGGAGAAATAAGTCATGGGCTGAGGCGGTGAGAGAATAGGATTGGGAAGGCGTGTCTACCTACCAGGGGCAAGCAAGTAATTTGCAGCGGCTATTATAGAATAGGCTTGGGAAAACCTGTCTACCTACCAGGGGCAAGCAAGTAATGTGCAGGGGCTATTATAGAATTGGCTTGGGAAGGCCTGTCTACCTACAAGCAAATAATGTGCTGGCGCTATTAGAGAATTGGCTTGGGATATAAGAGAATTGGTTCGGGAAGTCCAATCGACCTACCAGGGAGAAGTAAGTCATGGGCTGAGGCAATTAAAGAATAGGCTTGGGAAGGGCAGTCTACCTACCAGGGGCAAGCAAGTAATTTGCTGGGACTATTACAGAATAGGCTTGGGAAAGCCTGTCTACCTACCAGGGGCAAGCAAATAATATGCTGGGGCTATTCGAGAATTGGCTTGGGCTATAAGAGAATTGGTTTGGGAAGGCCTGTCTACCTACCAGGGGCAAGCAAGTAATTTGCTGGGGCTATTACAGAATAGGCTTGGGAAGGCCTGTCTACCTACCAGGGGCAAGCAAGTAATTTGCTGGGACTATTACAGAATAGGCTTGGGAAGCCCTGTCTACCATACTGAGGCAAGCAAGTAATTTGCTGGGGCTATTACAGAATAGGCTTGGGAAAGCCTGTCTACATACCAGGGGCAAGCAAGTAATTTGCTGGGACTATTACAGAATAGGCTTGGGAAAGCTTGTCTACCTACCAGGGGCAAGCAAGTAATTTGCTGGGACTATTACAGAATAGGTTTGGGAAGGCCTGTCTACCTACCAGGGGCAAGCAAGTAATGTGCAGGGGCTATGAGAGAAAAGGCTTGGGAAGGCCTGTCTACCTACCTGGGGCAAGCAAGTAATTTGCTGGGGCTATTACAGAATAGGCTTGGGAAGGCCTGTCTACCTACCAGTGGCAAGCAAGTAATTTGCTGGGGCTATTACAGAATAGGCTTGGGAAGGCCTGTCTACCTACCAGGGGCAAGCAAGTAATTTGCTGGGACTATTACAGAATAGGTTGGGAAAGCCTGTCTAACTACCAGGGGCAAACAAGTAAAGTGCAGGGGCTATTAGAGAATTGGCTTGGGAAGGCCTGTCTGCCTACCAGGGGCAAGCAAGTAATTTGCTGGGGCTATTACAGAATAGGCTTGGGAAAACCTGTCTACCTACCAGGGGCAAGCAAGTAATGTGCAGGGGCTATTAGAGAATTGGCTTGGGATATAAGATAATTGGCTCGGGAATGCCAGTGGACCTACCAGGGAGAAGTAAGTCATGGGCTGAGGCAATGAGAGAATAGGCTTGGGAAGGGCAGTCTACCTACCAGGGGCAAGGAAGTATTTTGCTGGGGCTATTAGAGAATTGGCTTGGGAAGGCCTGTCTACCTACCAGGGGCAAGCAATAATATGCTGGGGCTATTCGAGAATTGGCTTGGGCTATGAGAGAATTGGTTTGGGAAGGCCTGTCTACCTACCAGGGGCAAGCAATAATATGCTGGGGCTATTCGAGAATTGGCTTGGGCTATGAGAGAATTGGTTTGGGAAGGCCTGTCTACCTACCAGGGGCAAGCAAGTAATTTGCTGGGACTATTACAGAATAGGCTTGGGAAGGCCTGTCTACCTACCAGGGGCAAGCAAGTAATTTGCTGGGACTATTACAGAATAGGTTGGGAAAGCCTGTCTAACTACCAGGGGCAAACAAGTAAAGTGCAGGGGCTATTAGAGAATTGGCTTGGGAAGGCCTGTCTGCCTACCAGGGGCAAGCAAGTAATTTGCTGGGGCTATTACAGAATAGGCTTGGGAAGGCCTGTCTACCTACCAGGGGCAAGCAAGTAATTTACAGCGGCTATTACAGAAGAGGCTTGGGAAGGCCTGTTTACCTACCAGGGAGAAATAAGTCATGGGCTGAGGCGGTGAGAGAATAGGATTGGGAAGGCGTGTCTACCTACCAGGGGCAAGCAAGTAATTTGCAGCGGCTATTATAGAATAGTCTTGGGAAAACCTGTCTACCTACCAGGGGCAAGCAAGTAATGTGCAGGGGCTATTATAGAATTGGCTTGGGAAGGCCTGTCTACCTACAAGCAAATAATGTGCTGGCGCTATTAGAGAATTGGCTTGGGATATAAGAGAATTGGTTCGGGAAGTCCAGTCGACCTACCAGGGAGAAGTAAGTCATGGGCTGAGGCAATGAAAGAATAGGCTTGGAAAGGGCAGTCTACCTACCAGGGGCAAGCAAGTAATTTGCTGGGGCGATGAGAGAAAAGGCTTGGGAAGGCCTGTCTACCTACCAGGGGCAAGAAAATAATGTGCTGGGGCTATTCGAGAATTGGCTTGGGCTATAAGAGAATTGGTTTGGGAAGGCCTGTCTACCTACCAGGGGCAAGCAAGTAATTTGATGGGACTATTACAGAATAGGCTTGGGAAAGCCTGTCTACCTACCAGGGGCAAGCAAGTAAAGTGCAGGGGCTATTAGAGAATTGGCTTGGGAAGGCCTGTCTACCTACCAGGGGCAAGCAAGTAATATGCTGGGGCTATTCGAGAATTGGCTTGGGCTATAAGAGAATTGGTTTGGGAAGGCCTGTCTGCCTACCAAGGGCAAGCAAGTAATTTGCTGGGACTTTTACAGAATAGGCTTGGGAAAGCCTGTCTACCTACCAGGGGCAAGCAAGTAAAGTGCAGGGGCTATTAGAGAATTGGCTTGGGAAGGCCTGTCTACCTACCAGGGGCAAGCAAATAATGTGCTGGGGCTATTCGAGAATTGGCTTGGGCTATAAGAGAATTGGTTTGGGAAGGCCTGTCTACCTACCAGGGACAAGCAAGTAATTTGCTGGGACTATTACAGAATAGGCTTGGGAAAGCCTGTCTACCTACCAGGGGCAAGCAAGTAATTTGCTGGGACTATTACAGAATAGGCTTGGGAAGGCCTGTCTACCTACCAGGGGCAAGCAAGTAATGTGCAGGGGCTATTAGAGAATTGGCTTGGGATATAAGAGAATTGGCTCGGGAATGCCAGTGGACCTACCAGGGAGAAGTAAGTCATGGGCTGAGGCAATGAGAGAATAGGCTTGGGAAGGGCAGTCTACCTACAAGGGGCAAGGAAGTATTTTGCTGGGGCTATTAGAGAATTGGCTTGGGAAGGCCTGTCTACCTACCAGGGGCAAGCAAATAATATGCTGGGGCTATTCGAGAATTGGCTTGGGCTGTGAGAGAATTGGTTTGGGAAGGCCTGTCTACCTACCAGGGGCAAGCAAGTAATTTGCTGGGACTATTACAGAATAGGCTTGGGAAGGCCTGTCTACCTACCAGGGGCAAGCATGTAAAGTACAGGGGCTATTAGAGAATTGGCTTGGGCTATAAGAGAATTGGTTTGGGAAGGCCTGTCTACCTACCAGGGACAAGCAAGTAATTTGCTGGGACTATTACAGAATAGGCTTGGGAAGGCCTGTGTACCTACCAAGGAGAAATAAGTCATGGGCTGAGGCGATGAGAGAATAGGCTTGGGAAGGCCTATTTACCTACCAGGGGCAAGCAAGTAAAGTGCAGGGGCTATTAGAGAATTGGCTTGGGCTATAAGAGAATTGGTTTGGGAAGGCCTGTCTACCTACCAGGGGCAAGCAAGTAATTTGCAGCGGCTATTACAGAATAGGCTTGGGAAAACCTGTCTACCTACCAGGGGCAAGCAAGTAATGTGCAGGGGCTATTAGAGAATTGGCTTGGGAAGGCCTGTCTACCTACAAGGAAATAATGTGCTGGCGCTATTAGAGAATTGGCTTGGGATATAAGAGAATTGGTTCGGGAAGGCCAGTCGACCTACCAGGGAGAAGTAAGTCATGGGCTGAGGCAATGAAAGAATAGGCTTGGGAAGGGCAGTCTACCTACCAGGGGCAAGCAAGTAATTTGCTGGGGCGATGAGAGAAAAGGCTTGGGAAGGCCTGTCTACCTACCAGGGGCAAGAAAATAATGTGCTGGGGCTATTCGAGAATTGGCTTGGGCTATAAGAGAATTGGTTTGGGAAGGCCTGTCTACCTACCAGGGGCAAGCAAGTAATTTGCTGGGACTATTACAGAATAGGCTTGGGAAAGCCTGTCTACCTACCAGGGGCAAGCAAATAATATGCTGGGGCTATTCGAGAATTGGCTTGGGCTATAAGAGAATTGGTTTGGGAAGGCCTGTCTACCTACCAGGGGCAAGCAAGTAATTTGCTGGGACTATTACAGAATAGGCTTGGGAAGCCCTGTCTACCATACTGAGGCAAGCAAGTAATTTGCTGGGGCTATTACAGAATAGGCTTGGGAAAGCCTGTCTACATACCAGGGGCAAGCAAGTAATTTGCTGGGACTATTACAGAATAGGCTTGGGAAAGCCTGTCTACCTACCAGGGGCAAGCAAGTAATTTGCTGGGACTATTACAGAATAGGTTTGGGAAGGCCTGTCTACCTACCAGGGGCAAGCAAGTAATGTGCAGGGGCTATGAGAGAAAAGGCTTGGGAAGGCCTGTCTACCTACCTGGGGCAAGCAAGTAATTTGCTGGGGCTATTACAGAATAGGTTTGGGAAGACCTGTCTACCTACCAGGGGCAAGCAAGTAATTTGCTGGGGCGATGAGAGAAAAGGCTTGGGAAGGCCTGTCTACCTACCAGGGGCAAGAAAATAATGAGCTGGGGCTATTCGAGAATTGGCTTGGGCTATAAGAGAATTGGTTTGGGAAGGCCTGTCTACCTACCAGGGGCAAGCAAGTAATTTGCTGGGACTATTACAGAATAGGCTTGGGAAAGCCTGTCTACCTACCAGGGGCAAGCAAGTAAAGTGCAGGGGCTATTAGAGAGTTGGCTTGGGAAGGCCTGTCTACCTACCAGGGGCAAGCAAATAATGTGCTGGGGCTATTCGAGAATTGGCTTGGGCTATAAGAGAATTGGTTTGGGAAGGCCTGTCTACCTACCAGGGGCAAGCAAGTAATTTGCTGGGACTATTACAGAATAGGCTTGGGAAGGCCTGTCTACCTACCAGTGGCAAGCAAGTAATTTGCTGGGGCTATTAAAGAAAAGGCTTGGGAAGGCCTGTCTACCTACCAGGGGCAAGCAAATAATATGCTGGGGCTATTCGAGAATTGGCTTGGGCTATAAGAGAATTGGTTTGGGAAGGCCTGTCTACCTACCAGGGGAGAGCAAGTAATTTGCTGGGACTATTACAGAATAGGCTTGGGAAGGCCTGTCTACCTACCAGGGGCAAGCAAGTAATTTGCTGGGACTATTACAGAATAGGCTTGGGAAAGCCTGTCTACCTACCTGGGGCAAGCAAGTAATTTGCTGGGACTATTACAGAATAGGCTTGGGAAAGCCTGTCTACCTACCAGGGGCAAGCAAATAATATGCTGGGGCTATTCGAGAATTGGCTTGGGCTATAAGAGAATTGGTTTGGGAAGGCCTGTCTACCTACCAGGGGCAAGCAAGTAATTTGCTGGGGCTATTACAGAATAGGCTTGGGAAGGCCTGTCTACCTACCAGGGGCAAGCAAGTAATTTGCTGGGACTATTACAGAATAGGCTTGGGAAGCCCTGTCTACCATACTGAGGCAAGCAAGTAATTTGCTGGGGCTATTACAGAATAGGCTTGGGAAAGCCTGTCTACATACCAGGGGCAAGCAAGTAATTTGCTGGGACTATTACAGAATAGGCTTGGGAAAGCTTGTCTACCTACCAGGGGCAAGCAAGTAATTTGCTGGGACTATTACAGAATAGGTTTGGGAAGGCCTGTCTACCTACCAGGGGCAAGCAAGTAATGTGCAGGGGCTATGAGAGAAAAGGCTTGGGAAGGCCTGTCTACCTACCTGGGGCAAGCAAGTAATTTGCTGGGGCTATTACAGAATAGGCTTGGGAAGGCCTGTCTACCTACCAGTGGCAAGCAAGTAATTTGCTGGGGCTATTACAGAATAGGCTTGGGAAGGCCTGTCTACCTACCAGGGGCAAGCAAGTAATTTGCTGGGACTATTACAGAATAGGTTGGGAAAGCCTGTCTAACTACCAGGGGCAAACAATTAAAGTGCAGGGGCTATTAGAGAATTGGCTTGGGAAGGCCTGTCTGCCTACCAGGGGCAAGCAAGTAATTTGCTGGGGCTATTACAGAATAGGCTTGGGAAAACCTGTCTACCTACCAGGGGCAAGCAAGTAATGTGCAGGGGCTATTAGAGAATTGGCTTGGGATATAAGATAATTGGCTCGGGAATGCCAGTGGACCTACCAGGGAGAAGTAAGTCATGGGCTGAGGCAATGAGAGAATAGGCTTGGGAAGGGCAGTCTACCTACCAGGGGCAAGGAAGTATTTTGCTGGGGCTATTAGAGAATTGGCTTGGGAAGGCCTGTCTACCTACCAGGGGCAAGCAATAATATGCTGGGGCTATTCGAGAATTGGCTTGGGCTATGAGAGAATTGGTTTGGGAAGGCCTGTCTACCTACCAGGGGCAAGCAATAATATGCTGGGGCTATTCGAGAATTGGCTTGGGCTATGAGAGAATTGGTTTGGGAAGGCCTGTCTACCTACCAGGGGCAAGCAAGTAATTTGCTGGGACTATTACAGAATAGGCTTGGGAAGGCCTGTCTACCTACCAGGGGCAAGCAAGTAATTTGCTGGGACTATTACAGAATAGGTTGGGAAAGCCTGTCTAACTACCAGGGGCAAACAAGTAAAGTGCAGGGGCTATTAGAGAATTGGCTTGGGAAGGCCTGTCTGCCTACCAGGGGCAAGCAAGTAATTTGCTGGGGCTATTACAGAATAGGCTTGGGAAGGCCTGTCTACCTACCAGGGGCAAGCAAGTAATTTACAGCGGCTATTACAGAAGAGGCTTGGGAAGGCCTGTTTACCTACCAGGGAGAAATAAGTCATGGGCTGAGGCGGTGAGAGAATAGGATTGGGAAGGCGTGTCTACCTACCAGGGGCAAGCAAGTAATTTGCAGCGGCTATTATAGAATAGTCTTGGGAAAACCTGTCTACCTACCAGGGGCAAGCAAGTAATGTGCAGGGGCTATTATAGAATTGGCTTGGGAAGGCCTGTCTACCTACAAGCAAATAATGTGCTGGCGCTATTAGAGAATTGGCTTGGGATATAAGAGAATTGGTTCGGGAAGTCCAGTCGACCTACCAGGGAGAAGTAAGTCATGGGCTGAGGCAATGAAAGAATAGGCTTGGAAAGGGCAGTCTACCTACCAGGGGCAAGCAAGTAATTTGCTGGGGCGATGAGAGAAAAGGCTTGGGAAGGCCTGTCTACCTACCAGGGGCAAGAAAATAATGTGCTGGGGCTATTCGAGAATTGGCTTGGGCTATAAGAGAATTGGTTTGGGAAGGCCTGTCTACCTACCAGGGGCAAGCAAGTAATTTGATGGGACTATTACAGAATAGGCTTGGGAAAGCCTGTCTACCTACCAGGGGCAAGCAAGTAAAGTGCAGGGGCTATTAGAGAATTGGCTTGGGAAGGCCTGTCTACCTACCAGGGGCAAGCAAGTAATATGCTGGGGCTATTCGAGAATTGGCTTGGGCTATAAGAGAATTGGTTTGGGAAGGCCTGTCTACCTACCAAGGGCAAGCAAGTAATTTGCTGGGACTTTTACAGAATAGGCTTGGGAAAGCCTGTCTACCTACCAGGGGCAAGCAAGTAAAGTGCAGGGGCTATTAGAGAATTGGCTTGGGAAGGCCTGTCTACCTACCAGGGGCAAGCAAATAATGTGCTGGGGCTATTCGAGAATTGGCTTGGGCTATAAGAGAATTGGTTTGGGAAGGCCTGTCTACCTACCAGGGACAAGCAAGTAATTTGCTGGGACTATTACAGAATAGGCTTGGGAAAGCCTGTCTACCTACCAGGGGCAAGCAAGTAATTTGCTGGGACTATTACAGAATAGGCTTGGGAAGGCCTGTCTACCTACCAGGGGCAAGCAAGTAATGTGCAGGGGCTATTAGAGAATTGGCTTGGGATATAAGAGAATTGGCTCGGGAATGCCAGTGGACCTACCAGGGAGAAGTAAGTCATGGGCTGAGGCAATGAGAGAATAGGCTTGGGAAGGGCAGTCTACCTACAAGGGGCAAGGAAGTATTTTGCTGGGGCTATTAGAGAATTGGCTTGGGAAGGCCTGTCTACCTACCAGGGGCAAGCAAATAATATGCTGGGGCTATTCGAGAATTGGCTTGGGCTGTGAGAGAATTGGTTTGGGAAGGCCTGTCTACCTACCAGGGGCAAGCAAGTAATTTGCTGGGACTATTACAGAATAGGCTTGGGAAGGCCTGTCTACCTACCAGGGGCAAGCATGTAAAGTACAGGGGCTATTAGAGAATTGGCTTGGGCTATAAGAGAATTGGTTTGGGAAGGCCTGTCTACCTACCAGGGACAAGCAAGTAATTTGCTGGGACTATTACAGAATAGGCTTGGGAAGGCCTGTGTACCTACCAAGGAGAAATAAGTCATGGGCTGAGGCGATGAGAGAATAGGCTTGGGAAGGCCTATTTACCTACCAGGGGCAAGCAAGTAAAGTGCAGGGGCTATTAGAGAATTGGCTTGGGCTATAAGAGAATTGGTTTGGGAAGGCCTGTCTACCTACCAGGGGCAAGCAAGTAATTTGCAGCGGCTATTACAGAATAGGCTTGGGAAAACCTGTCTACCTACCAGGGGCAAGCAAGTAATGTGCAGGGGCTATTAGAGAATTGGCTTGGGAAGGCCTGTCTACCTACAAGGAAATAATGTGCTGGCGCTATTAGAGAATTGGCTTGGGATATAAGAGAATTGGTTCGGGAAGGCCAGTCGACCTACCAGGGAGAAGTAAGTCATGGGCTGAGGCAATGAAAGAATAGGCTTGGGAAGGGCAGTCTACCTACCAGGGGCAAGCAAGTAATTTGCTGGGGCGATGAGAGAAAAGGCTTGGGAAGGCCTGTCTACCTACCAGGGGCAAGAAAATAATGTGCTGGGGCTATTCGAGAATTGGCTTGGGCTATAAGAGAATTGGTTTGGGAAGGCCTGTCTACCTACCAGGGGCAAGCAAGTAATTTGCTGGGACTATTACAGAATAGGCTTGGGAAAGCCTGTCTACCTACCAGGGGCAAGCAAATAATATGCTGGGGCTATTCGAGAATTGGCTTGGGCTATAAGAGAATTGGTTTGGGAAGGCCTGTCTACCTACCAGGGGCAAGCAAGTAATTTGCTGGGACTATTACAGAATAGGCTTGGGAAGCCCTGTCTACCATACTGAGGCAAGCAAGTAATTTGCTGGGGCTATTACAGAATAGGCTTGGGAAAGCCTGTCTACATACCAGGGGCAAGCAAGTAATTTGCTGGGACTATTACAGAATAGGCTTGGGAAAGCCTGTCTACCTACCAGGGGCAAGCAAGTAATTTGCTGGGACTATTACAGAATAGGTTTGGGAAGGCCTGTCTACCTACCAGGGGCAAGCAAGTAATGTGCAGGGGCTATGAGAGAAAAGGCTTGGGAAGGCCTGTCTACCTACCTGGGGCAAGCAAGTAATTTGCTGGGGCTATTACAGAATAGGTTTGGGAAGACCTGTCTACCTACCAGGGGCAAGCAAGTAATTTGCTGGGGCGATGAGAGAAAAGGCTTGGGAAGGCCTGTCTACCTACCAGGGGCAAGAAAATAATGAGCTGGGGCTATTCGAGAATTGGCTTGGGCTATAAGAGAATTGGTTTGGGAAGGCCTGTCTACCTACCAGGGGCAAGCAAGTAATTTGCTGGGACTATTACAGAATAGGCTTGGGAAAGCCTGTCTACCTACCAGGGGCAAGCAAGTAAAGTGCAGGGGCTATTAGAGAGTTGGCTTGGGAAGGCCTGTCTACCTACCAGGGGCAAGCAAATAATGTGCTGGGGCTATTCGAGAATTGGCTTGGGCTATAAGAGAATTGGTTTGGGAAGGCCTGTCTACCTACCAGGGGCAAGCAAGTAATTTGCTGGGACTATTACAGAATAGGCTTGGGAAGGCCTGTCTACCTACCAGTGGCAAGCAAGTAATTTGCTGGGGCTATTAAAGAAAAGGCTTGGGAAGGCCTGTCTACCTACCAGGGGCAAGCAAATAATATGCTGGGGCTATTCGAGAATTGGCTTGGGCTATAAGAGAATTGGTTTGGGAAGGCCTGTCTACCTACCAGGGGAGAGCAAGTAATTTGCTGGGACTATTACAGAATAGGCTTGGGAAGGCCTGTCTACCTACCAGGGGCAAGCAAGTAATTTGCTGGGACTATTACAGAATAGGCTTGGGAAAGCCTGTCTACCTACCTGGGGCAAGCAAGTAAAGTGCAGGGGCTATTAGAGAATTGGCTTGGGAAGGCCTGTCTACCTACCAGGGGCAAGCAAATAATATGCTGGAGCTATTCGAGAATTGGCTTGGGCTATAAGAGAATTGGTTTGGGAAGGCCTGTCTACCTACCAGGGGCAAGCAAGTAATTTGCTGGGACTATTACAGAATAGGCTTGGGAAGGCCTGTCTACCTACCAGGGAGAAATAAGCCATGGGCTGAGGCGATGAGAGAATAGGCTTGGGAAGGCCTGTCTACCTACCAGGGGCAAGCAAGTAATTTGCTGGGACTATTACAGAATAGGCTTGGGAAAGCCTGTCTACCTATCAGGGGCAAGCAAGTAATGTGCAGGGGCTATTAGAGAATTGGCTTAGGAAGGCCTGTCTACCTACCAGGGGCAAGCAAATAATGTGCTGGGGCTATTCGAGAATTGGCTTGGGAAGGCCTGTCTACCTACCAGGGGAAAGCAAATAATTTGCTGGGGCTATTCGAGAATTGGCTTGGGCTATAAGAGAATTGGTTTGGGAAGGCCTGTCTACCTACCAGGGGCAAGCAAGTAATTTGCTGGGACTATTACAGAATAGGCTTGGGAAGCCCTGTCTACCTACCAGGAGCAAGCAAGTAATTTGCTGGGGCTAATACAGAATAGGCTTGGGAAGGCCTGTCTACCTACCAGGGACAAGCAAGTAATTTGCTAAGACTATTACAGAATAGGCTTGGGAAAGCCTGTCTACCTACCAGGGGCAAGCAAGTAATTTGCTGGGACTATTACAGAAAAGGCTTGGGAAGGCCTGTCTACCTACCAGGGGCAAGCAAGTAATGTGCAGGGGCTATTAGAGAATTGGCTTGGGATATAAGAGAATTGGCTCGGGAAGGCCATTGGTCCTACCAGGGAGAAGTAAGTCATGGGCTGAGGCAATGAGAGAATAGGCTAGGGAAGGGCAGTCTACCTACCAGGGGCAAGCAAGTATTTTGCTGGGGCTATTAGAGAATAGGCTTGGGAAGGCCTGTCTACCTACCAGGGACAAGCAAGTAATTTGCTAAGACTATTACAGAATAGGCTTGGGAAAGCCTGTCTACCTACCAGGGGCAAGCAAGTAATTTGCTGGGACTATTACAGAATAGGCTTGGGAAGGCCTGTCTACCTACCAGGGGCAAGCAAGTAATGTGCAGGGGCTATTAGAGAATTGGCTTGGGATATAAGAGAATTGGCTCGGGAATGCCAGTGGACCTACCAGGGAGAAGTAAGTCATGGGCTGAGGCAATGAGAGAATAGGCTTGGGAAGGGCAGTCTACCTACCAGGGGCAAGGAAGTATTTTGCTGGGGCTATTAGAGAATTGGCTTGGGAAGGCCTGTCTACCTACCAGGGGCAAGCAAATAATATGCTGGGGCTATTCGAGAATTGGCTTGGGCTATGAGAGAATTGGGTTGGGAAAGCCTGTCTACCTACCAGGGGCAAGCAAGTAATTTGCTGGGACTATTACAGAATAGGCTTGGGAAGGCCTGTCTACCTACCAAGGGCAAGCATGTAAAGTACAGGGGCTATTAGAGAATTGGCTTGCGAAGGCCTGTCTGCCTACCAAGGGCAAGCAAGTAATTTGTTGGGACTTTTACAGAATAGGCTTGGGAAAGCCTGTCTACCTACCAGGGGCAAGCAAGTAATGTGCTGGGGCTATTCGAGAATTGGCTTGGGCTATAAGAGAATTGGTTTGGGAAGGCCTGTCTACCTACCAGGGGAGAGCAAGTAATTTGCTGGGACTATTACAGAATAGGCTTGGGAAGGCCTGTCTACCTACCAGGGGCAAGCAAGTAATTTGCTGGGACTATTACAGAATAGGCTTGGGAAAGCCTGTCTACCTACCAGGGGCAAGCATGTAAAGTACAGGGGCTATTAGAGAATTGGCTTGCGAAGGCCTGTCTGCCTACCAAGGGCAAGCAAGTAATTTGTTGGGACTTTTACAGAATAGGCTTGGGAAAGCCTGTCTACCTACCAGGGGCAAGCAAGTAATGTGCTGGGGCTATTCGAGAATTGGCTTGGGCTATAAGAGAATTGGTTTGGGAAGGCCTGTCTACCTACCAGGGGCAAGCAAGTAATTTGCTGGGACTATTACAGAATAGGCTTGGGAAGCCCTGTCTACCATACTGAGGCAAGCAAGTAATTTGCTGGGGCTATTACAGAATAGGCTTGGGAAAGCCTGTCTACATACCAGGGGCAAGCAAGTAATTTGCTGGGACTATTACAGAATAGGCTTGGGAAAGCCTGTCTACCTACCAGGGGCAAGCAAGTAATTTGCTGGGACTATTACAGAATAGGTTTGGGAAGGCCTGTCTACCTACCAGGGGCAAGCAAGTAATGTGCAGGGGCTATGAGAGAAAAGGCTTGGGAAGGCCTGTCTACCTACCTGGGGCAAGCAAGTAATTTGCTGGGGCTATTACAGAATAGGTTTGGGAAGACCTGTCTACCTACCAGGGGCAAGCAAGTAATTTGCTGGGGCGATGAGAGAAAAGGCTTGGGAAGGCCTGTCTACTTACCAGGGGCAAGAAAATAATGAGCTGGGGCTATTCGAGAATTGGCTTGGGCTATAAGAGAATTGGTTTGGGAAGGCCTGTCTACCTACCAGGGGCAAGCAAGTAATTTGCTGGGACTATTACAGAATAGGCTTGGGAAAGCCTGTCTACCTACCAGGGGCAAGCAAGTAAAGTGCAGGGGCTATTAGAGAGTTGGCTTGGGAAGGCCTGTCTACCTACCAGGGGCAAGCAAATAATGTGCTGGGGCTATTCGAGAATTGGCTTGGGCTATAAGAGAATTGGTTTGGGAAGGCCTGTCTACCTACCAGGGGCAAGCAAGTAATTTGCTGGGACTATTACAGAATAGGCTTGGGAAGGCCTGTCTACCTACCAGTGGCAAGCAAGTAATTTGCTGGGGCTATTAAAGAAAAGGCTTGGGAAGGCCTGTCTACCTACCAGGGGCAAGCAAATAATATGCTGGGGCTATTCGAGAATTGGCTTGGGCTATAAGAGAATTGGTTTGGGAAGGCCTGTCTACCTACCAGGGGAGAGCAAGTAATTTGCTGGGACTATTACAGAATAGGCTTGGGAAGGCCTGTCTACCTACCAGGGGCAAGCAAGTAATTTGCTGGGACTATTACAGAATAGGCTTGGGAAAGCCTGTCTACCTACCTGGGGCAAGCAAGTAAAGTGCAGGGGCTATTAGAGAATTGGCTTGGGAAGGCCTGTCTACCTACCAGGGGCAAGCAAATAATATGCTGGAGCTATTCGAGAATTGGCTTGGGCTATAAGAGAATTGGTTTGGGAAGGCCTGTCTACCTACCAGGGGCAAGCAAGTAATTTGCTGGGGCTATTAGAGAATAGGCTAGGGAAGGGCAGTCTACCTACCAGGGGCAAGCAAGTATTTTGCTGGGGCTATTAGAGAATAGGCTTGGGAAGGCCTGTCTACCTACCAGGGACAAGCAAGTAATTTGCTAAGACTATTACAGAATAGGCTTGGGAAAGCCTGTCTACCTACCAGGGGCAAGCAAGTAATTTGCTGGGACTATTACAGAATAGGCTTGGGAAGGCCTGTCTACCTACCAGGGAGAAATAAGCCATGGGCTGAGGCGATGAGAGAATAGGCTTGGGAAGGCCTGTCTACCTACCAGGGGCAAGCAAGTAATTTGCTGGGACTATTACAGAATAGGCTTGGGAAAGCCTGTCTACCTATCAGGGGCAAGCAAGTAATGTGCAGGGGCTATTAGAGAATTGGCTTAGGAAGGCCTGTCTACCTACCAGGGGCAAGCAAATAATGTGCTGGGGCTATTCGAGAATTGGCTTGGGAAGGCCTGTCTACCTACCAGGGGAAAGCAAATAATTTGCTGGGGCTATTCGAGAATTGGCTTGGGCTATAAGAGAATTGGTTTGGGAAGGCCTGTCTACCTACCAGGGGCAAGCAAGTAATTTGCTGGGACTATTACAGAATAGGCTTGGGAAGCCCTGTCTACCTACCAGGAGCAAGCAAGTAATTTGCTGGGGCTAATACAGAATAGGCTTGGGAAGGCCTGTCTACCTACCAGGGACAAGCAAGTAATTTGCTAAGACTATTACAGAATAGGCTTGGGAAAGCCTGTCTACCTACCAGGGGCAAGCAAGTAATTTGCTGGGACTATTACAGAAAAGGCTTGGGAAGGCCTGTCTACCTACCAGGGGCAAGCAAGTAATGTGCAGGGGCTATTAGAGAATTGGCTTGGGATATAAGAGAATTGGCTCGGGAAGGCCATTGGTCCTACCAGGGAGAAGTAAGTCATGGGCTGAGGCAATGAGAGAATAGGCTAGGGAAGGGCAGTCTACCTACCAGGGGCAAGCAAGTATTTTGCTGGGGCTATTAGAGAATAGGCTTGGGAAGGCCTGTCTACCTACCAGGGACAAGCAAGTAATTTGCTAAGACTATTACAGAATAGGCTTGGGAAAGCCTGTCTACCTACCAGGGGCAAGCAAGTAATTTGCTGGGACTATTACAGAATAGGCTTGGGAAGGCCTGTCTACCTACCAGGGGCAAGCAAGTAATGTGCAGGGGCTATTAGAGAATTGGCTTGGGATATAAGAGAATTGGCTCGGGAATGCCAGTGGACCTACCAGGGAGAAGTAAGTCATGGGCTGAGGCAATGAGAGAATAGGCTTGGGAAGGGCAGTCTACCTACCAGGGGCAAGGAAGTATTTTGCTGGGGCTATTAGAGAATTGGCTTGGGAAGGCCTGTCTACCTACCAGGGGCAAGCAAATAATATGCTGGGGCTATTCGAGAATTGGCTTGGGCTATGAGAGAATTGGGTTGGGAAAGCCTGTCTACCTACCAGGGGCAAGCAAGTAATTTGCTGGGACTATTACAGAATAGGCTTGGGAAGGCCTGTCTACCTACCAAGGGCAAGCATGTAAAGTACAGGGGCTATTAGAGAATTGGCTTGCGAAGGCCTGTCTGCCTACCAAGGGCAAGCAAGTAATTTGTTGGGACTTTTACAGAATAGGCTTGGGAAAGCCTGTCTACCTACCAGGGGCAAGCAAGTAATGTGCTGGGGCTATTCGAGAATTGGCTTGGGCTATAAGAGAATTGGTTTGGGAAGGCCTGTCTACCTACCAGGGGAGAGCAAGTAATTTGCTGGGACTATTACAGAATAGGCTTGGGAAGGCCTGTCTACCTACCAGGGGCAAGCAAGTAATTTGCTGGGACTATTACAGAATAGGCTTGGGAAAGCCTGTCTACCTACCAGGGGCAAGCATGTAAAGTACAGGGGCTATTAGAGAATTGGCTTGCGAAGGCCTGTCTGCCTACCAAGGGCAAGCAAGTAATTTGTTGGGACTTTTACAGAATAGGCTTGGGAAAGCCTGTCTACCTACCAGGGGCAAGCAAGTAATGTGCTGGGGCTATTCGAGAATTGGCTTGGGCTATAAGAGAATTGGTTTGGGAAGGCCTGTCTACCTACCAGGGACAAGCAAGTAATTTGCTGGGACTATTACAGAATAGGCTTGGGAAGGCCTGTGTACCTACCAAGGAGAAATAAGTCATGGGCTGAGGCGATGAGAGAATAGGCTTGGGAAGGCCTATCTACCTACCAGGGGCAAGCAAGTAAAGTGCAGGGGCTATTAGAGAATTGGCTTGGGAAGGCCTGTCTACCTACCAGGGGCAAGCAAATAATATGATGGAGCTATTCGAGAATTGGCTTGGGCTATAAGAGAATTGGTTTGGGAAGGCCTGTCTACCTACCAGGGGAGAGCAAGTAATTTGATGGGACTATTACAGAATAGGCTTGGGAAAGCCTGTCTACCTACCAGGGGCAAGCAAGTAAAGTGCAGGGGCTATTACAGAATAGGCTTGGGAAAACCTGTCTACCTACCAGGGGCAAGCAAGTAATGTCCAGGGGCTATTAGAGAATTGGCTTGGGAAGGCCTGTCTAACTACAAGCAAATAATGTGCTGGCGCTATTAGAGAATTGGCTTGGGATATAAGAGAATTGGTTCGGGAAGGCCAATCGACCTACAAGGGAGAAGTAAGTCATGGGCTGAGGCAATGAAAGAATAGGCTTGGGAAGGGCAGTCTACCTACTAGGGGCAAGCAAGTAATTTGCTGGGGCGATGAGAGAAAAGGCTTGGGAAGGCCTGTCTACCTACCAGGGGCAAGAAAACAATGTGCTGGGGCTATTCGAGAATTGGCTTGGGCTATAAGAGAATTGGTTTGGGAAGGCCTGTCTACCTACCAGGGGCAAGCAAGTAATTTGATGGGACTATTACAGAATAGGCTTGGGAAAGCCTGTCTACCTACCAGGGGCAAGCAAGTAAAGTGCAGGGGCTATTAGAGAATTGGCTTGGGAAGGCCTGTCTACCTACCAGGGGAAAGCAAATAATTTGCTGGGGCTATTCGAGAATTGGCTTGGGCTATAAGAGAATTGGTTTGGGAAGGCCTGTCTACCTACCAGGGGCAAGCAAGTAATTTGCTGGGACTATTACAGAATAGGCTTGGGAAGCCCTGTCTACCTACCAGGAGCAAGCAAGTAATTTGCTGGGGCTATTACAGAATAGGCTTGGGAAGGCCTGTCTACCTACCAGGTACAAGCTAGTAATTTGCTAGGACTATTACAGAATAGGCTTGGGAAAGCCTGTCTACCTACCAGGGGCAAGCAAGTAATTTGCTGGGACTATTACAGAATAGGCTTGGGAAGGCCTGTCTACCTACCAGGGGCAAGCAAGTAATGTGCAGGGGCTATGAGAGAAAAGGCTTGGGAAGGCCTGTCTGCCTACCAGGGGCAAGCAAGTAATTTGCAGGGGCTATTACAGAATAGGTTTGGGAAGGCCTGTCTAGCTACCAGGGACAAGCAAGTAATTTGCTGGGACTATTACAGAATAGGCTTGGGAAGGCCTGTCTACCTACCAGGGGCAAGCAAGTAATGTGCAGGGGCTATTAGAGAATTGGCTTGGGATATAAGAGAATTGGCTCGGGAAGGCCAGTGGTCCTACCAGGGAGAAGTAAGTCATGGGCTGAGGCAATGAGAGAATAGGCTAGGGAAGGGCAGTCTACCTACCAGTGGCAAGCAAGTAATTTGCTGGGGCTATTAAAGAAAAGGCTTGGGAAGGCCTGTCTACCTACCAGGGGCAAGCAAATAATATGCTGGGGCTATTCGAGAATTGGCTTGGGCTATAAGAGAATTGGTTTGGGAAGGCCTGTCTACCTACCAGGGGAGAGCAAGTAATTTGCTGGGACTATTACAGAATAGGCTTGGGAAGGCCTGTCTACCTACCAGGGGCAAGCAAGTAATTTGCTGGGACTATTACAGAATAGGCTTGGGAAAGCCTGTCTACCTACCTGGGGCAAGCAAGTAAAGTGCAGGGGCTATTAGAGAATTGGCTTGGGAAGGCCTGTCTACCTACCAGGGGCAAGCAAATAATATGCTGGAGCTATTCGAGAATTGGCTTGGGCTATAAGAGAATTGGTTTGGGAAGGCCTGTCTACCTACCAGGGGCAAGCAAGTAATTTGCTGGGACTATTACAGAATAGGCTTGGGAAGGCCTGTCTACCTACCAGGGAGAAATAAGCCATGGGCTGAGGCGATGAGAGAATAGGCTTGGGAAGGCCTGTCTACCTACCAGGGGCAAGCAAGTAATTTGCTGGGACTATTACAGAATAGGCTTGGGAAAGCCTGTCTACCTATCAGGGGCAAGCAAGTAATGTGCAGGGGCTATTAGAGAATTGGCTTAGGAAGGCCTGTCTACCTACCAGGGGCAAGCAAATAATGTGCTGGGGCTATTCGAGAATTGGCTTGGGAAGGCCTGTCTACCTACCAGGGGAAAGCAAATAATTTGCTGGGGCTATTCGAGAATTGGCTTGGGCTATAAGAGAATTGGTTTGGGAAGGCCTGTCTACCTACCAGGGGCAAGCAAGTAATTTGCTGGGACTATTACAGAATAGGCTTGGGAAGCCCTGTCTACCTACCAGGAGCAAGCAAGTAATTTGCTGGGGCTAATACAGAATAGGCTTGGGAAGGCCTGTCTACCTACCAGGGACAAGCAAGTAATTTGCTAAGACTATTACAGAATAGGCTTGGGAAAGCCTGTCTACCTACCAGGGGCAAGCAAGTAATTTGCTGGGACTATTACAGAAAAGGCTTGGGAAGGCCTGTCTACCTACCAGGGGCAAGCAAGTAATGTGCAGGGGCTATTAGAGAATTGGCTTGGGATATAAGAGAATTGGCTCGGGAAGGCCATTGGTCCTACCAGGGAGAAGTAAGTCATGGGCTGAGGCAATGAGAGAATAGGCTAGGGAAGGGCAGTCTACCTACCAGGGGCAAGCAAGTATTTTGCTGGGGCTATTAGAGAATAGGCTTGGGAAGGCCTGTCTACCTACCAGGGACAAGCAAGTAATTTGCTAAGACTATTACAGAATAGGCTTGGGAAAGCCTGTCTACCTACCAGGGGCAAGCAAGTAATTTGCTGGGACTATTACAGAATAGGCTTGGGAAGGCCTGTCTACCTACCAGGGGCAAGCAAGTAATGTGCAGGGGCTATTAGAGAATTGGCTTGGGATATAAGAGAATTGGCTCGGGAATGCCAGTGGACCTACCAGGGAGAAGTAAGTCATGGGCTGAGGCAATGAGAGAATAGGCTTGGGAAGGGCAGTCTACCTACCAGGGGCAAGGAAGTATTTTGCTGGGGCTATTAGAGAATTGGCTTGGGAAGGCCTGTCTACCTACCAGGGGCAAGCAAATAATATGCTGGGGCTATTCGAGAATTGGCTTGGGCTATGAGAGAATTGGGTTGGGAAAGCCTGTCTACCTACCAGGGGCAAGCAAGTAATTTGCTGGGACTATTACAGAATAGGCTTGGGAAGGCCTGTCTACCTACCAGGGGCAAGCATGTAAAGTACAGGGGCTATTAGAGAATTGGCTTGCGAAGGCCTGTCTGCCTACCAAGGGCAAGCAAGTAATTTGTTGGGACTTTTACAGAATAGGCTTGGGAAAGCCTGTCTACCTACCAGGGGCAAGCAAGTAATGTGCTGGGGCTATTCGAGAATTGGCTTGGGCTATAAGAGAATTGGTTTGGGAAGGCCTGTCTACCTACCAGGGGAGAGCAAGTAATTTGCTGGGACTATTACAGAATAGGCTTGGGAAGGCCTGTCTACCTACCAGGGGCAAGCAAGTAATTTGCTGGGACTATTACAGAATAGGCTTGGGAAAGCCTGTCTACCTACCAGGGGCAAGCATGTAAAGTACAGGGGCTATTAGAGAATTGGCTTGCGAAGGCCTGTCTGCCTACCAAGGGCAAGCAAGTAATTTGTTGGGACTTTTACAGAATAGGCTTGGGAAAGCCTGTCTACCTACCAGGGGCAAGCAAGTAATGTGCTGGGGCTATTCGAGAATTGGCTTGGGCTATAAGAGAATTGGTTTGGGAAGGCCTGTCTACCTACCAGGGACAAGCAAGTAATTTGCTGGGACTATTACAGAATAGGCTTGGGAAGGCCTGTGTACCTACCAAGGAGAAATAAGTCATGGGCTGAGGCGATGAGAGAATAGGCTTGGGAAGGCCTATCTACCTACCAGGGGCAAGCAAGTAAAGTGCAGGGGCTATTAGAGAATTGGCTTGGGAAGGCCTGTCTACCTACCAGGGGCAAGCAAATAATATGATGGAGCTATTCGAGAATTGGCTTGGGCTATAAGAGAATTGGTTTGGGAAGGCCTGTCTACCTACCAGGGGAGAGCAAGTAATTTGATGGGACTATTACAGAATAGGCTTGGGAAAGCCTGTCTACCTACCAGGGGCAAGCAAGTAAAGTGCAGGGGCTATTACAGAATAGGCTTGGGAAAACCTGTCTACCTACCAGGGGCAAGCAAGTAATGTCCAGGGGCTATTAGAGAATTGGCTTGGGAAGGCCTGTCTAACTACAAGCAAATAATGTGCTGGCGCTATTAGAGAATTGGCTTGGGATATAAGAGAATTGGTTCGGGAAGGCCAATCGACCTACAAGGGAGAAGTAAGTCATGGGCTGAGGCAATGAAAGAATAGGCTTGGGAAGGGCAGTCTACCTACCAGGGGCAAGCAAGTAATTTGCTGGGGCGATGAGAGAAAAGGCTTGGGAAGGCCTGTCTACCTACCAGGGGCAAGAAAACAATGTGCTGGGGCTATTCGAGAATTGGCTTGGGCTATAAGAGAATTGGTTTGGGAAGGCCTGTCTACCTACCAGGGGCAAGCAAGTAATTTGATGGGACTATTACAGAATAGGCTTGGGAAAGCCTGTCTACCTACCAGGGGCAAGCAAGTAAAGTGCAGGGGCTATTAGAGAATTGGCTTGGGAAGGCCTGTCTACCTACCAGGGGAAAGCAAATAATTTGCTGGGGCTATTCGAGAATTGGCTTGGGCTATAAGAGAATTGGTTTGGGAAGGCCTGTCTACCTACCAGGGGCAAGCAAGTAATTTGCTGGGACTATTACAGAATAGGCTTGGGAAGCCCTGTCTACCTACCAGGAGCAAGCAAGTAATTTGCTGGGGCTATTACAGAATAGGCTTGGGAAGGCCTGTCTACCTACCAGGTACAAGCAAGTAATTTGCTAGGACTATTACAGAATAGGCTTGGGAAAGCCTGTCTACCTACCAGGGGCAAGCAAGTAATTTGCTGGGACTATTACAGAATAGGCTTGGGAAGGCCTGTCTACCTACCAGGGGCAAGCAAGTAATGTGCAGGGGCTATGAGAGAAAAGGCTTGGGAAGGCCTGTCTGCCTACCAGGGGCAAGCAAGTAATTTGCAGGGGCTATTACAGAATAGGTTTGGGAAGGCCTGTCTAGCTACCAGGGACAAGCAAGTAATTTGCTGGGACTATTACAGAATAGGCTTGGGAAGGCCTGTCTACCTACCAGGGGCAAGCAAGTAATGTGCAGGGGCTATTAGAGAATTGGCTTGGGATATAAGAGAATTGGCTCGGGAAGGCCAGTGGTCCTACCAGGGAGAAGTAAGTCATGGGCTGAGGCAATGAGAGAATAGGCTAGGGAAGGGCAGTCTACCTACCAGGGGCAAGCAAGTATTTTGCTGGGGCTATTAGAGAATTGGCTTGGGAAGGCCTGTCTACCTACCAGGGGCAAGCAAATAATATGCTGGGGCTATTTGAGAATTGGCTTGGGCTATGAGAGAATTGGTTTGGGAAGGCCTGTCTACCTACCAGGGGCAAGCAAGTAATTTGCTGGGACTATTACAGAATAGGCTTGGGAAGGCCTGTCTACCTACCAGGGGCAAGCAAGTAAAGTACAGGGGCTATTAGAGAATTGGTTTGGGAAGGCCTGTCTGCCTACCAAGGGCAAGCAAGTAATTTGCTGGGACTATTACAGAATAGGTTGGGAAAGCCTGTCTAACTACCAGGGGCAAACAAGTAAAGTGCAGGGGCTATTAGAGAATTGGCTTGGGAAGACCTGTCTGCCTACCAGGGGCAAGCAAGTAATTTGCTGGGGCTATTACAGAATAGGCTTGGGAAGGCCTGTCTACCTACCAGGGGCAAGCAAGTAATTTACAGCGGCTATTACAGAAGAGGCTTGGGAAGGCCTGTTTACCTACCAGGGAGAAATAAGTCATGGGCTGAGGCGGTGAGAGAATAGGATTGGGAAGGCGTGTCTACCTACCAGGGGCAAGCAAGTAATTTGCAGCGGCTATTATAGAATAGGCTTGGGAAAACCTGTCTACCTACCAGGGGCAAGCAAGTAATGTGCAGGGGCTATTATAGAATTGGCTTGGGAAGGCCTGTCTACCTACAAGCAAATAATGTGCTGGCGCTATTAGAGAATTGGCTTGGGATATAAGAGAATTGGTTCGGGAAGTCCAGTCGACCTACCAGGGAGAAGTAAGTCATGGGCTGAGGCAATGAAAGAATAGGCTTGGAAAGGGCAGTCTACCTACCAGGGGCAAGCAAGTAATTTGCTGGGGCGATGAGAGAAAAGGCTTGGGAAGGCCTGTCTACCTACCAGGGGCAAGAAAATAATGTGCTGGGGCTATTCGAGAATTGGCTTGGGCTATAAGAGAATTGGTTTGGGAAGGCCTGTCTACCTACCAGGGGCAAGCAAGTAATTTGATGGGACTATTACAGAATAGGCTTGGGAAAGCCTGTCTACCTACCAGGGGCAAGCAAGTAAAGTGCAGGGGCTATTAGAGAATTGGCTTGGGAAGGCCTGTCTACCTACCAGGGGCAAGCAAGTAATATGCTGGGGCTATTCAAGAATTGGCTTGGGCTATAAGAGAATTGGTTTGGGAAGGCCTGTCTGCCTACCAAGGGCAAGCAAGTAATTTGCTGGGACTTTTACAGAATAGGCTTGGGAAAGCCTGTCTACCTACCAGGGGCAAGCAAGTAAAGTGCAGGGGCTATTAGAGAATTGGCTTGGGAAGGCCTGTCTACCTACCAGGGGCAAGCAAATAATGTGCTGGGGCTATTCGAGAATTGGCTTGGGCTATAGGAGAATTGGTTTGGGAAGGCCTGTCTACCTACCAGGGACAAGCAAGTAATTTGCTGGGACTATTACAGAATAGGCTTGGGAAGGCCTGTGTACCTACCAAGGAGAAATAAGTCATGGGCTGAGGCGATGAGAGAATAGGCTTGGGAAGGCCTATCTACCTACCAGGGGAAAGCAAGTAAAGTGCAGGGGCTATTAGAGAATTGGCTTGGGAAGGCCTGTCTACCTACCAGGGGCAAGCAAATAATATGCTGGAGCTATTCGAGAATTGGCTTGGGCTATAAGAGAATTGGTTTGGGAAGGCCTGTCTGCCTACCAAGGGCAAGCAAGTAATTTGCTGGGACTTTTACAGAATAGGCTTGGGAAAGCCTGTCTACCTACCAGGGGCAAGCAAGTAAAGTGCAGGGGCTATTAGAGAATTGGCTTGGGAAGGCCTGTCTACCTACCAGGGGCAAGCAAATAATGTGCTGGGGCTATTCGAGAATTGGTTTGGGAAGGCCTGTCTGCCTACCAAGGGCAAGCAAGTAATTTGCTGGGACTTTTACAGAATAGGCTTGGGAAATCCTGTCTACCTACCAGGGGCAAGCAAGTAAAGTGCAGGGGCTATTAGAGAATTGGCTTGGGAAGGCCTGTCTACCTACCAGGGGCAAGCAAATAATGTGCTGGGGCTATTCGAGAATTGGCTTGGGCTATAAGAGAATTGGTTTGGGAAGGCCTGTCTACCTACCAGGGACAAGCAAGTAATTTGCTGGGACTATTACAGAATAGGCTTGGGAAGGCCTGTGTACCTACCAAGGAGAAATAAGTCATGGGCTGAGGCGATGAGAGAATAGGCTTGGGAAGGCCTATCTACCTACCAGGGGCAAGCAAGTAAAGTGCAGGGGCTATTAGAGAATTGGCTTGGGAAGGCCTGTCTACCTACCAGGGGCAAGCAAATAATATGCTGGAGCTATTCGAGAATTGGCTTGGGTTATATGAGAATTGGTTTGGGAAGGCCTGTCTACCTACCAGGGGCAAGCAAGTAATTTGCTGGGACTATTACAGAATAGGCTTGGGAAGCCCTGTCTACCTACCAGGAGCAAGCAAGTAATTTGCTGGGACTATTACAGAATAGGCTTGGGAAAGCCTGTCTACTGAAGGGGAAACGATATCGTCATCGCACACACCATATAACTGTTTGCATTAGTCTAACACATATATAGTCTAACACATACATATGGTACAGGTTTTCGTAGGCACCGTCTAACTGTTTGCATTAGGCTAACACACGTAATATAATTAATCAGGAAATGTGTATCATTTTCATATTTACGGTAGGACTACACTACTAATATAAAATAAATAGCACACCATAGTTTAATGAGAAGAAATAGAGATACACAATGCCGTCTTATCACAAGAGTGACGCACATACTCGGGGAATCTGCTCTCAGCAAACTCCAAGGACAAAGCGCTTTGTCCTAAAACAAGCACCACCAGCCCGGACAGCAAAGTTGATAGCGGGCGTCCCAATCCGCGCACGAACCTAAACCGCCCAAAACCGGCCACAGCGGGGGCGGCCCCAAAGCAACGCCCAGAAACGCCTTCGACGAGACCCGCGTCAGCAAAGACTTCAAAAAGACTGGACACTGAGATAAGACAGATTTTCTTCTGCTCGGAAACATGTAGCCTTGTTTTGGATCCAGAATTGTCCCTCCGTCGTCTGTTTTTGCCTTGTCTTTGACCATTGTCGACGAATAAATTGTCAACCTGTTTTCGGCGAGCGTTCTTCAAGCTTTTGAAACATGGAGTCAGTGTGCAAAGGGTTAACACAGGAACGCGCGGAGTTTAGCTTCCTCCTTAGCCTGGCTCCTCGGGGGAGTCAGCGACGGAGCACATTTCCGTTCTGTTGCCGGCCTCCCCGTGCAGTTTGGGCTGGGAGGACTAAATTCCTTCACTACCTACCAGGGGCAAGCAAGTAATTTGCTGGGACTATTACAGAATAGGCTTGGGAAGACCTGTCTACCTACCAGGGGCAAGCAAGTAATGTGCAGGGGCTATGAGAGAATAGGATTGGGAAGGCATGTCTACCTACCAGGGGCAAGCAAGTAATTTGCTGGGACTATTACAGAATAGGCTTGGGAAAACCAATCTACCTACCAGGGGCAAGCAAGTAATGTCCAGGGGCTATTAGAGAATTGGCTTGGGAAGGCCTGTCTAACTACAAGCAAATAATGTGCTGGCGCTATTAGAGAATTGGCTTGGGATATAAGAGAATTGGTTCGGGAAGGCCAGTCGACCTACAAGGGAGAAGTAAGTCATGGGCTGAGGCAATGAAAGAATAGGCTTGGGAAGGGCAGTCTACCTACCAGGGGCAAGCAAGTAATTTGCTGGGGCGATGAGAGAAAAGGCTTGGGAAGGCCTGTCTACCTACCAGGGGCAAGAAAATAATGTGCTGGGGCTATTCGAGAATTGGCTTGGGCTATAAGAGAATTGGTTTGGGAAGGCCTGTCTACCTACCAGGGGCAAGCAAGTAATTTGATGGGACTATTACAGAATAGGCTTGGGAAAGCCTGTCTACCTACCAGGGGCAAGCAAGTAAAGTGCAGGGGCTATTAGAGAATTGGCTTGGGAAGGCCTGTCTACCTACCAGGGGCAAGCAAATAATATGCTGGGGCTATTCGAGAATTGGCTTGGGCTATAAGAGAATTGGTTTGGGAAGGCCTGTCTACCTACCAGGGGAAAGCAAGTAATTTGCTGGGACTATTACAGAATAGGCTTGGGAAGGCCTGTCTACCTACCAGGGGCAAGCAAATAATGTGCTGGGGCTATTCGAGAATTGGCTTGGGAAGGCCTGTCTACCTACCAGGGGAAAGCAAATAATTTGCTGGGGCTATTCGAGAATTGGCTTGGGCTATAAGAGAATTGGTTTGGGAAGGCCTGTCTACCTACCAGGGGCAAGCAAGTAATTTGCTGGGACTATTACAGAATAGGCTTGGGAAGCCCTGTCTACCTACCAGGAGCAAGCAAGTAATTTGCTGGGACTATTACAGAATAGGCTTGGGAAAGCCTGTCTACCTACCAGGGGCAAGCAAGTATTTTGCTGGGACTATTACAGAATAGGCTTGGGAAGGCCTGACTACCTACCAGGGGCAAGCAAGTAATGTGCAGGGGCTATTAGAGAATTGGCTTGGGATATAAGAGAATTGGCTCGGGAAGGCCAGTGGTCCTACCAGGGAGAAGTAAGTCATGGGCTGAGGCAATGAGAGAATAGGCTTGGGAAGGGCAGTCTACCTACCAGGGGCAAGCAAGTATTTTGCTGGGGCTATTAGAGAATTGGCTTGGGAAGGCCTGTCTACCTACCAGGGGCAAGCAAATAATATGCTGGGGCTATTGGAGAATTGGCTTGGGCTATGAGAGAATTGGTTTGGGAAGGCCTGTCTACCTGCCAGGGGCAAGCAAGTAATTTGCTGGGAATATTACAGAATAGGCTTGGGAAGGCCTGTCTACCTACCAGGGGCAAGCAAGTAAAGTACAGGGGCTATTACAGAATAGGTTGGGAAAGCCTGTCTAACTACCAGGGGCAAACAAGTAAAGTGCAGGGGCTATTAGAGAATTGGCTTGGGAAGGCCTGTCTACCTACCAGGGGCAAGCAAGGAATTTGCAGGGGCTATTACAGTATAGGCTTGGGAAGGCCTGTCTGCCTACCAGGGGCAAGCAAGTAATTTGCTGGGGCTATTACAGAATAGGCTTGGGAAGGCCTGTCTACCTACCAGGGGCAAGCAAGTAATTTACAGCGGCTATTACAGAAGAGGCTTGGGAAGGCCTGTTTACCTACCAGGGAGAAATAAGTCATGGGCTGAGGCGGTGAGAGAATAGGATTGGGAAGGCGTGTCTACCTACCAGGGGCAAGCAAGTAATTTGCAGCGGCTATTATAGAATAGGCTTGGGAAAACCTGTCTACCTACCAGGGGCAAGCAAGTAATGTGCAGGGGCTATTATAGAATTGGCTTGGGAAGGCCTGTCTACCTACAAGCAAATAATGTGCTGGCGCTATTAGAGAATTGGCTTGGGATATAAGAGAATTGGTTCGGGAAGGCCAGTCGACCTACCAGGGAGAAGTAAGTCATGGGCTGAGGCAATGAAAGAATAGGCTTGGAAAGGGCAGTCTACCTACCAGGGGCAAGCAAGTAATTTGCTGGGGCGATGAGAGAAAAGGCTTGGGAAGCCCTGCCTACCACACTTGGGCAAGCAAGTAATTTGCTGGGGCTATTACAGAATAGGCTTGGGAAAGCCTGTCTACCTACCAGGGGCAAGCAAGTAATGTGCAGGGGCTATTAGAGTATTGGCTTGGGAAGGCCTGTCTACCTACAAGCAAATAATGTGCTGGCGCTATTAGAGAATTGGCTTGGGATATAAGAGAATTGGTTCGGGAAGGCCAGTCGACCTACAAGGGAGAAGTAAGTCATGGGCTGAGGCAATGAAAGAATAGGCTTGGGAAGGCCTGTCTACCTACCAGGGGCAAGCAAGTAATTTGCTGGGACTATTACAGAATAGGCTTGGGAAAGCCTGTCTACCTATCAGGGGCAAGCAAGTAATGTGCAGGGGCTATTAGAGAATTGGCTTAGGAAGGCCTGTCTACCTACCAGGGGCAAGCAAATAATGTGCTGGGGCTATTCGAGAATTGGCTTGGGCTATAAGAGAATTGGTTTGGGAAGGCCTGTCTACCTACCAGGGGCAAGCAAGTAATTTGATGGGACTATTACAGAATAGGCTTGGGAAAGCCTGTCTACCTACCAGGGGCAAGCAAGTAAAGTGCAGGGGCTATTAGAGAATTGGCTTGGGAAGGCCTGTCTACCTACCAGGGGCAAGCAAATAATATGCTGGGGCTATTCGAGAATTGGCTTGGGCTATAAGAGAATTGGTTTGGGAAGGCCTGTCTACCTACCAGGGGCAAGCAAGTAATTTGCTGGGACTATTACAGAATAGGCTTGGGAAGGCCTGTCTACCTACCAGGGGCAAGCAAGTAATTTGCTGGGACTATTACAGAATAGGCTTGGGAAGCCCTGCCTACCATACTTGGGCAAGCAAGTAATTTGCTGGGGCTATTACAGAATAGGCTTGGGAAGGCCTGTCTACCTACCATGGGTAAGCAAGTAAAGTGCAGGGGCTATTAGAGAATTGGCTTGGGAAGGCCTGTCTACCTACCAGGGGAAAGCAAATAATTTGCTGGGGCTATTCGAGAATTGGCTTGGGCTATAAGAGAATTGGTTTGGGAAGGCCTGTCTACCTACCAGGGGCAAGCAAGTAATTTGCTGGGACTATTACAGAATAGGCTTGGGAAGCCCTGTCTACCTACCAGGAGCAAGCAAGTAATTTGCTGGGGCTATTACAGAATAGGCTTGGGAAGGCCTGTCTACCTACCAGGTACAAGCAAGTAATTTGCTAGGACTATTACAGAATAGGCTTGGGAAAGCCTGTCTACCTACCAGGGGCAAGCAAGTAATTTGCTGGGACTATTACAGAATAGGCTTGGGAAGGCCTGTCTACCTACCAGGGGCAAGCAAGTAATGTGCAGGGGCTATGAGAGAAAAGGCTTGGGAAGGCCTGTCTGCCTACCAGGGGCAAGCAAGTAATTTGCAGGGGCTATTACAGAATAGGTTTGGGAAGGCCTGTCTAGCTACCAGGGACAAGCAAGTAATTTGCTGGGACTATTACAGAATAGGCTTGGGAAGGCCTGTCTACCTACCAGGGGCAAGCAAGTAATGTGCAGGGGCTATTAGAGAATTGGCTTGGGATATAAGAGAATTGGCTCGGGAAGGCCAGTGGTCCTACCAGGGAGAAGTAAGTCATGGGCTGAGGCAATGAGAGAATAGGCTAGGGAAGGGCAGTCTACCTACCAGGGGCAAGCAAGTATTTTGCTGGGGCTATTAGAGAATTGGCTTGGGAAGGCCTGTCTACCTACCAGGGGCAAGCAAATAATATGCTGGGGCTATTTGAGAATTGGCTTGGGCTATGAGAGAATTGGTTTGGGAAGGCCTGTCTACCTACCAGGGGCAAGCAAGTAATTTGCTGGGACTATTACAGAATAGGCTTGGGAAGGCCTGTCTACCTACCAGGGGCAAGCAAGTAAAGTACAGGGGCTATTAGAGAATTGGTTTGGGAAGGCCTGTCTGCCTACCAAGGGCAAGCAAGTAATTTGCTGGGACTATTACAGAATAGGTTGGGAAAGCCTGTCTAACTACCAGGGGCAAACAAGTAAAGTGCAGGGGCTATTAGAGAATTGGCTTGGGAAGACCTGTCTGCCTACCAGGGGCAAGCAAGTAATTTGCTGGGGCTATTACAGAATAGGCTTGGGAAGGCCTGTCTACCTACCAGGGGCAAGCAAGTAATTTACAGCGGCTATTACAGAAGAGGCTTGGGAAGGCCTGTTTACCTACCAGGGAGAAATAAGTCATGGGCTGAGGCGGTGAGAGAATAGGATTGGGAAGGCGTGTCTACCTACCAGGGGCAAGCAAGTAATTTGCAGCGGCTATTATAGAATAGGCTTGGGAAAACCTGTCTACCTACCAGGGGCAAGCAAGTAATGTGCAGGGGCTATTATAGAATTGGCTTGGGAAGGCCTGTCTACCTACAAGCAAATAATGTGCTGGCGCTATTAGAGAATTGGCTTGGGATATAAGAGAATTGGTTCGGGAAGTCCAGTCGACCTACCAGGGAGAAGTAAGTCATGGGCTGAGGCAATGAAAGAATAGGCTTGGAAAGGGCAGTCTACCTACCAGGGGCAAGCAAGTAATTTGCTGGGGCGATGAGAGAAAAGGCTTGGGAAGGCCTGTCTACCTACCAGGGGCAAGAAAATAATGTGCTGGGGCTATTCGAGAATTGGCTTGGGCTATAAGAGAATTGGTTTGGGAAGGCCTGTCTACCTACCAGGGGCAAGCAAGTAATTTGATGGGACTATTACAGAATAGGCTTGGGAAAGCCTGTCTACCTACCAGGGGCAAGCAAGTAAAGTGCAGGGGCTATTAGAGAATTGGCTTGGGAAGGCCTGTCTACCTACCAGGGGCAAGCAAGTAATATGCTGGGGCTATTCAAGAATTGGCTTGGGCTATAAGAGAATTGGTTTGGGAAGGCCTGTCTGCCTACCAAGGGCAAGCAAGTAATTTGCTGGGACTTTTACAGAATAGGCTTGGGAAAGCCTGTCTACCTACCAGGGGCAAGCAAGTAAAGTGCAGGGGCTATTAGAGAATTGGCTTGGGAAGGCCTGTCTACCTACCAGGGGCAAGCAAATAATGTGCTGGGGCTATTCGAGAATTGGCTTGGGCTATAAGAGAATTGGTTTGGGAAGGCCTGTCTACCTACCAGGGACAAGCAAGTAATTTGCTGGGACTATTACAGAATAGGCTTGGGAAGGCCTGTGTACCTACCAAGGAGAAATAAGTCATGGGCTGAGGCGATGAGAGAATAGGCTTGGGAAGGCCTATCTACCTACCAGGGGAAAGCAAGTAAAGTGCAGGGGCTATTAGAGAATTGGCTTGGGAAGGCCTGTCTACCTACCAGGGGCAAGCAAATAATATGCTGGAGCTATTCGAGAATTGGCTTGGGCTATAAGAGAATTGGTTTGGGAAGGCCTGTCTGCCTACCAAGAGCAAGCAAGTAATTTGCTGGGACTTTTACAGAATAGGCTTGGGAAAGCCTGTCTACCTACCAGGGGCAAGCAAGTAAAGTGCAGGGGCTATTAGAGAATTGGCTTGGGAAGGCCTGTCTACCTACCAGGGGCAAGCAAATAATGTGCTGGGGCTATTCGAGAATTGGTTTGGGAAGGCCTGTCTGCCTACCAAGGGCAAGCAAGTAATTTGCTGGGACTTTTACAGAATAGGCTTGGGAAATCCTGTCTACCTACCAGGGGCAAGCAAGTAAAGTGCAGGGGCTATTAGAGAATTGGCTTGGGAAGGCCTGTCTACCTACCAGGGGCAAGCAAATAATGTGCTGGGGCTATTCGAGAATTGGCTTGGGCTATAAGAGAATTGGTTTGGGAAGGCCTGTCTACCTACCAGGGACAAGCAAGTAATTTGCTGGGACTATTACAGAATAGGCTTGGGAAGGCCTGTGTACCTACCAAGGAGAAATAAGTCATGGGCTGAGGCGATGAGAGAATAGGCTTGGGAAGGCCTATCTACCTACCAGGGGCAAGCAAGTAAAGTGCAGGGGCTATTAGAGAATTGGCTTGGGAAGGCCTGTCTACCTACCAGGGGCAAGCAAATAATATGCTGGAGCTATTCGAGAATTGGCTTGGGTTATATGAGAATTGGTTTGGGAAGGCCTGTCTACCTACCAGGGGCAAGCAAGTAATTTGCTGGGACTATTACAGAATAGGCTTGGGAAGCCCTGTCTACCTACCAGGAGCAAGCAAGTAATTTGCTGGGACTATTACAGAATAGGCTTGGGAAAGCCTGTCTACTGAAGGGGAAACGATATCGTCATCGCACACACCATATAACTGTTTGCATTAGTCTAACACATATATAGTCTAACACATACATATGGTACAGGTTTTCGTAGGCACCGTCTAACTGTTTGCATTAGGCTAACACACGTAATATAATTAATCAGGAAATGTGTATCATTTTCATATTTACGGTAGGACTACACTACTAATATAAAATAAATAGCACACCATAGTTTAATGAGAAGAAATAGAGATACACAATGCCGTCTTATCACAAGAGTGACGCACATACTCGGGGAATCTGCTCTCAGCAAACTCCAAGGACAAAGCGCTTTGTCCTAAAACAAGCACCACCAGCCCGGACAGCAAAGTTGATAGCGGGCGTCCCAATCCGCGCACGAACCTAAACCGCCCAAAACCGGCCACAGCGGGGGCGGCCCCAAAGCAACGCCCAGAAACGCCTTCGACGAGACCCGCGTCAGCAAAGACTTCAAAAAGACTGGACACTGAGATAAGACAGATTTTCTTCTGCTCGGAAACATGTAGCCTTGTTTTGGATCCAGAATTGTCCCTCCGTCGTCTGTTTTTGCCTTGTCTTTGACCATTGTCGACGAATAAATTGTCAACCTGTTTTCGGCGAGCGTTCTTCAAGCTTTTGAAACATGGAGTCAGTGTGCAAAGGGTTAACACAGGAACGCGCGGAGTTTAGCTTCCTCCTTAGCCTGGCTCCTCGGGGGAGTCAGCGACGGAGCACATTTCCGTTCTGTTGCCGGCCTCCCCGTGCAGTTTGGGCTGGGAGGACTAAATTCCTTCACTACCTACCAGGGGCAAGCAAGTAATTTGCTGGGACTATTACAGAATAGGCTTGGGAAGACCTGTCTACCTACCAGGGGCAAGCAAGTAATGTGCAGGGGCTATGAGAGAATAGGATTGGGAAGGCATGTCTACCTACCAGGGGCAAGCAAGTAATTTGCTGGGACTATTACAGAATAGGCTTGGGAAAACCAATCTACCTACCAGGGGCAAGCAAGTAATGTCCAGGGGCTATTAGAGAATTGGCTTGGGAAGGCCTGTCTAACTACAAGCAAATAATGTGCTGGCGCTATTAGAGAATTGGCTTGGGATATAAGAGAATTGGTTCGGGAAGGCCAGTCGACCTACAAGGGAGAAGTAAGTCATGGGCTGAGGCAATGAAAGAATAGGCTTGGGAAGGGCAGTCTACCTACCAGGGGCAAGCAAGTAATTTGCTGGGGCGATGAGAGAAAAGGCTTGGGAAGGCCTGTCTACCTACCAGGGGCAAGAAAATAATGTGCTGGGGCTATTCGAGAATTGGCTTGGGCTATAAGAGAATTGGTTTGGGAAGGCCTGTCTACCTACCAGGGGCAAGCAAGTAATTTGATGGGACTATTACAGAATAGGCTTGGGAAAGCCTGTCTACCTACCAGGGGCAAGCAAGTAAAGTGCAGGGGCTATTAGAGAATTGGCTTGGGAAGGCCTGTCTACCTACCAGGGGCAAGCAAATAATATGCTGGGGCTATTCGAGAATTGGCTTGGGCTATAAGAGAATTGGTTTGGGAAGGCCTGTCTACCTACCAGGGGAAAGCAAGTAATTTGCTGGGACTATTACAGAATAGGCTTGGGAAGGCCTGTCTACCTACCAGGGGCAAGCAAATAATGTGCTGGGGCTATTCGAGAATTGGCTTGGGAAGGCCTGTCTACCTACCAGGGGAAAGCAAATAATTTGCTGGGGCTATTCGAGAATTGGCTTGGGCTATAAGAGAATTGGTTTGGGAAGGCCTGTCTACCTACCAGGGGCAAGCAAGTAATTTGCTGGGACTATTACAGAATAGGCTTGGGAAGCCCTGTCTACCTACCAGGAGCAAGCAAGTAATTTGCTGGGACTATTACAGAATAGGCTTGGGAAAGCCTGTCTACCTACCAGGGGCAAGCAAGTAATTTGCTGGGACTATTACAGAATAGGCTTGGGAAGGCCTGACTACCTACCAGGGGCAAGCAAGTAATGTGCAGGGGCTATTAGAGAATTGGCTTGGGATATAAGAGAATTGGCTCGGGAAGGCCAGTGGTCCTACCAGGGAGAAGTAAGTCATGGGCTGAGGCAATGAGAGAATAGGCTTGGGAAGGGCAGTCTACCTACCAGGGGCAAGCAAGTATTTTGCTGGGGCTATTAGAGAATTGGCTTGGGAAGGCCTGTCTACCTACCAGGGGCAAGCAAATAATATGCTGGGGCTATTGGAGAATTGGCTTGGGCTATGAGAGAATTGGTTTGGGAAGGCCTGTCTACCTGCCAGGGGCAAGCAAGTAATTTGCTGGGACTATTACAGAATAGGCTTGGGAAGGCCTGTCTACCTACCAGGGGCAAGCAAGTAAAGTACAGGGGCTATTACAGAATAGGTTGGGAAAGCCTGTCTAACTACCAGGGGCAAACAAGTAAAGTGCAGGGGCTATTAGAGAATTGGCTTGGGAAGGCCTGTCTACCTACCAGGGGCAAGCAAGGAATTTGCAGGGGCTATTACAGTATAGGCTTGGGAAGGCCTGTCTGCCTACCAGGGGCAAGCAAGTAATTTGCTGGGGCTATTACAGAATAGGCTTGGGAAGGCCTGTCTACCTACCAGGGGCAAGCAAGTAATTTACAGCGGCTATTACAGAAGAGGCTTGGGAAGGCCTGTTTACCTACCAGGGAGAAATAAGTCATGGGCTGAGGCGGTGAGAGAATAGGATTGGGAAGGCGTGTCTACCTACCAGGGGCAAGCAAGTAATTTGCAGCGGCTATTATAGAATAGGCTTGGGAAAACCTGTCTACCTACCAGGGGCAAGCAAGTAATGTGCAGGGGCTATTATAGAATTGGCTTGGGAAGGCCTGTCTACCTACAAGCAAATAATGTGCTGGCGCTATTAGAGAATTGGCTTGGGATATAAGAGAATTGGTTCGGGAAGGCCAGTCGACCTACCAGGGAGAAGTAAGTCATGGGCTGAGGCAATGAAAGAATAGGCTTGGAAAGGGCAGTCTACCTACCAGGGGCAAGCAAGTAATTTGCTGGGGCGATGAGAGAAAAGGCTTGGGAAGCCCTGCCTACCACACTTGGGCAAGCAAGTAATTTGCTGGGGCTATTACAGAATAGGCTTGGGAAGCCCTGTCTACCTACCAGGGGCAAGCAAGTAATTTGCTGGGACTATTACAGAATAGGCTTAGGAAGGCCTGTCTACATACCAGGGGCAAGCAAGTAATTTGCTGGGGCTATTACAGAATAGGCTTGGGAAGGCCTGTCTACCTACCAGGGGCAAGCAAGTAATTTGCTGGGACTATTACAGAATAGGCTTAGGAAGGCCTGTCTACATACCAGGGGCAAGCAAGTAATTTGCTGGGGCTATTACAGAATAGGCTTGGGAAGGCCTGTCTACCTACCAGGGGCAAGCAAGTAATTTACTGGGACTATTACAGAATAGGCTTAGGAAGGCCTGTCTACATACCAGGGGCAAGCAAGTAATTTGCTGGGGCTATTACAGAATAGGCTTGGGAAAGCCTGTCTACCTACCAGGGGCAAGCAAGTAATGTGCAGGGGCTATTAGAGTATTGGCTTGGGAAGGCCTGTCTACCTACAAGCAAATAATGTGCTGGCGCTATTAGAGAATTGGCTTGGGATATAAGAGAATTGGTTCGGGAAGGCCAGTCGACCTACAAGGGAGAAGTAAGTCATGGGCTGAGGCAATGAAAGAATAGGCTTGGGAAGGCCTGTCTACCTACCAGGGGCAAGCAAGTAATTTGCTGGGACTATTACAGAATAGGCTTGGGAAAGCCTGTCTACCTATCAGGGGCAAGCAAGTAATGTGCAGGGGCTATTAGAGAATTGGCTTAGGAAGGCCTGTCTACCTACCAGGGGCAAGCAAATAATGTGCTGGGGCTATTCGAGAATTGGCTTGGGCTATAAGAGAATTGGTTTGGGAAGGCCTGTCTACCTACCAGGGGCAAGCAAGTAATTTGATGGGACTATTACAGAATAGGCTTGGGAAAGCCTGTCTACCTACCAGGGGCAAGCAAGTAAAGTGCAGGGGCTATTAGAGAATTGGCTTGGGAAGGCCTGTCTACCTACCAGGGGCAAGCAAATAATATGCTGGGGCTATTCGAGAATTGGCTTGGGCTATAAGAGAATTGGTTTGGGAAGGCCTGTCTACCTACCAGGGGCAAGCAAGTAATTTGCTGGGACTATTACAGAATAGGCTTGGGAAGGCCTGTCTACCTACCAGGGGCAAGCAAGTAATTTGCTGGGACTATTACAGAATAGGCTTGGGAAGCCCTGCCTACCATACTTGGGCAAGCAAGTAATTTGCTGGGGCTATTACAGAATAGGCTTGGGAAGGCCTGTCTACCTACCATGGGTAAGCAAGTAAAGTGCAGGGGCTATTAGAGAATTGGCTTGGGAAGGCCTGTCTACCTACCAGGGGAAAGCAAATAATTTGCTGGGGCTATTCGAGAATTGGCTTGGGCTATAAGAGAATTGGTTTGGGAAGGCCTGTCTACCTACCAGGGGCAAGCAAGTAATTTGCTGGGACTATTACAGAATAGGCTTGGGAAGCCCTGTCTACCTACCAGGAGCAAGCAAGTAATTTGCTGGGGCTATTACAGAATAGGCTTGGGAAGGCCTGTCTACCTACCAGGTACAAGCAAGTAATTTGCTAGGACTATTACAGAATAGGCTTGGGAAAGCCTGTCTACCTACCAGGGGCAAGCAAGTAATTTGCTGGGACTATTACAGAATAGGCTTGGGAAGGCCTGTCTACCTACCAGGGGCAAGCAAGTAATGTGCAGGGGCTATGAGAGAAAAGGCTTGGGAAGGCCTGTCTGCCTACCAGGGGCAAGCAAGTAATTTGCAGGGGCTATTACAGAATAGGTTTGGGAAGGCCTGTCTAGCTACCAGGGACAAGCAAGTAATTTGCTGGGACTATTACAGAATAGGCTTGGGAAGGCCTGTCTACCTACCAGGGGCAAGCAAGTAATGTGCAGGGGCTATTAGAGAATTGGCTTGGGATATAAGAGAATTGGCTCGGGAAGGCCAGTGGTCCTACCAGGGAGAAGTAAGTCATGGGCTGAGGCAATGAGAGAATAGGCTAGGGAAGGGCAGTCTACCTACCAGGGGCAAGCAAGTATTTTGCTGGGGCTATTAGAGAATTGGCTTGGGAAGGCCTGTCTACCTACCAGGGGCAAGCAAATAATATGCTGGGGCTATTTGAGAATTGGCTTGGGCTATGAGAGAATTGGTTTGGGAAGGCCTGTCTACCTACCAGGGGCAAGCAAGTAATTTGCTGGGACTATTACAGAATAGGCTTGGGAAGGCCTGTCTACCTACCAGGGGCAAGCAAGTAAAGTACAGGGGCTATTAGAGAATTGGTTTGGGAAGGCCTGTCTGCCTACCAAGGGCAAGCAAGTAATTTGCTGGGACTATTACAGAATAGGTTGGGAAAGCCTGTCTAACTACCAGGGGCAAACAAGTAAAGTGCAGGGGCTATTAGAGAATTGGCTTGGGAAGACCTGTCTGCCTACCAGGGGCAAGCAAGTAATTTGCTGGGGCTATTACAGAATAGGCTTGGGAAGGCCTGTCTACCTACCAGGGGCAAGCAAGTAATTTACAGCGGCTATTACAGAAGAGGCTTGGGAAGGCCTGTTTACCTACCAGGGAGAAATAAGTCATGGGCTGAGGCGGTGAGAGAATAGGATTGGGAAGGCGTGTCTACCTACCAGGGGCAAGCAAGTAATTTGCAGCGGCTATTATAGAATAGGCTTGGGAAAACCTGTCTACCTACCAGGGGCAAGCAAGTAATGTGCAGGGGCTATTATAGAATTGGCTTGGGAAGGCCTGTCTACCTACAAGCAAATAATGTGCTGGCGCTATTAGAGAATTGGCTTGGGATATAAGAGAATTGGTTCGGGAAGTCCAGTCGACCTACCAGGGAGAAGTAAGTCATGGGCTGAGGCAATGAAAGAATAGGCTTGGAAAGGGCAGTCTACCTACCAGGGGCAAGCAAGTAATTTGCTGGGGCGATGAGAGAAAAGGCTTGGGAAGGCCTGTCTACCTACCAGGGGCAAGAAAATAATGTGCTGGGGCTATTCGAGAATTGGCTTGGGCTATAAGAGAATTGGTTTGGGAAGGCCTGTCTACCTACCAGGGGCAAGCAAGTAATTTGATGGGACTATTACAGAATAGGCTTGGGAAAGCCTGTCTACCTACCAGGGGCAAGCAAGTAAAGTGCAGGGGCTATTAGAGAATTGGCTTGGGAAGGCCTGTCTACCTACCAGGGGCAAGCAAGTAATATGCTGGGGCTATTCAAGAATTGGCTTGGGCTATAAGAGAATTGGTTTGGGAAGGCCTGTCTGCCTACCAAGGGCAAGCAAGTAATTTGCTGGGACTTTTACAGAATAGGCTTGGGAAAGCCTGTCTACCTACCAGGGGCAAGCAAGTAAAGTGCAGGGGCTATTAGAGAATTGGCTTGGGAAGGCCTGTCTACCTACCAGGGGCAAGCAAATAATGTGCTGGGGCTATTCGAGAATTGGCTTGGGCTATAAGAGAATTGGTTTGGGAAGGCCTGTCTACCTACCAGGGACAAGCAAGTAATTTGCTGGGACTATTACAGAATAGGCTTGGGAAGGCCTGTGTACCTACCAAGGAGAAATAAGTCATGGGCTGAGGCGATGAGAGAATAGGCTTGGGAAGGCCTATCTACCTACCAGGGGAAAGCAAGTAAAGTGCAGGGGCTATTAGAGAATTGGCTTGGGAAGGCCTGTCTACCTACCAGGGGCAAGCAAATAATATGCTGGAGCTATTCGAGAATTGGCTTGGGCTATAAGAGAATTGGTTTGGGAAGGCCTGTCTGCCTACCAAGGGCAAGCAAGTAATTTGCTGGGACTTTTACAGAATAGGCTTGGGAAAGCCTGTCTACCTACCAGGGGCAAGCAAGTAAAGTGCAGGGGCTATTAGAGAATTGGCTTGGGAAGGCCTGTCTACCTACCAGGGGCAAGCAAATAATGTGCTGGGGCTATTCGAGAATTGGTTTGGGAAGGCCTGTCTGCCTACCAAGGGCAAGCAAGTAATTTGCTGGGACTTTTACAGAATAGGCTTGGGAAATCCTGTCTACCTACCAGGGGCAAGCAAATAAAGTGCAGGGGCTATTAGA
The DNA here is from genome assembly GCF_030265065.1 of Corythoichthys intestinalis. Classification (NCBI taxonomy): domain Eukaryota; kingdom Metazoa; phylum Chordata; class Actinopteri; order Syngnathiformes; family Syngnathidae; genus Corythoichthys; species Corythoichthys intestinalis. Next base: position 56,246,800 of record NC_080408.1, read on the forward strand.
GAATTGGCTTGGGAAGGCCTGTCTACCTACCAGGGGCAAGCAAATAATGTGCTGGGGCTATTCGAGAATTGGCTTGGGCTATAAGAGAATTGGTTTGGGAAGGCCTGTCTACCTACCAGGGACAAGCAAGTAATTTGCTGGGACTATTACAGAATAGGCTTGGGAAGGCCTGTGTACCTACCAAGGAGAAATAAGTCATGGGCTGAGGCGATGAGAGAATAGGCTTGGGAAGGCCTATCTACCTACCAGGGGCAAGCAAGTAAAGTGCAGGGGCTATTAGAGAATTGGCTTGGGAAGGCCTGTCTACCTACCAGGGGCAAGCAAATAATATGCTGGAGCTATTCGAGAATTGGCTTGGGTTATATGAGAATTGGTTTGGGAAGGCCTGTCTACCTACCAGGGGCAAGCAAGTAATTTGCTGGGACTATTACAGAATAGGCTTGGGAAAGCCTGTCTACTGAAGGGGAAACGATATCGTCATCGCACACACCATATAACTGTTTGCATTAGTCTAACACATATATAGTCTAACACATACATATGGTACAGGTTTTCGTAGGCACCGTCTAACTGTTTGCATTAGGCTAACACACGTAATATAATTAATCAGGAAATGTGTATCATTTTCATATTTACGGTAGGACTACACTACTAATATAAAATAAATAGCACACCATAGTTTAATGAGAAGAAATAGAGATACACAATGCCGTCTTATCACAAGAGTGACGCACATACTCGGGGAATCTGCTCTCAGCAAACTCCAAGGACAAAGCGCTTTGTCCTAAAACAAGCACCACCAGCCCGGACAGCAAAGTTGATAGCGGGCGTCCCAATCCGCGCACGAACCTAAACCGCCCAAAACCGGCCACAGCGGGGGCGGCCCCAAAGCAACGCCCAGAAACGCCTTCGACGAGACCCGCGTCAGCAAAGACTTCAAAAAGACTGGACACTGAGATAAGACAGATTTTCTTCTGCTCGGAAACATGTAGCCTTGTTTTGGATCCAGAATTGTCCCTCCGTCGTCTGTTTTTGCCTTGTCTTTGACCATTGTCGACGAATAAATTGTCAACCTGTTTTCGGCGAGCGTTCTTCAAGCTTTTGAAACATGGAGTCAGTGTGCAAAGGGTTAACACAGGAACGCGCGGAGTTTAGCTTCCTCCTTAGCCTGGCTCCTCGGGGGAGTCAGCGACGGAGCACATTTCCGTTCTGTTGCCGGCCTCCCCGTGCAGTTTGGGCTGGGAGGACTAAATTCCTTCACTACCTACCAGGGGCAAGCAAGTAATTTGCTGGGACTATTACAGAATAGGCTTGGGAAGACCTGTCTACCTACCAGGGGCAAGCAAGTAATGTGCAGGGGCTATGAGAGAATAGGATTGGGAAGGCATGTCTACCTACCAGGGGCAAGCAAGTAATTTGCTGGGACTATTACAGAATAGGCTTGGGAAAACCAATCTACCTACCAGGGGCAAGCAAGTAATGTCCAGGGGCTATTAGAGAATTGGCTTGGGAAGGCCTGTCTAACTACAAGCAAATAATGTGCTGGCGCTATTAGAGAATTGGCTTGGGATATAAGAGAATTGGTTCGGGAAGGCCAGTCGACCTACAAGGGAGAAGTAAGTCATGGGCTGAGGCAATGAAAGAATAGGCTTGGGAAGGGCAGTCTACCTACCAGGGGCAAGCAAGTAATTTGCTGGGGCGATGAGAGAAAAGGCTTGGGAAGGCCTGTCTACCTACCAGGGGCAAGAAAATAATGTGCTGGGGCTATTCGAGAATTGGCTTGGGCTATAAGAGAATTGGTTTGGGAAGGCCTGTCTACCTACCAGGGGCAAGCAAGTAATTTGATGGGACTATTACAGAATAGGCTTGGGAAAGCCTGTCTACCTACCAGGGGCAAGCAAGTAAAGTGCAGGGGCTATTAGAGAATTGGCTTGGGAAGGCCTGTCTACCTACCAGGGGCAAGCAAATAATATGCTGGGGCTATTCGAGAATTGGCTTGGGCTATAAGAGAATTGGTTTGGGAAGGCCTGTCTACCTACCAGGGGAAAGCAAGTAATTTGCTGGGACTATTACAGAATAGGCTTGGGAAGGCCTGTCTACCTACCAGGGGCAAGCAAATAATGTGCTGGGGCTATTCGAGAATTGGCTTGGGAAGGCCTGTCTACCTACCAGGGGAAAGCAAATAATTTGCTGGGGCTATTCGAGAATTGGCTTGGGCTATAAGAGAATTGGTTTGGGAAGGCCTGTCTACCTACCAGGGGCAAGCAAGTAATTTGCTGGGACTATTACAGAATAGGCTTGGGAAGCCCTGTCTACCTACCAGGAGCAAGCAAGTAATTTGCTGGGACTATTACAGAATAGGCTTGGGAAAGCCTATCTACCTACCAGGGGCAAGCAAGTAATTTGCTGGGACTATTACAGAATAGGCTTGGGAAGGCCTGACTACCTACCAGGGGCAAGCAAGTAATGTGCAGGGGCTATTAGAGAATTGGCTTGGGATATAAGAGAATTGGCTCGGGAAGGCCAGTGGTCCTACCAGGGAGAAGTAAGTCATGGGCTGAGGCAATGAGAGAATAGGCTTGGGAAGGGCAGTCTACCTACCAGGGGCAAGCAAGTATTTTGCTGGGGCTATTAGAGAATTGGCTTGGGAAGGCCTGTCTACCTACCAGGGGCAAGCAAATAATATGCTGGGGCTATTGGAGAATTGGCTTGGGCTATGAGAGAATTGGTTTGGGAAGGCCTGTCTACCTGCCAGGGGCAAGCAAGTAATTTGCTGGGACTATTACAGAATAGGCTTGGGAAGGCCTGTCTACCTACCAGGGGCAAGCAAGTAAAGTACAGGGGCTATTACAGAATAGGTTGGGAAAGCCTGTCTAACTACCAGGGGCAAACAAGTAAAGTGCAGGGGCTATTAGAGAATTGGCTTGGGAAGGCCTGTCTACCTACCAGGGGCAAGCAAGGAATTTGCAGGGGCTATTACAGTATAGGCTTGGGAAGGCCTGTCTGCCTACCAGGGGCAAGCAAGTAATTTGCTGGGGCTATTACAGAATAGGCTTGGGAAGGCCTGTCTACCTACCAGGGGCAAGCAAGTAATTTACAGCGGCTATTACAGAAGAGGCTTGGGAAGGCCTGTTTACCTACCAGGGAGAAATAAGTCATGGGCTGAGGCGGTGAGAGAATAGGATTGGGAAGGCGTGTCTACCTACCAGGGGCAAGCAAGTAATTTGCAGCGGCTATTATAGAATAGGCTTGGGAAAACCTGTCTACCTACCAGGGGCAAGCAAGTAATGTGCAGGGGCTATTATAGAATTGGCTTGGGAAGGCCTGTCTACCTACAAGCAAATAATGTGCTGGCGCTATTGGAGAATTGGCTTGGGATATAAGAGAATTGGTTCGGGAAGGCCAGTCGACCTACCAGGGAGAAGTAAGTCATGGGCTGAGGCAATGAAAGAATAGGCTTGGAAAGGGCAGTCTACCTACCAGGGGCAAGCAAGTAATTTGCTGGGGCGATGAGAGAAAAGGCTTGGGAAGCCCTGCCTACCACACTTGGGCAAGCAAGTAATTTGCTGGGGCTATTACAGAATAGGCTTGGGAAGCCCTGTCTACCTACCAGGGGCAAGCAAGTAATTTGCTGGGACTATTACAGAATAGGCTTAGGAAGGCCTGTCTACATACCAGGGGCAAGCAAGTAATTTGCTGGGGCTATTACAGAATAGGCTTGGGAAGGCCTGTCTACCTACCAGGGGCAAGCAAGTAATTTGCTGGGACTATTACAGAATAGGCTTAGGAAGGCCTGTCTACATACCAGGGGCAAGCAAGTAATTTGCTGGGGCTATTACAGAATAGGCTTGGGAAGGCCTGTCTACCTACCAGGGGCAAGCAAGTAATTTACTGGGACTATTACAGAATAGGCTTAGGAAGGCCTGTCTACATACCAGGGGCAAGCAAGTAATTTGCTGGGGCTATTACAGAATAGGCTTGGGAAAGCCTGTCTACCTACCAGGGGCAAGCAAGTAATGTGCAGGGGCTATTAGAGTATTGGCTTGGGAAGGCCTGTCTACCTACAAGCAAATAATGTGCTGGCGCTATTAGAGAATTGGCTTGGGATATAAGAGAATTGGTTCGGGAAGGCCAGTCGACCTACAAGGGAGAAGTAAGTCATGGGCTGAGGCAATGAAAGAATAGGCTTGGGAAGGCCTGTCTACCTACCAGGGGCAAGCAAGTAATTTGCTGGGACTATTACAGAATAGGCTTGGGAAAGCCTGTCTACCTATCAGGGGCAAGCAAGTAATGTGCAGGGGCTATTAGAGAATTGGCTTAGGAAGGCCTGTCTACCTACCAGGGGCAAGCAAATAATGTGCTGGGGCTATTCGAGAATTGGCTTGGGCTATAAGAGAATTGGTTTGGGAAGGCCTGTCTACCTACCAGGGGCAAGCAAGTAATTTGATGGGACTATTACAGAATAGGCTTGGGAAAGCCTGTCTACCTACCAGGGGCAAGCAAGTAAAGTGCAGGGGCTATTAGAGAATTGGCTTGGGAAGGCCTGTCTACCTACCAGGGGCAAGCAAATAATATGCTGGGGCTATTCGAGAATTGGCTTGGGCTATAAGAGAATTGGTTTGGGAAGGCCTGTCTACCTACCAGGGGCAAGCAAGTAATTTGCTGGGACTATTACAGAATAGGCTTGGGAAGGCCTGTCTACCTACCAGGGGCAAGCAAGTAATTTGCTGGGACTATTACAGAATAGGCTTGGGAAGCCCTGCCTACCATACTTGGGCAAGCAAGTAATTTGCTGGGGCTATTACAGAATAGGCTTGGGAAGGCCTGTCTACCTACCATGGGTAAGCAAGTAAAGTGCAGGGGCTATTAGAGAATTGGCTTGGGAAGGCCTGTCTACCTACCAGGGGCAAGCAAATAATATGCTGGGGCTATTCGAGAATTGGCTTGGGCTATAAGAGAATTGGTTTGGGAAGGCCTGTCTACCTACCAGGGGCAAGCAAGTAATTTGCTGGGACTATTACAGAATAGGCTTGGGAAGGCCTGTCTACCTACCAGGGGCAAGCAAGTAATTTGCTGGGACTATTACAGAATAGGCTTAGGAAGGCCTGTCTACATACCAGGGGCAAGTAAGTAATTTGCTGGGGCTATTACAGAATAGGCTTGGGAAAGCCTGTCTACCTACCTGGGGCAAGCAAGTAAAGTGCAGGGGCTATTAGAGAATTGGCTTGGGAAGGCCTGTCTACCTACCAGGGGCAAGCAAATAATATGCTGGAGCTATTCGAGAATTGGCTTGGGCTATGAGAGAATTGGTTTGGGAAGGCCTGTCTAGCTACCAGGGACAAGCAAGTAATTTGCTGGGACTATTACAGAATAGGCTTGGGAAGGCCTGTCTACCTACCAGGGGCAAGCAAGTAATTTGATGGGACTATTACAGAATAAGCTTGGGAAGCCCTGCCTACCACACTTGGGCAAGCAAGTAATTTGCTGGGGCTATTACAGAATAGGCTTGGGAAGGCCTGTCTACCTACCAGGGGCAAGCAAGTAATTTGCTGGGACTATTACAGAATAGGCTTAGGAAGGCCTGTCTACATACCAGGGGCAAGCAAGTAATTTGCTGGGGCTATTACAGAATAGGCTTGGGAAGGCCTGTCTACCTACCAGGGGCAAGCAAGTAATTTGCTGGGACTATTACAGAATAGGCTTAGGAAGGCCTGTCTACATACCAGGGGCAAGCAAGTAATTTGCTGGGGTTAGGGTTAGGTAAGGGAAACGATCCCCTTTTGGGAGAGAATCTCCCAAAACGGGGAGAGGCACTGGCCTCCCACAGGTCTCCACACTGTCTGTTGTTTGTCATGTTTCTTTTGAACATTGTCTTCGTCAATTTTCTTGTATGTCAAGGTTTATGTTTACTTTGTCTTTGTCAATTCTTGTGTGTCACTGTTTGTGTTTTAATGTGTCGTTTGTGTTATTCTTTTTTTCGAGAAATTGTTCTTTGTCTATTTTTAGTTTCCTTCTGTGTTGTCCCTAATTGGTATTTTATTTAATCCAAAAAAATCCCCGTCTGTGCTGTCGTCGACGTTTCGGCTGGTTAAAGCCTTCTTCAGGACGTTGCACAGATGTATTTCCCCAAAAAAATGATTGTCTTCTCTTCTTTTCCCTCTATTTGGTCTTGTCTAATTGTATTCAATGTGTTCTGTTTGAGTTCTTTCCTCTTCTGTGTTCAATGTTCATCTGACTGTAATTTGTCTTTGTGAATGTTCTTATTCGGTTTGTATCAGTCTTCTGTTTAAGTTCTTTATTTTCCGATGTTCAATGTTGTTCTGAATGCTGTTTGTTTGTGTGCATGTTTTAATTTGCTTTCTATTATGTATGTCTGTTAATTGTACATGTATTTTATGTTACTTTATTTGTTATAGTCTTCTTATGTCTTAGGGTTATATTTTTAGTTTTAGAGTTGGTCTGTAAGGTTAGTCTAGTTAAGTTTAGAGTTAGTCTAGGGTTAGTGTAGTTAGCCTAGGGTTAGTCTAGTTAGGTTTAGGGTTATCCTAGGGTTAGTCTAGTTAGGTTTAGTGTTAGCCTAGGGTTAATGTAGTTAAGTTTAGAGTTAGCCTAGGGTTAGTCTAGTTAGGTTTAGAGTTATCCTAGGGTTAGTCTAGTTAGGTTTAGTGTTAGCCTAGGGTTAGTCTAGTTAGATTTAGTGTAGGTCTAGGGTTAGTGTAGTTAGGTTTAGATTTGTTCTAGGGTTAGTCTAGTTAGGTTTAGTGTTAGCCTAGGGTTAGTCTAGTTAGGTTTAGTGTTAGCCTAGGGTTAGTCAAGTTAGATTTAGTGTTAGCCTAGGATTAATGTAGTTAGGTTTAGTGTAAGTCTAGGGTCAGTCTAGTATGTTTAGGGTTAGTTGGATAAGAATGGTTGAGGTAAGTATTTGGTTTTGGTTAGTCTATAGTTAGCTCATTTGGTTGTTGATTTCTCTTCCTCAAAATCGTATATTCTGGTCTCAGTGTTCTTATTACTTTTGTCATTCTTTCCTTTTGGAGGGAACTTTCTTTAATGATCATTGGTGTCCTGTCCATCTTTGGTGTGTCTTCTTGGTGGTCACCTACTTCTTTTGGGACTGTCTTACTGTTCGGCTTTGGTGTCTCTGTCTTATTTGGTGTTTCCTTCTTTGGTGTCCTTTCTATCTTTGGTTTTTCAGGTTTTGGTATACTGTCCATCTTTGGCGGACCTTCCTGTTGGAGTCCATCTTCCTTTTGAGCCTTCTTTCTGTCTATCTTTGGTGCACTGTACTTCTTTGGTGTCTCTCCTTTCTTTAGTATTTCACTCTCTTTTGGTGTTTCTTCCTTTCCTTTCTTTGGTGTCTCCGTCTCTTTTGGTTTTTTATCCATCACTGGACTTTCTCTCATGTCGTTGTGTTGTTCCTGTCTTTCCCTCTTTGGTGTCATTGCTTCTCTTTCTTCTCCTTCTCTTTCTTCTCCTTCTCCTTCCAGGTCATCAAAACATATATCATTCTCCAGGAAGTCCATCCTTTCAAGAATCCGTATTTCTGCATCGTCGCAAGTGACTTGGGACAGGCTCGGTAGGTTTTTTGCCGCCCAACGTTTAGCAACCTCAAAAGCAGATCTCCAATTTGTATCGTAGTTCCCATCCAGTTGTTCTAATAGGTCAGTCAGACATTCTTCATAATGTTTTTTTAGAATCATACATGTAGTTTGTGCCCATTCTGTCGCAGTAGCTTCAATCTTGTCACGTGTTGTCCTCTTAGGGAATGCTGGTCGTATCATTTGTGTCAATGTTTCTTTCATTCTTTTGATCATTTTCGGTTCAGTTTTTTGTATTGTCAAATCCACATTGTCCATATGATGCATAACTTTAATTATGCCGTGTAAGTTTTTTACCAGATCCCTGAACCAGGGTTCTGTCTTCCGTCCACGCTTCGTTGGAGAGACCCTATGTCCCTGGCGGGTCAACTCCGCAATGGATTTGAGTTTTGACTCGTGCAGAGGAGCCCTAACTGTGGGGGCACGGGCTTGGTTAGGTAAGGGAAACGATCCCCTTTTGGGAGAGAATCTCCCAAAACGGGGAGAGGCACTGGCCTCCCACAGGTCTCCACACTGTCTGTTGTTTGTCATGTTTCTTTTGAACATTGTCTTCGTCAATTTTCTTGTATGTCAAGGTTTATGTTTACTTTGTCTTTGTCAATTCTTGTGTGTCACTGTTTGTGTTTTAATGTGTCGTTTGTGTTATTCTTTTTTTCGAGAAATTGTTCTTTGTCTATTTTTAGTTTCCTTCTGTGTTGTCCCTAATTGGTATTTTATTTAATCCAAAAAAATCCCCGTCTGTGCTGTCGTCGACGTTTCGGCTGGTTAAAGCCTTCTTCAGGACGTTGCACAGATGTATTTCCCCAAAAAAATGATTGTCTTCTCTTCTTTTCCCTCTATTTGGTCTTGTCTAATTGTATTCAATGTGTTCTGTTTGAGTTCTTTCCTCTTCTGTGTTCAATGTTCATCTGACTGTAATTTGTCTTTGTGAATGTTCTTATTCGGTTTGTATCTGTCTTCTGTTTAAGTTCTTTATTTTCCGATGTTCAATGTTGTTCTGAATGCTGTTTGTTTGTGTGCATGTTTTAATTTGCTTTCTATTATGTATGTCTGTTAATTGTACATGTATTTTATGTTACTTTATTTGTTATAGTCTTCTTATGTCTTAGGGTTATATTTTTAGTTTTAGAGTTGGTCTGTAAGGTTAGTCTAGTTAAGTTTAGAGTTAGTCTAGGGTTAGTGTAGTTAGCCTAGGGTTAGTCTAGTTAGGTTTAGGGTTATCCTAGGGTTAGTCTAGTTAGGTTTAGTGTTAGCCTAGGGTTAATGTAGTTAAGTTTAGAGTTAGCCTAGGGTTAGTCTAGTTAGGTTTAGAGTTATCCTAGGGTTAGTCTAGTTAGGTTTAGTGTTAGCCTAGGGTTAGTGTAGTTAGGTTTAGTGTAGGTCTAGGGTTAGTGTAGTTAGGTTTAGATTTGTTCTAGGGTTAGTCTAGTTAGGTTTAGTGTTAGCCTAGGGTTAGTCTAGTTAGGTTTAGTGTTAGCCTAGGGTTAGTCTAGTTAGGTTTAGTGTTAGCCTAGGGTTAGTCAAGTTAGATTTAGTGTTAGCCTAGGATTAAGGGTTAGGTTTGGGAAGAGTCCTCCTTCTGGGAGGTGTAAACCTCCCAGAATGGAGGGGTGCACTGTCCACCCACAGCTTCCCATACTGTCTTTGTCTGTTCATTTTGAAGTCTGGTTTGTCAATGTATTGTTTTTGTGTTGTCTTGTTGTGTTTATAAATGTGAATTAATTTATCTTTGTTTTTATTGTGTTCAATCTGTTTGTCTTTATTTGTTATGTGAAATCTGTTTGTCTTTGTTTGTTTTGTCCAAATAATGTTTCATGTACTGTGCTTCCCGTCGACGTTTCGGCTCTCTATGAGCCTTCCTCAGGACGTAGCACAGTTTTTTCTTTAATTTGTATTGTCTATTTGTATTGTAATGTCTTCTATTTGAGTTCTTCTTTCTTCAATGTTCAAGTTTGTTCTGACTGATTTTTGTCTTTGTCAATGTTATTATTTGTTCTCTATCTGTCTTCTATTTGAGTTCCTTCTTCTTCTGTGTTCAATGTTGTTCTGATTATTTTGTGTCTTTGTCAATGCTATTATTTGCTTTGTGTCATTTTAAGTTGTCAGATAATTTTGTTGTAATTTATTTATGCTTGGTATATGTCATGTCTTTTTGTATTGTATTAATTCTTTGTTTCTTTTTTTAGGGTTTTCTCTACTTGAGGTTATAATGGTAAGTATTTATTTTAATTATTCTACTTTATTTGTGGTAAGTATATTTTAGGGTTATTTATTTTTACTAGGGTTAGAGTAGTTAAGGTTAGTATGTAGTTTAGGGTTAGTCTATCTTTAGCTTAGGGTTACTCAGATTAGGGTTAGTATAGGTTTTAGGGTTGGTCCATCCAAATTAGGGTTAGTTATTGTTCTAGGGCTAGTTAAGTTAGGGTTCTACTAGTTAAGGTAAGTATTGAGTTTAGGGTTAGAGTATAGTTAGTTTAGTGTTAGTTAAGTTAGGGTTCAACTAGTTAAGGTAAGTATTGAATTTAGGGTTAGTGTATAGTTAGTTTAGGATATTGTAGTTGTGGTCAGTATAGGTTTTAAGGTTAGGTCATCCAAATTAGGGTTAGTCTATAACCAGTTTAGGGTTACTTTAGTTGTGGTTAGTATAAGTTACCAGGTTAGTCTGTCAATTTAGGATTATCTATTGTCTTCATTTTCACTGGTTAGGGTTAGGGTTAGGTGAGTGAATTGATCCCTCCGATTTGAGGAGGGTAGTGCACGGTCCATCCCTTCCATGGTCGTCTGGTAGCGGGCCAGCCGGCCACGCTTACCGTATTGGACTTTGGTCCATTGTTTGTCCTCCATTTGTTTTGTTTTGTGTCTGTAAATGTAGTTATAAATTGTTTTTATGTGTGTGTTTTTTAATGTTTGATTTTTAATTGTTTTTATTTGTGATTCTTAACCGTTTTTAAATAGGTTTTAATTGTGTATTTGCACCTGATCAATTTGTCTTAAATGTGTTTTTAATTGTGTATTTTATCTTATTTTTAATGATTTTAATTAGTTTTTAATTGTCTTTTTATTCCCGATCAAATTGTCTTATTTATTTGTTTTTAATGTAGTAGTAATGAATTCTGCACCGTCGTCGACGTTTCGGCAAGTCAATGCCTTCCTCAGGACTGGTGCAATCTGTACAGGTAAGTCAAATATATGTTGTTCTCTCTATGCTGGTTCAGCTTCAAATGATTGTCTTCAATGTGTTTGCTGCTTTTATACTGTTGGTTGTAATGCTGTATTTTTCACTTATTTTATTTTTCTCTATTTTTAGTGTGTAATGTTTTTAACTAATTGTAATGTATTTTAATGGTTTTAAATGTCATGTCAGTTTATGAATTAATGTTAAATGAATTTTAATTTATTATTTTTAATGATTTATGTTTATAATTGTTTTTAATTGTTTTTCTTCTTTTTCTAGGGCTTTTCTCCATCAGGTAAGTATAAGGTAAGTATATTAAGATAAATTAGGGTTAGAATAGAGTCTAGGGTTAAGTTTAGAATAGAATCTAGGGTTAGGTTTAGAATAGAGTCTAGGGTTAAGTTTAGAATAGAATCTAGGGTTAGGTTTAGAGTAGAAACTAGGTTTAAGTGTAGCTAGGGTCAGGTTTAGAATAGTCCTAGGGTTAGGTGTAGATTAGAGTCTAGGATTAGGTTTAGAACATAGTCTAGGGTTAAGTTTAGAATAGAACCTAGGGTTAGGGTTAGAATAGAAACTAGGGCTAAGTGTAGCCTAGGGTTATGTTTAAAATAGAGCCTAGGGTCAGGGTTAGAGTAGAAACTAGGGTTAAGTATAGCTAGGGTTAGTTTTAGAACATACAAAGAACTGTAGTTATGGTTAGTGTAGGCTCAGGGTTAGGGCTAGAATGATGTAAATGTTAATTTTGGGAGTAGGGTTAGGGTTTAGGGTTAGGGTTAGGGTTAGGTGAATTACTCTCTCTCGATCGCGTCCCCCTGCTCGTCCGACGACTGGCAGGTTAAGGGGCGTGAAAGGCAGGGCATCAGGCCGTCGCGCGTCCCGCTCCGAGAACCTCGTCGCGTGACAGAGACCCATGAGTGCAACAACATGTGTAGAAAGCGGGTTTAAATCCTCCCAATCAATTATACAAAGGTGTTTCACTCCTTTAAAAGTCAAAACAGCGAAAACCAGAATTTCCAATTTTGCTGTCACATGCACTTCGTCGTTGTCAAAATCCAAAGTCTAGGGTTTTGTCACTACCATCCGCATTCAGTCTCAAAATATTGGGCTTAGAGACCAGTTTTACTATCCGCGTCGCCCCCTAGGGGTTGAGGTAAGAACAGAAAGGGAAAGGGTTTCGGTAAAATTACTGCCGAACCCAACCGTCAGAGGTCCACTATCCACGTTAAGTCCACTATCCGCAACAAGTCCCAAGACCTGGGCTTAGAAGCCAGTCACACTATCCGCCACAAACCTCCCAAAAATTGGGCTTAGAAGCCCTCCCACCATCCCCACCAAAAGGAAGGGGGGGGGGGGGGGGGGGGGTTATCGGTATAATCATTACCGACCCCAAGGGTTAGGGTTAGGGTTAGGGTTAGGGTTAGGTTAGGGTTAGGGTTTAGGGTTAGGGTTAGGGTTAGGTTAGGGTTAGGTGAGTGAAAGGATCCCTCCGATTTGAGGAGGGGAATGCACGGGCCATCCCTTCATTGGTCGTCTGGTAGCGAGCCAGCCGGCGACGCTTACCGTATTGGACTTCTGTCCATTGTTCGTTCTCCATTTGCGTTAGTTTTATTCTTTTAATGAAGTTTTTAATTGTTTTTAATGAAGTTTAATGAAGTTTTTAATTGTTTTTAATGAAATTTCTAATTGTTTTTAAATGTATTTTTTATGAAAAATTGAAAAAAATACCAAAAAAAATATATGATTGGCCAATAATTAATTGTGTGCCTGACAACGTTTCGGCTCTCCAGAGCCTTCCTCAGGTCAATGGCACACTAAAAATATTTAATTCAATTGTTTTTCTATTATATTTTCTTTAATTAGTCTTCTCCTGTTATTTTAAATGATGTTCACTGTTTGGTGTCTTGTCTGTAACTGATTGTGTTCACTGGTTGTCTGTCTTTTATAGCTTTCCCCAATGTTCATTAAATGTCTTGTATTTTTATTCTTGAATTTTATTTCACTTGTTTTGTAAGTTAATGGCATTAGTGTATTTAACTAATTTAACTACTTTTTAACCTATTTTTAGTCTTCCCATATGATCTTAATTGTATTTCAATATTTTTTACATGTATATTTTTTAACATAATTCTATTCTTAAGGATTATTTATTTCTTATAATGCTAGATGAAATTTAACTTTTATTTATTGTGTTTAACTTGTTTTTCTTGTGTTTTCTAGGTGTGTTGGGGTTAGGATGTGGACTAGGGTTGGGGATACTGGATTGGGGTTAGGGGATACTGGATTGGGGTTAGGGTTTAGGGTTTAGGGCTAGGGTTTGGAGATGTTAGGGTTAGGGTTTAAGGTTGGGGGATAGGAGATGTTGTGGTTAGGGTTTGTGGTCTGGGGTTAGGAGATGTTTTGGGCTAGGGTTGTGGTTTGTGGTTAGGATGTAGGGTTTGGGTGAGGAATGTATTTTAAATCCAGGTAAGTATAATTAGTTTGGATACAGGTAAGTATGTTTAATTTAGATTCAAGTAAATTTTATTAGGGTTAGGGTTAGGTGAGGAGAGGAGCTCCTTTCCATCTTCGAACGGAGATGGAAAAGCGGTGCACTGTCCATCCCACACACTTTTCCCCCCAGGAATCCTTGTTTTTGTTTTTGTTTTGTGGTCCAACGGCGTCCGCTCCATGACGCCATCGTCCACTCATCCAAATTTGGCATGGTAAGTATATTTTACGTGTTTATTTTAAATGGTTTTTAATTGTTTTTATATTGTTTTTTAAGGTGAGTATATTTATTTTTTTAATTGGTCTTTTATCTATTTTTAATTGTCAAATGTCTTCCTTGCACTGTCGTCGACGTTTCGGTCAATATCTGCCTTCTTCAGGACAAGTGCAAGTCTGTCTCAATGTAATGTGTTGTTGTTGTCTGTCTGATAGTTCAGCTACAAGTGATTCTTCCAAATGAAGTTGCTTCTTATATACTGTTGTTAGTGTCAGAAAATTATGTGTTGCATTTTAATGGATATTTATTTCACCTGTTTTTAATCTTATTGTTTTAACATATTTTAATGGTTTTAATTGTTATATATACATATAAATTGATGTTATATTTTGTTTAATGAACATATTTTACTTTTTTAATTTTTAATTGTTGTTTTTCATTTTTTCATAGGGTTTGAGTCTTCCAGGTAAGTATATGGTAAGTATCAGTTATTTTAAGGTTTTTTGTATTCCAGGTAAGTATATGGTAAGTATTAGTTAGTTGTAGGGTTGGGTTTAGTATGGGTTCTAGGGTTAGGTTTAGAATTAGTTCTAGGGTTAGTCTTAGCAAGTCTTAGGGTTAGTTCTATCAAGGTCTAGAGTTAGGTTTAGAATAAGTTCTAGGGTTAGGCTTAGTACAAGTTCTAGTGTTAGGATTAGTATTAGAATTAGGGTTAGGTTTAGTATTAGAATTAGGATCAGGCTTAGTAAGATTTGGGGTTAGGTGTATTGACATCTAGAGTTAGGTTTAGAGTAAGTTCTAGGGTTAGTCTTAGTATCAGCATTAGGGTTAGGTCTAGAATAAGTCCTAGGGTTAAGTTTAGAATAAGTTCTAGGGTTAGGCTTAGTTAAGAGTTAGGGCTAGCTATAGTGGTAGGGTTAGGGTTAGTATGAGAAGTAGGGCCAGGGATTTCCCTTCCCACTTCTCTTCTCTACTAATCCCCCCTATGTCTTCCACCATTCTAAGTCTATTTTTTCTTTGTATATTCCTCTTCCTGCCAATCTCAATTTGTTTTTAACTTCTGTCCATTTTTCTTGGTATTGTCTTTCCTTCCGTCGTTTTTCTTGTCTTTCATTATATGTCATGCCATCTGGCCAATTCTCTTCCTCAAGGTCCTGGTCACTCAAGACATCTGTATCCACTTCATCAAGTTCTGTGTCTTCTGTGCATGAACTGTAGCAACTTTCAATTTTGTCTTCCATTGAGGTCTCAATTCTTGCTTTCACTATCTTCTCTGTCGCTTTTACAATCTTCTCTTTTGTTGTCAGTGGCCCCTTACGGTCATCTTGATGTATTGGTTTCTCTTCCTTGTGAATTTGTAGATTCTCTGTTGTCTCAGGTGTCTTTTTTCCTTGTACATTCTTGGCTTCCAATTTTTCTTTCGTCTGTTTGGGTTTTGGAATTGTTGTCAGTTTCTGTTTTTTCATTTTCTCTGAACCGTTCAGATCTTCTGTACTTTCTCCCATCTTTTTTACTTCTTTGTCCTTAGTTGGTTTTGGTGGAGGTGGCTGATCTTTGCATGTATTTACCACTCTCTTTTCTTGTGTTATCTCTGACCTCTTCGGTGTTTTGTCTGTCTGGGCTGTCTTCTTTTGGGGTTCTTCTGTCTGTATTTGTTTTTCTTCTGTCTGTATTTGTTTTTCTTCTGTCTTCTTGTGTCTTTCTTCAGTTTCTATTGTCTTCTGTCTGTCTGTTGGATTCTGTTCGGCTCCCAACTTTGTCACAATAAGTGTTTCCACATGGTCAATTACCCCTTTATTCACTCGAGGTAGGTTTCTCTTGGCCCACCTAATTGCCACCTGATAGGCCTTTTTCATCTCCGGGGTCCATTCACCTTCCAATCCATCCAACAGTTCCTCCAAACATTCCTGATAATGTTGTTGTAATAACATACACGTAGTGTGTCCCCAATTCATTGCATTGCCCATAATTAGGTCCATTGCTTTGGTTGTGGGGTATGCAGGTTTGATCATATTGGTCAGAACTGCTACCATCTTCTTAATCATCCTTGGTTGTTGTCTGTTTTCCATCTGGTCTACATTCTGTAGGTGGTGGACAACCTTAATGAGGCTATAGAGCTGACGAACCAACCTCCCAAATTGCGGATCAGCAGGTTCTCGTCTTATTTCCTCTTCCATCTTTTTGGTTCGAGTAGCAGCCTTTGTTTGGCTTACCACATTTGCATTGTTCTGATAGGACGGATCTGGGAGGTAAGTATCACGTGTGGGAGGCACTGGCCAAGTTAGGTGAGGAGAGGAGCTCCTTTCCATCTTCGAACGGAGATGGAAAAGCGGTGCACTGTCCATCCCACACACTTTTCCCCCCAGGAATCCTTGTTTTTGTTTTTGTTTTGTGGTCCAACGGCGTCCGCTCCATGACGCCATCGTCCACTCATCCAAATTTGGCATGGTAAGTATATTTTACGTGTTTATTTTAAATGGTTTTTAATTGTTTTTATATTGTTTTTTAAGGTGAGTATATTTATTTTTTTAATTGGTCTTTTATCTATTTTTAATTGTCAAATGTCTTCCTTGCACTGTCGTCGACGTTTCGGTCAATATCTGCCTTCTTCAGGACAAGTGCAAGTCTGTCTCAATGTAATGTGTTGTTGTTGTCTGTCTGATAGTTCAGCTACAAGTGATTCTTCCAAATGAAGTTGCTTCTTATATACTGTTGTTAGTGTCAGAAAATTATGTGTTGCATTTTAATGGATATTTATTTCACCTGTTTTTAATCTTATTGTTTTAACATATTTTAATGGTTTTAATTGTTATATATACATATAAATTGATGTTATATTTTGTTTAATGAACATATTTTACTTTTTTAATTTTTAATTGTTGTTTTTCATTTTTTCATAGGGTTTGAGTCTTCCAGGTAAGTATATGGTAAGTATCAGTTATTTTAAGGTTTTTTGTATTCCAGGTAAGTATATGGTAAGTATTAGTTAGTTGTAGGGTTGGGTTTAGTATGGGTTCTAGGGTTAGGTTTAGAATTAGTTCTAGGGTTAGTCTTAGCAAGTCTTAGGGTTAGTTCTATCAAGGTCTAGAGTTAGGTTTAGAATAAGTTCTAGGGTTAGGCTTAGTACAAGTTCTAGTGTTAGGATTAGTATTAGAATTAGGGTTAGGTTTAGTATTAGAATTAGGATCAGGCTTAGTAAGATTTGGGGTTAGGTGTATTGACATCTAGAGTTAGGTTTAGAGTAAGTTCTAGGGTTAGTCTTAGTATCAGCATTAGGGTTAGGTCTAGAATAAGTCCTAGGGTTAAGTTTAGAATAAGTTCTAGGGTTAGGCTTAGTTAAGAGTTAGGGCTAGCTATAGTGGTAGGGTTAGGGTTAGTATGAGAAGTAGGGCCAGGGATTAGGGTTAGGGTTAGGGTTAGGGTTAGGGTTTAGGGTTAGGGTTAGGGTTAGGGTTAGGTTTGGGAATTCTATCTCGATGGTACCCCTATGCCTGAGGACACAGTTTGGAGTAGGTACTCATAGATACCCCCATGTCCCAGAACATAGTTTGGAGTAGGTACCAAAGGCAATGCACTGTCCAACAATTGGGTCCTGTATGTCCCAAGCATCCAAACGGATATACTCAATCCTTCACGGAATATTTTTTGCAGGCAAAGCGCCTATGAGATTTAAACTCGATGGCGGACGACCCAAACGGTCATTGTTATGTCCAAGAATTGGATTACGCCTATCCGAGTGTTTCGACATATGTCAAACATCGACTTGATTTATACAATCCTCGTTCCTATTCCAATAATGGATTTCTACGGCAAATGACCAACAGGCCCTCATTCTGTCCAAGATCGGAATACGCGCCACTAATCGTTTGACGAACGTCAATCACGGACTGGATTTTTACAATCCTCGTGAACTCAAGATTACAAATTTTAATGGTAAAACCGCCAAAAGGCAATTATTTCGTCCAAAACATTGGATTTACGCACATTTTGACATCTGTCAATCACATTCTGGATTTTTACAATCCTTGTACACATTCCGAGAATAAATTTCAATGGCAAACTACCAACAGGTCCTCACCCTGTCCAAACATCGGAATACGCGCCACTAAATCACGGACCGGATCTTTACAATCCTCGTGATCACCAGGAATACAAATTTTAACGGCAAAACCGCCAAAAGGCAATTATTTCGTCCAAAACATTGGATTTACGCACCTTTTGACCTCCGTCAATCACTTTCTGGATTTTTACAATCCTTGTGCACATTCCGAGAATAAATTTCCATGGCAAACAACCAAACGGCCATTATTCTGTCCAACCCTTGGAATATGCGCCACTAAATCATTTGACTACCGTCAATCACGAACTGGATTTTTACAATCCTCGTGACCTCCAGGAATACAAATTTTTAATGATAAGACCGTCAACAGGTAATTATCTCGTCCGTACATTTTGACATCTATCAATCACTTTCCGGGTTTATACAATCCTTGTGCTTATTCCGAGAATAAATTTCAATGGCAAACAACCAAACGGTCATTACTTTTGTCCAAAAATCGGAATGCGTGCCATTAAAGCTTTTGACTAATCTCAATTACGGACCGGATTTTTACAATCCCTGTGATCTCCCTGAGAGTTCTTTTTCATTGACTCCTCCCCAACAGGGTAATCATTAATTAATTAAATAAGTAATTAACTAATTAAACCAATTCATCACTTCCTCTTCGTCTCTTTCCCGACACTTCCCAGAACCCCCTCATTTTGACTATGCGGGCTAGCACAATGTGTCGTGCAATTTAACATTAAGTTATAATGAGTTATTAATGTCGAAATACGTAGGAAATTACGACCGCAAGCCGCCGCGCAGCGGCGGTCGTCGCGGAGCGACGGTGCGCCGCGTAGCGGTGCTGCACGGCTTACTACGTGGCTACCGGTCCAATGATTTTTGAAGCTAGTGCCTATTTGATTTTTGCTATACTCATGATTTTGGGAGACCATTCAGCCAACTAATTTTGGGTCTCATTTTTAGGTCCCTGAGCTGAAATCTGGCCCTATTACGCTTTTCTGGACACATCATCAGTAGAAAACCTCGGGTTCACAGAGTGTTTCGGCCATTACGTCTATACACCCTCACCCAAGGACGGCCCACCGGAGTGATCATGCTCCAGTGTGTGTCCAGTGCCCAATTGATCATTTAAGCCTATTTTAGAGCCTCGAGAATTTTTTAGCGAAGTTTTTAAGTGAGCGTAAGTCAAACGTCAGTCAAGCTAAGTCACATGAGTCGTCGTCACCGAATTTTTGTGTCAATTTTTAATTCCTGATGGCCTCTAATTTTAAAAGTTATTTTGATGAGGACGTGTCCCCACGTTTGCTATATTACACCCCCGCCGTAGCGAGGACCCGACTTAAGCGGGATTCTAATTAGGTCCATAACTACGGGTACTTACCATGAAAACAAAAAATGTCACTACGGTAACGGTCGGAATGAAAGGCGCCTAGGTCCCGGTGCGTCCGCGGCCCGGTCCCTAAACGGACCGGGGGACGTAAATTTGAGGGAAGGTGGTAATTTGAAGGAGTCCAATTTTCATTTCGGTTGGCCGAGTCGAAATTTCAGCGCGTGTGGTGCAAGTGTGGTGCAAATGGGCTGGGTGCATGGTTGAGGCTAACCCTCGGTAGAAGACTGGGCTACGATCAAGGTCCTGATGCCCCGGACCACCACACCCTGCGTGCTGTCCCTATAGGCGGGACCCAGGGGGGCCGCATACGTACCGCCTACACAGGACATGGCCGTTTGTTAACACCGCAAGGTTACCCCGGCCAGCCCGGATAGGCTTGAAGTGAAGGTCGTCGTCGCGCCGAAGCGCAGTGGGCCGGACCGGAGAGCTGAAACGGCCTAGCCTAGGTCGTCACCTTCCCCCACCTTCCGTAAAGACCGTGCGTATTTCAGCGACGGATCCAGGTTCGGAGCGGTAGAGGCGAGGCGGTTTGGGTCCCGAGGGGGCTAAGCCCACAACGGGTCAGGGACCGCAGGTGACGCTATCGACGGGAGAGGGAACCGGACCGTTACTCGGCAAGAGGAAACCAAAGACCGCCCAGACCAGGCCAGTCCTCGGGTCCCCGACCGAACGGCGGACCGGAGCCCGAACGCCTCCCCGGATTCCGATACTATCGACCACCGCGAGGGCGGCCGCTTTCTCGGAAACCGTAGGTCAGGCGGGCGATCGTCGGCGCGGCAGGGACCGGCGTCCGACCGGCCGGGCACCGAATCGCGGCGTCGCGCTCAGGGAGACGGTAATACCGACGGTCCTCAGACCGCCGTGTTCCCGTCGCCCACGGAGAACGGTCCCGTACTCACGGCGGCGAGCCCGTAGACCTGCCGACGCTTTCCCGGACGTCCCCGGTCGGAACGGTACTAACGCTGTCCCCCTCGGGACGACGTCCTCCCGGTCCGACGAGGCGGACGATCGCGAGCCGATGGACCCGGACCCGGCGGTCGCGGTGTGTCGCGGACCGACGGCGTCCACCAGGCGCCCATCCTAGCAATGTCGGAAGCCGAACCCACGAGAAGGCACTCCCAGACGGGGGAAGGTACTGTCGGCTCCCCGAAGGGAATCCGAGTTCCCCGCCGCCCGAAGGGGAAGGAGGACGCGGGTAGTGGCAGGAGGCATCTAACTCCCAGAGCAAGCCGCTTAGGATGTCCAGGTACTGGACCATCCTCAGATCCCGCCTTAAGTTCCAGTGTTCAGAGGACCAGAAGGTCCACGAGCAACAGGAACATTCAGAGCTATCCACTACTCGTCGTCGTCCGGTCAGAGATCGGACGCCGCTTTTCGTGTGCGCTCTGGGTGAAAGCGGTACCGTCGCCGCCCCGAAGGGTGACGCCGTCCCACTCCACCGAGGCCGTCGGAATTTCGGGCTGGCCAGGAGAGAGAAGGGATCTCGCCCAACTCCTGCTCCTGCTCCTCTGACCTAGGGAGACCGAGCGGCCCAACGGCTGGCGTCGAGCGTACTCGGGGCCCACAGAGCGGACCCGGTACTGGCGGCCGGTGGTCCGGAGACCGGTGGCCGTCTTCCCGAGGCGCCCCGGATAGGGAGAGTACTTTCGGTGGCGTAAAGCCAGCGATTTCGTACTCCCTACCAGGTGGAAGAGGGTCTGGTCGCGCTAGCTGCATGCCGTTCTGCGTTGTCGCCCATCCCGATGCCTCTCGGAGCCGTCTTCTCCAGCGTCCAAATGCTGGAAGTCGAATCGACGGTGGTCTTCATGTGCAGGAGCCCTCAAAAGGGCTTTTCATGAAGATCCGGTCCGGTCCAACGATGAAGGAAACTTGCCTCTCGAAGAAACTCGTAGCATGAAGGAGGAGGAGTCACTCACCCAGAGCAGGAAGAGGATTCTTCGTCGTCGAATTGATTTTCCCAGTAAAATTTCGCCGAGGTCATAACTATCGACGCCTTCTATCATTACGGTCGTGAAAATTTACATCAGTCCAAAACCCCTAAATTCGGTTTCCTTATTGAAAGCACTATCCGAAAAAGGTATCACATGCGAGTTTTTGATAAATTAAAGTGCTATAAACGCACGACGAAGGTCGCAGACAGAAAGTCCCATGATTCCCGCTCAGCCAATCAGACGTTTTCCCCTAATAATTCAAATTCCCTAGGTCGTAGAAGCGATCGGACGAGCAATCTCGCATAAAAGTATACCCTTCCGCATCCGTTGATATATAAATCATCACGAACGGCCAATCGGAAGTCGAGTTAGAGATGCAAAGTGTCATCCCTTTAAATCCCCGGCCAATCAGGCGATTTTTCCTCATAATTCAAATTCTCGGGGACGTAGACGCGATCGGAGAAATGATTTCGCACAAAAGTATACCCTTCCGCATCCAACGATGTAAGTTATATAACAAAGGACCAATCGGAAGCCGAATTAGAAATTTAAAGGGCTCGTCCCTTTAAACTCGTAGCCAATCAGGAGTTTATCCACAATAACTCCTATTCCCGAGATCGCAGAAGCGATCGGGCAAATGATTTAGCACAAAAGTATAGCCTTCCGCATCCAGTAGTGGCCTCCTCATGGCGATCCACCAAACGGAAGCTTGAGTAAGAAATTAAAATGGTCGTCCCTTTAACTCCCCGACCAATCAACTATTTTCGTCGATAACTCGGGACAGGAAGGCCCGAGTGTTATAAAACCATGATCCCCGAATTCGTCATCGCGAGACGGTTTGAAAGAGTATCCACATCATGTGACTGGGCCATATAAAACACACTTGGTGAAAAAATGGGTCACTAACGCTATTTCCACTCCATTTGCGGCCACACCGGGAGTTGCCCAGGCGCTAGGCGGCTGAAATTTGGTATTCCGTAACAGAAGTGGTCCATGATCACACGTGTGAAAGGACAGACCTGTACGACCCTGCTAAAGGTCAGAGGTCACGGGGTCAGGTGTGAATTTAGGCCCAATCCGAGGCCATTTTCAATTTTCACCCAAAAATTATGGATCAGTAGGTCAAAAGAAAGGCACCTGCATTTGTTAGTTGTCAACGTTACTTATTTATTCCGTCAGAAATGAGCGATTTCGGCCATTCCCTCGGTTATAGCCTTAGGCCTCAATTTACAGCCTGTTGCTCAATTTTGGAGGGTAAGTTTGTGTTAGCCGTTTGATTTTCGGTATTACGCAATAGGAGTATCCCAGGAATAAGGGAACCGAAAGACAGACCTGTGCGACCTTCTCAAGGGCCAAAGGTCACGGGGTCAGGTGCGAATTTAGGCCCAAATCGAGGTCGATTTCAATTTTCTTCCAGAAATTATGGGTCAGGAGGTCAAAATAAAGTCATCTACATAAGTAAGCCGACAATATGACTTATTTATCCCGTCAGAAACAAACGAAGCTTGGCCATTCGCACGGTTATGGCCTCAGGCCTTAATCTACTGCCAGTTGCTCTATTTTGGAGGGTAAGATTGTGCCAACTGGCAGATTTTCGGTATTACGCAATAGGAGTAATCCAAGAATAAGGGTACCAAAAGACAGACCTGTGCGACCTTCCTAAAGGTCATAGGTCACGGGGTCAGGTGCAAATTTAGGCCCACATCGAGGCCTTTTTCAATTTTCCTCCAAAATTAATGGAACGGGAGGTCTAAAGAGGGCACCTGCCTTTGTTAATTGTCGTTGTTACTTATTCATTACGCCAGAAATGAGCGATTTCGGCCATACCCACGGTTAAAGCCTTCGGTCTCAATTTTCAGCCTGTTGCTCAATTTAAAAGGGTAAGTATGTGTTAACCGGCTGATTTTCGGTATTACGCAATAGGAGTATCCTAGGAATAAGGGTACCAAAAGACAGACCTGTGCGACCTTCATAAATGCCAGAGGTCACGGGGTCAGGTGCGAATTTAGGCCCAAATCGAGGTCGATATCAATTTTCCTCCAGAAATTAAGGGTCAGGAGGTCAAAATAAAGGCACCCACATTTGTGAGCCGACTTCATTACTTATTCATTAAAGCGCATGACCTGTTTAGCGGCGTTCACGAGTGCGTTATTCAACGTGTGTGCGTGCGTCGAGTTTAGAATGCGTGTCAAGTCAAAAAGCATTATGTGCATGAACTCATATGAAAGAGGAAGAGAAAGAATAGGTCAGGGGTAGGAATAGTCAGGGTAAGTGCGTGCGCGTGTGTGTATGTGTATGTGTGTGTGCAAGTGTGTTAGGGTTAGAATGTGTTAGGGTTAGAATGTGTTGGGTAAGTGTGTGAGTGCAAATGTGTGTGCGTGAAAGAGTGCGTGGGTTAGGTTTAGAGAGAGGTGTATAGGGAAAACGTGTGTATATGTGTGTGAGAGAGTGTGTGTGTGACAAAGAACGTGAGAATTGTGGTTAGGACGTGATAGGGCGAGTGAGTAGGTGCGTGAATCAGGGAGTGACGTCCTTGGGGTTAGGGGAAATGTGTGTTCGTGCTAGGGTTAATGAACGTCAGGGTCAGTGTGTTAGGGTCTAGGGTTAGGGTTCAGGGTATGACGTGTGTGTGCATGTGTGTGTGTAAGAGAGAAGGGGGGTTGAGATTAGAATGTGTTAGGGTGTGTGTGTGTGTTTGTGTAAGAGAGGGGGCTGAGAGGGTTAGGTTAGGGTTAGGGTTAGGGTTAGGTTAGGGTTAGGGTTAGGGTTAGGGTTAGGGTTAGGTTAGGGTTAGGGTTAGGGTTAGGTTAGGGTTAGGGTTAGGGTTAGGGTTAGGGTTAGGGTTAGGTTTGGGAAAGATTCTCCTTCTGGGAGGTGTAAACCTCCCAGAATGGAGAGATGCTCTGTCCACCCACAGCTTCCCATACTGTCTTTGTGTGTTCATTTTGAAGTCTCTGTCCTGTCAAAGTTTTGTTGTGTTTATCAATGTGATTTTATTTATCTTTGTTCTAAATGTTTGTCTTTGTTTGTCTATTTATATCTGTTTGTCCGTGTTTGTCTTTGTTTGTCTGTTTGTATCTGTTTGTCCTTGTTTGTTTTGTTAAATGTCAAAAAATCCAAAATTACTGTGCTTCCCGTCGACGTTTCGGCCTTAATAAGGCCTTCCTCAGGACGTAGCACAGGTTTTTCTATAAGTTGTATTGTCTATTTGTGTTGTGATGTCTTCTGTTTGAGTTCTTTCCTATTTGGTGTTTTCTGTAGAAATGACTGTTACTTGTCTTTGTTCATTCTCTTATCTTCACTTTTTGACTTTATTTTAACTTGTTTTTCAGATTGCTTTTTATGTGTTGCATTTAAGTGTAATGTGTTATATTGTGTTTCTATGTGTTTTATCCAATATGGAATGTATTGTATTTCTTAATATTTAATATTTTTAACTGTATGGTAAGTATATAGTTTTTTATGGTAAGTATGTAGTTTTTTTATGGTAAGTATGTAGTTTTTTAGGTTTATAATTAAGGTAAGTATATGTTTTAGGTTTAGTCCATAGTTTAGGGTTAGTGTAGTGTGTAGGGTTAGTGTAGTGTGTAGGGTTAGTTAGTAGTCTAATTAGGGTTAGGATTAGTTGTGGTTAGTGTAGTGTAGGGTTAATTAGTATTCCAATTAGGGTTAGAATTAGTTGTGGTTAGTGTAGTGTAGGGTTAGTCAGTATTTCAATTAGGGTTAGAATTAGTTGTGGTTAGTGTAGTGTAGGGTTAGTCAGTATTTCAATTATGGTTATGAGTTGTTAGGGTTAGTAGTTTAAGTAGGGTTAGTCAGTATTTAGATTAGTTGTGAATTTTTAGTGTTAGTGCAGGGCTTATGGGTAGTCTATCATTTAGGGTTCTTAGTTTTGTGTTTAGTATTAAAGTCTAGGGTTAGTCCATGTGTTGTTATTATTGTTAGGGTTAGTGTAGATGTTAGGACTAGGTCATAACCAATTTTGCCTTTTTATTTTCTCTACGAATCCTCCGAATCATGGCGTCTATATCCTCTTGACTTCTCAGTCCTCCCTCTCTTCTGTCTTCTAGTTCTTCCTCTTCTGGGTCTATTTCTATGTTATGCCTTTCCTTTCTCTCTGCTAGTGGTGTTTCCTCTCCTGTTCTTTGTGCCTGCATCTTCCCTTTCTTTCTTTCTATTGTCATCATCATTTCTTCTATCTTTTGCATGTCCTGTTCCACTCTCTGGTGTCCCACTGACTTTGCTTCTGTACTTTCTTTGTCTTTTTCTTTTCCTTGTTCTTTGATCTTCCGTACTGTCACATTCTTTGGTGTTCTTTCCACTCTGGGTGGTTCTTCTCTGAGAAGTGTCTTAACTGTCTTTCTCTTTTCCTCTTCCTGGTGTATTCGTTCATTCTTTGGTGTCTCTGTTTTCTTTGGTGTTCTGTCCTTCTTAAGTATCTCTGTCTTTTGGGTTCCTTCCTGTTTTTGATCTTTCTTTCTTTCCATCTTTGGTGACTCCTCTTTCTTTGGGGTTCCTTCCATCCTTGGTCTTCCTATCATCTTCAGGTCCTTCTGTCTTTCCATCTTTGGTGTGTCTTCAAGATCACGCCCCTTCGTCCCCAATTGGTCCTCTTCATCTTCATCAATTATGTCATCCATACTTATATCTGTCTCAAGAAATTCCATCCTTTCTGATATCATTGTCTCAGCATAGTCGCAGGTCTCTTGGGTCAAGCGTGGAAGGTTCCTCGCCGCCCAGCGCTTAGCCACCTCAAAAGCAGGTCTCCAATTTGTGGTATAATTACCATCCAACTGTTCCAGTAAGTCTTTCAAACATTCAACATAATGATTTTTCAAAACCACACACGTAGAATGTGCCCATTCCATCGCGTTGATTTCAATTTGTTCACGAGTTGTTTTGTTCGGCAAAGCTGGTCTTATCATTTCTGTTAATGTTTCTTTCATTTTTCTGATCATTTTTGGTTCTGTTGTCTTGGTTGTTATATCCACTTTCTCCATATGGTGTAATACTTTTATCAGGTCATGTAAGTTTTTCACCAGATCCCTGAACCAGGGTTCTGTCTTCTGTCCATGCTTTTTGGGAGAGACCCTATTTCCCGAACGGGTCAACTCAGCATAGGATTTGAGGTTAGACCGGTATGGAGAAGCGTTAGCTGTGGAGGCCTTGGCAGGGTTAGGTTTGGGAAAGATTCTCCTTCTGGGAGGTGTAAACCTCCCAGAATGGAGAGATGCTCTGTCCACCCACAGCTTCCCATACTGTCTTTGTGTGTTCATTTTGAAGTCTCTGTCCTGTCAAAGTTTTGTTGTGTTTATCAATGTGATTTTATTTATCTTTGTTCTAAATGTTTGTCTTTGTTTGTCTATTTATATCTGTTTGTCCGTGTTTGTCTTTGTTTGTCTGTTTGTATCTGTTTGTCCTTGTTTGTTTTGTTAAATGTCAAAAAATCCAAAATTACTGTGCTTCCCGTCGACGTTTCGGCCTTAATAAGGCCTTCCTCAGGACGTAGCACAGGTTTTTCTATAAGTTGTATTGTCTATTTGTGTTGTGATGTCTTCTGTTTGAGTTCTTTCCTATTTGGTGTTTTCTGTAGAAATGACTGTTACTTGTCTTTGTTCATTCTCTTATCTTCACTTTTTGACTTTATTTTAACTTGTTTTTCAGATTGCTTTTTATGTGTTGCATTTAAGTGTAATGTGTTATATTGTGTTTCTATGTGTTTTATCCAATATGGAATGTATTGTATTTCTTAATATTTAATATTTTTAACTGTATGGTAAGTATATAGTTTTTTATGGTAAGTATGTAGTTTTTTTATGGTAAGTATGTAGTTTTTTAGGTTTATAATTAAGGTAAGTATATGTTTTAGGTTTAGTCCATAGTTTAGGGTTAGTGTAGTGTGTAGGGTTAGTGTAGTGTGTAGGGTTAGTTAGTAGTCTAATTAGGGTTAGGATTAGTTGTGGTTAGTGTAGTGTAGGGTTAATTAGTATTCCAATTAGGGTTAGAATTAGTTGTGGTTAGTGTAGTGTAGGGTTAGTCAGTATTTCAATTAGGGTTAGAATTAGTTGTGGTTAGTGTAGTGTAGGGTTAGTCAGTATTTCAATTATGGTTATGAGTTGTTAGGGTTAGTAGTTTAAGTAGGGTTAGTCAGTATTTAGATTAGTTGTGAATTTTTAGTGTTAGTGCAGGGCTTATGGGTAGTCTATCATTTAGGGTTCTTAGTTTTGTGTTTAGTATTAAAGTCTAGGGTTAGTCCATGTGTTGTTATTATTGTTAGGGTTAGTGTAGATGTTAGGACTAGGTCATAACCAATTTTGCCTTTTTATTTTCTCTACGAATCCTCCGAATCATGGCGTCTATATCCTCTTGACTTCTCAGTCCTCCCTCTCTTCTGTCTTCTAGTTCTTCCTCCTCTGGGTCTATTTCTATGTTATGCCTTTCCTTTCTCTCTGCTAGTGGTGTTTCCTCTCCTGTTCTTTGTGCCTGCATCTTCCCTTTCTTTCTTTCTATTGTCATCATCATTTCTTCTATCTTTTGCATGTCCTGTTCCACTCTCTGGTGTCCCACTGACTTTGCTTCTGTACTTTCTTTGTCTTTTTCTTTTCCTTGTTCTTTGATTTTCCGTACTGTCACATTCTTTGGTGTTCTTTCCACTCTGGGTGGTTCTTCTCTGAGAAGTGTCTTAACTGTCTTTCTCTTTTCCTCTTCCTGGTGTATTCGTTCATTCTTTGGTGTCTCTGTTTTCTTTGGTGTTCTGTCCTTCTTAAGTATCTCTGTCTTTTGGGTTCCTTCCTGTTTTTGATCTTTCTTTCTTTCCATCTTTGGTGACTCCTCTTTCTTTGGGGTTCCTTCCATCCTTGGTCTTCCTATCATCTTCAGGTCCTTCTGTCTTTCCATCTTTGGTGTGTCTTCAAGATCACGCCCCTTCGTCCCCAATTGGTCCTCTTCATCTTCATCAATTATGTCATCCATACTTATATCTGTCTCAA